>NC_051307.1:122447816-123078441 GCF_015220235.1 Choloepus didactylus
CCCCTGTATTAATCAGGCAGCCCTCGGAAGCAAAGTACAAAGGGTAGAAATGGCAGGTGCCTGCACCACCTCTTGTGTCTCCCTGGGTGCAAATTGAAATTCTCAGACAGGTCCTTGAGCTGTGCCCTGGGGTTATCTCCTTTGGCCCACCCAGACCTGGCCCCAGCCCAGGACTTTACCCCGTTTCCTTCAGTCTCTCAGGTCTCCCGAGGACCGAGGGCCCCTGCTGTGTGATCCAAAGTCGACTCCTTCAGACTTCTGGTCAAAGCTCTCTCAGCTGCTAGACAGGTGCTCCTTCAGGCCCTCCCTGGAATCCTGCCTTTCCTGCTTCTTTCCTGTCCTGGGGTTCATTCTTTTTAAACACATTTCCCATGGCCTCCACTGCATTGGAGCATTATGGCCTGGAAACCTGGGCTATGGGACTTTTCCCTGTCTAGTTAGGAGGTTCCTTGCCTAGAGATTTACTATATCTAGTTTCAGATTAAAGGCACACATCATGAAACTCTGGAAACTCCTCACTGTCATCCCATAAAGCATTTAGAACAATACTAAAAATAAAAGCACTTATAATATTTATAATACTCAAGAATGCATGGAACTTCCCTCTTATTTTTAAATTTTAACATAAGAAATTTTGGCCCTTGGACCTAGATCCTCAATTACTGCCCAGTCTTTTTGGAGGGTGTATTATTTCGTTTGAATTTTTTAGATTTTCTTCCCCTCCTACCTGGTGTGATTTACTTGAACTTTATACATGTTTTCATCAAGTGCTATAATGATCATCTCTAGCAGTTATGAAGCACTGACTATATGATAGGCACTCTCTTCAGCCCTTTATACGGGATATCTCCTTTAATCCTCACAATAGTCCCATGAGGTAGGAAATGCTGTTATCTCCTGTCTTAAGACATTGCAGCTGAGTCTCAGAGAGGTTAATAACTTGCTGCACATCACACAGCTTGAGAGGAAACCAGGATTCAGGCCCAGGGGAACCGGACTCCAAAAGCCAAATGCTAAGACTGCATATGTCCCAGTGATATGAAGAGTATGGCTTCTCCATACTCTTCACCCGGCCTCAGTTTCTGTGGCCTTTTACACTGAAAATTCAAGGTTTGCTGAGTGAGCAAGAGCAACCAATAGGTGCTCATCTTTGCACTGGGTTCTGTCTCACATTCTCCCGGCAAGAGCTACTGTGGAGCCCTCCCTTGACTCTTGTGGCATTTTCTGAAGCCTGTTGTAAGCCAGAGGTTCAGACTCCTTGGGGCAAAGACATTCACAAGGGCATGGCCTCTGAGTCCCAGCTTGCACAGAAGACGCCAGTGAGCTCGATAATATGGGCCCTTTGCTTCATGCAGTGAGAATAAGCCCTGGCTCCTAACCTTCGTGGCCGCAGGGCATTGATACATTATACCGGCTTTATCTTTTGATCCTTCATCTTGTCACTATAGCTCAATAGAGAAGAAAAAGAAATATTGAAGACTCAGACTGCTATAAATTCTAAACCTCTAAGTAATGCGTGTCTCTGCCACCAGAAACTCCTGTCCCATTTCTTGCTCCTACTGGATCCCCTTCTGTGTTGGCTGTCCTGGCCCTGTGTTTCTGGATCCCAGATAGGAACCTAGAATACATCATCATGTGGAAATAAGCACCATAGTTAGACATGCTAATTTATTCATTGTGGGAAAGATGGGCTTTTGTCAGCACCTGGGAAATACATTCCCATTTCCCAACAATGGTCACTCAGACATGCATTTGGGAACCCAGGGCTTCTGTGGGTTGGTGCTTTCATGCTCCTTGATGATCTTGCATGTCATTTCCTGCTAGAGGTTTCTCATGAAGCCTGCATGGCCTTTGTTATTTCTGGAAAACCATGCAGATTTGGCAAGATTCTAAAGCAGTGTTTGTATATTCTTAGAAGGAATTTGATTATAAACTAAAGGTAGTCATTTAACTTCTTTATGAAAAGGATATGGCTTTAGGCCAATTCAATGGTTAGATACAAGGCTCTCAGATTTTGACCACGGATAAAGTACAGTTTATAACTAAGTTCCAGGAATTTGATAACGCTAAGGTGGATGAATCCGTAATAGTGAGAAAAGTACCGAGAGGGTGTTGGAGATTGAATCATGCTCTCCACAGAAGTCATGTTCAGGTCCCAAACCCTGGTCCCCTGGGTGTAAACGGGACCTTTGGAGATGTTATTAGTAAAGATGTGGCCCAAACTGAATGGGGGTGAACCCTAATCCAATATGGCCAAAGTCCTTATAAGCAAAGGAAATTGGACATAGAGAGAGACACCATGGGAGAAGCCAGAAGCTGGGAAGTCAAAGGAACCCAAGTAGCAAGGAGAAGACTTTGCCCTGTGCATTGCCATGTGACAGAAAATGCAAGGACCAAGGTTCGCTGGCAGCCAGCCCCAGGACACCACAGTCTTTGGGGAAAAAAAACATTGCCTTGCTGACACCTCAATTTTGGGCTTCTAAGCTGGAAACCATGGGCTGATAAATTCCTGTTGTTTAAGCCACCCCTTTGTATGCTATTTGTTTTAGCAGCCAGGAAAGCAAAACAGAGGGCCTCCTGCATTTTTATTCAGTTCAGTAAAAATTTCTATATAGCCTGAACAAAGTACAACTTGTTTTATTCTGTATCACAGAGTTGAAGTCCACAAAGGTGGACCCTGAGTCCTTGAATCTCCCAGACTGATCTTGGGTAGGAGATATGTGGTGAGGTTGGATTCTGCTCAAGAGTGCTGAAATGATACTAGTGATTTATATAGTTTTTCCAACCTGTAGAGAGCATTCTATACTTTCATTTTATAGGGAGTTTCTTTTAAGTCACAGCAATGAATCAAACTGATCCCAGGAGTTCCAACCTGCTCCCTGGTTTTTAAGTTTTGTTCTTCAGAGAATTGTGTTAGGTTTTTCAAGCCCGTAAGATTTCCTTTAGTGCCCTTCAAGGTCATCATAACATTATCCAGTTATAAAAACAACTAGCTCTAGCTAAAAAGAAAATGTTATTATGCTGCCTTGGTTCCATCACCATTTTTAAAAACGAAATACCACATATCTTACTAATCAATAATAGTCATACACTAATGTATAAAATGAGACCCTGACAGTCTAAAAATGTGAATTCTCTTTAAGCCTCTAACTTCTTATGAATAATGTTACTTTGAACATTGTTATACAGATATCTGTCTGAGTCCCTGCTTTCGATTCTTTTGGGCATATACTTAGAAGATAGTTTCTGAGGAACTGCCAAAATGTTTTCTACCATGGCTGCACCGTTTTACAATCCCACTAGCAATGTATGAGCATTCTACTTTCTCTGTATCCCCACCAACACTTATTTTCTGTTTTGTTTTGTTTTGTTTTGTTTTAATGATAGATATTCTAGTGGGTGTGAAGAAGTGTCTCCTGTTTTTAATTTGCATGTCCCCAGTGGCTAATGATGTCGAGCAGCTTTTCATGTGCTTATTGGCCATTTATATATCTTCTTTGATGAAATGTCTGTTCAAGTCTTTTGCCCATTTTTTAATTGTTGAGTCATTTTTCTTATCGAGTTGTAGGAGTTCTTTAAACATTCTGGGTTTTAAACCCTTATCAGATATATGGAAAAAACAAAAAGTTCCCCAATTATGTGGGTTGTCTTGTCACTCTCTTGATAATATCCACAGAGGCACAAAAGTTTTTAATTTTGTTGGAGTCCAATTTATCTATTTTTTCTTTTGATGCTCATACTTTTGATGTAGTGAGCCTCTAACTTTATTGTGAATTACTGGAGCTTTTACAGACATTGGGCTTAATTATTTTTCTTAAAAAAATATAAGGTGAAATTAAAATCTTTTTCCTGTTCCCCTAAGCAGTCAGTTGACAAATATTTAGTGAATACCTCCTCTGTGCAGGGACCATGCTGCACTGGTGATACAGTCGGCCCTAGTGGAGACTGGAGTCTATGAGGGAAACTGGCATTGCGCAAATAATCCGTCAAATAGCCATTCATTAACACTGTGACCTCTGTGATGGAGAGTAACGGCGAGCTATGGGAGCATGCCACGGGGGTGCAAACCTAGCCTGGCGTGGAGAACAGGTGGTCAGAGTCCAGCTGGAGGAGGGGAGAGGCACACAGGGACTAGGCAGGTAAGCCAGGGCACGCTCATGCTGGGTTTTTTGTTTGTTTGTTTGTTTTTAAAATTCAGTTTTGCTGAAATACATTCACACACCATACAATCATCCATGGTATACAATCCACTGTCCACAGTATGATAACATAGTTACGTGTTCATCACCACAATCTCTCTCTGAACATTTTTCTTACATCAGAAAGAATCAGAACAAGAATAAAAAATAAAAGTGAAAAAAGAACACCCAAATTATCCCCCCATCCCACCCCATTTGTCCTTTAGTTTTTATCCCCATTTTTCTACTCATCCATACACTAGATAAAGGGGGTGTGATCCACAAGGTCTTCACAATCACACTGTCACCCCTTATAATCTATATTATTATATAATTGTCTTCAGGAGTCCAGACTGCTGGGTTGGAGTTTGGTAGTTTCAGGTATTTACTTCTAGCTATTCCAGTTCATTAAAACCTAAGAGGTGTTATCTATATAGTGCATAAGAATGTCCACCAGAGTGACCTCTCGACTCCATTTGAAATCTCTCAGCCACTGAAACTATTTCATCTCATTTTGCATCCCCCTTTTGGTCAAGGAGATACTCTCAGTCCCACAATGCCGGGTCCACATTCATCCCCGGGAGTCATATTCTGCCTTGCCAGGGAGATTTACACCCCTGGGAGTCGGGTCCCATGTAGTGGGGAGGGCAGCGAGTTCACCTGTCGAGATGGCTCAGTTAGAGAGAGAGAGGGCCACATCTGAGCAACAACGAGGTACTCAGGGGGAGACTCTTAGGCACAACTACATGCAAGTTTAGACTCTCCTTTGTGGTAACAAGCTTCATAAGGGCAAGTCCTATGATCGAGGGCTCAGCATATCAAACCGCCAGTCCCAATGTTTGTGACAACATCAACACCAGTCCAGGTGAGGATGTCCAACACATCCACACCTTCCCCCAGATCCTCGGGGCTGGGGAGGGGGAGGCTGTAAATATATTTTTTATTATCTGCCCAATTACTCTGGGATGTGTCACTATTTCACTCCAGCCTATACTAACCTACCGTATCTCACTTCCTATTCAAAGTTCCATGCAATTGTGCTGCTTGAACAAATTGACTGTAGAGTTGTACCGTTTAGAAAATTTAGATCCTGTACCAAATCGTTATCTCTTCCCTTGGTCTCACACGGAAGTTGAAGTTTTAAAACACAATCAGTTTCAACCTTTACCCTTTGGCTTGGCTTGCCCTGGTCTTAACCAGACCTGCTTCATTCATATCACTAATTGAAGTCTGGGCTCTTTTTCAAATTTTTTTTTTTTTGACTGTGGCTGTATGCACTAATACTGACATTCATATCTGCCGAGCTCTAGCTCTGAGTTCCAGGTGTCTCAGAGATATGCATTGTTCCAGAGACCAATCAGGTTATACGCTAGGGGATCATCATGCTGGGTTTTGTGGGCCAAGTTAAGGACTTGTGAATTTTATTCTAAGACTACAATAGTGGGAAGCCATTGTCATGGTTTCAACCATGGGAAGATGATCAGATCTGCATTTTTAAAATGAAACTGTGGCTGCTGCAGGGAAAGCAATTGGAAGGAAGCAGAAGTGGATGGGGAGACAAGTTGGTCCAGGCCAGAGAAGGATGATGGTGAGTGGGGATTGAGAAAAGTAGACGCATTTGAGAAATAGTTAGCCTATAGGACATACAGGATGCAGTGGTTTATTAAACATCAGAGGTGAAGGAGAGGAGCAGTCATGGAAGGTTCCCTGACATCACACTGAAGCATCTGGGTGTAGGACCAGCTTTGGGAAGAGGAAGCTAAGAACAGTGAGTTTGAGATGTATGTTAGGCGGCCACGAGATGATGTTGAGGATGCGGCAGGATTATGTAGGTGCAGCCATAGAAGAGGGGTCAAGATGGAGAAAAATGGGAATTCCTGATTTGCATTAATGGAGGAATACATTAAGAAGAGACAAGTCTGGGACTAAGTTCTGAGAACTCTGAGTAGAAGTGGAGGAGAAGCCAACAAAGAGAATGGGTAAGGTATGGCCACAGTGGCAGGAGGAACGCCAGGAGAGTGTGGTGTTGTGAAGCAAAGAAAACGGAGTGTTGGAGCATGAAGGTGGAGTTAAACAGGAGAACTGTGCACAAGGCTGCCCACAAGTCCAGTGAGATAACAGCATCCTTTGTTTCAGCGATAAAAAGCTTTTCAGAAGGCACGTTCTGGTAGTGCCCTCTAGAAACACATTCATTTCCTCTCAGTTTGGGGGAAAGGAAGCAGGCTACATTGGGAAGTCAGAAGAGCTGGATTTGGAGCAAAAAGAAGCTGATTTGAATTTGAGGTCCACGTGTGCCATGTCTGGGCAGTTCTCCTGGTCACCTGCATCTCTATTTCCTCAGCTCTACAGGGAGGCGTATAGCAATGCTCATTCCCACCACCAGGGTAATTCTCAGTATTAACCAGGAAATGTATGTCCAAGAGCTGGGCAGGGTTCACTTTTGAAGGACTTGTCAGATCCAGCTTATATATTGCTGAAGAGATCTGCCTCACTGCTTCTTTTTAGAAAAGTTACCCATAATCACACACTCATCCACTTGTCATTTTGGCCTACATTCTCTCTCTGAGCACTCACCTGCAATTAGGGCAGACAGGTGAGTCTCAGAAGGGGTGTGAGCTGGAGCCCAAGCCTAGGAAGCTACCAGATGTTAGGGTATTCTTTGGAACCCAAGTAATTGCTCCCAGATGCTCTTAGATCAAAAAGGAAAACACAAGGCAGGTGTGGGGGAAGTCTGCCTATCTCTTGAAGAGTCACCGTGAAGGATAATATATCGAAGGTCCTGCCAGTGACAGAGTATTTGGGGAAATTCTGTTTACTCACAGCCACATTTCAAATCCCAGCTCTTCCTTGTTAGACTTGTGACCTTGAGTAAATTATTTAAATTTCCTGTGCCTCAGCATCCTCATATATAAAAGTAGAAATAACAGTGGTACTTAACTGACAGGGCTGTTGTGAAGATTAAATGAGTCAATTTGTGGAGAATCTTGGAATAGCACCAACACGTACCAAGCACTCAATAAATATTAATTGTTATTATTCTTGAAGTGAGTGCCTTTGTCAGAAGAATAATTTCCAAAAGTTATAGACATTGCTTTTTAGCAACAAGTAAACTTTTGATTCATGAGTTGGAAAGAATATATGCTATATATAACTTGTATATAACTATAAAAATATATATCTAGTAGGAATTCAGTTATGTCATGAAGAGAAAAAAATGTCTAACGATAGTTTTTAAATGGCCAACTAGCAGGTTAATGTAGAAAAAAGGTACACTAGCTTTACAGCTGAGGAGACTCAGGTTTAATCCTAGATATGTGGCCTTGGGCAAATTACTTAACCTCTCTGAACCTCAGTTTCCCTATATGTACAATGAGGATGATAATGTTTACTTTGAAGAACTGTTGTGAGAAGTAAATAAAATCTTATACAGATATAGATGACTTGGTACAAGGCCTGGCACAAAAATGAATCAAGATTGTTGGGGTGAATGGTTTACTGTTATTTTGATTTCGAAGCATTGTTACTCTTGTTTTTTATTTTACTGGTTCTCTGTGTAGATAGCATGTCCATTGACTGCCTTCCTTAATTCTCAAATATGCCTTCCCTGTTTGCTGTAGAATCTGCATTTTCCACCCCCCTTTTGGGGCTGTTTTCTGGGAGTGCAGCTTCCCTGTCAGTGTGTTCTGCTAGGCGGGCTGGCTGCTGTGAAGGTAGCAGCCCATTCCTCATCCTTCCGGTCGTGCTGCATCTCCGGGAGTCTCCTCTTCCCGGAAGCGGCCCAGAGGCCTGCTCTGGAGAAGGCTGTCTTCTGATGGCCTCTCATAGGGGTATTTCTTATTGTCATACCCAGCACTGCGTAACTGTGAACCCAGATTCACCTCATCTCCTACCAGTACCTAAATGAAACCCAAGGAAAGGTAGAGCTCTTCTGATCTCTTACCAGTAAGCCTCTGGGCAGCTGGGACATAATACTTCAGGGCCACCCTTTCACTGAGAAGGGGTGACAGGGCAGTCTAGGGCACAGGAAGAGTCAGACTGCCCGGGTTCCAATCCTGTCTCTGCCACTTACTGCCTTTCTGATTTGGGGCAAGATATGTGACTTCTCTGTGCTTCACTTTGCCCATTTACAAACTGGGGTAGTAATAGTTTCAAGGATTTAATTAGTTAATATATATAAAGCACCTGACACTGAGTAAATACCTGGATAAGTGCAAGAGAAGAGTTGTTTGAGAAGGGGAAAAAAAATCTTAGTTTCCTATTTTCTGCCTTACTGTTGCTACCCTGAGTCATCTCTTCTCGGGGCGAGGGCTCGCAGTTGAATGCAGCCTGAGGAATCTCACTTGGCAGAACCAGGAGACGGGGAAATCAGGGTGGCTTTTCTCCAGTGCTAGAATCCCACCCACTGGAATACACTCCCAGGTCCTCAGCTGGAAGAAAGCACTGTGAGCAAGAGTAAGTCCCCCATTTCAGGGCCTGGAGTGTTAATTCATTGGCGCTGCTGAGCAAAGGCCTTTAATTCACTTGATCACTAACCATAGGCATCCTCTTGTGTCCCTATGAGGTGGCAGCCGGCTGGTAGGGGACAGAGCAGCCCTTTATTCCTGGTCGTCGTTAGCATCAACACAAAGACTGAATGCTTTCTAGCTGGGCCTTTGCTCTATTATTTCAATAACCAAACAGAAGTTATGAAACAGCCGGGAGCCAGGCTGGCCAGCTGGATGCACATTGTGCAGGACAGGGCCAGCCCACAGGCCTCTGCCACGGTCTGGGGTGGCATGGGCATATAAATCACAGAGGTGCTGGCAGAGGGTGTGCAATTTGCATGAATACGTGGAACCTGGCTTCCCAGTAGATCCCAGGGGGGCTTCTTGTTGTAATTTACCTGCCATGCCGCAAGAGGTCTGGCAAAACTGCAGACTTCAGTGAGCTCTGTCACTCTGAGCCTGAGAAGGAAGGGGTGTCCTGCCAAGGTGAGGAAGTTAGGCTGCAATTCCTATAATGCAGCACAAAATGCTACTGGTGGTTGAAGTCCTTGTGCCCAGACTCATTCCAACACTTTCAAGAAATGGGAGGGGTATGCTTGTATTTCAGATTGAGAGCATTTCATACTGGATAAACCCCAGAGCCAGGGAGTTTGCCAAGCCTTGGTGGACTTAGAGCACAAGGTAGGTGGCAGGGATGTGTTTCAGTGACAGCACAGAATGGATGTCACACAGACCTGCCTTCCGTTTTCTCAGGTCTTTACAAAATCCCATTTATTATACCCAGCCTCACTTTTCCTGTTTCACCATCCACTTTCTTTGATATTCCAAACCAACAAAGACAACAAAATAGTTTTGCAGAAAGAATTATTTCATATGACTTTTAAATCAAATTATTTTCATTTCACTCTTGTTTTCTCTGATGGGCAATCTTATAGAATGGTAGGTATCAGGGAATATAAGGAACCTCAAAAGTCTTCTAAGTCTTCTCTTCTCTTAAAGCAAGAATTCCTTTGACAATGTTCCTCAAACAGAGTCCTTTGCTTAACATATTATCTCTCCTTGTACATCCAGGGGCATGAGGCAGTGCATTCTATTTTTTACCAACTCCTGATCTTAGAATGTTCTTTCCAATATTGATTTAAGTCCTTGTGATATCCCTGCATTAATTCACGTTATGCCAAAAAAATTAAAACAGCCTTCCACATCAGCCTTGGAAATGTTTGATAGCAATGACAATGTCCTTCCCCAAACCCCCGTTTCTAGCCCAGTCATCAGTTCCAGCAGCTTTCAACATATGACATAGCTTAACATCTTCAGTACCATCCCAGATGTGCTGGAGTGACCCTCTCTGTAGATGTTGTGTCAATAAACTGGTTTTTTAAGGACTTGTTCTCATAGGACTCGATCTGTGGGTCTCATACATCTGCACTTGATTTTTACACTAACCTACAGAGTCAGGTATTCAGATGTCCATCAGGCCACTCTTGCTCCTCTAGATAATTCCTGAGAAAACCCAGATAGCCATGCTCCCAGGGGAAACTGAGGCTCAGGAGGAACAAAGGGATTATTAGTGATCACATAGACCTGCATCCCTGGAAGAGGAGGGGGCAGAATTCCTCAGAAAGCCCCCTCATGGCTCGGTCTATTTTGAACCCTCACTCTTTTTACATGCATGAAAACCAGCTTGGCACACTCATACCCAGACAGTGCTTAGCTGTAAGACTGCATCCAGATCAAAAGTTGATCTGTGAGCTCCAAGGAAGGGCTTCATTTACATCATTAATTTTTCAAGAAAGCTCTGAAAGGGTAGGTGGGATGGTTTATTGTTAATAGTATGAAGTAGGTGTAGAAAGAAAGGAATGAGGTGCATGTGGCTGTCTAGCTTCCTCCGTGGTTCTCTGATTACTGTCGGTAAAGAAAAGATGCATAACAGGGTAAAGGTAGAAAGAGAGGGAAAAATGGCACAAGACGACGTCTTGGACTTTGTGTAGGTAAACACCTCAGCCAGCTTCTTTGGAATCCGTAGAGGCAGCATGGCTACAGCGAGACTTTTGAGTATAAATGCTGGCATTGTTCTAACCAGCTGAGGGAATTTGGGCAAGATAATGGCCTGAATGTGCCTCAGTTTTCTCTTCCTTCAGTTGGGGATGATGACAGCAGTATCAACTTCAAAGGGTTGTGGTAAGAATTTAAATGAGCCACTGTGAGTAAAGGGCTTATGACAGTGCCTGGTATCAGAGTAAGCACTACATAAGTGTTTGCTCTTATTATGAATGATTATTATTCTCTTTCTGTTGTACAATGATTTCAGAAGAGCCAAACGACTTTCTTATCACCCTCATATCCTTCGTATTTTTAAAAAAAGGCTTAGAATCCCAGTTTTAGTTGTAAGAATCATGTCCTTGCCATGCGGCGGTTGGTTGGCAATGGTCTTTCCAAAACTGAAAAGCTAACAAGTGTTAGACTGGGCAAATGGAATGCCCGGAAGCTTGAATGACTCCTATCACAAGTACAGCTCCTGCAAAGCTTACACAGAACAGTCCATTTAAGGTGAGGTTGCACCTGTGATGTGTAGTAGATTCAAAAGATCACACTGGGCCCTTTCATTCCAAGTGTCTTTGAACAGAGTTGAACCCCTGTGTTGAGGGGATAGTTTGAGTTACTTCCCAAGGAGTGTCGGCTCGACCTGCACCTGCTGCTCTCCTGTCCTCTGGAGGCCCACTCAATTCTTCCATCATCACAGTGGTGTCCCCTCTCACCACTTCCATGTGGTCACCCAGGATGAAAAGCAAGAGGAGCTTGCTGAGAGCAAGCCAGAATTCTGCTTCTTCTCACTTCTCATTCTGAATTATTAGCTTTCTGCTTTGTGATGTCAGAGGTTCCTGCTAAGGCTCTTCAAATGAAGAGACTTGCAAGACCTTCTAATCTGTCCCTCACCAATGGTTTGTATTAAGGTGACTTTTTCAAGGTCATACCACATTCATTTAACAAATGTTTATTGAGCACCTACTGGGTGGTCTGCAGCCTTCAGATCAGTGGCAGACCAATCTTACTATATCTGATCCAGTGTTCTTTCCCCCGTGCCCTGTTGCCTCTCTTACCAACCGCCCTTCCCCCCATGAGATGTCATGTTGTATCTACGGAGTATTCATTCTCAAATGTGGATGTTACCTCTGAGTCCAGATGATGGGAAACCTGATGTATGTATAAGAGGGACCCAGGGCCCAAAATCTTTCACAGAATAGTACCTAGCCTTGTGTTCCCCAAATCTACCAGAATATCGTGAGAACCAGACTCAAATTTAACCTGAATGTTTGGTGAGTAGAAAAAAAGCAGCAGAGTATCCTCTCTAGAATTTCTTAAGGATGTTGAAGGAAGTGCTGATGGTAACAGGATAAATGAGATAGCTTTTGCTCAGTTTTCCCCATACAGTCTACACTGTCCTTCCCACTACATCTCCAATTGATAGAATATGTCTCTAGCTACCAGGAGCTGGAGGTAATGGTGTGTAGAAGGGAAAGAATGTGGAGTCAGACCAACCTGGCTTTGAATCCCAGCTCTACAACTTCCCCAGCTTTGTAGAAATTTACTTAACTTCTCTGAACCTCAATTTGCTCATCTATAAAATGGGCATGATAAACTATTTATTCTATTAATAGTATAAATAATATATAATAAATAATATAAATAATATATAATAATAATAAATAATTATATAATTATATAATAATAGTATACTATATAATAAATAAACATATGTTAAATTTATTTATTTAATATTTATTGTAAATATTATTACTTTTGACTAACTCAGTAGTCATATTGTGGAATTAAGTGAACTAAGCATGTAAATTGCTTAGTCCAGCTAGTACCTGACACTAATAGACAGCACTCAGTATGATTATTTGAATTCATTCCTTGACCTCCCCCTAATTTATCGCATGACTATTGACAAGGCATTGAATTTTCCTGAGAGTCTGTAAAAGGGAAATAATAAATGATATTTGCTTTACTCATCTCACAGAGCTATTGTGAGGATCCAGTAACAATAATCTATGATGAAGTACATTTTAAGATGAAAATCATCATTCAGATTACAATCCTATAATTTTTACCCCCAAATTCCATATGCTTAGAATGATGAGTGACTTGTATTTAGCCACATTTGCTCAGATTTAAGGTCTTTTAGATTGGAAAAGAGAGTGGGCTCAGCTGCCCTGTGGGCCCCAGCCAGTTGTGTGGATTACTGGCTCACTCTCTCTAGAGAGGGGGCATCGCTGGCTCAGAGCAAATACATCCACACTGTTGTAAAAACAAATTTACCCCCCTGCCCAAGTGACGTAAACAGAGGTGGCATCTTCAAAAACAAAGAAGCACATTAGGAGCCTACCACTTCTCATTCATCTCCACTTTGATGTTTCCAAGGGCAATTTTGAAGTGTAAAAAAGATACGAAGGACTGAGATTTGTTTTTTATTTGTTCATCTGTATGTACGTTTCATCCATACATTTTTTTATTCCAAAAAGAGGATTGAAGGTGGCTTACAAAGATGAATACAGCAACTGAAAATAAATCAAATGAGAAAACAAAGGAGGCAAGAATGGAAAGTAAAAGACAAAAAACAGATGAAGCCAGGGATAGGATCAGTTCACAAAACGCTTGCACAACCTGGGGTCCAGTGCAGTTGCTGGTGTGGCCCTGAGAAGTCACCCTGAGAGGCCTGGCACTAAGCAGAGAGGCCAACACATGTGGTTCCAACCCGTGTTCTCCAGGACCTCAGACCAGCTCTTGTAGACAGTGTCAAACCTGTGGCTGAATAGTGCTCTGAGTAATTCCTCCCGTAAACACAATGGTTAGTGTCATTCGGCTCTTGTAACATGGCAAAATACAATTTTATGGCATAACAGGAAAGCCTGGCTCATCAAAGTCACTTCTGCAAGAGCCAGAGCACCCTGGGGGGAGATGCACCCTCTGCAGGTCTGACTTGGTCTAAGAACATGTAAAGAACCAAAGGAAAGGAATGTGGATGCCATGAGAGGAGCATCTGTGAGGATGGTTGCTCACAACTAAGCCTTTAGTAGGAATCAAATGTTTGATGAAAGTTGAGTCTGTATTTCCCTGGCAAGAATTTAAAGAGCAGAAGCTCTGTACAGTTGACTGGGGATCAGTGTATCATCACATTCAATGGTCTCCTGAGCAGGGGGCAAGATTAGTATTTCCTCATTGAAACTGACTAACCAGTTGGCGGGCTTGAACGTCCAGCCACACAGCACCCCACTGGAGGTGGCCTGGGGGGACACTCATGGGGAGAATCAAAACTCTCCTAAAAACAATCATTCTTTGCCAACACCAACAGAAGACAAAGGAGAGAAAAGGCCAGTGATCTATCTCCTCCATAAAGCAAGGCAACAGTGATTTCTTAGCCTGGAAAATTTTCAGAGTAGGTATTATCAATTATCCCCCAACCAGGAAGAAAAAAGAAACTCAAATGGACCCAGTGAATGTCTAATTTTAAGCAGTATAACTTTTGGCAATTCTTTCAAGAAGACTTGGATCAGAATATACTTCTAGGCAATTAAAAAGAGGGGGTGGTGGGGAGGCATCTGCCAAGAGTTTTAGAGTAGTTGGTTTAAGCCGTTCTTTTTTTGAGCAGGACCACTATCATCTTTATGCATATTTGAATAAAATTTACAAATACTATTTATTATTCCCCACTTCCACTGCTCCAAGGTTAAACTCTGATTCCCTTATTTTATTTTCTGCTTTTCTCTAAGATAGCAAGTAGGTGCCATGCCAGGGTCATCAGAGGTGGCTGTCTGTGCCCAGCTCAAAAGAATGTTGTGGCCCAGAAGGGCTTCCTGAGAAGGAATTATGGGGCAAAGGGATGGTCTGGGGCTCTGCCAGCCTTTTTCTCCCTCCCTTGCTATCCAATCTGCAATGTTCAATGCAACACATATTTTTGGTGCCAGACTCTATATGGGATACTGAGAGAGATAAAAATGGAATGGAAAGGAGACTGAGTTCACAAATAGCTTTCACCCTACATTGCAAAGTGGATAAGACATAAGGAGCCATTCTATTAGAAGTACAATAGGATATAAACTGTAAGTATCAGTAGAAAGGAAAATGTCCCAAAGAAATCTAAGAAGATACTGTGTTGTCTTTATTTGCCCCCGTTTCTTATTCAGGTTAGTTCAACAAACGTATGTGCACCTGCCTACTGCCAGGCCTGGTGTGAGGGGTGTGGGGGGTGTCTCAGCGGAAACCACTGAACTCTTTGAGGGCAAGGCAAGGGTTCTCGACGCTTTGTAGAGTTTGCTCCTTGACGCCAGGGCCTTGGTTTTTCTCTGAAATGTGTTGGTATGTTCCCTCATACAGCCCCAGGCCCAGAAGGAGAGAGAACAAACATTTTTCCGGGAAAGGCATAAACATGGAGACACGGCAGCTGGAAATTGGCAGGGTGCCCTCGGAAGGTTGGGGAAGTGATTTATTTTTTCAGCCTCGCCACAGGAACCAGAGCTCTGACAGATGCCTCCATGCCTTAGCGGCAGCTCATCCAAGTGAGATCATTATTAATTATTAGTCACTTTTGAGTGTCTTTCTCAGAAACTACAGAGTACTTAGGAAGCCCAGATCCTCTTGAGTTGCAATCAATACTGTATACACTTTGTGCAGGGAACTGGTGGCATGTAATTATAAAACAGTATCGATTCCTGGCAAAGGGGTTGAAAATGTACAAATCCTTCACATAGAAATCAACTAAATCTTCAAAAGGCTTGATTATTTTTTTTCTCAAGAAAGAGACCAATGTTTGGAGTAAAAAACTTGAAGTGTTAGTTAAATTAGGGCTATTTCCTGCCAGGAGCCAGATCTGTACACACAATTATTTTATTCTGTGTGCTGGCACTGATTCACTTTGGTTGAGTATTGGAAATGTCCTTGTTTTGGTTCTGTAATCCAAGTTATTCAATTGGTGTGTGTGATGATGTTTTCTATTCACATCTCCTGTATTATTTTCCTGCAAAACAAATAATCACATTTTGACTCACCCTAGACCCCAACATACCTGCCACCCCATTCCCAAACCCAAACCCGATTTTCCTCCCCTTCTTTATCACACCATCCACCATGCACGCCAAACAAGAACTTCACCCTCTCCCCTTCATGCACCCCATGGCCACCAAATTCTGCCTATTTTATTTTTGTCCTATTTCTGATTTCTTCTTTTAAGTTGGCATCCACTCCAGTCCTATTAGAAAGACTGGGAGTCAGGATAGCTTTTAATCTTTCTTCCCTTTGGCTGCATCTGCATCCTCATCGATTCAGCAGTCATATAGGTGGAACCCTCATCTCCTTTGCCTAACTCACCGATGCCCCAATCATTTCATGCCTCGATGGGTAGAATGGCTTCTCACTGCTTTTCAGCTTCTAGTCTTGCACCCTCCCTTGGCTGGCAGGAGGCCTTTTGAAATGCAAAGTCTGATCACATCATTTGGCAGCATAAAGTCCTTCCATGACTTCCCATCTCCTACAGTCTGAGAAGAGCATATAATTATTGATCTGTAAGTGATAGGCGTTGAATCTTAAAAGATTATCTCCCAAGCCTAAGAGGTTACTGGAAGATAACTGGAAGGTCTGGAGGAGGACAGCAGTAGCTGTGTCAGGAAGATCTCCCAATGGGCTTCTTTGGTGTTTGGATATCTGTGGTTGGTTTCGCTGAGGCTGTGATAGAGAACTTTTGTACTAGAAAGCCGTTTCCCTGGTTGTGTAGAGCTTGCTTGCCAGGGTGATATAGTCTCAATCCATTCTGTTCTGGGTACCTCAGGTTTCCTCAGCCGTGCAGTGAGGCATTGTTGAGAATGTTGCAAGAGAATGGACCCCCTGGTTTGTTCCCCTATTTGAGGAGAAAGAAACCTCAATGCCAGCACAGAGCTCTGACACAAAGGGCCTATAGCATTTCTCAAACAGAGCACTAATGGCCCGTTGTGTGGGAATATACCCTGTAATGTGTGTGTCCCCCTAACATGCCCTGCACATTGCAGGATGTTTAGCAGTTTTGGCCCCTTCACACAGATGCCAGTCATGTCCCTAACCAGAGAAAGCCCCTGCATGCCCCGACATGGTCCCACACGCCCCAGGGATGGGGGCATGGCACCACCTCTAGTTGAGAACCACTGACTCCTCTAATTGCTTGGCCTGATTCTAACTTCTGCTCTTCAGATGTTCTCCTTTCCTGAGAGTATAATGAACAGCCAGATAATTTACAATCTTTCTATCACCCCTGTTGTCTCTTTATCTTCTGTTATGATTGAGTCAGACTCTGATGTCACATTGCCTGGTTATGAAATCAAGCTCCACTGCTTGGCATGACCTTGAACGTGGATGTGACCTTGAATATGAGTGTCACCTTGAACAGTTATTTAATCTCTCTGTGCCTCCGTTTTCTCATATAAAATGGGGATAATGATATCTGCCTCAGAAGATTGCTGTGAAGATAAGATAAAGCATGTGAGGTGCTTACCACACTCTCCAGGGCATGGTAATTGAGATGATGATAACAATGACAACGATAATGATGATGATGGTTCTTGAGCATAAGGGGAAGTTGAAATTGACACTTCAAAATGATTACTCAAGAAAATACAGGCAGGCAGCAGGGTGGATGAAAAAAGAGTAGTGGACTGGGTGGGAGTAAGTTCTCTTGTACCCTCAGCCATTCATTATCTGTATAGCCTGAATATGTCACATCACATCTCTGATTTTTGCTTTATGTTTCCTACAAGGTGTCCTAAGGATTGAATGACGTAAGCACTGTGAATGTGCTTCAAACCCCATATAACGTCATAAACCATTTGATTATATTTAATAAGTAGCCTATTATGCACAGGTGATTTCATAGCTCCCATTAACCAACTGGAAGAAAGTGCTTAACAGGTACTTCTAGATAGATGTATAAACCTGAAGCATCTATTTACATCGTAAATGTCCAGGTATTCTCCTGACACCAAAACTGCACCACCCCATCTCTGTCAGCGTGTCCCTCAGTAGCACAAGAGAAAGAGCCTTGGGCCATGTCAGTGTCTCTTGTTAAGAGTTCATGTCCATAGCACAGCAGCCCCAGCTTCCCGACACCCCCATCCGCAGTGCCTGTTTCCTCTGTGACTGTCTGCTTGTGGCCCCACAGCAACAAAGGCGAGAGAAGGAGCTGCGGAAGCAGCAGGAGAGAGAGCAGCGGAGGCACTACGAGGAGCAGATGCGCCGGGAGGAGGAGAGGCGGCGCGCGGAGCACGAGCAGGTACAGCCGAGACCCAGGGGCCCCAGAGATGTTCCCTGAGGGATCTCCCACGCCAGGCATCTCTGGATTGTGGCCACTTTCTCTTGGCACTGCTTGGGTTAGGTGGGTTTTTTTCTCTTTGGCAAGCAACACTTCCTACCTGTTCAAGAAGTCAAACGCACAACTTTGGTAATGCCCACCCATTCAACCTCACTTCCTACCCAGGCCAAGTCCCCTGACATGCCTTGAAGGCCACCCCAAAGCATGAAAAATGAGGTGCAGCTCATGCAGTCTCTGGTCTCTGTGCCTCTGAGGAATGAATGCAGGCCCTAGTCTCTCTCCTTGTTAGAACATTCCAAGAGCACAGTGTAGTCTGCAGGATGCTTCCATTACAAAGGCAGACCGTGACTGACATTCAACAATTGTTGAATTATTCTGGTTGCACAGGAGCCTCCGAACCTTATAGCATCATTAGTTCCAGGTAGCTCAGAAAGAGGGGAACCTATAATGAAAAGCATTAAAATGCAGCTGGGTTTATTAAAACCAAGTAGAAACAGTAAAACCATGAGCCATCTCAGCCAGCCATTTCGAGTAGAGAGAGGGCTTGTGCGTTTGACTGCATTGACATGCTTTTTGCTTTGGTGTGGCATACTCTTCTTGTTTTGTGAGGAGGTGTCTGGGTATTTTTTTCTATCATTCCTTCTATACTTTACTTGGCAGCTCTGGTCACCTTTGAAATTACCGGTTCTTTTTCTCTCTCTTCCTCTCTCTCTCTCTTTCTGTGTTCCTCTGAATGCTCTGCTGCCCACCTCTCCAGGAGTACATCAGGCGACAGTTAGAGGAGGAGCAGAGACAGTTAGAGATCTTGCAGCAGCAGCTACTGCATGAACAAGCTCTACTTCTGGTAATGGGAAAGCCAACAGCCAGCTCACGTGCTCTGTGCTCATACCATGTGTGTGTGCATGTGTGTGTGTGAGTGGGTAGTGTGTGTCCCCTAACATGCCTGTCCAAGGGAGTATTCCCCGAGTCTCATGGGCCTCTACGAAACTGAATACATTTCCTGACCCAATTGGCCAAGTCATTAATACGTTAAATACACTGGTTATGCATTCTTTATTAATTCCATCTATTTTCATACTTTCATATGAATCCGGCCTTATTGTAAGTTCAGACTGTTTTCAAGACCCATTGTGTTTATTGCAGAGTAATTTGTAAGGCCATTTACAACATGCTGGAATTCAATCACAGCAAAATGCATCTCTTCCATAAGAACCCACTCAGTTTTTCCATCATATTTCATTTGCAGACTATTAGTTTTACGCTTACGATGGGAACATTTTGTGTTCCCTACTCATACAGCTTTTTTTTATTATTGCACTGTTCTCCAAATGGATTTGTTAGTTTATTGGTCTACCTTTTTTTAACTGAACTTTTATCCAGTGGCATTTTAATTTTTTCTGCTTGTACATAGCTTGTTAATGGCTTTTATTGGTTCAGGTTTTGGTAAGCAGAAGATGACATAGGCAATATCTTTAGTTATTTATTTTGTTTCATAATTAATTGTACATGTTTCATTGGTTTAATTACTAATTCAGGAAACGGATGGCTCCTTATAGGGCTTGTGTACTGACCATCCAAATGTCCTCATTATTGACCCTTTCTCAGTTGCAGTTCAGCAGGGTGTGACACCACTTTGTGGTATTTCATAGACTTGTCATTAAAACGATAGTGTTTTTATTAAATGCCCACATTTTTGTGTGGATGCTAATGAGAGGCCACGGCTGATATTTGCAGTGCTTCCTGACATCCTCCTGTTATTCTGATAGTGGTGAGCTCATTTGTTATTTCCCATCACTTCTGCCTCCATTGCACATTTAACTGGTACTTCCCATGGTTTCTCTATGGTGATGTGTCCTGTGCTCCTTCTTCCTGATCTGAACAGGAATATAAGCGCAAACAGTTGGAAGAACAGAGACAAGCAGAAAGACTGCAGAGACAGCTAAAGCAAGAAAGGGACTACTTGGTTTCCCTTCAGCACCAACGGCAGGAGCAGAGGCCTGTGGAGAAGAAGCCGCTGTACCATTACAAAGAAGGGATGAGTCCTAGTGAGAAGCCAGCCTGGGCCAAGGAGGTAAGGAAAGAGGTGCAGCCAGGCCCTCATGGCCAGGCTTGTGGTCCCCTGAGGTCATCCAGTAGAAGTGAAGAGTTAAACTGGGTGCTGCAAAGTTGGAAAACAATTCATTGTAAGACACACACTTTGCTTTCGGAAGAGCCATAACATTATTCTCTGTAGAGGAGTGGCGAAGTTCCTCATTCCATTTGTGATTCTTCGGAAGACAGTGTGTTTTTTTAGGCAACAGGGGAAGTAGAATAATCCTTTTCCTTTGGAAATCTAGTTGAGTTCATGGTATGAGGGTTTTTAGTGGCTTTCCCATGGAAGAATGTGACTTAGGACGCCTGGAATTCTAGATAAGATCATTTCCTGCCCATACATGGTCCCTGTTACAGTTCATTAGTGTCATCGCTCGCACTGCCTCATTCTTATGTTGCACTACAGACGCACAGTTGACTCAGACTGATGGTTCTGGTATTCACCTCCTAGATGCAAGGTCATTTGATTTCTTTTGCAGGTACTTCCAAAGTAATGATCCCTCATTTGCTCAATCACTAGATTACAGATGGATTTTTCAGGAACTCAGTTCTGATTAGCTCATCTTAGACATCTCATTAAAAATTGTTTGTATGAGAGGGAAAAAAAGGTGATAACCAAATAGGTAAAGCAAATGAACAAAATAATAACTTTAGCCAAGTTCAACTCCCCACCCTCACCCCTAGGCCCTCCCACCCGGGACGTCACTGTGGCAGCTCATACACAAAACACCCAGGTCTTCAGTTCCATCTTCACTTGTGCAGGAACCTGGTGATTTCCTCTATTTATTTGTGAGATCAGCTTGTCATTTAAAAGCATGGCTTTGGGTTTGGGTGTAATTTGTTTTTTGTATTTAATCTAGCATCTTTAGATATTTATAGCTAGAGCTTTTTTCCAAGTTATCTAAACTACAGTATTACCAGCGCCATATATCTGTCACAAGATCCTATTTTATGAAAAATATGTATCTCATTATTTTTCCAGTTTATCTTACATGTGCATAGAAAATGCTTGAAACAATGTTATCCTAATATTAATAATGGTTGTTTATGGATAAAGAATGTATAGGGGTTTTTAAAAGACTTTTGGTACCTTTATACATTATTTAAATTCTTTATAATGATAATGTACTATTTTAATAAAATTAATAAAATAATTTTTTCTTTCAGAACTTAAAAACCTAGTCAATATGTAGAGAAAATCTTTTGATTTGAGGTGGAGAATGTTTTCAGTCACTTTCCCCTGTAGTCTGTAAATATAATCCATGTTTATGTATGTCTGTAGCTGTGGCTTCTTTCTCTTAGAGCAATAATACAAGTTTGTGATCCTACTCTCAGGTAAAGCAATGACCCATTAATAATCCACCTGTTCTTCCAGCTAAGCAGACTAACTCGGCTTTTAAGCAGCTGACGTGGTTCCTGGCTGGAAGACACATACCACCTTCCTCCACTGCTAAACCATTTCCTAGCCATGCTGAACTGAAAGGCTCTGCTAAGCCAGACTCACAACTCTTGGCTATGGCAGCTGTTCAGAGAGCTGAAAAACCAGCCTCTACTGAGCTACTGCCTGTAGCACCTGCAGGAATTAATGATTCCAGATTAAGACTCCTATTTGAACATCACGCATGGAAGAAAGGTGGACAAGCGTGTCCCATCAGACTTGATCTTGAAGAACAGCTGAAACTTCAGGAAGCCTCAAGCATCATAGTGAGATCTCCAAAGAGGTCTCGCTCCCAAGGTTGTAGCCCAGCTCGAGGGTTAGGATCTGAGGTCATCTGTGTGTCCTCTCCCAACATCTCCAAAGTGATGTACCCCCAGTTGTCCAATACTGGAATTAAGGGTAAGGAGGGCCTTAGAGACTCACATAGACCTTGGGGCAGGGGGGCTGTGAACTCCTGCATCTTTACAAGTGCATCAACTCCTCTAAGAAGGGCAGCATCGCTAAGTAACCTCTCCTTGATGCATGAACACCTGGTCTTCATTGCTCCCAGCCCCAAGCATGAGTTTAGGAGAGTGACACCTGCAGACCCCATTCAACAGAACCGTCCTTCCTTGCAAAGCATCCCAGAACACCTTCTTTCCCCTGTGCAGCTCCCTCATGAACAAATGTACCAGAAAGTGGGGGAAAGCATGTAGCAGTTTCCTCTTCCTTCCTTTAACTTCTACCCATTGTGCTCTGATTTGAATATATCCACTTTGGCTTCATTGCTTTCTGATTACTGTTTGTCCTCATCTCTAACTTTCCTGGCATATTATCCCCTCTGTTCAGAACTAGTTCATGGTTCCTGAGCTTTCAGAAGCCACAGCATTCCTGGGCACAAATCTTTGCAAATGTCATCAAAGCTGTATTCTAGACCTCCTAATTCCCGTGTACTTCCTTGCCAAGCTCCTAGCAGTGAAAGGAACACAGCAGTTGGGCATGCAAACAACACGTTTGTGTCATCAGGCACTCCTGATGTGAGGTTCACTGGCCACCATAAGCCTGGTCCACCTCCGGCAGGTGGCATCTTCCAAGGTTCCCAGCTTCCTAGCAGCTGATGCTTTTCCTTTGGGCTTCATGCACTTCAAGACATATGTGGGAACATTCTTTTGGGATTTCACATTTAGTCCTCTCCTGTTAGGTGTAGTTTACCTAATCTAGCTTCCAACTAACCATCAATCTGTTCATGAAACAGCTCTCAAGTCTTAGAGTGGGTGTCCATATTTTAAAAGAAAGATGAGACATTAAGATGATAGAATGAGTGACAGGGCTAAATTTGGGATCAGAGCAATTGGTGTACAAATAAGAGCAAATAATTGTCTGCCTTGGTTTGACTCATCATTTTTGTTAACACCTGTTTACTTCTCAAGGCTGAGTAAAATGGGAATAAAAATGAGTGTGAGGATCCATCTTCTTGTCAGCAATGTGCAAACTTTTCTTCTAAAGCATTATTTATAGCTCTCTTTCTTTACACTGGAGAGGTAGGTGGGGTTCAATGTAGCTAAAATGTAATATATATTTTAAGACTTTGGATATGAGCAGAATTTCTAGCTTATCAGCATCTTAATTATCAGCTGATGAGATAACCTGGTGTTCTAGTTTCCTAATGCTGCCAGAATGCAAAACACCAGAAATGGATTGGCTTTTATAAAAGAGGGATTATTTGGTTACACAGTTATAGTCTTAAGGCCATAAAGTGTCCAAGGTAACACATCAGCAATGGCCAATGGTTTCCGGAAAACCTCTGTTAGCGGGAAGGCATGGTGGCTGGTGTCTGTTCCAAAGTTCTGGTTTCAAAATGGCTTTCTCCCAGGACATTCCTCTCTAGGCTGCAGTTCCTCAAAAATGTCACTCTTAGTTGCACTTGGGGTATTTGTCCTCTCTTAGCTTCTCCGGAGCAAGAGTCTGCTTTCAATGGCCGTCTTCAAACTGTCTTTCATCTGCAATTCCTGTGCTTTCTTCAAAGTGTCCCTCTCTTGGCTGTAGCTCCTCCTCAAAATGCCACTCTCAGCTGCACTGAGTTCCTTCTGTTTGTCAGCTCATTTATATGGCTCCACTGATCAAGGCCCACCCTTATGGGTGGGGCCACGCCTCCATGGAAATTATCTCATCAGAGTTATCACCTACAGTTGGGTGGGGCACATCTCCATGGAATCACTCAAAGAATTACAATCTAATTAACACTGATAGGTCTGCCCACACAAGATTACATCAAAGATAATGGCGTTTGGGGGGACATAATACATTCAAATTGGCACACCTGGGTTAAACTCTCTTTTGACGGTAGAATTAAAAAGTGCCATTTTCTTTTTCAAATATATCTTCTGGCCAGGATTCAAATTTGAAAATATCCTCAACTGGGATGAGTGGGCAGCTGTGCCCAGGCCAATCTCTCCTATGATGTGGAGTCTGGGATTTTTACCCCACGTGCCATTGAAGAAATCACTCAGCCATCTTCAACCCATTCCAACCCCTTCTGTAATCTGTCCCAGCATTTGTTTTTTAACTCAATTCTGTATCCTTTTTTTCATGGTGGCTTTCCTTCTTTGATTACTTTTTCATCCACTTACCTCTTCTCTTCCTTGGTTCAAATTGATGTCATCAGTAGTGTAATGTTATAATGCTTCACCCTCTGTTTTTTTTTCTTCATCTTGTAAAACAGAAGTGCTCATCGCACTTCTCATTACCTCTCTCACTAATTTGTTGCATACAGTAAGAACAAATGAAAATACTTGATCATTTGCAAATCTTAATGAGCTCTTCCCTGCCTCCCTTTACCCATTATTCTATCTGTCCTGACTATATGTCACATTGGCTTTGATTTTTAGATTTTTGGTTTCAGTCTGCAAGGAACATTATAATCTGTATTAACAGGAGGGAGACATTCTTCATCCCTTTCAGATTCCTTTTGTACTCACTCACAGGGCTAGTAATTCTTTGTCTAAATCCACCTGCCACTTCTGGATTGGGATGGAAGTCACATTTGTTCTGTGAAAACATCAGTATGACGTTCCATTAAACATCAGCAGAATGTGAAGGTCTTATTTCTGACTCTCACTTTTTGAATGATGGCGATTCCTTTTTCTCCTGTTTCTTTTAATGGCATTTGATTGTCTGGGCCTTGGCAACTGTGTGTGTCCCTCAGCCCCATCACACACACACATACACACACACTTCCTTTTATTTGTTTTGTTTTGCTTTTTATCATTTTGCACCAACTCCCAGCATTGGCAGAATGCTTTGTCTACATGAGATTGTATTTTAATTTTTATTAGTACTCCATCATATTCTCTGTCTGTGATGTGTACCAGTCACCTGGCCATGGTTTTATTTGGCAAACGATATGACTTAGCTTTTTATGTGAACTGTGAGCACAAGGTCAGAGTATCTCATGAGTACTTAAAAGATATGTATTGACTTTTCTTTCTCCAGCATTGCCAGTGAACACAAAAATCAAACTGTTTTGTGCAGTTGAAAAGAAAAAAAGAAACTCCCATACAGTTGTTTTCAATTCACCATACATTAGCCCTTAAGTAAGGCATTTTAAAACCTTCGTAAACCCTCCTACCCTACATCATATAAAACATTAAAATGCACCCACATGACATAGTAAATATATTTTGCCTTCAAGATTTTTGAAATTACTTCTATAATTTTGTTTTGAAATTATTTCTTAACAAATAGCCATTATTGCGAAGTGAAACGTTATAACCTACAAATTATTTTCAAATTACAGAACAATTTAGTAATTGACATTGATATATTTCTTTTTATACATGTTTAAATACATTAATTATTTTGGAGATTTTTTTTTTGAAATCTTATCATCAAAAAATTTATTTTCAGTTCTTCTATGTTTGTGCAGCCTTTGTACATCTCGAGGCCTTGGTTCCCAATGGGCAACACAGGCTAGCCTGGAGCAGAATTTTATCAAGACCACAGTTAATGTTTTTCTTTCTCCCTATAATGCTATAATAAATCGTATAGCGTTTCTGCAGAAATGAGCCAGACCTCTCCAAAGTCATTTTAGTTTTGATTTTAAAGTGGTCTTTTTAAGTTAAATCGCTTTTGTAGTAAAATTGATCAGTCTTTTGTAATCCTGTTCTTGATATTCATTGACAATCTCATCTTCCTCTTCAACTGTGGTATCCTTTGTAACAGGTAACGTTTTTCATTGTCATCTGTCACTTTGCTCTATGTCTGATGCTATTAGTGCACTCTTTTTTTTGGTGGTGGTGCTGGTATTTTATGTCTTCTTGGCAGTAGGAGATTGGAGCAGAGGCTTGGCTAATATTTCTTGTGTGTCCTCCAAGGCAGATTGCAACATGTCTTGATTGAGCTTGGAAAAAAAAATCTTCTCTGTTTTTTGTACTCACGTATCTTTCTTCATTCGTTAATAGACATAAGTTTTGATGATTCAAGGACAGGCCTTTGCCCAGTATCAAAATAATCAGAAGGGCCCACTCCTAGATACACTATCCACCTTTCCCTTCTGTCCATCTGTGAAATCATTATTAGGAGAAGTGCCTTTTTCAATGTTTGATTTGATATTTTGCTTCAGTACTTAAGATGTTCCCTTGGTGCAAAAACATTTGTACAGCATTTTCTTCCTCAGGACTTTAGGGTAAAGTGTGTAGCCAGAGGCCTCTGAAAATCTCATAGATTTTCAAATTTCTTTGGATCAACTCCAACCCAGCAAATTTCAGTGCATTGGAAGTTTCAGCATACCCTGAAATAATTTGCAAAGTGTAACAATAGATTATTTATCCCTGATATTTTAGTATGGTACAGACGAAAACATGCTAATGGTTGGACTTGTAAACTAACTGATAGCAGACATAGGGAATTTTAGTAAACCATTTGGTTCCTTTTCATTTTGGTACTAGAAGAACATTTAAAACAACCATATATGATTAATCAAACTCATTAACTGCCTGTAAACATTGGTTCCTGCACTTTCTGCCCTGGTCATTTCTACTGACAGCTCTTGGGCCCCATATGGCCTGTGGGACCATCTGAGGCAAGGATGCATTCTTTACTGGGGCCTTGTTCTGGCAGGTCTTTGCCTCAAAAATGACTTCTTTTATCAAGAGGAAGTCTTTTGGAGCAAACTTTGCTACTGCTATTTTGAATGTGCTGTCTCTTAATGTGTGTACAGACCTATGAGAGTATATTTTACAGTTCACAAAAGCAATAATTAGAAGTATTCCTCACTATTTGAGGAATAGTCACATTGCCCACTATAAATGGTTCCTTTATTTGGGGTACCAGTGGCTAGAGTTTGCATAGCCAGATATTTTTCTGAAAATATATCTGAATCTCTTGGGTTCCTGAGCTCAGACAGCAATGGTTTGGATAGTGGGTGGCTGGATAGCGAAGGGTACTTGTCATGTGATTTATCTATTAATGATCTTCCCTGGAAATAAGAAAATGGCTATAATATTGGACCAAATCCAGTGGTCTAGAAATATTCCCCTTCTTTTTAAAGAGTCTTATATTTGGAAAAGCATGTCTTGGTTTCAATCTTTCTATGGCTGTCTTACAGGACTTTTTTTTGTGGTCCTATCTTGATGCAATAGACAATAATTATTGCTGATGTAATTCCTTGCACATACACGCACCCAGAGTATACATGATCTGGTTTATATTCCTGGCTTTTTGCAGCTTATTTTATATGGTATGTGGTGAGCCTCTGGGACATGGAGCTTCAAAACCAAAGTTGACTGTATGCCATTTGTATGTACCCTGCACAGCCATGGAGGGGAAGAGATGTTCAAATTACCCCTATGCAGAGGCAGAAGGGCTATTTCTATTCTGTAGTGTGTCTATCATGCTAAAGTGTTTGAGGTTAATATGGCAGTTTAAAAAAATAGACTTTATTCAGTATATGAGACTGAGTGTTCCTCTAGAAAGATTCAAAATGGGATAGGGAGGATGGGAAAGAGTAGTTTTTCCAAATTTTTATTTCAAATTAGGCATTCAAAATGATAAAGACTGCTACAAAAAATATGTAGATGGAATGAAGGTTGAATTACTTACATGTGGTTTCCATGATGTTCTCTTCCAATACTCAGGCGACAAGTCAGCAGAAGAGTGTCCAGGCTCGTGCTGGAGGGTCAGGGTGGGGAGAATGGTTGTCTTGCTCTGGTGGGTTTGGAAGGTAAACAGTCAAACTTGACCCTAAAGACATAAAGGTCAAGACAAGATGAAGGTGGAAGAAAAGTCCTAGGCCTCTTGAAGTGGTTGATGATCTCAAATCCTGCTTGGCAGTGCCACCCTGCTTATCTAAATGTCCCTTTAAAATTGCCCTCTGTATCAGTCTGCCGTGGACATGTCCTTGGGGCAATGTGTGCCAGTAAAAAGGGCATTCACTGGTACTGTGAGCCTAGGCTGTGTAGCCCTTCATATCAGTTGTCTGCTTGGGGCTGAGAGAGACTCTGGGAGAAAGGGAATAACAAGAAAATGCAATGGCCTGAGAGGGGAGAGGGTTTGAGTGGGGAGAGGAAGGGAGGAGAAGCAAGAATGAACGTCACATGGGGAGAAACAGGGAGGAAGAAAGGCGAGTCCGAGGCTGGAAATGGAAAGAATGGGGAGGAGCTGTGTATTTTAGGGAGCAGAGAGAGACAACTTGAAGAGAGAAAGCCCTGAAGAGAGAAAAAGAAAATGATAGAGGAAGTGTGTTTAAGACAGGCCGTCCTCCTTAAGCATGCTGCCGGGAACACCCACTTGCCTATCAGGAGGGCCTGTGATGAGGCGGGGACAGCGCACTAAACTTCATCCTCGTTTCTACCCGCCCAGTGCTCTCCTCCCTATACCATGAGTCAGGAAGCGATTTTCTATTTTCTCCAAGCGATCCTAATGCCTCCCACAGGTCCCCTGATTATCTGTGGTGCAAGCTGCCTGCCTCACTAACCCCATGACTTTATGAACTGTCAGCAACATAAGATCGCAATCAGTGCAAGAGAGTCCCTTAACATTAAGCAGATCCCAAATTCCCAGCCAGTGAAATAGCGAGAGGTAGTAGGTTATGGAAGGACAATGGCTTTGGTGCTGGGTGGTTTTTTTGTTGTTAATTTTCACTTGGATAGAAACGATTCTTGCTGCTGAGCAGAAATGGAGATTTTTGGCTTCCTAAAAATGAAATGATCAGAGGGACACAAAAATGGCTGTGCAGGTGACTACAGAGAATCCTTACTTGGAAATAAGTCAGCTTTTCTCCACTGAGGCTCTCTTTTATTGCTTCTAGGTGGAAGAACGGTCAAGGCTCAACCGGCAGAGTTCCCCTGCCATGCCTCACAAGGTTGCCAACAGGATATCTGACCCCAACCTGCCCCCAAGATCGGAGTCCTTCAGCATTAGTGGGGTTCAGCCTGCTCGGACGCCCCCCATGCTCAGACCAGTAGACTCCCAGGTACATCCTCCCCTTCGTTCCATCAGCCTTCCAATAGGATGTATAGTGAAATCTGTTAAAAACCCAGGGAATTGTAACAAGGATTCAGGGATGGGGCCAATTAAACCGTGGCCCTTTAAATACAACGTATGCTATGGAAGTCTTCACTGAATGTGACAGGTAGAGGAAGGAGTGAGAGAGAAGAAAGCACTCTCCTAAACTAGGAGCCACCACAAAGTTACTTCTTAGTAAACTGGCCACTCTGGAGACCCATAGGACGTCACTTATAAGCATCCTTTTATAATTACCAAAATTAGAATCCATGTGGATCTTTGGTAGTATATGGTAGCTATTATATTTTCCTTTGTTCTCTGAGATCTTGGCATGAGCCTCAAACTAAAATAATGAAATGGGCTTGGTTAAGTAAAATTGTGACTTTTAAGCCAGCAGTGCTCAGAGTGGTTGCTAGGTCAGCCTCACCTGGAAACTTGGTAGAAGTGCAGATTCTCGGGCCCACCCCAGGCCTCCTGATGAGAAACTGTGGGGCAGCAGAGCAATCTTGAGGGTTTAACAAGTCCTCGGGTGGTTCTGATGCACTTCAAAGTTTGAGAAGTAGTGTCTTGAGCTATTTGGAAAAGAATGGTATTACTCTGCTATTATGAAAGAAGGAAGTATCTGGAAGTTCTAGAGGATTTTAAAATTATATATACTAAAAATAAACTATAAAGTAAAATAAAGTATGTCTTAAATTCCTTCCAGGTATCCACCTGTGTTAAGACTTCCACACAATATTTTGAGGTCACTTTTAAAATAGTAATGCTATTTGAACAGGAGTTTAAAAGCATGGTGAGAATATCAAGTATTGGTGGTGCTTTAAGTCTGCGTGTAATAAATGAGGTCCAAGATTTTTCAACACCAGTTACCTTAGCATATCTCCCCCTTGGTTATTTTTATTTGTACATCATTCTTTTGTGCCTCATCTTCAATAGGATACATTTTCATAGGGGCTTTTCTTTTAATGCACAGACTTCCTCTTTTAAAATTCCTAACTTTGACTTTATAGTATTTTGCCCAATACGAGGGAAAGTAGAGAGGGAAAGCTTCTTCTGTGAAAGTGACCCTAGCAAATGAAAATGTAGATACCCTGTGATAACTTTTTGGGATAAGCATTTTTCAAGGAATGCCAAAATTTTTTTGATTCTTTTAAAGTTGGTTTTTTTATTTTGTACTAAATATTTTTTAAATGTTCATTGTTTTAATATTAATATTTAACATTAATTAATATAAAATTAATATTTAATTGGTTATGGTTCTATTCTGGTTGAAACAGAACACTCAGCTGAGCTGGGCTTTGGGGATTTTCTTTTAAACTGTAAGTAAACACACATAATGCTGAGATTTCAGACTAGAGAGGGTCTGATATGCACCTTACACAGAGCAGACTCTAAATTAATATTTGTTGAATTAATAATTTAATTTAGAAATCACACTAGATTTTTTTTTCTTGCCAAGATTTATTGAGCACTGTCCACATGCCAGGCACGTTGCTAGACCCAGGAATACAATGACGAGCGTGACAGACTTGGCTCCTGTCCCCAGGGAGCTTGCCATTATGAAGTGGAGGAGCCAGGCATTAAATAGGCACTAACAATACATTGTGAGCGGTGGTAGGTAAGAGGGGCACCCTCCTCGCTGGAGTTTAGTTATTTATCTTAAAGAGCCACATTTTCATCTGTGTGTACAATTATCACCACATGCCAGATGGTGAGACTGACAACTGTAAAAGAAACATCCAGGTGTTGAGATAATTGGTAAGAGCCAGTTCACCAAAAAGTAGGATAGTGTAGAGATTAGGTGTGTGGGCTCTGGGAGCAGAATATCTGGGTTCAAATCTAGGCTCCAGCAGGTATTAGCTTTGAAATCTAGAATATTAACCTCTCTGTACCTTACATTGCTCATGTGTAGAATGAAGAAAATAATTCTGTTCTCCTATTGCAGGGTTACTAAACAAAATATTTAAAGCAGTTCTTGTTTTATAGAGCAATAGCATTTTCTAAAGTCAAGGTTAGGAGTTTTAAGAAGGAAGTTTGTCATGTTAGAAAAAGAAGTCCTTATAAAATATATGATACTGCTGGGCAGTGGATGTTTACTAAATAAAGTTATTATCTACACACCTATTTCACTGACATCTTAGCAATCCCAAGTAAATCATTTAACTTTGTGCCTGGAACATAGGTTCAGCCCTATACCTAGCTCTAAATTGAAAATTTGGAAGAACTTTTTCAAAGTATGCTGTAAATAGCTGTGATGGACTTGTGTCTTCCAATTCTTCTGCCCTAGAACTTTATTTTCCCTTCAACTGATAGAGGCACTGGCCGAGTTGGTGTTCCTTCTAATGTCGCTGATCTAATCTCGGTTTGATGCTTAGATCCCACATCTGGTAGCTGTAAAATCCCAGGGATCTGCCTTGACCGCCTCCCAGTCAGTGCACGAGCAGCCCACAAAGGGCCTGTCTGGGTTTCAGGAGGCTCTGAACGTGACCTCTCACCGCGTCGAGATGCCACGCCAGAACTCGGATCCCACGTCTGAAAACCCTCCTCTCCCCACTCGTATTGAAAAGTTTGACCGCAGCTCTTGGTTACGACAGGAAGAAGACATTCCACCAAAGGTAGTACTGCTGGGGTGTTTTTATCACCAACATCATTGATTATTATTATTACCGCTGTTCCAGACCTTTCATAGTAGTGAAGAATGTGATGAAGCCCGTTCCACATGTGTTGTTTCCTCCTCATTCCAAAGCTAAGACTTGGCTTGTCATTTACCATTTCTGACTTCCATTTTCTCCAAAGCAACTGAGTCTCAGTTAATTGGAAGCATATATCCTATATCCAGAATTAGAACTCTCAACCCCACACATTCCACACTATTATTTTACTATGCATATTAAGAAACAGAACAATGGATTTTTTTCATTGATGGCTGAATCTACATCTAGACAAATTGAAAACTTCCAGATAAAAAGTAGAAAATTCAATTATTTTTTATTTTATCAACACAAAGTCAAACCAGATTTCAGGTGTCCAGAAGACAGTATTGCTCTTAGGATATTTTAGTTGGCTCATTTAAGGAAAGCTCCTTCAAGGTCAGGTCATAATTTAATTCTGACCTTAAGTAAGTACTGAGGGCAAAATGACAGCCATTCCACTAGACAAAACAGCCCCAGGTTTGGCTTCATTTGTTTTGTTTTTTGCCTATATCAAGTGATTAGTCACTCCAGGAAATGTTCTGGAATGTACCTGTGCATATGGCTACAGAGTGTTTCAAAATAGTGGATAAATCTTTGTATCAAATTTAGGAATCCCCTTTCTCCTGAATTCAGCAGAGGGGTATGACAAATGGAATGTCACACAATTTCCAGAAAACACTTCCATTGTTGATTCCAGAAAAAAATAATACTTTTCACTCAATGGTTTTCAAATATTTTTCCTGGTTTTCCCCTCCAAAGGGGAATAAAAGGTATTTCTTCCTTGTTTAAGATAGTTTCTGTAACTCCTGGCAAATCTTTGGAAAGAAGTAGGCTTTTCAAGCAGTAGCCTATGGAAAAAATATATGCATTCTTTTATGGAAAAGATTGATGAATTCTGGTTTTCTTCCAGGTGCCTCAGAGAACAACTTCTATATCCCCAGCATTAGCCAGAAAGAATTCTCCTGGAAATGGTAGTGCCCTGGGACCCCGACTAGGATCTCAACCCATCAGAGCAAGGTAAGGGAAAGACGATGGCTACGGTGAAGGAAAAAGCCCCTACCTCCACCTTTACTTGTTCTCCTAAAAATGATTTTGCTCTTTTTTCACTTCAGAGGCATGTTGACTTGCCACCTGCACTATAATTTTTGGTGGGTCAAAACTCATGCCTTTTATTTCTTTTAGTAGCCTTTCATAGAATTCAGTCAACAGTGGGGGCTCTTGAGTGAATGAATGATTAATGAATGAATGAGGCAGTTGGGAAGCTAATCAAGTGTACCTTAACTGACAGTTTTCAAAACCTGGGAGTAAAATTGCAAATACAGGTCTGTTTGCAAATACCTCAAACCATTACTTCAGAGACCATTTCCTAGAAACAACAAAACAGAATGGCCTGGTTTGAGGTGATTTTCAGCATCAGATCAAGAAATGTGCTCTGGGAACCAATGAGACTTTACAAAGTAATTGCCAAAGAAATGCAGTAGTGGCCAAACTATAGAGCTTCCCTTGCTTGGCAAATTACAAAGGGACTAGCTTTTATGAGGCAGTCACCTCCTTGGCATTATGGAGGGTCACTGAAATACGGTTATGCTTCCAGTGTTGCTCTGTGCTCTCCTTCCAGACTTTTCTATCAACAATGTATATTCCTGCAGTCAGGAAGTTGCATCCACCTACTGGTTGGTGTAGAGATCTCATGAGACACTAGAAAGTAAACAATGTCCTTATAATATTTGAGCACATTTTATTTGGCAGCAGATGCTATAGTTCATCAAGCTTCCCCCTGATTCTTCATTATAAATGCACCCCTTTTTAAGATCAACTAAAATAGCAAATGGCCTCTGTTGAGACTATAAAAAGGATGAGCTCAGGCAGGCTGTTTTATCCTTCTTTGTTGTGTTCCTAATAAAGGGAGGCCCTTCCCTTTGCTAGTAAAGACAGAGAGATTGAGAACAAAGGTTATGGTTAGCTATACATATTTTAAAATATGGAATGCTTTTGATCATAAAGCTTTCCTTTTCCGCTTCATATGAAAAGTTTTAGGAAGGGTCAGTCCATAAATTAGATGGAATTAGACTAAGAAATATTAATCCCTTTTGGGCAAAGACAGTAGTCCATTCTGAGTGGAATTACCCAGTGCAGCTGGCTCTGAATAAGCCATTTTTTCCCAGTAACTTGTCAGATTCACTGCTGAGCTGGTGTTGCTAAGCAGCACCGAGGAAGACTGGAGCACACTGTGACAAGGGAGCCAAAGGAATGTTAGCCCTGGATTGCCAGCTTGAACTTTATCAGTTCCCCTCTTCAAGCAGCAATTCATCCCTAATTATCAGTGCTTCTTGCTCCTTTGAAACCTGTCCTTGAAGCTTTGTTCATTGGATCAGTTGCTTAGAATTTTTAGTTGCTAGAGATCAAGCATCATTTCAACTTTAAGTATATTTCCCTCTATCAACCTAACAGGAAAGAGAGACAATTATCATTATATAGTCAAATAAAAAGTGACTTTTTATCCTCTCTGAAGTGTTATTTTAATGACATTGGGGCCTAAGGTATTTGGCGTTTGATGGTGAGTAGCTTTGCAAAATGTGGGCTTTCCCCTCAAAACCACTTAAATATTGGACTTTGACCAATGAATGCAGACTTTGAGTGAGATGGCTAACATTTTTCTACTTATAGAGGTAGGAAGGGAGTGAACCAAGGGGTGATAATGAGTTACTTCCATTGAAAGCCAGAGGGGGCTTGAGGGGTGGAGCCAGGGCTTGGAGAATCCCCATCTTTGCCACGTTGGGAAACCTTACAGAACACCACTCTCTTGCTATCACATGTCTCTGCGTGACCAACATTTAAGATTGGGATCATGCTTTGCAACTCCAGATTGGATTGCAGTTTTAAAAGCTTCAGGATTTGATTTATTTACTGTGATAGAGGCAGCTTTAGTTTGCTTTTGCTGTGCAATTAACCGACTTAGTGGCTTACAAAAATAATAATTTATTACGTCTCATTATTCTGTGGATCGTCTGAGATCCACAAGGTCCACTGGTCTCCCCTGGTCTCACTAACAGCTGTTTGAGCTGATGGGTCAGCTGGACCTATCTTTCCACATAGTCTTTCATCCCAAGCTTCTTCACCATTTGCCAATCTGAGGACAGGATCCCAAGGAAGAAAGTCTCAATGCACAAGCACTCTTCAAGCCTTCACTTGCATCATCTTTGCTGCTGTCCCATTGGTCACCACAAGTCATGTAGCTGAGCCTTGAGCCAGTGTGGAAGGGAAATACACAGGGGCTTGGATACTGGGAGACATGATTGGTTGGGGTCACTGCTGGAACACAGAGACTATCCTACTTCCTATTGGCCTAATGAGGTCCTCATGGTTCTTTTTTTGTCTTTGTCAGATAACTGCCAGTCCATAAAGTCATTAAAAAGGATTTCTGTTATGTAATCCATCCTTTACATGATTCTAAGCTACATTCCTTATACTTGGTCAGTATTCCTTTTTTTCCTCCCAGCCTTTTCTTTAAAGTGATTTTTCTTTGAAGTGACTCCCAAGGTAGACTAGAAAATAAAAACTTAGAATGGTTTCCAAGAAAAATTGCACAGCTAGTAAAGGATAAATTTTCAGGTGTTTTGTTATTATTTTTAATTCATTTGCTATATTCAGCAAGTATTTATTGAAGACCCACTGTGTGCCAGGGCTACATGTGGCCCTGGGACCCAGCACTCCACCCTGCCTGACTCCAGGGCCTGTGTTCCTTCCCTGGGTCTGCCACTCTTTGGGGCTACAGGTATGACTACAGCCAAATCATTTCTTACCTTGATTTCTTATTTTGTTTTGGGTTAAATATGAGAATTCACTTATGCAAAGGAGACAGACCCTAAAGGTGAAGAAGCTCAATTTTTGCTTCCTGCATTCAGTACTAATGAACTCTAGTTACTAAGGGTAAGGCATTATGCCATAATTGCAGAATATGGTTTTTTTTTTTTTCATTTTGATGGTTTTGGAAACAGTGTTTAAATCGATAAACTAAGTGGTACCCCTGAATGAAAGACTCTTGAGTTAAAATGGGTAGTAAGCAAGGGTGTGCCAGTAATATGAGGGAAAAAGTAAGGCTTTACTGTTTGGAAGAGGCTTCCTTCTCCCAGAAGCCTCCATCTCCCTGTCACTTCACTCTTCCCTGTCTACACACAAAATTCCAGATCAGAAAGAACCCCAAAGAGAGCTGTTTTTAAAAAGTTCCAGGTTCAAGCAGGTACACTTTGTGCTAGCAACATTTGTTCAGAAAGTGTCATTGGGCGACCCCTGTGGTTCTCCGCCTTCTGCATGATTACAGGTGATTTATCATTTATTCTTTCATTTAATTAACACATTTGGAGCATATATATATATATATATATATATATATATATACATACATACACATACACACACACACATACACATATATACACACACACACACATACATATGGTACTGTTCTAAGTGCATTACAATTGTTAAAATAATGTAACCACGTAACATCTCTGAGGTAGTGGCTATCATCACCCCCATTTTGTAGATGGGGAAACTGAAATATAAGAAAGTAAATCGCCCAAGGTGACAAACTTAGTAAGTGGTAGCCAAGATTTGAACCCTGGTGGCCTTGCACTAAAGTCTGCACTTTTTAGTGTCATGCTTTCCTAATCTGTTTAGTTGTGACACTGCTGTCATTGCTGCCTCGTTTTCCCAAGGGGAAGGAGACCCTTGATTCTTCTACTGACAGGGTACCATTTTGCCTTCACCTAGATCATGGGATGATTTACTGAGTTTGTTAACAGCTCCTCTTAATCTTATGCTTATTGATTCTTATCTTGTGATATTCACTACCTTTTAAAGGTTTTTGTCCCCAAGGATATGTTTATGCCCCGAACACTCTCTCACTCAAGGTGGAATTTGTATCATCTCACACTTTTGATGGCTCCCCTCCTAGACAGTTAAGGTCTGAGTGATAACACAGTCACCTGATCCCAGGAAGCCCTTCTCATGCAGGTGCAGCAGGGCCCTGCTCAAGCCGCAAGATTAATGGGCTCTCTGTATTCCTAAATATCTGATGCTTTCAAGGTGATCAATTGAGTTTAAACAAGATTTGATTTGTTTAAAAAAAAAAAAAAAACTAATAAAAAATTTGATTTGTTCATTTTTTTTTAAATACTATGTAAAGAAAATCTTCCAGGCACTTTAATATTTAACCTTGCTTCATGTGTTCTTTTAAAGCAAATTAAAATTTGATCAAACAAGTACATTTAGAATATGAAAAGATTTAAATTAAGCCAGAAACATCCAGTCAAAACCCAATGGCTAGGTGCTTAATTTCAAAAAATAATTCTCTGTCTCATCCCCAAACTCTTCTTATGGTGTACTTGTTCTCATTGGCTGTGTCATCAAAGCACAAAGTAAAGTGAATTTTGGCAGTCAGCCACTTAATTAAGGACTTGGCCCAAGTATTTGGGCCAAGAAATCACTTTGTAATCCTAATTTTCTGGTTTGATTTTTTTTTTAAATATGATTTAAGCAAATGGAGTAATTGCCATATTTTCACTTTACAGTGTGTACATGATGGCAAATGTCTGAATTAAAAGTTAGCAGTTCAAGATATCTGTTTGGTTGTTTTCAACTTTTTACGCATTTGGATCTGGGTAGCTCAGTTAATATGTAAACAAGGTAAATCTATAATTTCATGGAATTCTCCTGAAATTGACCCTCTCTCAGAACACTAATCTCAGACCCCTTGACCCCAAGGCCAGACCATATTGCTACATAATGAGGAAGAGAAAAATGTAAACAGTATGACGTGTTCTCAAAATAGCTGTGTTCTACTAAAAATAAGGTAGAAAACTCATTGGAAAGTTTCACCTATTTCTATGTGTGGTTATATAGAAACTAAAAACTCTTTTCAATCTCCAGCAGCAAAAATAGCAACCCATTAAAGTCTGCACCCATGCTGGTTAGCTTCAGTGGGAGGATATGCATTAACAAGTCCCAGGTCAGGGATTTAATGCCCATGGGATCCAATTACCTTCACACAAAAGGGACCCAGAGCCCAGGCAGAAATGCCTGCTCACCCTAGCTGTTTCTGCTAATGCCAGGCTCCTCTTGCCAGGACAGCCCTTGTCCAAGCCTCATCATCTAATGCGGAGGCGGCCTCCTAACTGATCTGCCTGTCCCCTTCCTGGACAGTCATAAGCCCACCATGGGAGGTACACATTCTTCAGCCCGGCTCTAAAGGCCCTTGCTGCAGAACACAGCCCTTCTGTTCTGATCATCCCACTCTCCCGGTATTTCACACTAACACAGACCTGGTACTCCAAGCTGGCTGGCCTCCTCTCAACATCAGTGCATACCTGGAAAACCCCAGCTGCTGTGTCTTTGCTCAGACCCAACACCCAGCCTTTCTGCTCACCTCTGCCAGGCCCAAACAAGTCCTGCTTGCTTCCTAACCCTGTCCTTCACTACTCCCAGCTGCATTCATTGTTCCCGAAACTCCAGCAGAACTTTAGTCTTTCACACACAACCACAGAGCTTTGCCTGGTTCGCTATTGTCTACACCATGCAGCTCTCATCTCCACAGTTATGCCCTGTGTCCCACGCTTCTCCTCCATCCCTCATATTGGTCCAGTGAGTGTCACAAAGTAGGTGCTTAATGAAGAGTTTTTGGTTAAATAATCAAGGGATAGCTACATTGGAGCAAGGAGCTGGATCCTGCTAGAACATCACTATGAGGGAAAAAACCAAGAACATCTGTCCAAGCCTTCGGCTCAATAGGGTTTTTTAGTACAAAGAACACCACATTAACATTCCACCAAATGGGAGGAAGCACCAAGCTACCAAGTATGCCCATCACTCTTATTCTGCAATGCGTCTGGCTAACAATACATATTTTAGCAAAAATATTTTTGGAATTATTAATTATACATCATAATCCCTGATCACTACAATTTAACAAAAGGCAGAGAGGGAGAATTCACTTTTGGGGGAACTAAAGAGGATATGAGAATTTCTTTATAAGAAATGAAAAATTTGAATTGTAGATTATTTTGAAAGGGTTGCATATTTATCATTTTAGGTATTCTCCAAATCAAGGGAATTTCCAGAGTGGATCCAAATCTGTTTCAATTAATTAAATGCAAACAACTTTCATGAAAATAGTTTACTAGACAAAGGAATGCCAGTAAATATCAAGAATGTTTCAAGTTTTCCTTAAGTTTACCAAAAATCACTTCCAAAGTTGATTTTATGTTGGGTTGACTCAGCAACCACTTTACCATAAACACTGCAAAGATAAGTATTGCCAAGAATGGTACATTTATATGATCAAGATTAATAAATTATGAGGACATTTATTTTTACATGTGATATTTTCCAAAGTCACCAGCCATGTCTTCTGATAACCAATGTTTAAGAATTTCTATAACTCAACCAAGTGTTCTTGGCAGAATCATTATCACACAGCAAGATTCTCTTGTTTTCAAGAAGAAACTGCTAGGTTTAGTGTCTGCTGTAAGGATGCCATTTTTGTGGCCAGGTTGTATGATAACACTGCAGGTGTCTCTAGGGAAGGGGCTATATCATTTTCATATTTATGTATGAAACAGCTAACGCCTAACACAGCACAGCATGCATGGTACTTGCTTGATGCTCTTGAACCAGACAGAGTACAATTAAAGCATGAAATTACATTTTAATATGATCTCTCACTGCATTAAAATCATAGCATTATGGTGACTATTATTAGAGATGAGAAATTCTGTTTGGAGGACATGGAGGGAACCTCGGTTGGATCAGCTTCTCTCCCTCGGCAGCTGGGTGGCAATAGATGTGGGCTTTGAATTTCAAGTCTCACTAAATAATCCATGTCCAGCAATGTGCATATCTCAAGGAAAAATGAAAATGTCTATGAGTTATAAATTAAAAGGAAAGCACTTCATAGAAGCTTTGAGAATGCTCCTTATTTTTTTTTTTTTTTTTACAAAATCATAAAAACCTCAGCAACTGCCTCTCACCACCGCCGCCATTCTCTTTTTTTGCTGGCCTAGCTCCATGTCGTCATTCAGGTGTCACCTTAGATATCTCCACAGCGTCCCTGACCACCTCAAGTGGCCCCCTGTCCCCACAGCCCCCTGTGCACATTGGCTATGTGTCTGGCTAAGCTTCCAGAGAGCAGGAGTTGTCTCCTGTTCATCACTGTATCCCAAATGCCTGAGCCAGTGCCTGGCATAGAGCAAATGAATGAATGAGTGAGTACTGCTATTTTAGGGCAAGATAGCAAGACTATCTTTATAATACAATAAGGTCTTATAAAAAGTGGGAGCTAGCAGCCTGCCAACGAACTAATTTGTTCTTGAATTACAACTTAATGATTATCAAAAACGTATGCCTTCCTTTGGTAATGTCTTAAGTATGTAAAGACTTCTGCAAGAAAACAATTAAAAATGCAATGGCTGTACTAGCTGTATGAACATAGGACATGACTAAGCAATTCATAGGAGAGGAATTATAAATGGCAAATAACATGAATAAAAAAACACTAACTCAATAGTAATTTTTTAAAACTGCCCTGAAACAAGATAATTATTTTTCACAAATTAGCAAACTATTCATAATAATGCCTGATGAATATTCAGTAAGATGGGCTACTTCATACATTTCAGTGGAAATTGGTAATACCTTTATACACACACTCATGTGTCCCAGTTTATGCCCTTTCAACTCAAGAATTCCAATTCTAGGAATCTATCCTAAGAAAATAGAGATGTGGTAGGGTATTTGTATGCATGTAGATGGTCGTTTCACTACAACATATTAGAGCCCTCAGTATATTAGAAGCAGTTCAATATTTTAAAATAGAGGAATAGTGAAGCTAATTCATCTATATAATGGATAATTATTATTCAGCCATCAGAAAATGCTCACAATGCAGTGATAAAGGGGGAAAAGGCAAGATGCAAAACTGAATATAGAGTATGATTCCATATATTCAAAAGAAAAAAGACTAGAAAGTAATATACCAAATATGAAGTATGGTTGACTATCTCCTGGTTCAGTGATTATAGGTATTGTTTCCTTACTTTGACCATTTAATATTTTTAAAAATTTTTTACAATGAGCACTGGAAGCAAAAGGTTTTTTGTTGTTTTTTTTTTTTTTTAAAAAAAGGCTCCCTTTGAAGAGTCATCATTTCAGAACTAATACTTTTAATGCAATGGCCCAAGAATAGGGTGAAGAATACATGCCATCCAGATCCGGTTTCTGGCCAGGAGCTCCATGTAGGAAGATATGTCTTTTGTGCCCCTTCAGGGCCGAGGTCGCATCAGTTGTCTCACTGCCCCTTTGCACTGAGGGCGGAGACTGGATTGTGCTTGCGTCTACCACTTGACAAGGTCTTGAGGGTGTAATCACTGCGTTCTGCCCTCCGTGCAGCAACCCCGATCTCCGGAGAACCGAGCCTGTCTTGGAGAGCCCCTTGCAGAGAACCAGCAGCGGCAGTTCCTCCAGCTCGAGCACCCCCAGCTCCCAACCCAGCTCCCAAGGAGGCTCCCAGCCCGGCTCGCAAGCGGGTTCCAGCGAACGAACCAGAGTTCGAGGTAAAGCTGTCCTCCTTCTTAAAGGCAGTGTTGCCTGGGGAGGAGAGCCCTGGACAGCTAGGGAGTCAGGTGACTTCCTGACTTCTGGTCCTGGTGTGGCCACCAGGTAGGCGGCACTGGAGAAGCCCCTTAACCTAGTCTCAGCCTCTGTCTCCTGAGGGACTGGGCCACCATCCCCAACTCTGTCCTTCCTCTTCACAGATCCCAGTTTATTCAGGGCAGAATAATAGCATCACAGAATATTGGTTTCATTTGAAAATATAATCACTTACCAGTCACCTGAATTTCCATTCCCATTGTATTGCCTGGTTAGTTCACAACATGCCATTAGTCCCTTTTAGTATTTTAGTACTTTAGTATTTAGTATACTAGTTCATAGTATTAGTGTGACATTTGATAAAGACGAACAGAATAAATAGACTTGAAGGAAGAAAAATCTTTGACTTTAAAAAAGATATATTTGACTCTTCTAGTTACCCCTGCTAGAGAGGTAAAAATTAACCTCTCTAAATATTTCAGTCAAGTCATTCATTATTGTTTAGGTTTCATTAATGAGGAAGCCTGTGGAAAACATTAATATTGTCCAGCTAATTATACATAACATGTCATTTCCAGATAATCAAAATTCACTCTTTCTGAATTACCTTAATCAGAGGATACTTTTGCATCCAAATGATACAAGACCAGAATTTTTTAAAGTGCCACTTGATAAATATTAATTTACTTTCAAATTATTCTTCCTGATGAAAATCAGCCTCCTCATTAGATACAACTGTAGTTTACTTCCTAATGTCCTAAGATTTTAAATAAGTGCCATCACTGTCTGTCCATTTTGAAAAAGTTGGCATCTGAACTGTGATACTCCTTTCTCTGAATTGGGATGTGAGACTGGCCCATGGTGGCCCTCGTATGCGTCTTTCTGACATCAGGGGCACAGCTCAGAGTTTTGCATGCCTTTGTTGCCTTGATCCAAATAAGTACATTTTTTAATTTAGAAAACTGCCATTCCCTTATCTTCTGTTTTCTATTCATAAGCAACTTAATATCCTTGTTAGAGTAAATGTTAAAGCAACCCAAACTCATGCATTTCATCTTAATTCTCTGATCTATGGATTAGTTCCAGTTTAAATTTTTTTTTTAAAGTAACAGAAGCAATTTAATAATCATCAGGAGGACATTGTGTATAATTACACGTAAATACAATTTAAGATCTCAATGAAAGGACTGATCATTCTTTCCAAAGTGAATATAATTTACAAAATGAATGAAATAGTAAATAAAGGGAGAAATGATGAGGATGGTATCAACAAATTTTCCTTGTTGTTTTTTTTTTTAACTTTTTTTTAAATCAACTGTATGAAAAAATAAAAAAATAATAAAAATAATTAAAAAAAATACAATAAAAGAACATTTCAAAGAGACCGTAACAAGGGAGTAAGAAAAAGACAACTAACCTAAGATAACTACTTTACTTCCAACATGTTCCTACTCTACCCCAAGAAAGTTGCCTAATATAGCAACATTTCTGTGAACCTGTTCCTATTATACCCATCAGAAATTAACAGACCATAGTCATTCCTGGGCATTCCCAGAATGTTAAATTTACCCATGATAGCTTATATGTTCTTACATTATTGTTCCCCCTTCCTTAATTGCTCTCTATTGCTAGTTCCCCTACATGCTACATTATAAACCATTTGTTTTACATTTTTCAAAGTTCACATTAGTGGTAGCATATAGTATTTCTGTTTTTGTGTCTGGCTTATTTCACTCAGCATTATGTCGTCAAGGTTCATCCATGTTGTCATATGTTTCACTAGATCGTTCCTTCTTACTGCCGTGTAGTATTCCATCATGTGTATATACCATATTTTATTTATCCACTCATCTGTTGACGGACATTTGGGTTGTTTCCATCTCTTGGCAATTGTGAATAATGCTGCTATGAACATTGGTATGCAGATACCTGTTCATGTCACTGCTTTCCAATCTTCCGGGTATATACCGAGAAGTGCAATCGCTGGGTCGAATGGTAACTCTATATCTAGTTTTGTAAGGAACCGCCAGACTGACTTCCAGAGTGGCTGAACCATTATACAGTCCCACCAACAATGAATAAGAGTTCCAATTTCTCCACATCCCCTCCAGCATTTGTAGTTTCCTGTTTGTTTAATGGCAGCCATTCTAATCGATGTGAGATGGTATCTCATTGTGGTCTTAATTACCATCTCTTTAATAGCTAGTGAAGCTGAACATTTTTTCATGTGTTTCTTGGCCATTTGTATTTCCTCTTCAGAGAACTGTCTTTTCATATCTTTTGCCCATTTTATAATTGGGCTGTCTGTACTATTGTCGTTGAGTTGTAGGATTTCTTTATATATGCAAGATATCAGTCTTTTGTCAGATACATGGTTTCCAAAAATTTTCCCATTGAGTTGGCTGCCTCTTTACCTTTTTGACAAATTCCTTTGAGGTACAGAAACTTCTAAGCTTGAGGAGTTCCCATTTATCTATTTTTTCTTTTGTTGCTTGTGCTTTGGGTGTAAAGTCTAGGAAGTGTCCGCCTAATACAAGGTCTTGAAGATGTTTTCCTACATTTTCTTCTAGGAGTTTTATGGTACTTTCTTTTATATTGAGATCTTTGGTCCATTTTGAGTTAATTTTTGTGTAGGGGGTGAGGTAGGGGTCCTCTTTCATTCTTTTGGATATGGATATCCAACTCTCCCAGCCCCATTTGTTGAAAAGACTATTATGACCCAGTTCAGTGACTTTGGGGGCCTTATCAAAAATCAGTCAGCCATAGATCTGTGAGTCTATCTCCGAATTCTCAATTCAATTCCATTGATCTATATGTCTGTCTTTGTGCCACTACCATGCTGTTTTGACAACTATGGCTTTATAATAAGCTTCAAAGTTGGGGAATGTAAGCCCTCCCACTTCGTTTTTCTTTTTTAGAGTGTCTTTAGCAATTCGAGGCATCTTCCTTTTCCAAATAAATTTGATAACTAGCTTTTCCAAGTGTGCAAAGTAGGTTGTTGGAATTTTGATTGGGATTGCATTGAATCTGTAGATGAGTTTGGGTAGAATTGACATCTTAATGACATTTAGCCTTCCTATCCATGAACGTGGAATATTTTTCCATCTTTTAAGTTCCCCTTCCATTTCTTTTAGTAGAGTTATGTAGTTTTCTTTGTATAGGTCTTTTACATCTTTGATTAAGTTTATTCCTAGGTACTTGATTTTTTTAGTTGCTATTGAAAATGGTATCTTTTTCTTGAGTGGCTCTTCAGTTTGTTCATTTCTAGCATATAGAAACATTACTGACTTATGTGCATTAATCTTATATGCCGCTACTTTGCTAAATTTGTTTATTAGCTCTAGTAGCTGTATCATCGATTTCTCAGGGTTTTCCAGATATAAGATCATATCATCTGCAAACAATGACAGTTTTACTTCTTTTCCAATTTGGATGCCTTTTATTTCTTTGTCTTGCCGGATTGCCCTGGCTAGCACTTCCAGCACAATGTTGAATAACAGTGGTGACAGCGGGCATCCTTGTCTTGTTCCTGATCTTAGAGGGAAGGCTTTCAGCCTCTCACCATTGAGTACTGTGCTGGCTGTGGGTTTTTCATATATGCTCTTTATCATGTTGAGGAAGTTTCCTTCAATTCCTACTTTTTGAAGTGTTTTTTTCAAAAACAGCTGTTGGATTTTGTCAAATGCTTTTTCAGCATCTATTGAGATGATCAATTGATTTTTCCCTTTCGAATTGTTAATGTGTTGTAATACGTTGATTGATTTTCTTATGTTGAACCATCCTTGCATGCCTGGAATGAACCCCACTTGGTCATGGTGTATGATTTTTTTAATGTGCTTTTGGATTCGATTTGCAAGTATTTTGTTGAGGATTTTTGCATCATATTCATTAGGGAGATTGGCCGGTAGTTTTCCTTTTTTGTAGCATCTTTGCCTGGTTTTGGTATTAGATTGATGTTAGCTTCATAAAATGAGTTAGGTAGTGTTCCATTTTCTTCAATGTTTTGAAAGAGTTTGAGTAAGATTGGTGTCAGTTCTTTCTGGAAAGTTTGGTAGAATTCCCCTGTGAAGCCATCTGGCCCTGGGCATTTATTTGTGGGAAGATTTTTGATGACTGATTGGATCTCTTTGCTTGTGATGGGTTGATTGAGGTCTTCTGTTTCTTCTCTGGTCAGTCTATGTGGTTCATATGTTTCCAGGAAATTTTCCATTTCCTCTACATTATTCAGTTTGTTGCCATACAGTTGTTCATAGTATCCTCATAATTTTTTTAATTTCTTCGGGATCTGCAGTTATGTCACCTTTTTCATTCATTATTTTGTTTATATGGTTCTTCTCTCTTTTTGATTTTGTCATTCTAGCTAGGGGCTTGTCAATCTTGTTGATCTTCTCAAACAACCAACTTTTGGTGATATTTTTCCTCTCTATTGTTTTTTTGTTCTCTATGTCATTTATTTCTGCTTTAATCCTTGTTATTTCTTTTCTTCTACTTGGTTTAGGACTGGTTTGCTGTTCATTTTCTAGCTTCTTCACTTGATCCATTAGTTCTTTGATTTTGGCTCTTTCTTCCTTTTTAATATATGCGTTTAGTGCTAAAAATTTCCTCCTCAGTACTGCTTTTGCTGCATCCCATAGATTTTGGTATGTTGTGTTCTCATTTTCATTTGTCTCTATATATTTAGCAATTTCTCTTGCTATTTCTTCTTTAACCCACTGATTGTTTAGGAGTGTGTTGTTTAACCTCCAAGTATTTGTGAATTTTCTAAGTCTCTGATGGTTATTGACTTCTAATTGTATTCCATTGTGGTCGGAGAATATGCTTTGAATAATTTCAATCTTTTTAAATTTATTGAGCCTTGTTTTATGTCCCAGCATATGATCTGTTCTGGAGAAAGTTTTGTGAGCACTAGAGAAGAATGTGTATCCTGGTGATTTGGGATGTAATGTTCTATATATGTCTGTTAAATCTAATTCATTTATCAGATTGTTTAGGTTTTCAATTTCCTTATTGGTCTGCTGTCTGGTTGACCTATCTATAGGAGAGAGTGATGTGTTGAAGTCTCCCACAATTATTGTGGAAACGTCGGTTGCTTCCTTTAGTTTTGCCAGTGTTTCTCTCATGTATTTTGTGGCGCCTTGATTGGGTGCATAAACATTTATGATTGTTATTTCTTCTTGTTGAATTGCCCCTTTTATTAGTATGTAGTGACCTTCTTTGTCTCTCAAAACATCCCTGCATTTAAAGTCTGTTTTATCTGAAATTAACATTGCTATACCTGCTTTCTTTTGGCTGTAGCTTGCATGAAATATTTTTTTCTATCCTTTCACTTTCAATTTCTTTGTGTCCCTTTGTCTAAGATGAGTCTCTTGTATGCAACATATTGATGGTTCATTTTTTTTAATCCATTCTGCGAATCTATATCTTTTAATTGGGGAGTTTAATCCATTTACATTCAACGTTATAACCGTGAGGCATTTGTTGAGTCAGCCATCTTATCCTTTGGTTTATGTTTGTCATATATATTTTTCCCCTCTCTCTGTTAATATCCTTTAATGTACTCATACCGAATCTCTTTAGTACTGAACCTTTCTCCAAGTCTCTCTGTCCTTTCTTTGTTTCTCTGTCTGTAGAGCTCCCTTTAGTATCTCAAGTAGGGCAGGTCTCTTGTTAGCAAATTCTCTCAGCATTTGTTTGTCTGTGAAAAATTTAAGCTCTCCCTCAAATTTGAAGGAGAGCTTTGCTGGATAAAGTATTCTTGGTTGAAAATTTTTCTCACTCAGAATTTTAAATTTTATCATGCCACTGCCTTCTTGCCTCCATGGTGGCTGCTGAGTAGTCACTACTTAGTCTTATGCTGTTTCCTTTGTATGTGGTGAATTGCTTTTCTCTTGCTGCTTTCAGAACTTGCTCCTTCTCTTCCGTATTTGACAATGTGATCAGAATATGTCTCGGAGTGGGTTTATTTGGATTTATTCTATTTGGAATTCGCTGGGCATTTATGATTTGTGTATTTATGTTGTTTAGAAGATTTGGGAAGTTTTCCCAACAATTTCTTTGAATACTGCTCCTAGACCTTTACCCTTTTCTTCCCCTTCTGGAACACCAATGAGTCTTATATTCGGATGTTTTATATTATCTATCATATCCCTGAGGTCCATTTCGATTTTTTCTATTTTTTCCCCATTCTTTCTTTTCTGCTTTCATTTTCCGTTCTGTCATCTTCCAGGTCACTGATTTGTTGTTCAACTTCCTCTAGTCTTGTACTATGAGTATCCAGAATCTTTTTAATTTGGTCAACAGTTTCTTTAATTTCTATAAGATCATCTATTTTTTAATTTAGTCTTGCAATGTCTTCTTTATGCTCTTCTAGGGTCTTCTTGATATCCTTTGTATCCCATACTATGGCCTCATTGTTCATCTTTAGTTCTTTGATTAGTTGCTCTATGTACTTTGTCTCTTCTGATCTTTTGATTTGGGTGCTGGGCTTGGGTTATCCATATCATCTGGTTTTTTCATGTGCTTTATAATTTTCTGTTGTTTTTGGCCTCTTGGCATTTGATGAACTTGATAGGGTTCTTTTAGGATTTGTAGACCAATTGAAGTCCTTATCTCTAATTTATCAAATCTACAGCTTCATGAAGTACACTTTCTCTAACTAACCAGCAGGTGGCATCCACAAGCCACCTGTTCTCCACAAGCCAGTTCTCCCCTGATTTGCCTTTTTGGTGAGTGGGGGAGTGAGTCTTGTGGGGTCCAATTGGTGTATCAAGCTTGCAGTGTAGTTGGTGTTGCCCGCCCTGTATATGGGGCGTGTGTCTGGGCGGTCAGGGAAGGGTAGTGGCTCTAACAATGAAATCTCCATGGTGTTCCTGGAGTTTTAAAGCTGCTGCAATAGTCTAATCCTTCAGTTCAGTCCTGCCACAGTTTGTCTCTGCCACTGACCCACAAGTCCTTGGTATTGGCGTATGGCTCCTGAGACTTGCAAGTGGGTCCCTCTTCCAGGTCGTGCACCCCCTGGTCCTCTGTTGAGGGATGACTGTGCTATGTCACAGGTGAGTGTCGTCCCCCCAGGGTGGTTCTGGGCTGCGGGGCTGTGTAGGGAGGCTCCCAGTCTGCTGAAATGATGGCTGAATGGGGCTTTGTTAATTCGCACTGCTCCACCTTCCCAACTCTGGGACAACCAGCTGAGGGTGCAGGGAAGGCTAATGTCCACGCCCAGTTTTGTGGTGTGTGCATGTTATCTGAAGCACTTACATCACACTGGGTTGTCTGGGGCAGCTCTGGGCTATGGGGCTGGCGACGGGCAGGAGTGTTTCCTGTCCACCAGGATGATGGCTGTGAGCGGACACCCCCCTTTTCTTGGGAAGTTGTGGTGTTAGTGAGTTTTCTCAGCCACTGGATTATTGCCTTTTGTCTCAGAGCTCCCTTAGTTCTGCTCTTGTCTTGACCTGCCCAAATTGCAAGTCTTTGAGGCTTTCTGTATTGGGCTTCTTAGAGTAATTGTTTTAGAAGCAGAAAAAAAAAGGTGAAAAAAAAAAGGTAAAAAAAAAAAAAAAGAAAAGAAAAGCCCTCCTCGAAGATCTAATGGGTTGTTGAAATGGTAAGAGACAAAGCAATTAGGGTCATTAAGGAAAGGTCCAAGGGGCAGAGAGATCCGTTTTTCTTTGGGATTTGCATATGAGCCTCAGGGCCTGAGATCTGCCCTTCCCCTTTCTATGTTCACCAGAACTCCAAAAATCCTCCGCTTTTATTTTTGAGTTTTTCTTGCTGTTTTTTGCTATCCCTGTCTCCTCTCTGCTGGGCTGGCTGCTCTCAGATTCTCTGGTGTCTGGTCTCAGTCTATCTATGGTTGAAGTTTGGATCAGTAGAATGAGTTTTTGATAAGGGCTGCCACTGCAGTTCTCCCTTCTCCTTCCCAGCGCTGACGGCCCCTCCTACCATGGGACTGAGCCTGGCAGGGAGGAGTGCGGGTCCCCTGGCCACAAAAACTTACAGATTTCACTGATCTCAGCAGTTTGACATGTTCATGAGTGTTGTATGATGTATGCCCAAAGTCAAATTGCTCTGCGGTGTCCAGTCCACGCAGTTCCTGGCTTTCTACCTGCTTTCCTGGAGGAGTAACTAAAACATACAGCTCACCAATCTGCCATTTTGCCCCGCCCTCTCACCACTTTAATTTTTATCTTCTTTCATTTGGCCCCTTGTTCTCTGGCTACATGTGTTCTTGTCTCCCTGGTACATCATTGCGCAGGAAAAAATAGTTTAAAACAAAACAGGAAAATTGCTTCTTCTTTACCTATAGGGTCATCAAACAGGATGATTTTCCCCCTGTGGCTACTGGGGAGCCCTCCTCCATTCTTGCTCTGCACCTCTATTCTCCTGCCCTTGCCCTTGTCACCAACACCCTCCCGTATGTCCCCACCTCATTCTATCTTCCTTATAGGGTCCAAATATCCAGACAATCCCCATCCCCAATTTAAAAACCCTTCCACCAAATAGAATAAATTTGAGGTTTTTTCACAGAATTCCATCAAAATAACCTATCTTTATGGGTAAGTGATAAAGAAGAAACTAATCATGGAAACTTAATTTAGAAGCTGGTTAAGTATGACTGAGAATAGGGCTTTGAGAAATCAGACAGAATCCCTTATAATTTCACATGACCTTAGGCCACTTGTGTCATCTCTCTCAGCCTGTGTTCAGCTGTAAAATAGGAAAATCCTGCCATGTCATAGGGTTGGAGTCAGGATTACATGAGACAGCTGACAGAGAAAAAACATTTAGCACTATGCCTGACAAATAATAAGAAGAACCCAGTAAATGGTAGGGATGGTGGTTGCTACAGTTATTATTACTAGTGGCTTCCAGGTTATAAGCCTAAATGGTTTTGCCTGATTTTGTTTTCCTGAGCATTTGCTATTTTTTTTTGCTGTTGTACTTGAGGATTTGCCTAAGTGAACAGCTTGTCCACTAGGTAAAATCCTAAAGGATGACTCATCACAGAACTCCAGACCTTGAGCCAGCACTTTTTGACAGTCATCATTTTTCTTGGCCCCCTGCTTCTCCCTCTAGCCAACAGTCAGTCGGAAGGATCGCCTGTGCTTCCCCACGAGCCTTCCAAGGTGAAACCAGAGGAATCCAGGGACATTACCCGGCCCAGTCGACCAGCTGTGAGTGCTTTTCTCACTTACGAGTTTTGAACTCTTAATTTACCAGAGAATCCACTCTCAAGATAAAGCAATTGGGAATACACTCATTATTATGAAAACAACGACGACAACACTTGGATTGAGTAAGACAAATAGATGCTAGAAGGAGTCATACCTGATTAGGAAAGAGCCAAATCAATATTGGATTGCTTTTTCCTCCTGTTTTCTGCCCTTTGATGTTTTCCTGATCACTAGCCCTCCTTTAAAAAATAAAACAGAAGAGAAATAATTCATGTCATTCCATAATTTCTGCTCAGCAGCTTTGGCAAAAAGATGTTGAAACTAGCGGTTAAGGAGATTTGGGCATTATCTGTGGGTTTCTCTTATCTATTCTGTCCTTCCCCCTATATTATTTTCCATATGAATTAATCTTAACAGTTTTTCTGACACTTTTTCTGCCTCTAGGACCATATGACTATATTTTCTGGGCCAAAACCTGACAATCATGGTCTGGCAGGGGACTGACTGAAATTTGGCTCCATTGATAACATGACAAACCCGGAACAGTCTTAAAGAAAAAGATATAGAGGTTGAAATTTGAAAGTTAAAACTGAATTTGGGATGAGTTACTATACACTTACATAATATAAAATTTTCTGAAAATATTTTTCTATGAAGTAAACATGAAGTCTTTTTGGTTCATTCTGCTGCTTACATTTTACAGTAAGGAAGTGTTACTTAGTGTGATAATGATAGGCAGTTTGCATCCTTCTGGGTTGAAGTTTGCTTTGCATTTATTTATGTATTAGTTTTGTACTAACTATTCCAATTTTGTGTCTAATCTGCTTGCATTTCTTCTGGCTTTTTCCCCTCCTGTGGATTCCTCTGGATTGGGTTCCTCTTATATCAGAGCTATAAGAAAGCTATAGATGAGGTTAGTATTACCTTTTCTTGGTCATATTTTCACAAGATGTAAATATAAAATTCACTGTCTGATGCTGACATTCAAAAAGATGACCAATGGGACCATAGATTACAGCTCTCTAATTTGGGACTATAAGCTGGAAGGAGAGCCTCCTTTAACGGAAGCCATCCAAAGACCCTCAGACACCTGCGTAAAGCTTTCAAGAAATTTCTTCTCAGCCAGAATGTCACTTTTCCAGTGATCCAGTCTGGCTAATCGCAAGCTTTAGTGCTTTATTAATGGCACAGTTTCTCATTCCAGCATCTTCTAATAGGAAAGCCTGGGCTCTTAACCTGGACTCGCCAGCCTTGCTTGGGGATGGCTATGAGCGATTTTACTAACAAAGAAAAGAGACAGCTTTCTAGGACACTCCACATTTAAAGTGTGTGATTTGTGAACAAGGAGTTACTCAGTATTGTTAGATTAATTTTGTGGGACATTAACAATAGCGTCAGCAGTAACATCGACTTTAGTTAATGAATCCTAGTGAGTAAAGTGTCTTTATTTCCTTATCTGTAGGGACATTTTTCCACTAGAAAAATAGACGGCTTTGTCAATTGTTGGTAGCTTGCTGAAAAGGATGACCGTCTTTCTGCTGCTTGTCAGACCTGCATGAATACAGGATAGTGGAATTTTTTCAAGACAGACCTTGCAAAGAGTCCTGAATGCATGGAATCTGAAGGCTATCTTTATGGCTTGAAGGCTGTATTTCTGCTGAGCAACATTTTTATGAAATGATATGGAAAAGGCACTGGCTTTGGGGTCAGCAAACTGTATTCAAAACCTGGCTTCCCGGTAAATAACTGGCTGGGGACAAGTCTCTTAACCCCTCTAGGCCAGAGTTTCCACATCGGTAAAATGGAGATAAAAACACTTGCCGTGCCTCACTCACAGAATTGTTTAGGACCTTCAAAAGCTGCACAAAGCCAAGAGGCTGTCATTCAAGCCTGAGGCATGGAGCTATTTTGGCAGGTGGAAGAAGCATGTTCTTATGCATCACCTTTTCAGAATTATGACCAGCGATTTAGAAAGTGATTGTGATAGCTGAGATTATTGCTTATAAAATAATGAGACTACATGTCTGCAGTGTGCAGATGGCATTTATAGAGGGGGAAAAGAATGTTTTTAAATTGCTTTGTGCCACAGCCTTGCCTCTTCCCTGGCAATAGTGAGAAGGACAGAGAGCTTTGCAACTTTTATCAGTTTCCTCCCAGAACAGTTGAAGAAAGAGTACGATGTTCTGGTGCAAAAGTTGTGTGTGCAGTTAACTCAGGGGAAATCTCATGAGTCCAAAAATTGGCATGGGACTGCTGCCATGAGGGGAAGGGCTCTCATCATTTTCATCTCTGTAATCCAGGATCTTTTAGGTTTTGAAAAATTGTGCTGCTTATTTATGTTGGAGTACACCAGCACATGGGACAGAAATGAGAGGGGGCAACAGAAATATAAATAATTGAGGGGGTGTGAGCTTCACACCAAAATCTCTGGGGGCAGATGTTGTTGGAAAAATCCTCCTCGTGGTTCTGATCACCCTACACCTTGAGTATCACTGACCTGAACCACTAAAACTACAGGATTATTTGGTTCTGTCTAACCCAGTGGTTCTCAACTGGGAATGATTCTTCTCTCCCCCAGACATTAACAGTTTTTGTTGTCACAACTTGAGGGGCTGGGCTGGTGGCATCTAGTGGATAGAGGACAGGGATGCTGTTAAACATCCTACAAGGCACATGACAGCTGCCTACAACAAAGAGTTATCTGGCAAAAAATGTCAGTAGTGTTGCAAAACCCTGAGCTAAACTGTTCTCCCATCTCCATTCCTAGGTTTTGATAGGGCTTCCTTCTAAATCCCAAGGTAACAATAATGAGCAACTTAAAAGTAATATCCCCAAAGAAAATTAATCTTTCATTGCCAATAGCCTACATATTTAGCTGAAGTTCTGTTTCTTAATCATCCAGTCTGGAACAATTTATAATAACAAAGTGAAAGGAAATAGACTTGATCTAAAATTGACACCATTGGGTTCAGATCCCTTTTCATGCATTTAATTCTCTAACAATGCTGTTTTGCTATTTAGATAACCAGGAATTGAAATGGAAAATTTTAAAACTCGTTTTTGAAAAATGGTTGCTTGTAAATGCTAATTTAGTGGCTTATTTTTTAATAAAAATCAATCTGGAGAGTCTCCATTAATTTGGCATTACTTTCTAATGGAATATAAGAGACTTTGCAGCATAATCTGTGATTACTTAATACAACTTTTGAAAGTAAATATTCTTTTTACTTTAGCACAATTAAATATGTGGCTTGTGGACTGTATACAGAAGCAAACACTGGCTTCACCGCTATTTTTTTTGTTTCGTGTGTAGGAATCTGAAAAATTCCAGAGAGCACCACAGATTGGATGGAACTTCATCAATAGCTATTGGTCCCAGACCCTCATTTTTTTCAGATAAGGATACTGAATTTCAGTGACTTGCCCAATGTCACATCTTCAGATATCCTAAAAGGAAAATAAATTATTTTTAACACATGCAAGAAAAGATCAGCTTAAAAATTCTAAACAAAATAATTGTTCAAAAAATTGAACTAAAATTTCTGTAGCCTATGTTGGTTCTAAAAAGAGACCTAAAGGAGCATGTTTTTAGGCAGAGTTGTGCCTAATTGTCAGATTGAATAAGCTTATTTGATTGAAAAATAATATCAAGTTGACTCTAAAAAATGTTACACCAAAGAAGCCTCTTAACTATCTTGACATGTACTCTGTAGTAGAAAAATCTTGCAATTTTGCCATATTTCTTTTTTAGTAATACACTCTCAAATATTTTCATGCAAAATAGCACTTTTATTCCTCTTTTCTAATATATTTTAGCTCCAGGCTTGAGACAGTCAAGCAATAAATTACCACACAGACTCATTATATGGAGAAAATTGGTATTGTCAGAGAATTAAATGCATGAAAATGGATCTGAACCCAGTGGTGTCAATTTTAGATCATGTCTATTTCCTTTCACTTTGTTATTATAAATTGTTCCAGACTGGATGATTAAGAAGCAGAACTTCGGCTAAATATATAGTCTATTGGCAATGAAAGATTAATTTTCTTTGGGGGTATTACTTTTAAGTTGCTCATTATGGTTTCCTTGGGATTTTCATATATGTCTCACCCTCCAAGCTGTTGCCAGTTAATCTTAAAAGGAATTTGCAATTATTTCTAATGTTTCAGTAAAGATAGCTTTTTAATGAGTCAAACAAAAATATTCTAATTAGAATGAAGTTGTAAAGCAGGTCAGAACTTTAAAGTATTCCTAAATATGGTTTTTAGAAAATTTTAGGTCATCTTAACAAGTAAGAGTTTCTTTAAATCAGTGGGCTTTGGACCAGCTAAATATTTCTAAATAGTTCTGATTTTTTTTTTAATATTTTTTGTCTTGTTTTGAAATGTCAGAGATGAGGAGAATCAAGCCATGAGGAAAATGTATCATTAATTTAAATAAATCATAGCTAATATTATTATATTTTACTCACAGAATTATTGACATTAGAAATAGTCTCTTAAACCATATTCTCTCTTTGATTTATAATAAAATGTACTTTCTAGTGACAACATTTTAGTGAAGCAGCATGGTTTTAACATGTAGAAGTCAAAGCACAAAATAAATTCATCTAATTTGTTATTATTTTACTTGATGAGAGGATTATAACATCCCTTTCCTTTCATGGCTTTAGCAAATATCTAGAGCATATTTTCCCAATGCACTCAAGAATAGCATATCCCTCAATTTCTTCTCCATTTGATAAAAATAAGCATTGGCTATTGTCAAGAGGAAATAAGAAGTAAAAAGCTTAAACCCAGATATTAGTTTTTGCTATTTTGACCTACTGCCAAAGAAACCAGTTATAAATTTGCATGAAATTCTACCTGTGTGATAGTAGTATTCCTCCTCTTCTTTAATAGTATACATTATATTCAAACACCGTTGTGCCTTTTCAAAAGCAATTCTGTTTTCATTTTCGTGGATGTGGAAAATATATCTGCTGAGACTGAGGCCATGTGGGTGTGCACTTGTATATGTGTGTAAAAGCCCTGGCAAGCAGGTTTGTGTACATAATGCACAATTTGAATTTCTAGAAGCTTCCTGTTTCTAAGGGCTTCAATTCAGGCAACCTCAGGACAAATTTTAAAGTCACTGTTGTTTCCCTTCTGATTTCATAGAAATCAAATAAAACATCTCGAGTGTTTTCTTTCCCAGTCTTAACCAAAATAATGCCTGACATAGGGAAGAAACATGATTTCTGTTATTTTCAAAATAAAAATATAATTGTAACTTTATTATGGACATTTACCACAAGTTTTCCTCTAGCCAATTAGAATAAATTATCCAATGTCATTTAGATCACCTGGATTACTGTAATCCTATGCTGGTGAATTGGACACATTTCTGGATTGAAATAAAGAGAGAATATGGCCATAAGAAAACTGTGGGATTTAGTATTTTTCAATAAGTTTCTTTCTCCCTAACCCCATCTCTCACTGAATGTTCTGATTCCCACGTGGGTCACTAATATAGGGAGAAATGGTAAGACTGATGTCAAATTACTTCTTCTTCATTTGCATGCTATGCGACATGGGCAGTTCAACCCATGCGAATTAGAGGCTCCATGCTTTTGCAGAATTGCTTCCTCTGCATTGCTCTGAAAGCATGTAAAATAAAAGGTAGTCACAGTTATTCCGCACTCTGCCTGCAATATGCCTGGTGATTAATTACCACGTCATCATATCACATAAGGCTAAAGGTTTCATCATACTCATGGAAAACTGAAAAATTATCTCTTCCTTTTTGTGTTTGAGCATTTATTTTAGTATTCTTAGCCAGGGCTTCTGCTAGGTCACTGGAATTTAAAACAAAAGAAAATTAAACACCTGTCATTCTGGAAGAGACCTTTTTTGTTTGTTTGTTTGTTTCTCTTGATTAACTCAGCTCTGCGGCTATAAATTTCCATGGCACTAGGCTTTGGGGTGGGCCATCATTTGATGCAGTGCCTTTGCCCTCCAGGGGATGATGACATGCCAAATGAGTCATTGTAGGGGCTGGAACCTTGGGAATTGCTCTGTTCTGGGACTGATGGTGGATTTTTGGTACAGCAACAATCTTAGGCGGGAAAAGGCCATCACTGTTTGTTGGGCAGAAGTTCCAAAATACTAGAGAACAATTTCTCATCCTATATATTTTCCTCTTAACTCTGAAGGTGACTAATTTCATCTTCCAAAATTAAAATGAGAATCCAATGAATGTATGTATGTGTACACACGCAATGCACATACACATATATACACACATATATTCAGAATTGATCAGTTCGCAGTCTAGCTATTGGTTTCAAACAAAATGTAAATTGATTTCATCTTTCCTTTCTAGTTTCTACATGCTACAAACATTGTTTCCTTAGTTCCACGCAGTAACTATGTTTGTAACCATTCTATAGAGAGCTTTTTTCTTGTTGCTTAAGCTAGAGCACTGAGAAACGTAGTTTCGGTGCTATCTGCAATTCATATGCTGAGCACATGTTTCTTTTGTAGGATCTGACGGCGTTAGCCAAAGAATTAAGAGAACTCCGGATTGAAGAAACAAACCGTCCCCTGAAGAAGGTGACTGATTACTCCTCCTCCAGTGAAGAGTCGGAAAGTAGTGAAGAAGAAGAGGAAGATGGAGAAAGCGAAACCCAGGACGGGACGGTGGCTGTCAGCGACATACCCAGACTGATGTAAGAGGACTGCTTTTTAAATGCAGGCCAGGAGGGGTTTGGTCACCACACGAAAGGACGAGAAATACAAATTGAATATAAGATAGTCTATAGGTCTCTGGCAGGATAAATTATCTTTCGGGATTCAGGGTTGTATTAGAACCTCCTTCTATAATTATCTCTCTCCATAGACACAGTCATGTAGAATATGTAGCATTTCTAGGACTGCATACACTTTACCTAGCTATTGCCATTGGATTGACTGTGCCTTTAGTGACTCCTTCTTGGGTTTTTGTCATCTCCAGGGCAAACAATATTGACAACTAGACTGTTCGCTTGTGCCTTTCCTCCTGGAACTGAAAGAATGAAATTATGGAAAATGATATTTAGGGATTAAAATAAGCAACATGAGATCTACCACTCCATTACTTCTCCCCACCCCACACCCAATAAAAAGAAAGGAGGATGCATGTGGCCACGTGGTTTAGCACCCCAGCCAGAGGGTCAAGAGTCAAATAATTCTGCAGAGAAACTTTGAGTATTTGGTTTCAGTATGCTCCTATTATGATTTATACTTCATCATCTTCATTTTCTGTTTTACTTGATTCTTTTTTTCAGGGACTTGCTGTCCATACATTTTCTGTCAATCCCTTTGCAGTCTTCATTTTGGATATTTACACCTATATTTGTATCTATCTAAATCTCCCTAAGTATTTGTGGCCTTTTTTTTTTTTTGGTCTATTTTGTAGTAGAGTCGGGCGGGGGGGGGCACTTATTTTCTGATTGGACTGGGAAGGGTATTCTGGATCCCATGAGAGTTCCTCTCCCCATCCCATATTGCCTCCCCAATTCATACAAACATATTTCCACCATCATACTCCATGCAGCTGCTCTCACCCTGGTTTACTATACTTTGATAGAATGTAATGCTAACTTTTCCAACTTCGTCCTGAATTTACCTCCATTTCTTTGGCCCAACAGCTAGGATTGCTCATCATATCATACACACTTCATATAAAGAAGATGCCATTTGAGGTCACAGATTACCGTCCTGTCCACTGAGGATTGCAGAGACAGGGCCAGCCAGTCTGCAGGGATGTGTCATCCATTGATTAACCATCATCACTACATACGAATAATTCTGTGAGACAAATCCAATTAGCATAGATGAAAATCCTTACTTGTTATTTTCCTGTTGATTATCCAATTACTGACAATCATAAATATTCTAAAATATGACATTTTGAAACAAAGTGCATTAAATTGCTTTTTTAACAGCAAATGAGATTTTTCTAGAGGCAAAATCACTAATCCAGAACATTTCTACAAAACATGCTGGCCCTTTTGGTTTCAGTCTTGATTCAGCATTAGTTAATTCTTCTAATGGATGTTTTGAATTCCCTTTAAGCACTGAGCATGTAACTGTTAGGACAAGATCAGTTTTTCAAATTACAAGAGTGCTCAAACCCCTACTATGTGTTAGGCACCATGCTGAGGGCTTTGAGAGTTCAAGAAGTGTGTGCATGCATTCTCCTTTCCAAAAGTTTATATTCTAGTTGGAGAGACACAAAATTACACCTGGAAAACTGCAGAGTAGTATCAATATTTGGAAAAATAGTCAAAGACAGCCTTAGAAGAGATGTTAAATCACACTTGGTTTCAAGCCCCTTATCATATTTTGCAAGGCCATTAATGATATTCACCGTGCCTACTTCTATAGGCAAATTTGTGATGTCTCCCCCACTGTAGAAACGCCCTGCTTTCTATAATTCCCTGAATAGTGCATGCTCTGCTTCCTCTCTACCATTGCCTGAACCATCCCACCTTGGTTGTCTAGCAGTCTCCTTTCTCTTTAGAAACCACCCACCTGCAACTCAACTTGCAAAGGTAGAGCCCATCCTCTTTTGTGTGCTACCACTGTCTCTTGAGTGTCTTCCTGCAGTTTCACACTGTGCTTTGAATCAGGATTGTTTATTTGTGTTTGTCTCCCTCCTGGACTGTGAGACTCCTGAGGGTGGGGATTATGTCTTATTCATCTTTCTGCTCTCAGCACCTTGCTTGGTGTCAGGAATATTGTTCATCTTCAGTGACCATGATTTACATTTACTTGCACTGAACTGAAATTGCAAGCCCTAACTTCAAAGAGTTTATATAGCCTAGTCCTGGGGAAGGACAGGTACACAAATAACTTGTCATCAAAATAGAAAGGACCATGGGTCAATAGTAGAATCCAGGGCAATGGGAAGAGTTCAAATAAAGGCACAGAAATTTGGGTTTGGTGGGAATGGAGGGTGTGCTGGGGGACAAAATCTGGACTAGTGGAACCAGACTAAGAAGGGTATGCTTTATCGAGTGGGCATTGGGGAACTGTGAAAGGTTTTTGAGCTGGGGAGTTACATGATCAGTGCTCTGTCTGAAGGGGATTATTCCAGGAAGATGACTTGGAAAGAGGATAGAGTAGAGACTGATAAAGCAATTAAGAGGATCTATTACTAATATCCAAGTGAGAAATAGTAAACTAGGGCCATCATGAAATTCTTATAGTGGGGCAAATCTTGACATGATTCTTGAAGAATTGACAAATTTTAGATTAAATGATGATCCATTAAAGAGTATTTTAAAATATTTGATTATATGTATGAGAGATATTACAAGAAAAAAAGCAAGATACAAATGTGTATGTTTGTGTGTGTATAGACTCCAGTTTGGTAAATATGTAAATATTTGTGTGCATATAAAATATATATGTCCTAGTGGTGTGATAGTTGTAGGACTGAGAAACTTCACACTATTAAAAAAAATCCATTATAAAGCAGTTGTTTCTTTAAGAGTAGGGTATTTTGGAGCTAGAACTTTCTTATATACATTCTTATCACCTTTATTTTCTATTGTTAAGGTAAACCTCTATGTTTTGTGCTATGTATCTTTAGAGCAGAAAATAAAAAGACATTGCAGCATGTTTCACTATCATGAAGTGTATACCAAAGAGCTTCTCAGAAATGGAGCACCAGCCATTCAGATAAGCAGCTGTGGATTCTTCTGATGTTAAAAACCACAGCGTTTTCCATGTATAGTGCTGCCTTCATATTTTGAGTATATAGTATAACCTATAATAGTGCGCATCTAACAGTGCGCTAAGGTAGTGTCCCCTAACTGATGAATTGAACTATTTCCAGTTGCCTCATGTGCAGAAAAATAGTGAGTAGGGGAAATAGACCCAAAGTATAAAAGTGATAGCCTCTGTCATTTACAGCTATGAGGGGTTTTAATTTTATATATATTCCCAATCTTATGATAAGGTACTACTTTTATGATCAGGAAAAAAATAAAAACTTTATAGAATAGGAAAGAGAAGGCATATAAGTTGATTTACGTCATACCAGGCAAGCTGAAGAGGCATCTTTTTGTATTATATTAGTGTCTTCCTTCAAGTTCTAGCACATGCTTCAGTTCAGAACAGTACATGGAAGGCACAGTTTTGAGCATTAGGTCATCTACTGCTAGGACAGACAATGCATTTTGTTAAAACTCACAAATAATGCAATGCGTCCACCCAAAACCACTTAATATCTTTGTGCTCCCTCCTTTCCATTCTCACTAAAAGGCCATGGTTCTGACCCATTGCCTCTCACCCCAGCTGCTGCAGTGTCCCCTGCCTTCAGGCCTCGCTGTCCTCCCACCCGTTGTTCAGACACTGGCCTGGTTCATGTTGCAGAACCACGACTCTTGTCGTCACTAGGGTCCATAGCCAGCCAAACGGACTTCATCAGACCCTAAAAATGCCTTGCACATCGCCAATGTCGTGCTTTTTCTTGGAACGATTTCTCTGTCCCTCATTCTCATTTACCTCCTGCCTTGTATTTGAGTATTTGTGTTACGTATGGATGCGAACCTCTTTAGTTTTGGGAACCATATCTTGTTCCGTTTTTCTATCCACTCTGCAGTGCCAAACCAGGGGACTTTCATATAGCAGGTGCTCAGTAAATGTGTATTGAATGGAATTAAATCAATACCTCCAGGAACACCTTGACAAATCCAATTAGAGGAAATTATAGTCCTAAATCTGTGGCCTAATTACAGTCAATTTCCTGTGGTTTTCCTTCTAATCAGTGGAGGTATTTTCTTTTTGTTTTTATTACTTACAATATTTACAGGATTCTGGACAGCCAATTTTTCCTACCTAGTCTATATTGGAAAAATAATTTTACAACTAAGGATCACCTTAACCATAAAATGTTATAGTTATTGTTTCAGCCTTAATGCTTTTTGTGTTTTTTTTAAAATCATTGCCCTTGTATTCTCTTTTTTATTATTAATGGACTTCACTTTTTAGAACAGTTGTAGATTACAGAAAAAATAAGCAGAGACTACAGAGAGTTCCCATAATTTCCTCCTTCCTGCACACAGTTTCCACTATTATTAGCATCTTACATTAATGTGGCACTTTTGTTAAAATTAATGAACCAATTTTGTTACATTATTATTAACTAAAGTCCGTAGTTTATTCACATTTCCTTGGTTCTTTACCTAGTGTCCTTTTTCTGTCTCAGGATCCCATCCAGGACACACTTTACCTTTAGTCGTCACGTCTCCTTAGGCTCCTTTTGGCTGTGACACTTGCTCCGAGTTACCTTGTTTTTGACGCTCCTGGCAGTGCTGAGTACTGCTTAGGTATATCGTTGGATGCCTTCTGCTGAAATTTGTCTGATGTTGTTCTCGTGATTAGACTGGGGTTATGGGTTTGGGGGAGGAAGACTACAGAGGTGCAAAGTGCCACTTTCACCACGTCATATCAAGGGTACAGACTAGCGACATGATTTATGAGTGTTGATGGTGCCCTTGGATCACCTGGCTAAAGTAGTGCTTGTCAGGTTTCTCCACTGGAAAGTCACTCTTTTTATCTTTCCCCCTTTCCATACTGAACTCTTTGGAAGGAACTAATTATGTTCAGGCCACACTTAAGATGTAGGGAGTTAGGCTCTTCCTCCTTTAGTGTGGAGTATCTTGATAATTTTAAATTCTTCTGAATGGGATATTTGTTTCTGTTTATTACTTTATTTAGTCATTGATTTGTATGAGTATGCACCCATGGATATTTATTTTGTACTTCGGATTATAATCCACTGCTATTTTATTTTGTTGCTCAAATTATTCTAGCTTTCACCATTGGAAGCTTTTTTAGTTAGAGCCTCTGCCCCTTTGACATAATCCCATCACTAAGAGTGTGTGTGTGTGTGTGCACACCCATGCGTGTGAGCACTTCCTTTCTTCCTGGCACTACAAGATGCTCCAGCTCAGCTTATATGTTTCCTGTCCCAATCCTAGAATCAGGCATTTGTCCAAGGAGCCCTGGTACCTTTTATTGGAGAATGGTATTAGAAACCAAGATCTGAGCACTAAATATGCTCACTGCTACTGAGATGTCATTTCTTTTAGACTTTCTCAACTGACAGAGCAAGGAAATATGTATGCGTACACTAACCCGTGTATATGCAAATATCTATCAGTATTTCTATGTGTAACCATGTCTATCTATATTAAGTTAAATGAGTTCTTATGATGTCTCCAACTCTAATCAGTTACCACATGGATCATACTAGCTCTTCCCCTTGCTTGTCTGTAACTTTCCACTCAACAGTAAGAAACCTGTCTCCCACTTATCTGCCATCCATTTACTTAATTGTTCAATTCTAGTACACATGCATAGCAGGGTCAAAATTGTCATCCCATACCCCTATGGGAAGCACCTTTATCAACTAGAGTATAGTGCTCACTGTAGTTCCTTAGACTGTGTTCTCTTCCAGAGTTACTTAGGTCAGAACCTTTTCCCCACCCCCTTCAGTGAGATTGTTTCATACATCTGTATACAGTTAGATTCTTTTGTCATAGTCTGCATTGTTTCTTGGTATCCACTGACCTCTTAAATGATTTTTTTTTTAATTTCTATGCATTCAGGTTTACTTTCTGTGCTATAAAGTTCTATGAGATATCTGTGAACAGATCTTCTGTTATCCTGTAATAGCCTAATTAATAGAAAATTGTTTGGGTACAATCTACCTAGAAAGGTGAACCCAATGCCAAAGTTACTTTTTAAATTTTAAAATGGCAAAATACAACAGTAGGTGCTCAGAACATTTTTAATGCAATTTTTTCAAGATACATTCATATACCACACAGTCATCCAAAGTGTACAATCAGTTGTTCACAGTATCAGCATATAGTTGTGCATTCATCACCACAATCAATTTTTTAAACTTTCACTAACTCCAAGAAATAAAAATGAAAATAAGAATAAAAATAAAAGTGAAAAAGAACACCCAAAACATCTCATATTCTTATAACGCATAAGAATAATCTCCAGAATGTCCTCTCCAACCCCATTTGAAATCTCTCAGCCACTGAAACTTTATTTTGTTTCATTTCTCTTCCCCCCTTTGGTCAGGAAGTCTTTCTCAATCCCACGATGCCGGGTACAGGTCCATCCCCGGGAGTCATGTCCCACATTGCCAGGGAGAGTTACACCCCTGGGAGTCATGCCCCACATAGAGGGAAGGCAGTGAGTTCACCTGCAGTGTTCGCTTAGAGAGAGAGGCCGCATCTGAGTTGCTCAGCACATTTTAAACACGCTAATAATTATCCTTGTAGCTGACAACTCATCAATCCATAGAATAGCTATGTTTTATAACAAGCTTGAGTAAAATCTCTACTAGAGGCATTAAACTGCTACCTAGATGCCAGGCTCAGTGCTTGGCACTAAAGATACCAAGTTTAATAAGGTCTGATAATTTCAAGATAGTGTATTGAGTGCTGTGGTAGAGATATGCTGAGGGTGATGTAGGAGGGGAGTAGAAAACCATCCTACTGGGGCCAGGGTGAGGATTGGGGATGGTGGGGTGGCTGACTGCAGCTTAAAGGATGAGTTAGCCAGGAGAAGCAGGGAATAGAAAAGAACCTTCCAAGGTGAGTAGACAGAGTCAAGTCACCCAAGAGTTTAGGTAGCATGGTGTGTGTAGGAATCTATCAGAAGTTAGATGCTGCTAAAATTAGAAGTGGAAAGCAAGATTTGGTGAAAAACTTGAGTTAGAAAGATTGGCAGGTTGATAACGGAGGGCCTATATGCCACAGGAAGAAGCTTCAAGTTACCTTATGGTTAATGGGGAGCTAAGGTAGAAAGCAGAAGGCCGATGTGGTTGGATTTGTGTTTTAGAGAGAGTTTGACAGCTGTGGAGAGTGGACATGAGCAGTACAGGACTGAAGATGGGGGTGACCAGCAACAACTTACACCAGTAACAGAGGAAGTAGATCTATTTGAAACAGTCACAAAAAGGATAGGAAAGATTTAAGGCATGTTTAGGAGGCAGAATTGGCAGGACCTGGATTGAATGTGTGGGGAAAATGAGAGAAAGGAGTCTAAGAAGACCCTGAAGTTTCTAGAATTGGTAACTAGATAGCTTGTAATGCCACTAACTGAGGCCACTAACTGAGGGAGCATCAGTTTAGGAAGGAAGATGATGGATTCAATTTGGAGCATGTTGAGTTGGAGGAACCTGTATCCACCCGGGTGGAAATATCCAACAGGAAGTTGAATAAATTAATTCTTTAGGAAAGAGGTCAGATAGATTAATTTAAGAATGTTCTGCACATAGGTGATAGTTACAATAACAGTCATAAATAAGAACAATTAAAAAGGTTATGTAGCATGAAGCAGAATCCTGGGGTCTGCCAGCTTTTAAGAAGAGCCCAGGAAGGAAACAGACAGGGAAAAAAGGGTAACAAGAAAACCAGGAGAAGGTCGCCTCTTAAAAACAGAGAAAAGGGAAGGACAGAGGGGAGTGACTGGCAATGACAAACTCTGGCAAGAACCCAACACTGGTTAGTGTCAAAGTGTATCCATTGACTCTCAAAGCTGAGAGAGGACCTGTGGAGTTTTCTTAGGATGCTTAAAGTCAAGTATAGGAAGCAGTGGTTTAAGGAGTAAACCACAGAAGTTGAGTAGTAAACTGGAAGAAATGGAGAGATTTTCAAGGAGAACTGTAAGAAAAGAAAGGGAGAAATTTAGGTTTTGGTGGTAATGCAAATTAGGTCAAGGGAGACTTTTTAATGCAGTGGGAGAAAGGAGGGACCTGATCAAATTTTGGGGGAAAAGAGCCATATTGAGGGGAGGGATGAAGACCCAGTGGAAGATACCAGCAAGAAGCCCTCTTCCAGGATTTAAAAAAGGTCTTCAGTCCCAGAAAGATGAACTGTGGGCTACTCTTTGCCTTTTAAAAAAGAAATTTGTAGCAAGGTTATTGATACTTGCAGAAATTTATGGGAATCAGAAATCATTACTTTATTTCAGACAACGTGGTAACACAAGAAAATCAGATAAGTATCATGTTCATCTTAATAAATGCCATTTGTTAACCTGAATTGGAGACCCAGATTAAAGGCACTGCTTATCTGAATTTATCAACTGCATAATCAGTGGAAGGTAATCCAGCAAATCTATGATATAATTCATTGCTACTGTCTAGAGTAAATAATTCATTCTCTTTCAAAGCTAAGTATTTCTGTTTATTATTTGTTTCTTCCCCTCATCACCCACTGTGCAAATAAGGATCTGCACAAAAAAACAAATGACCTTACCAAGGGAAATTTATCAGGGTAAAATTCTCTATAGTATATACATAGTTTTACATATGACCCCAAATGCTAATCATTATGTACATATGTTGATGTATAAGTTTATGAATACAGAGAGAGACGGAGAGGGAAAGAAAGCAATATTAGTAGATTGTGCATACTGCTATTTATTTATTCAATCATAAGTGATCTCTAATACTGCAACAGGGGAATCTTTGACCTCCGTTCCCCTCCCACCCCCCAAATTAAAATCTGGTCAGGTAAAACACACACATACAGCCAGCATGCAGATAATAAAGTAATATGATTACGTGCCCAAAATAAGAAACGCTGAAGGAAAAATAAAAGATGAATATGTGAAGAACAGTTGGGGAAGTCTTCATCAAAGATGCTCCTTGTATTTGGTCATGGCATATGACATTTAGAAAGCTGCTGTACATGCTGTGCAAAACCTTTCAAGCTATTCCTGCATCACTCTCTAACCCGAGAGAGAGCCAAGTGGTAGTTAGAGTTTCTTTGGATAGTCATCTGGTAACTTCCCTTGAAATGGCCCTGAAATTAAACTGGTAAAGAAGATGAACCTTGTGTTATATGATGTGCAAGATATTACCTTGTGTTACCAAGGATGTTACCTTCTTCACTTTTTCTAGAGATGTGTGTTCCACAAGTAGATCTAATCACTACTGTGCCAGTTTGGATGTATTATGTCCCCCAAAACTCCATGTTCTTTGATGCGGTCTTGTGGGGGCAGATGTATTAGTGTTGATTAAGTAAGTTGGAACCTTCTGATCGAGTGTTTCCATGGAGATGTGACTCACCAAACTGTGAGTGACACCTGTGATTAGGGTGTGACCTGTTGATTGAATGTTTCCGTGGAAATGTAGCCCTGCCCATTCAGGGTGGGTCTTGATTAGTTCACTGGAGTCATATAAAAAGAGCTCACAAACAGAGGGACCTTAGGGTAACTGAGAGTGACATTTTGGAGCTGCAACCAAAAGAGACATTTTGAAGATGGCCATTGAAAGTAGACTTGTGCTAGTCCAGAGTTAGCCTGCAAGAAACTAAGAGAATACCCCCAGATGCCTAGAGAGAAACGTCCTGGAAGAAAACCATTTTGAAACACAACCTTGGAGCAAGCATAAGCCAGCCACGTGCCTTCTCAGCTAACAGAGGTTTTCCGGACGCCGCTAGCCATTCCTCTGTGAAGGTACCTGATTGTACCTTAGACACTTTATGGCCTTAAGACTGTAGCTGTGTAACCAAATAAACCCCCTTTATAAAAGGCAATACATTTCTGGTATTTTGCGTAACAGCAGCATTAGCAAACTAGAACAACTACCTTTTAAAATGTCATACCAATGTCTAAAATCAGTATTACACTGATTCCCTGAGAAAGGAACCAACTCAAAAAAAAAAAAAAAATTCAGCAGATAGAAACCAGCATGTTAACCAAGTGAACCTAGAAATAATCAAACACCCACAAATCCTAAGTGTTTTATAAGGAGGGTTGATTCTTCAGATATGACTGGTGTATTGAGTTGGCTGAGCTCACCAAATAATAAATTAAAAGCAACACGATACACTTAAATTCACACACAACCCTCCTTAAAGGAGCTATCTATTTTGAAACCTGAATACAACTAAGATTACTGTGACCAATACAATGGACATTTTTTGACAGTCAGTTATGTGCCAACCTTGTGTTAGACACTGGGGATTCAGAAATGAGTAAAGAAAGTTTTAGAAGAAAAACTGGATACTGCTGTTAAGTATAATGCCGTTGATAAATGCTGAGGCTAGGAGTGTAAACAAATTGACAAAGGAGCAGGGAGGAATTAATTTCTTAGCAGCCACATATCAAATGAATATAGTAGTGATGCCTTTACCTTATTTATGGTTTCATTCAATTGAAAGCACCATTTTGACAGTGGGGTCATTTTGGCACCATTTATGGTGTGGCAGTTAATACAAGGTACACAAAATGAGCAGCTATATACAGAAAAATTGGTTAAGTAACACAGTAGGCCAGTCCTACACAACACAGCCATGTTGTGTAGGAATTGCTCACCATTTTAGAAGAAAATTGACTAAGGAAGAAATACAGATTATTATCTTTTATTCAATCTATAAGGAATAATACTAATAGAAATAATACAAAATAAAACTTAAAATAGCCAAAATTGCTCACCAGAAAAGTTTGTCGTAACTGAAGCAGTTCTGGCTCATAAAATCAAAAGTATAAAAATTAACCCAGGAAAAAAAATAGTATCAGTAAAAATATTCAGCAAAAAAATAAAACTTCATAGTGACTGACATTATGCATTGTAAAACTTACTATTGACTAAAAATTGCAGGTGGCTCAAATCTTAATGATATTCAGAGCTTTAAAATTGATGTAGGAAAAATTGGTTTTGTTAGACGTAGTGACTACAGAAGCCTCTGAAAGATGATATGGACAAAGAAAATTGATTGAGGCTCAAATCTTTGCAATTAAATTTATATGGAAAAGAATTGGAACCAGTGCTGACAATTTTAGTACCATAATAATGAAACTGCAAAAATTAGGAAACAGTTTAACTGAGATATGTGTTAAATTAATCAAGGAATTGTCTTACAGATGTTAACTCTAGAAAATGCTTTTTTTTTTTTTCAATGAAAACCCATCTATTTTGGTTTGCTAAAGCTGCCAGAATGCAATATACCAGAATGGGTTAAATTTTAACAATGGGATCTATTACGTTACAAGTTACAGTTCTAAGGCCATGAAAATGTCCAAATTAAGGCATCAATAAGAGGATGGATACCGTCTCTGAAAAAAGGCTGCTGGCATCTGGAGCTGTCAGATAGCATGGCACACGGTGTCTGCTTGTTCTTTGCTCCCGGGTTTTGTAGCTTTCAGCTTCTGATTCCAGTGGCTTTCTCTGAGAGTCTGTGGGTTCTCTCTCAGCATCTCCGGGGCATTTCTTTCTCTCTAAACTTTCTCCAAATGTCTTTGCCTTTTGTCCTCTTATAAAAGACTCCTGTAAAGGATTAGGACCCAACCCACCTTGAATGGCCTGGGCCACATCTCAATTGAAACAACCTTCTCAAAAGTCCCATCCACAATACATCTCCCATGTGGGTGGATTAAAAGAACATAGTATTTTCAAACCAGCACACCATCCATAATGGCAAAATTCTGATTTAAAAGATATTTGGATAGAATAAAAAAATCATCAAGTTAAAAAATAATAAGTGGAGCCAGAATATCCTACCCTTTAAACTCCCATGAGAATCGAATGGTGAGGGAGAACTTGATTATACAGTACGCCAGCCTGGCAATGGCACCAGGTCAGTCTCGCCCCTGACAGTGCCAAAAAATCCCTGAATGATATAGAAGAAAAACTGTTCCCTTTCTATAAGGCTTTGATTCTTGAAAAATACTTCCTTTATTGATTTATTTGATTTACACTTTCTTGTCCCAAACAAAAATTTAATGCCACTTAAGAAAAAAAGGTACAAGATAAAATAAAATTTGAAATAAATGAGTAAAGAAGTCACAGTTTTGAGAACTATTCTGATTTATTGAGCTATCAATATGCCAGGAATTTATTGCAGCAATTTCTTTTTCTGTGTCTTTGGATTACCATTAATAGCTCCTTTCTGGGAATGAAATATTGAAAATGCTTCTTTGGAATTTCTTCCAAAACACATCAGTTCTATCCCATATTTATATCCACTCAAGCCACTGCTCAGTTTAATAATTTCAAAGACAGTATCTTGCTATACAATTTTCTTGTTTGGACTCATCCACTCACCTTTTCACCTCTCCATTTTGGATGAAAATCCTTGCATCATTTTTTCTCTGCCCCAGAGATGTCATAAATATTACATGTTTCTTGCTTCTTAGGTTGAATATGTAATCAAAACTTTGATAAGATCCAAGAGGCCAGAAATATTTTTTATATAAATAAGAAACAATTAAAATGAAAGAACAAAATGGCAAAGGGTGCAATTAATACACCAAACAACAGAAACAAGCCTGATTACTTTCTTATTTAAAAGAAAAAACACATAGACTTAAATGGGAGTTCCTGCTAAAGTAAGATAATGGCAAGTACAGTAGTGAAAATTGGAATCTCTCTCCTGATGCCACATTATATACCAAGCCTCCACCCTTGGGTGAGCTACATCACCTGTCTTGTTCTCAGGTTCCCTGCATTCCTAAGTCAGAGCAGTTCTGCCTCATGCAGAAGAAGCACTTCACAGATTTCTGATAGCCAAGATGAAGTGCATCATGAGAAGTCTCTTACCACTTTTTGAGCCCTGACTATGCTTTGTGCCACCAAACACACAGAAAACAGACGGTCTGTGCTCTCAGGGAATGCAAGATCCTCTTATCTTCTCCCATTATACCTTAAACACAGAGCAAGGAACAAACTGGAAATAAAAATACCACAGTGTGGTGTGATTACAGAGGTTTACAAAACTACCAAAAACTGCAATTTAAAAGTCTAGTTGGTGGATACTCCAATAAACGAAAATCCGTTAATTGGTATTTCTTCTTTATCAATCATGGAAGTATTATCTAATGATTATTTTTTGCACTCCTACTTTGTGCCGAGCTCTATGCTGCACAGGGGTGTACAGTGACAAAGAGACAAAGACCCAGCTCTCACGAGCAGAGGTTCTAATGAGGCAGAGGGCGAAAGTAAAAGAGAAGCAAAAAGATAAAGAATTACAAATTGCAATGAGGGAAAGAATGAAGAAAAAGAAGAGGGACTGGTGGGATAATACATAGGTAGGTGATCAAAGGTGGCTTCTCAGGGAAAGTATCACTTAAGGTAAAACCAGAGGAATGAAAGGGAACCAGCCAAGAGCCAGGGTGGGAGACAGCGTAGGCAGAGGGAACAGCAAGTGCAAAATTTTAGGTTGTATATATGTTACTAGACAAAAATTGGAACAAAAACAAAAAAAAAACACCACAGAACTGTACAACACAGTGAGCCCTATTATAAATGCTACATTATAGTTAATAGTACAATTATTAAAATGTATTTCCTTTTTTAAAATGTTTTTTTATTAGATAAGTTGTGGGTTTAAAAATCAATCATGGGGGGCGGGGCAAGATGGCAGACTGGTGAGCTGTATGTTTTAGTTACTCCTCCAGGAAAGTAGGTAAAAAGCCAGGAACTGCGTGGACTGGACACCACAGAGCAATCTGTCTTTGGGCATACTTCATACAACACTCATGAAAACGTGGAACTGCTGAGATCAGCGAAATCTGTAAGTTTTTGCGGCCAGGGGACCCGCGCCCCTCCCTGCCAGGCTCAGTCCCGGGGGAGGAGGGGCTGTCAGCTCCGGGAAGGAGAAGGGAGAATTGCAGTGGCTGCTCTTATCGGAAACTCATTCTACTGATTCAAACTCCAACCATAGATAGACTGAGACCAGACACCAGAGACTCTGAGAGCAGCCAGCCCAGCAGAGAGGAGACAGACATAGAAAAAAAACAACACGAAAAACTCCAAAATAAAAGCAGAGGATTTTTCGAGTTCTGGTGAACACAGAAAGGGGAAGGGCGGAGATCAGGCCTTGAGGCGCATATGCAAATCCCGAAGCAAAGCTGATCTCTCTCCCCTGTGCACCTTTCCTTAATGGCCCTGGTTGCTTTGTCTATTAGCATTTCAATAACCCATTAGATCTCTGAGGAGGGCCGTTTTTTTTTTTTTTTTTTTTTTTTTAAATCCTTTTTGCTTTTTCTAAAACAATTACTCTAAGAAGCTCAATACAGAAAGCTTCAAAGAATTGAAATTTGGGCACGTCAAGTCAAGAGCAGAACTAAGAGAGCTCTGAGACAAAAGGCAATATTCCAGTGGCTGAGAAAATTCACTAAACAACACAACTTCCCAAGAAAAGGGGGGTGTCCGCTCACAGCCACCATCCTGGTGGACAGGAAACACTCCTGCCCATTGCCAGCCCCATAGCCCAGAGCTACCCCAGACAACCCAGTGTGACGGAAGTGCTTCAAATAACAGGCACACACCACAAAACTGGGCGTGGACACTAGCCTTCCCTGCAACCTCAGCTGAATGTCCCAGAGCTGGGAAGGGGGAGCAGTGTGAATTAACAGAGCCCCATTCAGCCATCATTTGAGCAGACTGGGAGCCTCCCAACACAGCCCAGCAGCCCAGAACTGCCCTGGGGGGACGGCACTCACCTGTGACATAGCACAGTCATCCCTCAACAGAGGACCCGGGGTGCACAGCCTGGAAGAGGGGCCCACTTGCAAGTCTCAGGAGCCATACGCCAATACCAAAGACTTGTGGGTCAGTGGCAGAGACAAACTGTGGCAGGACTGAACTGAAGGATTAGACTATTGCAGCAGCTTTAAAACTCTAGGATCATCAGGGAGATTTGATTGTTAGGGCCACCCCCCCTCCCCGACTGCCCAGAAACACGCCCCACATACAGGGCAGGCAACACCAACTACACACGCAAGCTTGGTACACCAATTGGGCCCCACAAGACTCACTCCCCCACTCACCAAAAAGGCTAAGCAGGGGAGATCTGGCTTGTGGAGAACAGGTGGCTCGTGGACGCCACCTGCTGGTTAGTTAGAGAAAGTGTACTCCACGAAGCTGTAGATCTGATAAATTAGAGATAAGGACTTCAACTGGTCTACAAACCCTAAAAGAACCCTATCAAGTTCAGCAAATGCCACGAGGCCAAAAACAACAGAAAATTATAAAGCATATGAAAAAACCAGACGATATGGATAACCCAAGCCCAAGCACCCAAATCAAAAGACCAGAAGAGACACACCATCTAGAGCAGCTACTCAAAGAATTAAAGATGAACAATGAGACCATAGTACGGGATATGAAGGAAATCAAGAAGACCCTAGAAGAGCATAAAGAAGACATTGCAAGACTAAATAAAAAAATGGATGATCTTATGGAAATTAAAGAAACTGTTGACCAAATTAAAAAGATTCTGGACACTCATAGTACAAGACTAGAGGAAGTTGAACAACGAATCAGTGACCTGGAAGATGACAGAATGGAAAATGAAAGCATAAAAGAAAGAATGGGGAAAAAAATTGAAAAACTCGAAATGGACCTCAGGGATATGATAGATAATATGAAACGTCCGAATATAAGACTCATTGGTGTCCCAGAAGGGGAAGAAAAGGGTAAAGGTCTAGGAAGAGTATTCAAAGAAATTGTTGGGGAAAACTTCCCAAATCTTCTAAACAACATAAATACACAAATCATAAATGCCCAGCGAACTCCAAATAGAATAAATCCAAAAAAACCCACTCCGAGACATATACTGATCACACTGTCAAACACAGAAGAGAAGGAGCAAGTTCTGAAAGCAGCAAGAGAAAAGCAATTCACCACATACAAAGGAAACAGCATAAGACTAAGTAGTGACTACTCAGCAGCCACCATGGAGGCAAGAAGGCAGTGGCACGATATATTTAAAATTCTGAGTGAGAGGAATTTCCAGCCAAGAATACTTTATCCAGCAAAGCTCTCCTTCAAATTTGAGGGAGAGCTTAAATTTTTCACAGACAAACAAATGCTGAGAGAATTTGCTAACAAGAGACCTGCCCTACTGGAGATACTAAAGGGAGCCCTACAGACAGAGAAACAAAGACAGGACAGAGAGACCTGGAGAAAGGTTCAGTACTAAAGAGATTCGGTATGGGTACAATAAAGGATATTAATAGAGAGAGGGAAAAATATGGCAAACATAATCCAAAGGATAAGATGGCCGATTCAAGAAATGCCTTCACGGTTTTAACGTTGAATGTAAATGGATTAAACTCCCCAATTAAAAGATATAGATTCGCAGAATGGATCAAAAAAAATGAACCATCAATATGTTGCATACAAGAGACTCATCTTAGACACAGGGACACAAAGAAACTGAAAGTGAAAGGATGGAAAAAAATATTTCATGCAAGCTACAGCCAAAAGAAAGCAGGTGTAGCAATATTAATCTCAGATAAAATAGACTTCAAATGCAGGGATGTTTTGAGAGACAAAGAAGGCCACTACATACTAATAAAAGGGGCAATTCAGCAAGAAGAAATAACAATCGTAAATGTCTATGCACCCAATCAAGGTGCCACAAAATACATGAGAGAAACATTGGCAAAACTAAAGGAAGCAATTGATGTTTCCACAATAATTGTGGGAGACTTCAACACATCACTTTCTCCTATAGATAGATCAACCAGACAGAAGACCAATAAGGAAATTGAAAACCTAAACAATATGATAAATGAATTAGATTTAACAGACATCTACAGGACATTACATCCCAAATCACCAGGATACACATACTTTTCTAGTGCTCACGGAACTTTCTCCAGAATAGATCATATGCTGGGACATAAAACAAGCCTCAATAAATTTAAAAAGATTGAAATTATTCAAAGCACATTCTCTGACCACAATGGAATACAATTAGAAGTCAATAACCATCAGAGACTTAGAAAATTCACAAATACCTGGAGGTTAAACAACACACTCCTAAACAATCAGTGGGTTAAAGAAGAAATAGCAAGAGAAATTGCTAAATATATAGAGACGAATGAAAATGAGAACACAACATACCAAAACCTATGGGATGCAGCAAAAGCAGTGCTAAGGGGGAAATTTATAGCACTAAACGCATATATTAAAAAGGAAGAAAGAGCCAAAATCAAAGAACTAATGGATCAACTGAAGAAGCTAGAAAATGAACAGCAAACCAATCCTAAACCAAGTACAAGAAAAGAAATAACAAGGATTAAAGCAGAAATAAATGACATAGAGAACAAAAAAACAATAGAAAGGATAAATATCACCAAAAGTTGGTTCTTTGAGAAGATCAACAAGATTGACAAGCCCCTAGCTAGACTGACAAAATCAAAAAGAGAGAAAACCCATATAAACAAAATAATGAATGAAAAAGGTTAACATAACTGCAGATCCTGAAGAAATTAAAAAAATTATAAGAGGATATTATGAACAACTGTATGGCAACAAACTGGATAATGTAGAAGAAATGGACAATTTCCTGGAAACATATGAACAACCTAGACTGACCAGAGAAGAAATAGAAGACCTCAACCAACCCATCACAAGCAAAGAGATCCAATCAGTCATCAAAAATCTTCCCACAAATAAATGCCCAGGGCCAGATGGCTTCACAGGGGAATTCTACCAAACTTTCCAGAAAGAACTGACACCAATCTTACTCAAACTCTTTCAAAACATTGAAAAAAATGGAACACTACCTAACTCATTTTATGAAGCTAACATCAATCTAATACCAAAACCAGGCAAAGATGCTACAAAAAAGGAAAACTACTGGCCAATCTCCCTAATGAATATAGATGCAAAAATCCTCAACAAAATACTTGCAAATCGAATCCAAAGACACATTAAAAAAATCATACACCATGACCAAGTGGGGTTCATTCCAGGCATGCAAGGATGGTTCAACATAAGAAAAACAATCAATGTATTACAACACATTAAAAACTCGAAAGGGAAAAATCAATTGATCATCTCAATAGATGCTGAAAAAGCATTTGACAAAATCCAACATCCCTTTTTGATAAAAACACTTCAAAAGGTAGGAATTGAAGGAAACTTCCTCAACATGATAAAGAGCATATATGAAAAACCCACAGCCAGCATAGTACTCAATGGTGAGAGACTGAAAGCCTTCCCTCTAAGATCAGGAACAAGACAAGGATGCCCGCTGTCACCACTGCTATTCAACATTGTGCTGGAAGTGCTAGCCAGGGCAATCCGGCAAGACAAAGAAATAAAAGGCATCCAAATTGGAAAAGAAGAAGTAAAACTGTCATTGTTTGCAGATGATATGATCTTATATCTAGAAAACCCTGAGAAATCGACGATACACCTACTAGAGCTAATAAACAAATTTAGCAAAGTAGCGGGATACAAGATTAATGCACATAAGTCAGTAATGTTTCTATATGCTAGAAATGAACAAACTGAAGAGACACTCAAGAAAAAGATACCATTTTCAATAGCAACTAAAAAAATCAAGTACCTAGGAATAAACTTAACCAAAGATGTCAAAGACCTATACAAAGAAAACTACATAACTCTACTAAAAGAAATAGAAGGGGACCTTAAAAGATGGAAAAATATTCCATGTTCATGGATAGGAAGGCTAAATGTCATTAAGATGTCAATTCTACCCAAACTCATCTACAGATTCAATGCAATCCCAATCAAAATTCCAACAACCTACTTTGCAGACTTGGAAAAGCTAGTTATCAAATTTATTTGGAAAGGGAAGATGCCTCGAATTGCTAAAGACACTCTAAAAAAGAAAAACGAAGTGGGAGGACTTACACTCCCTGACTTTGAAGCTTATTATAAAGCCACAGTTGCCAAAACAGCATGGTACTGGCACAAAGATAGACATATAGATCAATGGAATCGAATTGAGAATTCAGAGATAGACCCTCAGATCTATGGCCGACTGATCTTTGATAAGGCCCCCAAAGTCACCGAACTGAGCCATAATGGTCTTTTCAACAAATGGGGCTGGGAGAGTTGGATATCCATATCCAAAAGAATGAAAGAGGACCCCTACCTCACTCCCTACACAAAAATTAACTCAAAATGGACCAAAGATCTCAATATAAAAGAAAGTACCATAAAACTCCTAGAAGATAATGTAGGAAAACATCTTCAAGACCTTGTATTAGGAGGCCACTTCCTAGACTTTACACCCAAAGCACAAGCAACAAAAGAGAAAATAGATAAATGGGAACTCCTCAAGCTTAGAAGTTTCTGCACCTCAAAGGAATTTCTCAAAAAGGTAAAGAGGCAGCCAACTCAATGGGAAAAAATTTTTGGAAACCATGTATCTGACAAAAGACTGATATCTTGCATATACAAAGAAATCCTACAACTCAATGACAATAGTACAGACAGCCCAATTATAAAATGGGCAAAAGATATGAAAAGACAGTTCTCTGAAGAGGAAATACAAATGGCCAAGAAACACATGAAAAAATGTTCAGCTTCACTAGCTATTAGAGAGATGCAAATTAAGACCACAATGAGATACCATCTAACACCGGTTAGAATGGCTGCCATTAAACAAACAGGAAACTACAAATGCTGGAGGGGATGTGGAGAAATTGGAACTCTTATTCATTGTTGGTGGGACTGTATAATGGTTCAGCCACTCTGGAAGTCAGTCTGGCAGTTCCTTAGAAAACTAGATATAGAGCTACCATTCGATCCAGCGATTGCACTTCTCGGTATATACCCGGAAGATCGGAAAGCAGTGACACGAACAGATATCTGCACGCCAATGTTCATAGCAGCATTATTCACAATTGCCAAGAGATGGAAACAACCCAAATGTCCTTCAACAGATGAGTGGATAAATAAAATGTGGTATATACACACGATGGAATACTACGCGGCAGTAAGAAGGAACGATCTGGTGAAACATATGACAACATGGATGAACCTTGAAGACATAATGCTGAGCGAAATAAGCCAGGCACAAAAAGAGAAATATTATATGATACCACTAATGTGAACTTTGAAAAATGTAAAACAAATGGTTTATAATGTAGAATGTAGGGGAACTAGCAGTAGAGAGCAATTAAGGAAGGGGGAACAATAATCCAAGAAGAACAGATAAGCTATTTAACGTTCTGGGGATGCCCAGAAATGACTATGGTCTGTTAATTTCTGATGGATGTAGTAGGAACAAGTTCACTGAAATGTTGCTATATTATGTAACTTTCTTGGGGTAAAGTAGGAACATGTTGGAAGTTAAGCAGTTATCTTAGGTTAGTTGTCTTTTTCTTACTCCCTTGTTATGGTCTCTTTGAAATGTTCTTTTATTGTATGTTTGTTTTCTTTTTAACTTTTTTTTTCATACAGTTGATTTAAAAAAGAAGGGAAAGTTAAAAAAAAAAAAAAAAAAGAAAAAAGACAAACAAGGAAAAAAAAAAAAAAAAAAGATGTAGTGCCCCCTTGAGGAGCCTGTGGAGAATGCAGGGGTATTTGCCTACCCCACCTTCATGGTTGCTAACATGACCACAGACATAGGGGACTGGTGGTTTGATGGGTTGAGCCCTCTACCATAAGTTTTACCCTTGGGAAGATGGTTGCTGCAAAGGAGAGGCTAGGCCTCCCTGTATTTGTGCCTAAGAGTCTCCTCCTGAATGCCTCTTTGTTGCTCAGATGTGGCCCTCTCTCTCTGGCTAAGCCAACTTGAAAGGTGAAATCACTGCCCTCCCCCCTACGTGGGATCAGACACCCAGGGAAGTGAATCTCCCTGGCAACGTGGAATATGACTCCCGGGGAGGAATGTAGACCCGGCATCGTGGGATGGAGAACATCTTCTTGACCAAAAGGGGGATGTGAAAGGAAATGAAATAAGCTTCAGTGGCAGAGAGATTCCAAAACGAGCCGAGAGATCACTCTGGTGGGCACTCTTACGCACACTTTAGACAACCTTTTTTAGGTTCTAAAGAATTGGGGTAGCTGGTGGTGGATACCTGAAACTATTAAACTACAACCCAGAACCCATGAATCTCGAAGACAGTTGTATAAAAATGTAGCTTATGAGGGGTGACAGTGGGATTGGGAATGCCATAAGGACCAAACTCCACTTTGTCTAGTTTATGGATGGATGTGTAGAAAAGTAGGGGAAGCAAACAAACAGACAAAGGTACCCAGTGTTCTTTTTTACTTCAATTGCTCTTTTTCACTCTAATTATTATTCTTGTTATTTTTGTGTGTGTGCTAATGAAGGTGTCAGGGATTGATTTAGGTGATGAATGTACAACTATGTAATGGTACTGTAAACAATCGAAAGTACAATTTGTTTTGTATGACTGCATGGTATGTGAATATATCTCAATAAAATGATGATAAAAAAAAAAATCAATCATGCATAAAATACAGGATTCCCATACACCACCCCACCACCAACCACTTGTATTGGTGTGGAAACTGTTACAATTGATAATAGCACTTTCTTCTATTTTTTTAACAGTAGTTACATTTGTTACAATTTGTTACAATTGATGCAAGATTGTTTTTTAACAGTAGTTATATTTGTTACAATTTGTTACAATTGATGCAAGGTTATTAAAGTAGTACTATTAACTATTGTTATAGTTTATGTAGGAGTATTTTCCCCCATATTCCCAACCTATTATTTATTTATTTATTTTCATGCATGTCTTTATTTTTTTACTCATCTACCCATACACTGGATTAAAGGGGGTATCAGGCCCAAGGTTTTTACAGTCACACATTCACAAGATAAAAGCTATATAGTTATATAATCATTATCAAAGATCAAGGCTACTGGTTTGCAAGTCATCATTATCAGTTATTTCCTCTGGCTATTCTAATACACTAGAAATTAAAAAGAAATATCTATATAATGAGTCAGTAACTCATAATCATTTGTTAATTCCTAACTTTTCCTTTACAACTCCTGCCTCTCATTTGATCATTCTCAATCTTCAGGGATATCTAGGCAATGACTATTCTAACTTCTTCATGCTGAAAAGGGGTGTTGGCACAGAGGAATGAAACTGGTTGAAGTTCTTGGAGAGACTGGTGCCTCTGAGTTTCAGGGATTATTAGGCATAGGAACAATCTGGAGGCTTCAAGTTTCTTCTTTTGTCTTCAGAAGCCATCCCCATTGTTTGGGTTTATTGGTTCTTCCGTTTTTTGCAGAAAATCCTGTTTGGGTTTAATGCCTGTTGATCAAATTACCATATTAACACCCCAATTCACTCTCTTAATTTTCCTTCTTCGTGCATTAACAATGGGAGGAACAGGTCCTAACAAAAATTTAAATTCACGGGAATCATGAATGCCAGACTATACTTCATTTTACTTGTATTAATCCTGGAACATCTGTCTCTCATTCTTCCTCCCAAGTTCCTTCTTCCTGAAGACCAGTTGCCAGCAATCTTGGACTCCTCTGTCACATGGCAACACACATGGCAGCATCTGCTTGTCTCTCCCTTCTCTTCCAGGTTACCTGGCTTTCAGCTTCTTGCTTCCATGGCTTTCTCCTAAAATGTATTTTCATGAATTGTAACAAATGTATCACATTAATGCAAGATCACAGTTTTAATAATGGGGTAGTATATGGGAACTCTGTATTTTATGCATGTGTTTTCTGTAAATCTGCAACTTCTCTAATTAAAAAAAATAAAAATAAAAAGCAAATCAGGGTATCTGGTGGTCAAAGATAGGACCCAAGTTCCCACATTATGCAGAGCCTGGTAGCCCCTGACACCAACTAGAGTTTCTTCCACGGAGAGCAGGAAGCCAGCTCACTATGGTGGAGAACAGGCTGAGTGGGGATGCTGCAGAAGTGGGAAACCAGTCAAGGCATCAGTACCTATTAAAAGTTACTGTGGGCAGGAAACAGGTAGTCCCTAAATGAGCATTTTCATAATATTGTTCCTTCTCATCTTAGCCCAACAGGAGCTCCAGGGAGCAATGAGCAGTACAGTGTGGGAATGGTTGGGACACACGGGCTGGAGACCTCTCACACAGACACTTTCAGCAGCAGTATTTCCAGAGAAGGAACCTTGATGATAAGAGAGGTAAGTTGGTATAAAAAACTTTGTAAAGGAAGTGCATATTTTCATGTTTTTTGTATTTAGGGTTGTCACAGAGAACACTTACAGAGTGTATTTTAAGCATGGGAATGGGGTGGAGGGGAAACCTGTGCTTCTAAAAGGCTGAATGATTTTAATTGTCCACCACCTTTTTTCCTGTATCCTTCTAAGCTTTTGCAGTGTGACTTAATTACATTATTCCAAATTCTTCACAAGTTATTCAAATCAGAATATAGAATTTGAGCCTGAGGATATAAAACTGGCAAACCCAGATGTTTCCTACAACAGGAAAACAGCAATAAATGGTCTCTCTGAATAGCATCAGTGGCCTTGTTCTGCCTCCTTCCCCTGTGGTTTTATCCTTGGTGGATTTTTATATAGAAAATGCCCAGTAGTTCGAAGAAATGGTGATATCATCTTATCTAGTTAAATTAACATTAAAAAGACCATTAAACTATTTTGGTGGGAAAAAAAAACAAAACAAAGAAATATATAGATCCACTTAAAAGTGTACCTTAGCACTTTGTATGATTTTGCTTTTTTAATTCCAGGAACATCATTTATTTTGAGACGGCTATATGTTTTTTTTCCCTCCCATTCCTGCAACATACAGTAGCTCCCCGCTGTGTCTGTACTAATCAGAAGTGCTTTGACAAACTAGAATCAGGCTTTTTCTTCTTTTTGACTTTATCTTCACCATGTAAGTTGGAAAACAGGGTTTTACTTGGAAGAATGTAATGGCTGGTAATATTGGGCTAAGTCTTGGTTACTCCCACATCCATTTTCTCATTTTAGAAATTTGATAAGTAATAGTATGTAACTTCTAGGATGGTTAGGAGAGTTCTATAAGTTAATACATGTAAGTGTTCAATACATGTTAACTATTTTATTTCTCTCTCTCCAAAAAGTTGAGTTCTCCTTTTTCTTGCTATCACTCCCCATCTTCCCTTTGAAACATAAACATAAATCATCTGCTATTCTCCATCCTCAGCCAGAAGAGAGTTGGGAAACCCTAATATCAGGCTTTGCTCTCCAGAAAGGCAGAGGGCATCTCACTTTTGTAAGTAAGAAAGGAACTATAGTTTTAAGATGAATATGGCCTTTGAAGTAATTGGCAGTAGGACTATATCTGGAAGACCAGTTCACAAAGCAACTGGCTAGAATTTCATTTTATAGCCTTGCTGAATCTTCCAAATATACTTTAAGGAGTCCTTTCACATAGGCTTGAAATGAATAATGGACTTGGCTGCCAAAGTTGTCATTGTGTAGTGGTGATACATAAATCTCCCAATGTGGTGAGAATAATTTCAATGTGGTAAATGGATAATTTCAATGGAAGTGTGGCGGGCTTCTACCACTATAGCTTGCCACTTGAGAAAACATGAGGGAGAATGTTCTGGAGTAAATTACTTTCTGCCTCCAAATAAAAGGGCTCCAATTTCTAAAATGGTTAAAAATTACTGAGTCTTTTTGATGAAGTTAGTATCTGGCAGAGGATGTCCAGAGCCACGTTTTCAGTTCTGCCGCCAGCCACATCCGAATGGCTCCATATTATTTAAAGCATTCCAATATTCTAGGACCAATCACTTTGAAACCAATCACTTTGGAAATAGCATTCACCAGTGTTTTGTATGAATTTGATCTGTAGGGCCCAACAAAGTTTTTGTCCTCTGAGTTCTCAAACTCTTATCTTCCCCAAATGTAGGCTTTTAAAATAACAGTCTGTAAGCTGAAATTCATTAAAAGCACATGCATTCAAAAGATAAATGCAGGTTAAAGTATGCCCCTGACAAAATAATAAGAAAATAAACTAAAAAACCCATTATAATAGGATTTAGCTTATGGGGTGCTTTAGTTCAGTTGCCCAAGATGAACATCAAGGAGAATTCACTCAAATCCTCATTCTCCTGTGAGTGGACTAGATATTTCTATGGGAACATACTGGCTGTACTACCCATGATCTTGTCAGGTGCATAAATTCCCCCCGCAGAGCACACCTCTACCCTGTAGGTCTACCTTTTCCTGTCCTACCACCCCACAGGACCTTTCCTTACTCTAGTTTTGGAACACATCACCACCTATCCCCTACCACTTTGTCCATGGGGGCCCATCTGCTGGAAGAGCTAGTCTCCTTTCCCCACTGCCTGCCCACTCTTCTCCCTGCAGACCCCTGTGGGTCTCAGCCTCCTCATCCTCTTCTGAGGCTCCATGGGCTTCTGTCCATGACACGTTCCTCGCTGACCAGCTGGTCTCTGTCCAGCATCTGTCTACCCCACCCCAAACCAGAACACTGGCCTGTCTTCATGACAGCTGTTTTAGTTGCAGATAATAGGGGGAAAAAAAAACACTTAAAACAGCTCAAGCTTAAAAAAAAATTGGAGGAAGGTAGATATCAGAGTTAGGGAAGTAAAGATGCAGAGGTATTTCATGGAAGAAACCCAAAATTAGGCAGTGAGCTGGGGTTCCATGCCAGCCTGAAGCCAGCCATTATAAAGTGATGAGGAGCTCAGACAGGTTCTCTTGTGCATGTCTCTGGCTCTCTCTCTCCCCCTCTCCTATCCTCATCTCTGCTTTCCTCCACATTTCTCCTTTGTTCTCTCTCTCTGCAGACCAGCTTTCTCTCCCTATGCTTGCCCATGTTCTCCTCCATTCCTCCATGGCAAGTTCAGAAGCTTGGAAGAGTCTAACTTATATTTCTCAGTCCTGATATTTAATTCAATGGAATCGGATCCGACTTGGCTCAGGTGTCCAATCCTGGTCCTGTCAGCTGTGGCTGGGGAGTAGAGCCACTCTTACGAATAGCACACAGCCCAGGGCACCTGGGTCCAAACCCTAATTTCACCACTTACCAGCTGTGACTTGGGGCAAGTTAAATTCTTTGTACCGCAGTTTTTTCATCCGCAAAATGGGGATAATGGAAGCTGACCCATGGTGTTATTGTGAGGATCCAATGAGGCATGGTGTAACATGTTTAACACAGTACATGGTGTATGTTAGTGCCCAGCCCCACAGGAATGGTGAGGAGCATGGGGATTGTAGAGTATTGGGTGTTGTTAGCACGGTTCCAGAGGGCAGGACTGTGGTGGATATAAATGAAGGTGTTTCGTAAGAATGTGTTGGCTGAATGAACAAAAGGGTGATGACTCAGAGGTGGGCAGATTCTGAGGTCACTGTCTGGACTTTCCCTTCATTAGCCTCTTCACGTCTTTCTTTTATAACCAATGCATCTGCATCCGTTTTTGCCTTGAGTCAGAAAGCTGCTGATAAAAGAGAGTCAGACTGCAAAATTCTGAAGAGACAATGTTTGATTTATGCTACTAGGAAGTTGGGGGAGAATGTTAAAAAGCATTTCAGTATTAGAACAGAAGTTAAGAAGGAAGGAAAAGCTGCCTGTACACATAAAATCAGGGATAATAAGATAAATTAGGACTGAGCTTCCTAGATGTAATTTAGAAGATGAAATGTTCAACTCTGAGAATAGGCACTGGTACAGGCTGCAAATGAGCACTGTGACAAAGTGAACCCAGAAAATGCCCTTCTCCAGCAGTTTGTAGTCCGGCAGCATATTGCCAAGAAACAGAGAACACTAAGGCTTTCCAGTTATTTCTTAAGCTTTCTGGTAACGTCAATTACAGTTCCCTTCAGGAACGTGGGAGTCTGTTTTATCTAACAAGTGCCTCCTCTCACTTCCAGCCAGAGGCAGGTGCAGAGCTATAATTGCAAGGCCAGGGCAAGCTCCGGAAGGAAGAAGCCAGGCCGGTGCGGTGGCCAGAGAACAGCACAAATCCCTGCCTGTGCCAGCCTCTATGAAGGCGGGGACTGTGCCTGCCTTGTTCCCGACTAATTCCTCCATGTTCAGCACAATGCTTCACACTCAGTGATGCTGAGTGAATGAATGAAAGAAAAGGCAGAGAGGGGACTCTTTTCTTAATCACATCTGCTCTAAGAAGCCTCAATGAGCCCATGGCTTAAATAATAAATTAGCAAGTGCAGTACTGGCCAGGGCTACGTTGTGGGCACTGGCTTTTGAGGACTGGAGTTGACCTTCGATCCTGTCTTGCTTCTCTGGGATTTCTGTGAGGAAGATTTACTCTCCAGGGAAATGGTTTCCAAACATGTTAGGTCACATAACACTGTCAGTAACAAAGTTAGAACATGCCCATAATACAGTATACTTATTTATTTACAAGACATACATTTGTCCTCCTGTACTAACATATTTTACGTATAAAGTACCTTTAAAGGCTGTTAAAGAAGGATCCTCTAGCAGTATTTCAAATGCTTTGCTTCATAATGACTTCATTTTGTTACTGGCTACTATCACAAGGCACAATATCTGTTTATTGAGGGTTTCAATATTTGTGATAGTGGATGTAAATTATATTTATAAATGATAATTTATTATATATATATATATTTATTTAAAATAATCTTCTTGATATTTCAGTGTTTTTTGGTAACTCCTGTCAGACCTGATTAATCATTGTTTTCACCTCATGACTGACAAGGGGCTGGGATGGTATCATCTCTGCCATTTTCTTGGAGTACAGCATGATTTTAAGACACCTATCCATTTTATGAGCTTATTTCATTGCAGCCTGGTAATATGATCTGCAGAGGGTTTCAAAAGTGTGGGTCCCACCCTCAGCCCCTCCCCGTGTGGCTTCCATCTCCCCCCAGGGGACCCCACTCCACATAGGACCCCTGACTGCTCCTCACGCCGGAACATAAGGCTCAGAGTCAACATATAATCTACTTTTAGTGAAGCTTAACTTTCTTACTTAGGTAAAATAGAAATGGGTCTGTTCCCTCCTCACTCCCGGGTGGGTCTGTTTGGAGACCGCGGAGCCTGTACAGTGTGAGGGGTGACTGCTCCATGACTTTTGCCCTCCCCCTTTGATGTCCCCAATGTTGTGCCCCCTCAGACCTCTGGAGACAAGAAGCGATCAGGCCACAGTGACAGCAATGGCTTCGCTGGCCACATCAACCTTCCGGACCTGGTGCAGCAGAGCCACTCCCCGGCTGGGACCCCGACCGAGGGCCTGGGGCGCGTCTCCACCCACTCTCAGGAGATGGACTCCGGCACTGAAGTAGGTGCTGGGCAGTGGGCGCCACGGTCCTTCCTCCTTCCGGGGCTCTGAAACCCTGCTCGCTTCAAGGAGGCTTTGCCAAGCTCCCCGAAACGCGTTTGGTTGTTTTCTACGACAGTTATCCTCATTATTCGCAGATGCCGTATTTGTGAATTTGCCTACTTGCTGACATGCATTTGTAACCCCGAAATCAATACCCACAGCACTTCCGGGTTCATTCACGGACATGCGCAGTGTAGCGAAAAATTTGAGCGGACCAACGCGTGCATTTTCTGCCTTGTTTTGACTCACACTGTAAACGAGTACGCTTCTTGCAGCATATTCAGTTCCACATATTTGCATTTTTCTCTTTTTTGGTGACTGTGCTGTTTAAAATGACCCTGAAGCATAGTGTTGAAGTATACTGTGCAGTGTTCCTAAGTGTAAGAAGGTTGTGATGAGCCTTGCAAAAAAAAGAAAAAACTACGTGCATTAGATAAAGCCCATTCAGGTATGAATTATAGTGCTGTTGCCCCTGAGTTCAATGCTAGTTGAACCAACAATATATGTTAAGTAAGGTGTCTTTAAACAGAAACACATAGAAAACAAGGTTATGTATTCATAGGTTGAGGAAAATATTGTTCCCAGAGGCACATAGGAACCTAACCCTGTATTTCCCATAGGAGTAATGGCTCAGTATTTGCTAATTGAGAATTTGTGGCAACTCTATAGAACTACCTGAATAACAAGAATTGACTGTATATAGCTACTTGTGCAAATGGAGAAAATCATAGAATCATAACAATAAAAGATTCTCAGCATCCAGACCAATCCTTATTTTACAGATGAGAATACTGAGGCTCAGAGAGGTTAAGTGACCTGCCCAGGGCACACAGCTGGCTTGTGACAGAGCTAGGATCAGAGGTGGAACCTCCTAAAACTCCCAGGCCAGTGATAAAAACGTAAACCTATAGAGATTTCAGGGCCAACATTTGAGGTTCATGTTTACATTAACTTAGTCAAACTAAGTTTGACTTAAAATAAGGTAGAAATAATTTGCTTATGAAAAATAAAAATCAACAGAGATGTTCTTAAACTCCAAATTTGCAAGAAAGGGAGAATTGGGATATTATCTTTCCTGTATGGTAAGAGTCCTGGGGAAAGCCTGAGTAAAAAAACAGTCTGCTAGTCAATGCTCTAGTGCTCTAACCAAGGTCAGTTGGGTGGATTCTCAGTGCTTGATCATTTCTCACAGATAGTCCTAAGGATCACAGATAAGGCTCTAAATGTGTTTATGAAGAATGTGCACTATTGTTGACTTTGCCCATACACTAAGTTTTTATGATGCATGAAGTCTTATTACACCCTTTGGATTCTAACGTTATAGCACAGATGAGCTTTGCTGGCCCTGAGGAAGGGAACCCAGAGGCAAATTGGAAGGTGCAGTGACCTTTTAAAGCTTCGTGCAGTGTGAGCAGACTTTTTCTGCATGAGCACCTCCATTTGTACCAGGGAGGACCTCATGCCATTGGACCCTGGTTCAAATTCTGCTGCTGTCCATTATTAACTCAGAGGCCTTTAGCAAATCACTTGGCTTATGGACCCCCACCCCAAGAGGGAATGTTGGTACCTGCCCCACTTCTCTCACAGATTTTTTCTAAAGATCAAAGGCAGGTGCTCTGTTTGGGTTGGGAATCCTATCCTGTACCATCACATATTTGAGTCGGATGAAATGGTTTTGATTTCATAGGGTGGAGGAAAAATCTTGACTCAACTCAGTTTGGATATGTGTGGTTTTCTCCTTATGTGGGTACGGGTCTTGGGATGTTGGTTTTGCTTTTAAATAAAACTAAAAATCTTTAAAGATACTGATCCAAAAGAAAGAGGTGCTTATTATATTGAATGCAGGTGTTGTGATGTTAAAAGGACCTGAGAGATAGAAGGAAGGGAGATGACAGACAAAATGGGGGAATGGCTATTGTAGTAAAAAATCAAATTGGAATATCATGACACGATGCATTCACATTTGAGTTTCCTATACCCTCTTCTGGTTCTGACTTTTTGTCTTCTTAGTTCTATCCAAGCTCCTGAGATTCTTTTTTAAGTTGACCCTCAGAATACATTGCTCTCAAACCTAATATCGTCATGAAGTCCCCAAATAAGGCCTGTAAATATAAGTATCCTTTAAAGGGAATTATCATAGAAAGGAAGAATCTTCAACCCCTGCAGGGAATCATCTCTGAACTAAATGGTACTGTGTAGACATGTGTACTTAGTTTATGCCAATATGTCAGCTTTTCTTAAGACCATTTGGTCAACATTGGATTGTTATTACTTCAAGGGAGAGTTAAGCTCTGTCACCACAGTAATCTTACAAATATTAAAGTGCCACATATGGTCCAAAATGTAATTTTCTCATGCACTTCCTGCAGTTGGATAATTAACGAATCGCCTGCCGATGCACAATGGCCAGGGAGGCAACCCATACCAAGAGAAGCTGGAGAGAGAGCCATGCCTTTGATGAGGGGGTTAGAGTGCAAACAGCTGTATAGATTGAAGCATCTGTAATCGTTTTAAAGCCCAAGAAAGGTAGTATAGCATTTTTTGTTCCTGCAGTATTTATTTACCTTAATCTTTTTGTTTATCAATTAGTATGGCATGGGGAGCAGCACCAAAGCCTCCTTCACCCCCTTTGTGGACCCCAGAGTTTACCAGACATCTCCCACCGACGAAGATGAAGAGGATGAAGAATCATCAGCCACAGGTAAGCTAGAAGGCCCCAGGATCTTAGGAACATCTTGATTTCCCATTCTGGTTTCCTTTTGTGGCCTGAAGAGAAAATTAATCATCAGTTCAGTAGTTAAGCTATTTAATACATAGGCCCTGTATTACTGGGAAGATTTTCAATTATTATGTTTTTTGATTCCTAAACCACATTTCTTTCTTTCCATTTTCTCCCCCATCTCTCCTATTTTGCTTCTGGTAGGAACCCGGAAGTATTCAGATACCTTAGGAAAAGCTATTCACTGAGATCTCTGAATTTATCGCATATTTCTCGAAAGCAATTTCTGGGTACAGTGCTGTGCATGCAGTGGGCACTCAATAAGTCTGTGTTGAGTTGGGTTGAGTTCTAGGTGTGTGCTTCCCACCACATAGGTCTGGCTGATATAGAGAAATGTCTTGCATTCCAAACTTTCACTAAGCATCAAAGTCCAGTTTTGGCCATTTTGTCAATTGGTAACATAGAATCTCAGAAAGCAAATCTGCAAATATTACAGGAGGTGGGGATGGTATATTTAATTTTGTGAGATTAACATCAACGCTATAAACCATCCAAGTAGTGTCTGTAAGCCTATGCTACTAATGGATAAAATTCTGCTTCTATGTATAACTTATAATTTATTCAACTAAGAAATATAAAATATGTATAGTTTCAGAGTTTCTTCGCCTTTATTATAGTACACACTAAATAAGAAGAAAGCACAGTGTTTTGAACCCCCTCTGCATATCTCCATTGGTTATCTTTTTGTTTGTTTGTTTTTTTGCTTTTATAAAGGGGGTTTATTTGGTTAAAAATTTACAGTCCTAAGGCCATAAAAGTGTCCAAACTAAAGCATCAACAGAGGATACCTTCACTGAAGAAAGGCTGATGGCATCTGGAACACCTTTGTCAGCTGGGAAGGCATGTGGCTGGCGTCTGCTGATCCTTTGCTCCCAGGCTGCATTTCAAAATGGCTTTCTCCAAAATGTCTCTGGGTCTCTCTTAGCGTCTCCAGGGCAAACTCTGTGCTTCATCACTTAGCTTAGCATCTCCAAATGTCCTTCTGTCCACATCTCCAGACATCTCTAAATGTCAGCCAGCATTTCGGTCTGTGTGGGCTCTTTTTAAAAGACTCCAGTAAACTAATCAAGACCCACCCTGAATGGGCAGGGCCACATCCATTGGTTATCTTTTAAGACATCACTGACTTCTCTCCTTCTTTTCCTCAAAGCTCTGTTTACTAGCGAACTTCTTAGACAAGAACAGGCCAAACTCAATGAAGCAAGAAAGATTTCAGTGGTAAACGTAAATCCTACCAACATTCGGCCTCATAGCGACACACCAGAAATCAGAAAATATAAGAAACGATTCAACTCAGAAATACTTTGTGCAGCTCTGTGGGGTAAGTTGGTGCTTTTTAGTACTCATTAATGAATTGACCCTCCAAGAGTAAAAGCCTGTGGATCGTACCATCAGGAGAGCTCTAGCTGAATCATGTGTTAGACCCTAGATTTGGAACTCTCTTGGCCCCAGTTTTATATGTAGAAAGAGATAATGCCCTAAAATCCAGGATGACAGTGATGGGCTAAAGCCAAGACAGAACTTGCTACCACTTTCTACACTCCCACCATGTGCCCAGTACTGTGTGATGTACCCCAGGCTCTGCCTGTGATCTGCACAATACCCTGCAAAGGGAACTATAGCTTTATTTTAATCTCACGGCTGAAAAACCAGCACAGCATACTTAAGTGAACTGCTGAAGGCCTTATAGCTAGTGGTAGCAAGATAAAACTTGAAAATGACAACAAATGATGAGCCTTACATTTTAGTTCAGAACCTCAATCTACTATTCTTGTGGAAAAAGTCTGCCAGTTTTAGCTGACCCCAGACTCAGTACAGATTTCATGAGATTCTATCAAAGTCCTGATTGGTGTTGCTAGAAACATCACATATAGATCAAGAAAAGCCATGGCACTTCTGTACCCGTCTAAAATACCACGCTTGGTTTGAACCACCACAATTTTAGAAGGGCAAAGCATTGGAAAGGTTAGTGGGGAAGAATGAGAAGCCTGAAACTGTTTCATGTGGGGTGTGATAGAGGAGACTAATTCCTCTGGAGAACTGGCAGAAGGAGGAGAACAAGATAGCCTTCTTTGAATATTTAAAGGATTTATATGTTGGAAAAGGACAGATATATGCATGTGGCTCTGAAGATAGGAGTACAATTAAGAGAAGTTAGAGTGTTGCATGTTCATTAATACAGTCCATTGTACAGCGAACCTCTCAGTATGTGTGTGTATGTGTGTGTTTGTATGTGTGTGCGTATGTGTTTTTAATTTCCCTAGGGATAAATTTTAAGATTGTAGTCATCCAGACAGGACCACTTACCTGCCTGGGCTTTTGTAATAAGAAATACTGCATGGGAGGCAGGCTGAACTAGATTTAGAGACAGTCAATATTTCTATGACTCTCGGGGTATTAACAGGTTTGCTTTACTTGGTTTATTGTTTCTCTAATAGAATATAACCTTGAGGGTATGGGATGTAAGCCAGTTAAGTTTTTGCTATGAGGTGGAGGAACTTTTTTTTTCCAGTGGGATATAGATATGGGGAACTCTGTTGTATGTTGAAGATGGGTAGGCTAGAAGTCACTGCACGAACCTTGGGGAAGGAAAGGTGTGGGATTTATAGGGAGAGCAAGAAAGAGGTGGTTGTGACTGAGAAGGGAACAATGGCAAATGCGGCTAGCTTCACAGCTGTGCCTAAAGCTCCTCTTGAGAAGGACTCTCCATACTAGGCGGTAAATGACTAGATGTAATAAATGCTGCTACCACTTTCCAAAAGAAAACTGTTATTTCATTACCAGAGGAATAGTGATTTAATTACCGTATCAGAGCTTCTTTCTATACTCCATGCTGCAGTACCTACTTGCCTGTTAGTTTATATGTACAATAGGTACAATCTCTTGGGTTTTACTAGGATCCCATATGCAGAAGTAATTCTTGCCCATAAGAAGTCATTGTCAGGGTGCTTCTTAAATTTGCAGGTGTAAACCTCCTAGTGGGAACCGAAAATGGCTTGATGCTTTTGGATCGAAGTGGACAAGGCAAAGTTTATAACCTGATCAACCGGAGGCGATTTCAGCAGATGGATGTGCTAGAGGGACTGAATGTCCTCGTGACAATATCAGGTATGCTACTAGGATGACTGAGCCCTGTTCTGCACAGGTGGGAAAGCTGAGCACCTTTTTTCTGAAGAAACAGTAAGTTCTGCCCTTCCCAGCTAAGAAGCAACACGATCAATTATAGCAATCTAGCCAGAGCAAGATCACTCACCTTTTGTAATGTTGGAGATTCTGACCTCCAAAGGATAGTTTCTCATCTCTGCATTAAATATGAATTAGGCAGAAACAAAGGCAGTGTCTTTATAGATCTTTAACCTCCACCAGAACTCAGCCAGGATCTTTTTAAAGGGCCTGAGGTCCAGTCATTGCAAGTACTCTCAGATGGAGAATATTATAGGCCCCTGGGAGTGGGAAATGTTGTAAGTGGAAAATTTCTCTGGTCTTTTTTCTCACAAGAACTGTTCTTGCTCACAGTCCACTGATATCTTAGCAAGTGCAACTGGACATTGGCGACTGAGTCTGCAAAGAAATTTGAGTGTAGGAGTCAATACTATACTCTGCAGCTTTTTGGTTCCCAAAAAGAGCTTAAAAAAAAAAAAAAAAAAAAAAAAGATGAACCTGAAGGCCTTATTACTAGCAAGTTAAAAATGTAATTTGAAAGAGTCTGTTTTTTTGAAAGGAAAGTTTTTTTCTTTCTAATGTTTCTAATGGTGTTTGAAGGAATTTGACAAATAACACCCCCTTTCTTCCCCTCCCATCCCATGTAGTCTGGAACTATTTGTACCAACTGCACCTTAGAATCACCTGGGGAAATGTGAAAATCCAGGCTGTACACTAGACCAGTGAGTCAGAATCCCTGGGAGTAGGAACCAGACATCAGTAGCTTTTATAGCTCCCAGGGTGTTTCCAATGTTCAGTCAAGGTTGAAAACCAGGGCTCTACAGTCTTTTGCAGAGAGACAACACAGGGCTACTGGATTAAACTCTGAAGAAAGTTTTGGTCTTCAGCTGTACTTCTATTTTGAGAAAACGCCTTCTCTTGGGGCTACAGTTCCCTCTTTCTTTTACCTTTCCACTGCATGCTCAGAACTTCATCTCTTTTTATTCTCCCCAAATGAGGGTTAGCCAAGTAAATTCATTTTGCATTATGATTTGAGGTTCATTCTGTGTATTCCTTTGTCCTGGTTAATTGCTTTCTTGATTGCTACACCACCAAATCAAAGTTAAGACCATGCATCTGCCAGTCACCTACCAAAAGTAAAAATGCTACCAGAAAATTCACGTTCTGGCTTCATTATATTGTTAATGACACATCCTATTTTTAAGAGTATAACCATTACGCTTATCATGAGGCACAGATGGAGAAAGAGAAAATGAAAATAGGAGCAGTAGGTTCTAGCACTGCCCTCTGATCCATGTTGGCATGGAAAGGAGGAATCCCTGAGCCTCCCGCCCATCCCAAATACTGTGAGCAATGCATATTCTAGGCTTTTGATTACAAAAATGAATAGTAACTACACCATGATTCCTTTTAAGTTATGGATGCACACAATGCAGTGTGCAATGCTTTCATGAATTCTCTTCTGGTATATATCTCACCTGTAAAATCCAAGGCATCTTTTGAAGCCTAAGAAAAATAAAAGGGATGTAAGTCCCCAAGAAATAAAGCCCACAAGCCTAAATTTCTGATTACTTAGGAAGACCCATCCCGACGGACACCACCCATACTTTTGTTACCTGGTACTCAGATAATCTAATGGAGTGTATTAAATTTTGCTCCTTGTGTACTCCAGCATTTTCTAGATGATTTCTTATCATCTTATGAGTTCTTTACTCAAGACTCAATTTAGCAAAAGGAACCTTTAAGTTTTTTTTAAAGTTGACATTCTTTTTCCTTTTCTATTTTTGTTTTGCATTCCCTTCCTCAGAACTCAGCACCAAAAACTTGTCCAGATTTATTTTCTGAACCCAGATTGCCTTCGATGAACTTGTTTCTATTGTCTCCTTTTAAAATTTCTTTTTTCTGTGAGTTAACTAAAATAAAACAACAACCAGCTGTCATCTCTAGAGTAATTGAGGAGGCAAATAAGCAGCTCTTCGTTAACATCTGCTTTTGGGTTAGAGGGTGAGGGAGAGCTAAGTAGGCTGAAATGTCCAGTTGTCAATATTCCATCATGTGATTGCAGCTAGAATATTCTGGGACTGTGATCAGCCACACTGTTGCAGACTTAGGTCTCACTGAGTTCAGCACATGCTGCCCTTTCCATTGGAAAGAGAGAAAAAGAGCACCTTGCTCAAATAAGAAACCACCTGAAGGTAATGATAATTTGTAAAGTGATTTGTCTAAAACACTTGAAACTATTTTAACCTTAATCCTGGCAGAGATAACACTTCAATGATTGTTATTTTATAATAAAATAGAATGGAGGTGGGAAAGAAAAGAGAAAAGGCTATTCCAGGGGATGTGAATTAAAACTCTTTTATTTCAACAGGAAAGAAGAATAAGCTACGAGTTTACTATCTTTCATGGTTAAGAAACAGAATATTACACAATGACCCAGAAGTAGAAAAGAAACAAGGCTGGATCACTGTTGGAGACTTGGAAGGCTGTATACATTACAAAGTTGGTAAGTCTCAAGACATGGAATTGTAAGCTTGGTCCATCCACTCAGTCAGAATTATTCAGTTAAGTTTCACTCAGTTTTTTCTATCAGATATTTATGATATGTTTGTGACCAGTCTAAAATGTCACTGGAACCTTAAATACCTTTGCATTATCTCCAAACAAGTTAGGCTGATGCAGTTTAGAGTGCATTTGAAATAAAGTCCTTGACTCCAGTTTGAACATTTGTATCTTCCCCATCCCAAATAGCCATTAAAATGACAATAAAAGAATAAAAATTCAATAAATGTACAAGGACAGAGGGACCAGAAGAAGAAAGACAGCAAATGAGATGACAACAAAATTGAACAAAAAGTTGGATGACTTGGAGCAAACCTAACAGATCAGTTAATGCTGGATTTTAAGTCTGCAATTAGGGAAGGCATCAAAATTAATCTAATCACTCATCAGCATCCAGAAAGGCTGAGGGATAAGGTCTGGGTATATCTGAGGTGGAAGTGGGACAGGAAACAGGAGGATTGCTGGTAAGTTGATAAACAGAAATTCCTCCAGAACCCCATTCCCCCACTGAACAGTCAGGCAGCTACCCTCCCCCACTGCCACAGAAGATGAAAAGTTTGCATAGCCCAGAACAGGGATGAGAGGCCAATCTGATGATGGGGATTAAGTGAATGTTTTCCTACTGAATTGTGAGGACCCCACCCAACCCCCCAAAACCTCCTTCCCTATTTAGCTCCCAAAATGTTGGCAGCCATGCTTTACCCTCAGATAAGAGATTGAAAGATTTGCCTTTGGAGAAACTGGGTGCCCAGAAAGAAAAGATCTACAGGTATTACGACTTGAAGTACCATGAAAAAACTTGCTGCCTATCTGTACTAAATTGAAGTCCAGCAGTTGGTAAGCCTACCATACTAGACACTGATGAAACCCACAAATATGAAGGAGATGTAAACAGACAGAAACAAAGGACTTTAGAAGAAACAAAAATAATGAAGAGTGGAAGAAAAAAAAATTTTTAAACTATAATAACTCCAGGGAGATTAGAAAAAATTCCATTTCTATAAAACAGTAGGAAGCTATTAAAGATTTGGGGGGAGGCAGTGGGGAGATCATTCAGAGACCAAAAAAGAAACTTTGGAGATTAAAAATACATTTACAGGAATAAAAAGTGTAATAGAAGTGTTGGAATATAAAGACAAGGAAATATCCCAGAAAATAGAACAGAAATTAAAAGAGACAAAGAAAAGGAGAAAAAAAGACAAGAAAGTGAAAGGATCAGTCTTGTGGTTCAAAATCTTAAGTAATGTGAATTTTAGAAAAAAAGAGAAAATAAGAAATAGAAGGAGAAGAAATTATGACATAGTACCAAAAAAAAAAAAAAAAAAAAAAATTCCTGCAACTGAAGGCCTTGAAACTCCAGATTAAAAGAATCTAGTACAGTGAATAAAAAAAAGACCCACAATAAGAAATTTCAGTACCCAGAGAATGAGAAGGTCCTTAAGGCTTTCGGATTATAAGCAAATAAATAAACAAATAATTTATGTATAGTGGACACAGAATCAGAGTGACCTGGAGCTTCTCGGCAGCAATACTAGAACTTTGAAGACAATGGAACAAGGACTTCAATATTCTGAGAGGAATTTATTTTCAACTAGTATTTTATAACCCATTAAGCCATCAATCTTGAGTGCAGAATAAACATTGTCAAGCATGCAAGGGCTCAAAACATTTACGTTCCATGCACTGTTTCTCAGGAAGCTACTGGAGGATATGTTCCACCAAAATAAGGAAATAAACTTGAGGATCCAGGAGAGAGATGAAGGAAGTACCCAGAATGCTGGTGAAAGGGGGCTCTGGGATGGCAGCTTGGCTACAGGCCTAGAGAGAAGTCAGTCCCTAATGTAGTGGGGCTGGAGAGGTTCCTGGAGTGGTGCCTCCAAGAAAATAAAGTGGTACTAATAGATTTCCTGCTGTGTTTGACTGCATTGAAGAAAGTTTATACAATAGCAGAAAGTTTACACATGCTTAGAGATAGATAATATAAAATAACATCTTTAAAAAAATAACTTCTGGAAAAAAATGCTAGCAACAAGAAAGGAGATATATAATCATGGTATGCTACGTGGGTAACCTGTGAACAATAATTTAAACACAGCATATTGACTTAACCAAAAATGGAAAACAACTATAGTGGGGATGTGGGAAAGGAGAAATGTGAGTAAAGTTAAGAGACAGTGAGTGAGAGAGAGAGAAGGGGGAATAGCAAAAGAGACTGAATCCTTTCCTTACCAGGAATTTCACACCAAGCAACATTCCAGACACCTTGACACTAGGACGTGTTGGTGCTAAATAGTGAACTTGAAAGTTCTGAGTCCTGAAAGTATGTGTCCTCTACTGTTTATTACTAATGCATCATTTGAACTTTTACAAACTAACAAAATTTGTCCCTATCTTTACTATTGATATGCATTTAATCAGCTTTTGGAGAAAATACACATTTAATGTCTGTAAACATATATTCTGGCCACAGCCATAGTATATATCTGTGCACCTAGCACATAGAAGCCAGTGAAGAAATATTTGTTAAAGAAAGGAATGAATGTTCAAGGGACATAGCATCATTCACAAACCAGACCACATAGGGGAGTACTTTTCTGTAACAGGCTGGTGAGATACAAACTGTACATTTTGATTCGGGTATCAGAATTATTTGGTGCTTTCTAATAGCATACCCTGGAATTCTGATTTTCTCTCGTCTTCAGCCTGATTATTTTACAAACCATAAAATATGTAATCCATTCATTCTCACACCCAGAGAATTCAGATTCATATGTACATTTGGTCTTTTGGACATAGTGGTTTGTTTTCTTTGAGAATAAGCCTTGTTTTCAGAGGAAAACAATGTAATTTAAGTGTTATCATGGACATAATTTTAAAGCTGCTTGTAAACATTTCTCTGAGAAAGCTTTTAGAATTTCCTTTGGGTAGCTTACCTTTGTTTATTATGTGGCATTTGTTAGTCCAAAGATTTCTAATGATCAAATTTTATCTACATGAATTAATGTATGATTACAGAGCTAAGAAATTCATTGCAAGATGTATCAAATTGCTGAATATTATCTCTTACAGATACCTAACAAAACTTGAGGCTGCAGAAGTCCCATTTGACCACCAAATCTACTACTGGCCCTTCTAACATGTCTGGCCTCTTCCTTCTAATCATTACTGTCTGTTTCCATTGCCCCCGTACAAGTAGGCCATGGACCTATATCCATGCATGCAAAGTGAAATGGAACCAGGGAGCAATATATGACAATTATCTATCAGAAAATTAATTTTCAGAAACATTTTTTGCCTCAGTTATCAAGTTAACCACTTGCTGTCTCCATTTTGCTTTCCCATGGGATTCAGCCAAGACAACACTGATAACTCCTTGTAGCACATGATAATTTCCAGCATACCCAAATTCCTGTGAAATTTTTAAAATATAAAATGAGAACAAAATGAAAAAGCAAATCATATATCCAAGTCATGTAAAATATTTCTTTATTTCTCTTAGCCCATAGATAAGTTTTTTTTTTTTTTCCAAGGTTATTTTAAATTTTAACTGTGGCTCTTTTCCTAGGTTTAAGGTGAGGAGGTCAGAGAATAGTTAGTCCTATAAAGAGTTCATGCCATGAAAAGCTATAAAGAAGACAAGTGGAAATTTAACATTTCATTGAAGTATGTTAAAATTCCCCTACCCAGTTTTTTCAGGACACAGAATATTCTGTTTGTTCGGATATTACATGAATATTACATGAAGAGAATGACAGTCATGTGTATCATTTGTGGATAATTAATTTTCTAAAACTTAAAATCCTTAATCTAATAGTGGAAGATCCAGAAAGTGCCTTATAGGATTCTGTAGTTTCTCAAGGTCATCACTGTAAATATTGGCCACAATCGTTATCAAAGACACACAGACCATAGTAATCAGTAGGATGGCAGATAAGAGAGTCCATTCATTCATTCATCTGTTCAGTAAACATTTATTGAGTACCTCTTTGTATAAGGGAAAAAATGAGTAGGTACTCAGTCTTGTACCGAGTTTCTACTATGGAATATAGGATGTTTAATGTTCCATCTTCCCAAAGAGTAAAAGGATTTGTTAAATTATGTGGAGCCCTCAAAGTAAGGCCTAATTACTAATTAACTCTCCATCTTCCATTAGAAACATATATAAGCAATTATTTCACTTAATAGTTAGAATCAGATCTGAAAAATAAGCATGTGTTAGCCTTTACGTCTATATCCATTTGTTAATTTTTCTTTCATCTTACTAGGGTGAATACATGTGGGTGAATATAAAAGCCAGGCAAGTAAACATGGAATATATTAAGCAGATTATTATTACAATGAATAATTCATATCTAGATCTAGTGGCTAAAGACAGCCTTAAGCAGTTACATCTTTAGGCAAAGAAAAAAGGTCTTTGATATAAAGCAAAAGCCCCCAAGTATTTTATATACCAAGTACATTAAAGGATGTTAAATCTGTATCCATGAGAAAATCCCATGCTGGGAGCATCACCCTCAACTATGGTTTTTTACATACATATTACAGCTTGCACATTCATTAAAACAAAAAAACTTGAATAAAATAATGTACTTTTTTAATTCATAATTTTTCTATTACAGTTAAATATGAAAGGATCAAATTTTTGGTGATTGCCTTAAAGAATGCTGTAGAGATATATGCTTGGGCTCCTAAACCATATCATAAGTTCATGGCATTTAAGGTAAGCAGGCATGCGATTACCTAAAAAATGCTTATAATTTTTTTTCTATTTTCAGTTTCAACCAGTTAACAAAGCAGTCCATTTTGCACATAGACCAGTACCAATTTTCCTATATATAATAAACCTATTTTTAAAGTACTGTGGATTTATTATTACAAAAGTAGAGACTATTAATAAATGCTATAAAATTAGTCAAATTAAAATTTGGACACACTCTCCTCTGTTTAGTATGGAAAGGTCACCGGCATTGATTGTGTTAATATTCAGTGAGATTCAGTGTGAAGCCACCTAACTAAAACACAATCTGCTATTTTTCCTGAAAAAGGCAGCCCAGAACAGTGTGGTATTTCAAGGTTGAACCGAATCTCTAAATCCCAAGATCCTCATAAGCCTTTCTGAGTAAAGTCCCTAAAACTCAGTTGATGCTCATATATATATCCCCATTGCTATTGGACGTCTCTGAAATGAATACTGATGCAGTAACTTAAGGAAATGACCTTGGTTCTGGACATTCTTTAATTTTGACTGCCTTTTCATTTTGACTTTGTCTGAGTCTGTAACAACTATGGTTGAATTGATTAATCATGAGATTCAATAGGAATGGGGATTGGAATAGGCTAGCCCTATTAATCCCAGCTCATGAAGGCTGACCCCAGAGGGCCATTTGAAGGCACTCCAGTGTGTTCAGAGCCACAGAGCCTATCCAGAGATGATGTTAATTTATCTTCTTGTCTCTATTTCTCTGGATCTCATAAGCCCTCACTTTTTCTCCCTACCTTTATGATGTTATCTCCCCTTCACCCTTCATGTGTTCTTTCCTGCCGTATATGCCACGTGAGGACCAGAAGCTGCCTTGGAAATATTATGTAGGCCCTCTTTGGTGCTGAGTCACCCCGCTTTCCACTTGTTACCCTAGTGCAAGTGGCTCATTTGTAATGTGCTCAGGAAGACAGATCCATCAGCAGAAATGCGCTCCCCTCCATAACCCCACTTTCATGGAGAGAAATTTTGGGAATGCATTAGGTTAGTAACAAACAGAAACACTTAAGGGATGATTCCTAAAAGCTAAAGTGGTGCTGCTTTTCTGCCGAAATCTATCTAAAAAAATATTTTCAATCAAGATCCCATTACCATTCCAGTTCTGAAGTTACTGCCATTGGTTTAGTAACCAAAGAGAATGAAAAAATACAGAATGCCCTCATTTCAGCAGACAAGGCTCAGCCCGGAAAGAGTGAAGAGCAAAGCCAAGGACTTGAACAGAAAGCAGGAGCTGGCAGGGGTGGCACACTCCCATTAGGACAAGGACAGGAGGCCACAGTTTCCCATGCTGTGAGGATGATGTTAGGAAAAGACATGGGGGGTTGGGGGGCACTGTTAAGTGGCAGTGGCAGTATGGCCAAGACACTTGGGGTTTCACAAATTCTCTCCTAAACCAGCAGGCCCAATAAAGATAGATAGTGTGTGATTAAATAATGGCAAAGAAAAACAGAGAAACACTTGACAGCTAAGTGGGATTTGGGGCCCCAGATTCTGACACACAGAACCTTTGTAAGCTTCACAAGCCAGGAGTCCTGTGAGGTCCCCATCCCGCACCCTTCCCCCACCACACACACATCCTCCTTCTCTAACCCAATTCTCAGATCTCAACATTAAGTTTAGAGAAAGCATCAGTGTGACACCTACTCACTCAGTGGAGGAAGATCATAACCAGAGGGTGCCTAGTAATCCTGAACGGGCCCAGCACAGAGCCTCAGCTGCCTACCGCAGGCTGTCTCCAAAAGGGTAGCAGCTCTGGTGGACCTGGCTGCCACCTGGGAAGCAAGGGGCCGGAAAGGTGGCTGGACCTTTTCTGGAGGAAAATGGGGAGAAATAAACAGGCAGGAACAGCAGTACCCAGGCACCAACTTTTTCATATGCATTGACTCCACACATTATCAAAATCAACAACTCTTAACCATCTCCTCTGCGCTGGAGGAAAACGGGTAGAAAAGGGGGCACAAAGAGGTACTTGTTCTTCCAGAGCCAGACCATGAATAGACCTAAAACTGAATGAGAAATATCCTAGCTTTTTAATTTAAGAAAGTCAGAAATTAATTCCCATCAGGAAATGGCTAAAGGAAAAAATTATTGCGACAACCTCTTTGAATAATGTGGATACTCATGGGGTGATTTTTAAAGTCTTTTGCAGATCTCCAGCACAAGCCTCTGCTTGTGGATCTCACGGTAGAAGAAGGTCAAAGATTAAAGGTTATTTTTGGTTCACACACTGGTTTCCATGTAATTGATGTTGATTCAGGAAACTCTTACGATATCTACATACCTTCTCATGTAAGTTCCTAAAAGCAGAATGTCAGGGGCTCTCTGTACAAAAACCTGCCTGGAGAAAAAAATTGTTTTTATTTTTAATAGATGTCAGGCTAACCTTTACTATCCTTAAAGCAGATGGATTTTTGTCCTTCACTAAGTAGAATGTCTCCAACATCATGTAAATTTCACTTATTTTTATGACTCCCTAGAACTGAATTTAACACATGACAATAAAAATTATTTGACATTTACTCTACTTAGATTAAAATATATATGATGTTTTTCCTTCAAGGGCATAGATTTTGTTTTTTAAGCAAGAGTACAATAGACAGCTTATTTTCAATATTTGAAGGGAGATTGGTTCATTTTATGTGGGTGAAAGCCAACTGTCAGATGCTAATTTCTTGGAGAAAAAATTTTTATGCTATTTTTAGTTCTTCTTGTCAACTTGAAGGCTGTGTGATGTAATGAATTTGGAGACACTGACGCTCATACCTTGGCTCTACCACTTATTAGCTTTGCAACTTGGACACATTAGTTCAGCCTTTCCAACCCTCAGCTTTCACATCTACAAAAAGGGAATAAAAGAACTTTTAGGGTCATTATCAGAATTAAAAGAGGTCATGGATATAAAGTGCTTGGGATGGGGTGCTGCAAATTATAGATCTTATTAATAATACAACATTAATGCTACCTAAAAAAAGTTATTTTAGTACATTACACACACACTCAAACACACAGTGACACTCAGTGCAATATTATAGCTTGTAACTCGTGTGTATGTGTCATGTATACACAAAGACTCAAGGCTTCAGTTCTCACCAAGATGGTTGGTGTCACTATTATCATCCTTGGTGATCCTCTAATTCCTGTCCGTGAAGCACATATTGGGTTGCTCTGACATTCTGATCTAGCCATTAGCATTTCAGAGAATCATGCTAACATCACACACATTTTCCGAGAACAATTCATTCTACAATTTTTTCAATAACATTTTTTAAATGAGTGGTAATTTAAATTTTTTTTCTAAACAAGCCATTAATTTGGATTATTCCGGTACTTATCTGCTCATAGCCTATTCGGTAGGGGTATGCTCTGGCCCCAAGGGCTTTTAGATTCCATAAGATTCAGCTGGCTTGCATTCCCCTCATCTTCTTCAGAGCCTGTCCTAAGGGAAAACACATGAATGTCAATGTCAGCAAGACATAGGTTCAAATCCCAATTCCACCACCAAATACTAGTACCACTTTGGTTAATTTCCATAACCCCTCTGAGATGAGGTTTTCTCATCTGTACACACTATCTACCATGGGGAGCTGTAGTAAGGACAAGAAATTATATATGTAAAGGGTGTAGCTCAGGGATTGACAAATAGTCAGTGCTCCATTGTTGTTACTGTTGTCATCGTCTCAATCTAGTCACTAGTTTGTATTTATCAGAGCATTTGGCAAATCAAAGTTCGGTTTCTAGAGTGAATATGAAAAAAAAACACTCTTTGTTGCAGTTCTTAAAGATGAATACTCAAGGTGTTTGCCTTATTTTTAAAAAGAATAATGCTTGGCTTTTCTTTGTCTTCTAGATTCAGGGCAATATCACTCCTCATGCTATTGTCATCTTGCCTAAAACAGATGGGATGGAAATGCTTGTTTGCTATGAGGATGAGGGGGTGTATGTGAACACCTATGGCCGGATAACTAAGGATGTGGTGCTCCAATGGGGAGAAATGCCCACGTCTGTGGGTAGGTTAACCATTCCTTATCTCCTTCAGCAGTTACAGCCCCCAAATGAAACGAAAATCAAGAAATGTGAAACAACCATTTGATTCCACACACAAAAAAAAGTCTGTGAATAACACTTGTAAGACTTGCTTTGTCCGTTTATCTCAAGTCGTTTGTCATTTTTGTGGTTAAGATGTGAACAGATGCTGTGAGTTATTGCCCATCTAATGTTTTTAATGCAGTTTTGGAAATTCCTTTTGACAGCCTACATTCATTCCAATCAGATAATGGGCTGGGGCGAGAAAGCTATTGAGATCCGGTCAGTGGAAACAGGACATTTGGATGGAGTATTTATGCATAAGCGAGCTCAAAGGTTAAAGTTTCTATGTGAAAGAAATGATAAGGTAAATCCGTTTCAACATTTGCATTAGTGTTTGCATTTTAAGAGACCACCAGGTACCTGTGAAACCTTCATTTTCCTTTATACTGATTTGAATCACATCTGTGTTAAATAATCAATATTATCTTGAAATGGCATTATTTGGTTTGATTCATGTGGACACTCAAAATGTATTATTCACATATAAAAACAGACATAAAACAGGTAAAAATTTCTTGTAACTCTTAGTAACTTTTGTGGCCTGCAGGCCTTATGATGATGCAGCAGACACCCAAATTCTCCTAAGCACTTAGAACAGTTGACCCAACATCAGTCATCTCACAGTGGGTCAACTTGATACTTCCACTTTTAAACTTTTCACAAAGTCACTATCAGGACCTAATCCATCACATTACATTCCCCTTGAACATGTAGAAATATAAACTTTAAACAAATATCTCCCATTCCTTAAAGAATGCACAATCACAAACTCAACTAGTGCCATGTCCTGTGTCATTCCTGCCATGTTTCTTCTGAAGTGTCATAGGGGAACTGTTTTCCGGTGAATTGGCTTTGTCCATCTGCCATGACCAGTCACCACAGACGGGTATTCTGCAGCAATGCTGATTCTTCCTTGCCCTCCCTGTAGAGTAACCCAAAGTTTTTAGTAGCTAAGCTGAACTGCATTTGTGAATTCATCCTTTGTGGCTATGACCAATATGTAGAAATGCTTTCCCCAAAGCTGCAGACATAAACACATGTGATGGGTTGAACAACTAGTTGTACATCTCTACTTGCCCACCCCAGTTCCTCAGAGACTAGGCTGGTCTTAGTCCAAACCTGGAGGGTTGGGCTTAGACTTAGAGTCAGCCCTGGCCAAATGCCTAGTGTGGTCTGGGTGGACAGCAGCCAGGGGTGGCAAGGATGGTTCCAGAGCCATACTAGAGTATGTCTGAAAACAGATGCGACCCCTGTTAAAACTCCAGCACCCACCCAGTTTCTTTGGGGATCAGAAAACTAGGAGTGATCTGCATGTGGAGCCCTAGACTCAAGCTCACTGAAGGCCCACCCTCACAGCCAGAGAAGGAGGAGGCTGGGACCACAGGTTTAGAAACCTGGGCACACAACCTTGGGAGAACAGCAGCCCTTTCTTACCCTCATTGTGGTTTTCCATGGGTCTTCTCTGTGCTTCCCCATTTGGATCCCTTGACCCGAACAGTAGCTTTACTTTCATGTGTAGCAATAGCCGAATGACAAGCATTTCCACCAAACTTCGTAAGAAGTTGTTGAGAGAGACAGCATTCTTTTGAAGAAGCTGTGTAAGTGAAGTAGCAGAGACTAAACTAGTGACAAAAGCAAATGCTTTGGACCACAGTTTAGTGTTGGCTGACCAAAGGGCTAGGCCACAGCCCAGAATATTATTTTCCTGGGGCAGTGGTTCATTTATATTCAGCTCAAGCAAGTAGAAATCCAAATTTTGCTCACTTCTCTCAACTGTTTGATAAAACGATTTAACAGGTTCAGACCCAATGGACTGTGGTTCTGCTTATATTACCATTATCTCATTTGGCCTAGGATGTGCCAGCATCAGCAGAGAAGCCAAGCATTAACTCTTGAAATGCCAAAGAATAGGCACTAAACACCCTGCACAATTTTACCACGAACGTTTAACTTTTCTTTTTATTGTAAATTTTTAAATATTGAAAGTGGAATATTGAAATAGGCCCAAAACTCCCCCTTGACTTAGGGAATGTGAAAGTATTCCCTACAATCCCAAAATCTGCCCTCTTGTCATTATGGGGGTAGAAAGGGGAGCTTCTGTGCCTTTCCAGAAATTAACAAGGGCCCATTGTGTCCTAGGCCAGAAATCTGGCACAATATCCTAGCCCAAAACCCCGTTTTAAAATGTGAGCACCCAAAGAGATGTTATAGATCAAGATATAGCCCTTTCAGTGTCCCTGGAGGCCAAAACTACAATAAGTAATAAGAATAATCAGAGTAATAAAGGCAGGAGTGTTTACAGAGGATGCACTGTATCAAAAGGCACTTATAAACATCAGCCATTGAGTCTTAAGAGCTGACACATGGCAAGGATAGGACATGTGAGAAAATGGATGGACGGTTGAAGAAAAGCGAAACAAAAACCATGCAGTTGAACTAATTTCTTTTTAATTTCAAACAGGTATTTTTTGCATCCGTGCGATCTGGAGGAAGTAGCCAAGTGTTTTTCATGACCCTCAACAGAAATTCCATGATGAACTGGTAACAGAAGAGCACTTGGCACTTATCTTCATGGCGTTATTTCTAATTTAAAAGAACATAACTCTTGTGGACTTATGCCAGTCTAGAGGCAGAATCAGAAGGCTTGGTTGAACATACTGCTTTCCCCTTTTCCTCTCCCTCCATCCCCTCAATACAGTCCATCTTTCAGTGTTGCAGCCTGGTTGAGAAAGAGAGAAAAAGGTGGCAAGAATTTCCAGGAGATCCCCAAGAGTGCTGCATTGTCTGTGGACAAAGATGGACCATGAGCCCTTCGGAGTTAGGGATAATATTGTGTACTCTTATGATTAAGCTGTGTTTTGGTGGGTTTTGAGTTGTTGTTTTTTTTTTTTACCCTTTCCTTTACCCCCTTAATTTGTACAAATGAGGAGAGAATGCATCCTGAGAAAATGAGTCTGTTTTTTAATTTTGTCTGCCTGCTAGCTTTAGGTATCTGGTATGTTATAAAATTTCCAATTTCAGGATGGTGAGAGACAGCACAATAAATGTACCTTATCTCCTTACACTGAAGGCCATAACTGCATTGCGGGGTAATTTTAGAACTTTTTTGCCTTCACCAACCCAAAAGGTTGTTTTCTGATAGCAACTGGCTAGTGAATTTTTAAAAGAGAAGAAAAATACTATTTTCCCCTCTTTTGGGAAATAGATTTTTAATGGCTAAACTACTAGCCTTAGACTAATAAAAATCAACTACCAATTCTGTGAGTCTGACAGGCCATATTTTTATATGGACCTTTATAGGATGGAATGTGTTGAATGGGTCAGTAGCACCAGTGAGTTGAGTTGGCCCTAGCTATCGAGGGACTCTAGAACACAACTTTCCCTCAGCTATTATGCAACAGATCAGTGCAAACGATGGGATGGCAGATGGGGTCAGACAGAAAAAGAGCTTCTGGGAAACAAGCTAATACATATATATAAAACTATACACACACACACACACTCTCTCTCTCTCTCTCTCTTTTTTTTTTTTAATGCACAGAGCCTCTCTAAGAAGTCACTTGGTTTGGGCTTCATTAATTCTGAGACTTTGTTGAGCTCTGGCTGGGACTTGGGGAGTGCACGATATTCAGGCTCTGGTCCTTCCCATCTCTCTCCTGATGGTGCCACATTCTCAAGATGAAAACTGTGACTGAAAAAAAATTGATAATAAATGTTTCTGAGCTCCCTGTGTTCTCTGAGTTGGTGAGAGAAGGGACTAGACTACTAAGCCTGCCTGAGACACAACAGGCATCATTGGTTCAGATTTCATGGAACTTGAAAGCAAGACTTTGGCCAAAATTCTGAGACCCTAATCATTTTACCTTCCTCCAAATTACCCAACATATGGTAAACAACATTTGTGCAGAGATATGTATGTTATTAGTTCAGGTTGACTTGTGTCCTTATAAACTCACTGGGATGATTTGAACTCTTACGTGACCGTCTGGGATTTTTTTTCCAAAGCTACAAGCATGGCCGCCTGTGGTATCGAGGTGTTGCAAAACGATATCTGTGTTGCGCTTCCTGTTTTAACCTACCTCGTTTTGTTTGTTTTTTGTTTCACTGTTCATCACAGCAGTGTTATCTCCAGGAGACATATAGAGAGCTCAGCTGGCAATCTCAGGTGCATTTAATATTTTTAAAACAAAACAGTAGTTGACCAAATTGTTCTTAAAAACTTGAAAAAAAAAAATCCAACCATGACAAAAACTAATGTGGCTTGTTTCTGGAGAACCATACAATTACTCTAAATGGATCAAAAAAATTTTTGATCTTACTGCATTTGCCTGAATACATGAGCAGCTGATGTACTATTAATGAGAACAAAATACACATTAGGAAAATGAAACCACTTCAAACTGGTGGTTTGGGTAAGGGGTGAAGGGAAGGGGAAATATTCTGGCTTCTGGATTAGATCATTATGCCCCTTCTGTAAAGGTGGTTGTCGTTTGCATTATTTTTAAGCAGGTAGCACACACGAATGGAATCGAGGATTATCTCCAGGTAATCACCAATATGTCCTCCTCATGGTTCCTCTAGCTCTCAAAAGCAATGAAATCTTCCCGTTCTCATTTTTACTGCTGTGATTATGCTGCTGAACAATACTCTCTTCATAAATTCCACGCAACAAATTCAGCAATAACTTTTTGGATTGAATTTAGCAACTACTGTGATTGGATGCTGACATGGAAAAATATATTGATTTGGGTCTCATCCCGAATGTGATTGCCACCAGCTCTTTATATTGCTGCTGTGGTATTTTAAACCAGAAGCTTCTTTAAATTATGTTGCAAACTGATATTTGGTTTTTTTTTGTTGTTTTGTTTTTATTTCTAAGTGATAAGTTTGAAACACACAGCTTTAAATGATTTTTTTATTGTGGGATTTTGGGTACAGTTAAGAAATAAAAGGGAATCATTGTGTTTAAACATAAGGTAGTTTGTGAATGTATTTTTTAAAATCTAGATTCATTGAAACAAAAACTCATAAGAAAACAATATTAATGCAGTCTTGTTTACAGTATGTACAGTGACATAACATAGAACATGAGCTTTTCTGGTGCCAACAATAAAACACAGACGTTAAACATCAAGCCATGCCTTTTATATTTGTGTGCAAACATTTTACACTGAGTACAAGGCAAGAACGTATTTGAAAGGGCCTCCCTCCCCCATCAACCTGTGCTCCTTAAAAGATATCTCAAATATTTCTCAAAGCTTTTATCTTCCAAAATACATTTTCCTCCATAAGCACAAGGCCTTGCTCTGACATGCTGAGGCCAAAGTCATGCAGAATATTTCTAAATGCTGTCCTTGTGGCTCGTGCATTTCCCACCTTTTTTGGTGTGCTTCACTTCTTTTCAGGGGGCAGGGAGGTGTGCTCTTCATCCATCTTAATAGCATCTTGATACAAATTTATTTTTGATGTTCCTGTTGGCGATCTTGTCTGTAGAATTAGCTCGTTTTATTTTTATTTTCCTACAAAAGAGAAACTGAGCTTCCTTCCCCCCAAAGTAAGTTTCTCTCAATTGATAATCATCCAGTAAAATCCACTGCATGTGCCCACATAACATTCTTGGTCCTGGCTCTGGCAGGTGACTACAATTTCTGGGTGACAGTCAGGGACGTTGTAGCGTGGATTCCTGCATCCAGTGGGTAGTAGAAACAGATGACTTCTAAGATGCCTTCAAATGGTATGACTCCCCAATTTCAGGTCCGTTCACATTCTTGTCAGTGCACACAGTGTAAATGAAGACAGCTCTAACTTCTACCTAAAATCTGATGGCTCCATTTAATAGATGTCATTATTTTTCTTGAAGACATTTAAGCAATACTTCAAGAAGACCTAGAGTTATTTATGTATCCAACAGTGTGAGTGAAATCCCACAAGGTCACTTGGACAGGGACTCCATTTTTCTCACACTTTGACATTGCTTTTCACAATGCGTTCCTAACGTACTTTCCATCGAGTACACGATTTTTAAAAGCATCTTAATTCCTGGCTGTCAAGGCCTACTAACAGTGTTCTGTCTGCTCTTGTGACTCATTGGTAATTGGTGTCTCTGGTCCCTTTTGTGTGGTAGATTGGAAAGAGATGTGAAATTGAGGCCGGAGCCATTTTGTTTTAGTCCATTGCCAGACAAGGAAGTGTGGCCGAAGTCTGACGTCACATTCCATGAAGTTAAAAAACATATATACATATTTTTTCTCCACTATGATGTGTACCAGTTGCCGTCACTGTATTTTTGAAATGTGGAAGAGCTCTTTGTGTTAATAGTGTGTGCTGTCTTTGAAAGTCTGCTTGAACAGGCGTCACTTGCATTTGCGCTGATTGCTTTAAAATATGAGTGCTACATTATTTTTAAGACAGAAGATAAAGTTATTGATGCAGCCTCTTTAACCTCCTGGAGGAAAAGATGAGAAGGTTCACATCCAGCATATGATAATTTGGAATGACTCGTCCATGCTGATTGTGTTCCAAAATCCCCTCTGACACTATGCTCTCACCTTCTCACAGTTTCTGTGAATTCATTACCTTTCAGTTTATTCCTCAAAAATTTAAAGCTGACCAAAGCAAGCAAAAGAAAACAAACCAACAAAGAACTGGCCTCTCCTGAGACTACATTGTTGAAACATAAAACCCAGAAACCTGAATTTGATTTCATTTACCTGTTAATGTTATAAATACCACTGGGTTCTGGTCTTGGATGGTGTGGCTATCCTTTCATCGGTAAGAACACATAGAATGAATACAATTTGATGTCTTCTCAGAAGCCCCAGGAAGAAGAAAACTTCCCAAGAATTTGCATGTTAAAAACTGAAAATTTGTACATTTTTTACCAAACATTATTCCAGTACTGTTTGACTTCTGTACTGTAGCATTGTTCTGGAAATTTTTCCATAGATGAATAGAATATTCAACAATTTGCCTAGCATTAAACAGTTTAAGCTCATAACTCTGAGCTGCATGAACTTCATTCTTTCTGCCATTCCAGAAAAGTGCCAGCTGCACCAAAATAAAAACTCATAAAAGCATTTTTTAAACAAAAATCCTTAGTTAAGGTTTGAGCTATTACAAACCAAGATGAAAACTTTGGATTGTGTATCCGTGATGCCAGACACTTAGGGGAAGACGAGAAAATTTAGTCAAAAATAGAAGTGTTCTAATGTTTCCAGATGTGTTGGCTTTGTGTAGACATCTTCAAATTAATTCACTCATTGCATAAAAGGGTTTGGTTTTTATCAGCACTGAGTTGAATTGCCCTATTGAGGCTGAGCAAATGCTGGTGGAAAGGTGAGTTTTCATTTCAGTAATGGATTGTTATTTGTACATAGCAAATGTCCATGCCCCAGTTGCTCCTTCATCTTTTTTCCTTCCCCTGGGGATTAGTGTTAAGGAATAGTAATACTATATTATGGTTTGTTTAGGAAACCTCAGACATTACCCTGAATGAGAATTTCAAATGTAAAGTTGCAGCAAGAAATAAATCTGCAGAAGAAGAAAGAGATGACAGCTTAGATGAATTTTAAAGTGCGATATGCTGTAAAACTATTTTTATTCATTTTAGCTGTCTTATTTACAATGTTAACATAACTATAGAGATGTCAAATTTATAATATTGGAAGGAAAAACTGTCATTTTGCTATGTCTACAATTACTTACATTTTTTTAAATCTCCAGTTTCCTAAAATGTTTTAGATTGTCCAAAATTTGCAGAAACTGGAAATAGTCTCACGTGTATGAAGATAAAAGAACAAAATCTCTCTGGCATATTTTCCAGTCTGTACCTTTTGGCTTGGTTATTTTTCAAATACCTTTTTTCTTGCATATAAAACATCTTCAGGAAGTACTGTCTATAGCTGTCCCTAGCAGTAGCTAGAAATGCTTTGGTAGATTTCAAGCCAAGATTTCTCCTTACACTCACTGCCTTGCCCAGGAATATGTTATGTTATATTATCACTGTCAAAGTGTGAATAATAAAGCATTAATAGTAGTAGGATGCCTACTTTTTCCTCATATCTAGACTATTATCCCTCCCTCCTCCTAAACACCTACTACACCACACTTTCTTAATTCTGGTGACATCAATGACCACGTAGACAATCCAGCCAATACCCTCACTTGTCCAATGAAGCTTATTACTGATTACCATACCACCTCCTTAGTGGCAGCAGGCCACTCTTCCCATTTGCTCTAGGTGGATCCCATCCTGCCTCTTGAATGGAAGGCCATTGCCCCAGAACGTCTTAACCTATTTTTCCTGTATCACCAATTTTTCCCTATTAGAGCATTTCACTACATTCATGCTACAGTATTTCCTGTCTTATAAACACCCTCCTTGACCCCATGATGCCCTCTAGCTACCATCTTTTGTATCTGCTTCCCTCATAGAGAAACTCCCCAGGGGGACTGCACATACTATACTGACTTGTCTCCAATTTCTCTCCTCTGTCGGCCCCTTGAACCAATTCCAGTTAAGCTCCCATCCTCACCTTAGTAGCTCCTGTCAAGGACACTAGTGATCTCCACACTGTCCATGTCAATGGTCGGGTCTCTGACTTGCTACTTGACTTGTGTGTTGTCTTTGACATGGTTGATAACTCTTTCCTTCTTGAAATCTCCTTCCTTGGCTTTGGGACGCCCGTCTCATGTTCTCTCACTGCCAGGCCTTTCCTTCTCAGTCTTTTTTGTTGAGATCCTGGAGTGCTCCAGCACTGGGCATCTCTTCTCTAGGTGATCTCTTCCAGGCTTGGGGCTTTAAACACCTTCTATGCCCTGACAACACCCACATTTTGAGCTCCAGCTCTAACCTTTTACTTGAATACCAAGACTTACTTATCTTACTCCCTATTTCTTATCGACATTTGAATGTGTAATTGACATCTCAAACTTGACCAAAACTAAATTCTAATTTGCATCCACTCACCAATCTAACCCCCGCTACAGTCCCTTGTCAGCAAGTGGCAACACCATTTTTCCAGACCAGAAAACCTTATGGTTATCCTTAGTTTTTCTCCTTCACATAGTAAATCCAAAAAAAAATTTTAAATCCTATTTTCCCTAGCTTCAGCATATATCAACGATCTAATTGGAGTCCAAGCTTTTTCTTGCCTGGGATGTTTTAAAACATACCAGATTATGCCACTTTTTTTGTTCAAGTCCCTCAATGTCTTTCCATCTCGCTCAGAATATCAATGTCTTTACAATGGCCCATAAGGCTCTTATAATGTGAGCTGCCCTGTGCCCCACCCCAGATCACCACCACCACTTCTGTGACCTCACTACTGTTTCCTTAGTTGACCTTGCTGCTACCCCACTGGCCTCCCAGCTTTGCCCAGAATTCTCCAAAGCATGCCCTGTCTCAGGGTCTTTGCCCTTGCTATTTTTTCTGTCTGGAAACATCTTCCCTCACATATCTGCAGATCCCACTCCCTCCCTTTAGGTCTCTGCACAAATATCCCGTTATTATCAAAGAACTATATAAAATAACTGCCAATTCTCCACTCATTTTCAGCTGTCTTGCCTTTCATAACACTTATCACCATCCATGTTATTCACTGGTCCATCTCCAGTACTTAGAAGAGTTCCTGGCAAATAGTAATAACTCAGTAAGTACTCATTTGATGAGTGAATGAAAGAATATAAGCAGGAACAGGGTTTTTGGAGGGGGAAAAAAAGGTACAAAACTACAAAACTATGGTTATTTTCACTTCAATATTAAAATGAAAAGCTCTCTCCAAATAAAAGCAGAGGTTTGCTTTCATGTAGAAAATTGAAAGCCCTATGGATTTTTTTTTTCCTGGAAGGCTATTGTGGATAGAAGACCCCTGGCCGTGACCCTGGCTACGCTTTCTTGCATCATGAATCACCCTAACAGGTCAAGTTGCAGGGTTGGAAGAGAGGCTGTCACAGAACCTCGAGAAAAGCAGCATTTCAAGACACGTTTATACAGATAACGATCCATTTTAAGGGTAGAGTTTTGGGACATGGGGGAAGGAGTCTGAATGTTGTTTTCTGGCATGAGTGTTTAAAAGCAACAATAGCAGCAAATATTTTCTTTTCTAAAACCAAGTAACAAGCATATATATCTTCCTGCCAAATGCAGTTTCAAGAAAGCCTTGAATTCCACTATTGACACTTGAGCCTAATCAATCTTCTAAGTGACAACAGTTCTGAGGCCACCCTGCGCAGCCCCTAGCCTCTATATGTATTCAGCTCCACTGACTATGGTTGCATGAATTCATTCTGATGAATTTATTGTTTCACCCAGTCTTGTAAAGGGCACACTCCTATAGTTGCAATTTGTTCAATGATGTGTTTTCCTCTCACTTAATAAAAGAAATATTTTAAAAAATAAAGAAAAGATAATGAAATGATGTAATGTGAAGCAATATAACAGTGAAAGAACTTTTTTGTTTCTCAACTTAATTTTCTGTGTCTTTTTCATAAATCTGTTGAGGTATGGGACCAGCATCAATGTCAACCTTTTCCAGGGTCAAAGCCATTTTGGTGTTCCAGTTATAGATGGAGAATGTGAAATATAGATGCTAAGAAATGCCCACAGTGTCACAGGTAGTTGTTGGGAATAAACTAGATGTCACAAGTTCCAGTTGTTAAAGCTCAATAAATGATTTCAAAACGAGCTCTCAATAATCTATGTGAAAAAGTAATATTTTAGAATGTTGGTTTTCTTTTCAATTGTGTCATACCCAATTAAATATTTGTTTTTATATTTTTATAAGCAACTAAGTATATTTTGTGACAAAAATTTATCAGATCACTGCCCCCACCCCACCCCAAAAAAACCCAGCCATTTTGTTTTCCAAAGGTCAAAGTTAATTTACAACTGAAATCATGAGGACATAGATTAGCAACACTGTGGTCGACCAAATTTTTTAGCCCTGCACCCAATACTCCATGGTCTCAGGTTATCTTGTATTATTAAACCCATTTAATAAAAGAGATAGCAATTGAAAGATTGGGGGAGTTAGAGCTGGAAGTCATCACTGGAGCAGGAAGTCATCACTGGAGCAGGAAAAAAATGTATAGCCTTCCAGTCAACCTGATGCTCTAGGCCTCTCATCCTACTTCCTCACTGGAATCGCTATTTATAATTGGTGCCCATCAACAAGGGCAGGCCAAAGTTTTCACTGGGCCAAGGCAAAAGGACAAAACAGTAAATATTTCCATAAAGCTCATTTAAAGACAATTTTTTTATTTGGAGATCACACTCCTTCATTTTATGGTGTTAAATTCTATTTAAGAGTCAGTGCTGATAATAGACAGCAGTTCATCCTATTAAATGTTCTGGTTTGGCAAAATTAAAAGTTGGCAGACTTCTTTATCACAAGGTTTTGGATTGGGTGGGGGAACTTGGGTTTTATTTTTGGAAAGTGCTTGGTTAGTGAAATGCAAAAAATGTGAGAACAACCACTACAAAGTATTTATAGGAATCCAGACCTTTTTTCAGGCTTGAAATGTCCTGCCTATCTCAAAAATTGATGGGACAACTATAGGAAGGAAAAAAAGACACACACATACATACACAGCATCATCCAGCACTGAGCACAAAGCAGGGGCCCCACCCGGTGTCCATGATTTAAACTTGTTATCAGCTTCATCAAACTAAGTGGCAGTTAAACTCTCGTGGAATTCAAGAAACCTCCACAGACTGCAGTGCCATCATAGAGTGGACGTGCGGAGAGATTAGAGTCATGCTGTGGAATGGAAGAAATGAGAAAACACAGAAATCATCCGCTAAGCCCATCCCTACTACCTTCTCATCCTCTGGTTCCCAATCTTTTCAAGTAAGATGACTTCCAATTATAGCCACCTAAGAAACTAAAAAGCCACAGAAAGTTCAGTAACACTTTCAAATGAAACAATTTTATGAGTCACATTCACTTGAAAAACAAGGCATATGTGTGAGTCATTTATTTAGCCTACAGATATTGTTTGGTATACGCACATGGGTTGTGATAACTCCACAAACCCCTAGCCCTGCTGAAATCCCTCTCCCATAGTTTGGAAAACATAGCCAAAAACATCTTCCCTAAGAAGCTCTATTTGTTTCTCAGTTGTGTTTTTTTAGCAATGTTTTAGTGGTCATTGTTTCAGTTCATTTTAATAAGGTTGCCCTTATCACCTTCAGATGTTGGAGCACTCAAAAACATTATCATAGTATTCGTTTTTGCCTGTTTATATGCCATCATATTTTTTAAAGTATTGGAGGCAGCTATGATCTGACTTTTGACCAGTCATTCAAGCAAACCCAACATATATCACCCATGTGAAGGAGAGCAAAATAGTCATTTATTTATCAGCTGCCCATTATATAGCAGACCCCACAATAAATGCTGATGCTCAAACAGCTGATGAAGAAACGATCCCTATCCTTAAGGAGCTGCAGCCTCTTTACACTGCAGCGGAGGTAAGAAAAGCAGGGGATGGGATACAAACATACACAGGGACAATGACAAAAAAGCAGAGCCTACCATTTGCTAAAGGAATGCAGGATTGCTATGGAATCAGAGAAGGGCATCCCTGCCTAGAAGAGTTATGGAAGGCTTCCAGGAGGAGGTGATCTTTACCAGACTATAGGACAGGAGAAAAAGGAGGGAGGCATTCCAGCAAAAGAGAACAGCTTGAGTAAAGGCACAGAGTTGTGGAAGAGCATGGCAGGTACACAAATGGCAGGTGGTTCAGTATGACTGAAGAGAAAGTTCTGGTGAAGGTGGAGGCAGAAATCATGTGACTATCTGAATGTACAGCATATTCTCTCCTCCACCCACCGCCATCCTGATATAGGCCTCAGAGGTTCAGCCAGCTGCCTGGCAACTGGCCCCTGGTCCCCATGTTTGGTGACCGAATAAAAACCATCAGGAATACCGATGATTACCATGTGTGGTTGAAGACCCCATGAGTGGATCATTTTGTGCTGTAATTCTGACATTTTGTAGGTGCTGCCTGTAGAAGTACACCCCCAAATTTCCTCGCTGAACCCCAGCTTTGAAGTTATCCTGTTCAAACTTTCCTGATCATCAGAATCACCTAGACGCTTGTTACAAAGTCAGACTGTGGACCACCTGACACTCTGTGAGCAGCAATCTGTCCTTCTCGTGGTCCTAGACAACTTGCAAACACACTCTGAGAAACACTAAACTTCTGGAGATTTTCTTTTATCCCCTCTGGACAGTTCTGCATTATTCCAGCTTGTATAGACACCAAACATGTCCAAACAACCACCGCTTGTCCACGTTGTGCAGGCATCTTGGGTTCCACTTTTGTCCCAAGTAGGGCTTTGAGAAGAGGAGCTGCTTAGAGGCTGCTGTGTGACCTGCCACTTGGGGAGGAGTGGGGCGAGGCTGCTGTCTGGCTCACTGAATTAGCTCCTCACTACAGATAAACTCCTGGAGGGCCTTCACTGCTGGGAATGCACATTCCTCCCGCCAGCCCCGGGCTTTGGCAGGGCTCCAGAACAGCCTGCTGCCCAGGAAGGCACATTTTTATAATTGTTTGATTAACTGAAGTCCACGGTTTAACTTGGGGTTCCCTGCTGTGTAGTGCAGTGTCATAGTTTTTTTGTTTTTAATTTTTATTGTATTACCATATATACAACCTAATATTTCCCTCTTTAACCACATTCAGATATACGTGTGTGTGTATATACACACACACAATATATATGCTGTTAATTGTGTTCACAATTTTGTGCTACCATCACCATCCATTACCAAAACATTTCCATCATTCCAAATGAAAGTTCTGTATATTTTGTCAATTTTATTGATCTTTTTCAAGATCCAACTTTTGGCTTTATTGCTCCTCTATTTAATTATTATCAATATTCTCTATTTTATTTATCTCCACCTTGTTATTTCCTTCTCACTTTGGGTTTAGTTTGGTCGTTTTTTTCTAGTTCCTCCAGTTTTGAGGGTAGGTCTCTGATTTGAGATCTTTCTTCTTTTTTAACAAGCATTTAGAGCTATAAATTTTCTCCCCAGAACTGTGTGGCTGCATACCATAATTTGGGGGGTGTTGTATTTTCATTTTCATTCACCGCAGGATATTTCCTAATTCCTCTTATGATTTCTTCTCCCATCCATTGGTTGTTTAAGAGTACATTGTTTAATTTCCACATATTTGTGAATTTTCCATTTCTTCCTCTGTTGTTTCTAGCTTCATTCCATTGTGGTCAGAGAAGATACATTGTACTCCAATATTTTCAAATTTATTTAGACTTGTTTTGTGATCTAACATATGGTCTATCCTGGAGAGTGATCCACGTGCACCAGAGAAGAATGTCTATTCTGCCGCTGTTGCTTGAAGTGGTCTATATATGCCTGTTAGGTCTAGCTGGCTTAGAGAGTTGTTCAAGTCTTCCATTTCCTTATTGATCTTCTGTCTAGATGTTCTATTCGTTTTTGAAAATGGTGGATTAAGGTCTTCTACTATTAAAGTGGAACCGTCAATTTCCTCCTTCAAATCTGTCAGTGGTTACTTCATATATTTTGGGGCTCTGCTGTTAGATGCATATATATTTATAATTGTTAATTATAATTGTTGAATTGACCCCTTTATCAGTATATAATGACTGTCTTTGTCCTTTGTAACAGATTTTGACTTAAAGTCTATTTTATCTGTAATTAGTACAGCTATTCCAGCTCTCTTTTGGTTACTACTTGCATGGTGTATTTTTTCCATCCTTTCACTTTCACCTATTTACATCTTTGAATTTAAGGTGAATCTTTTATAAATGGTATATAGTTGGGTCATGCTTTTTTATTTATTCTGCCAATGTCTGTCTTTTGATTGGATATTTTAATCCATTTACATTTGAAGTAATTACTAATAATGCAGTACTTTCATCTGCCATTTTGCTATTTTGTCTTAGTAATTCTTACACCTTTTTGACCCTCAATTCGTCCATTAATGCCTACATCCACATTTATTTGACTTTTGTATTGTTAAGCATTTTGCATCCTTTGTCATTTCTTTCTGAATATATTTTTCATATTTTCTTTGTGGTTACTCTGGAGTTAAAATTTAACATCCTAAATCTATAACAATCATATCTGATTTGATACCAACTTATCTTTAATAGCATCCTTATATGCTGTTCTTGTACCTTTTTCCCCCCACCTTTTCTGTACTTATTACAAATTATATCTTTGTACATTGTATGTCCAAAACCATAGATTTATCATTACTTTACACATTTGCATTTTAGCACCTGTAAGAAGTGGAGTTATGTACCAAAAAACGATACAATATTACTGGCATCTATAATTACCATATGATTATCTTTACCAGAGGAAATAATTCCTTTATGCCACTTTGATCCCTCATCTAGTGTCCTTTCCTTTCTGTCTGAACAACTTCTTTTAGCATATCACTAATAGAGCAGGACTATTGGTAATGAAGTCCCTCAGCTTTTGTTTATCTGGGAATGTCTTTATCTCTCCCTCGTTTCTGAAAAAACACCTGGCTGGATATAAAATTCTTGGTTGGCAATTATTTTCTTTAAGCACTTCAAATATTTTGTACCACTGCCTTCTTGTCTTCATGGTTTCTGATGAGAAATTGGAACTTAATCTTGCTGTATGTAACTTGTTTCTTTATCTTGCAGTTTTCAAAACTCTGTCCTTGTCTTTGGCATTGGAAAATTCAAACACTATGTGTCTGGGCATGGTTCTTTTTGAGTTCATCCTGTTTGAGTTCATTGGGCTGTTTGAATGTGCATATTTATGTCTTCCATTAAGTTTAGGAAGTTTTCTGTCATTATTTCTTTGAATATTCCTTCTGTTCCTTTCTCTATTTCTTCTCCTTCTGGGACTCTCATATATTCACATGCTTGTTGGTGTCTCACAGGTCTCTTAAACTCTGTTCATTTTTTTTCATTCTTTTTTATTTCTGCTACTCATCCTGAATCATTTCAGTTGTCTTGTCTTTGAGTTGACTGATTCTTTTTTCTGCCACCTCCAATCTGCTATTTAAACCTCTAGAGTATTTTTCATTTCAGTTACAGTGGTCTTCAGCTCCAGTATTTCTGTTTGGTTCCCATTGAAAATCTCAAGGAGCTTCCCATATTGTTCATTTGTTGTTTTCCTCATATATTTCGTTATTTCTCCATGTTTTCCTTTATCTCTTTGAGCATACTGATGATCAATTTTTTTTTTTTAAAGTCTCTGTCTGTTAAGTCCAAAGTCTGGTCTTTATTAATGGTTTCTGGATTTTAATCTTGTTCTGTTGGATGGGCCATCATATCCTGTTTCTTTGTTTGTCTTGTAATCTTTTGTTGCACACTATACATTTTAGTATTTTAAAGGGTTAGCTATGGGATTTAGTTCCTGAGCTGTCTGTTCCTTATATTTGTATCCAGCTAGTGATAGGACAGAGATACTCTTGAATGCCAGGAGTTAATCAAAATAAACAAACCATAGCAAAAAGCACTTTTCACTGTCTTTGCAATTTAGCTCTGCATTGACTGGCGATCTCCTTCAGAGCTTAGCTCTCCTATAAAGAAAATTAGTCCAAGACAAAATATGAAGTGCAGGCTCCTCTTGTCTGGAACAACAAAGCCTGCTTTTTTTCTGGACTTGTGCTTGCTAGAGACCTTAGGAATTTCCCCATTTCCCCATTTACAGTGTATAGGAATTGCAGTGAATGCCCTCTCTACTTCCTCTGACATAGATTTTCACTCCCTGTATGCCTTCTTAATGACTTAATGCTGGTGGCTCCAACTTAATTGTTTCTCCCATTGTCCCAGCTGTCTGCAAGCCACTTCTCTGCCTTCAGGACAAACTCTGGGAGGGCAAACAGCAAGGCCAGGGACCCACAATGGGAGCACAAGCTGGCTCCATACCACATTGTGAAGTGGGGGAGGGGTGGCTAGGGGCCAACAAGGGTGCCAGGAGCTTCGTCTATGGCTTTTGAAGCTGCATTTTCTTGATTCAGCATTTGCCTAGTTAATGCAGTCCTTTAACTGTTTCCATGGTTTTGAGGAAAGCTAATACTGTCTTTAAGATTTTTGTGCCACCATTGCCCAAGGGGGGTTGGAACAATGGCCATCTTCAGTGTCAGCCCCCAGTGATCTGGAGTAGCTTATCAAAAGCAATGATCAGCAATCAAGCCACACACCTCCAGAGTTTGGAGGACTAGGTCTTTATGTCCCATCCTGAAGCCAGCAAGCTGCACCAGGAGCCTGAGTTCCAGTCCCCACTACTGCCTGCCATGACACTAGGGGCAGCGGTGTGGTAGCCACAGCAGGGAAGATGAAACTAACTGGTATTGATCACAATTTACCAACTTCTTCCTCCTGCTCCTCCCTGGATGCTGCACAGTGTTCCACTAGACTCCAGATTTTAAAAAAGGGTAGATTCAGACAGTTCCTACCAATTCAATAGTTGTTTTGGTGGAGGGACTGATTCCCAGAGCTTCCAACTCCACCATCTTCCCCAATCCTCTCTCAAATCTCTATTTATTTTTACCTTCCTTTTTATTGTTCCTTGGTTTTAGGTTGAGATAAAAAAATTATTGCTACTCATTTATTTTAATACTTAACATTTTTTATACCTAATTTGTAATGTCTTTTGACTTAGCTATTCCCTTTTCCTTTTCTTTGGCATCTGTCTTGATTTCTACTCCTTTGTGAAATTATTATTTTATTTTTCTCATTTTGAAGATTTTTATGCTTATTTTCTGCATTTACCTCTGTGTGTTATTTTTTTAACACTTTTTCTTCTTTAATTTATATTTTATCTACATGTTTTTAATCTATACTTATTTTTAACTCTTATTTTCTTGGTCTCTTGAGTTGCTTTATTGGTTTTATCTATTTCTCCTTTGCCCTAATTATTTTTATAATTATGTGTTCTAATTATTTTTTAATTATGTTTTCTAATTATTCCTCCATGGTATTTTTAATTTTTGTTCCTAATTTTAATTTTAATTTAGAGCTCTTTCTATTAATTTCCCTCATTTTGTAAATGGGGGCACTGATACCCAGAGAGTTACAACTAATTTGTTCAAGTTCTTATGGTGGGAAGTGGTGGAGCCAAATTAAGAAACCAGCTTTTGTGATTACCAGTCTAGTGCTCTTTCTACCAAGCCACTCCAATAATGACTGTGAAAAGAGCATCCTTCTTCTCAGAAATAAAGAAAACCTGAGTAGCATCTCTCCTCAGAGAATTTAGAGCCATTAGAGTCAAAATTGTAAATATCAGTGATAGCACCCTGGGAGCAAGTTGTTTCTTGGCCTTTAACTACAAGGGAATATGAAAATAAAATGCAAAAGGGCAAGCCAAGGCAAATCAACTTCACCAAAAGACCATCCCTGCCTGCTCAAATTGTGGTATGTTGATCAGATCAGATTCACGGATGGAAAAGCTCTTTGTGAACTTTGTACATAATTGTTCTTTATTATTGCAATGTGACCATAAAATCCAAGAGAAAGGGTAGAGGACTAATTATATACAAAGAACACTATTATTATTTTTTAAATGTGTATATCTATATATCTAAAGAGAAAAAATACGTAGAATATATATGACATATTTCGCTCTCAGTAGCCAAAACCATATTTCCCCCTCACTAAAAAAAACAAATTTCTTTTTATTGACTTTCTGTTGTTTAATGCACATTTCCATCTGGTGCTTTTGAGTTTATACTCCTGTGTTTATATGCATGCATTGGCCTGCTTCATTCCTTAGCATTTGATGGTTAAAAAAAAATAAACATAACTGTACTTCAATAAAAGATACTTTATAAGAATGTCTGACTTCAGACTCAAATTTAGCCTTACCAATTAATCAGTGACTTCTGGGGCAAACCTTTAGTTGTTTCCCTGATCTATTCCTTATTCTTCCATTCCCACTAACATTCCAGCTACAATGTTAGTGGAAGATAACAGTTACAATCAGAGAAAGTATTACCTTGTGCATCTGGTATTGGAGATGCTTTTTTATTTCATTGACCAATAAACTTTTCAAAGAGCAATCTTTCCATGCATTGGCATCTGGAGCAGTCATCTCTGAGGCAAAGCTGGCTCTGCAGCAGGCAGTTAATTAATGGATTAAAATGCAAAGTGAATTCTCACTTTCAAGAAATCTGTAAGGACAGTGGATGTGTCAGACTGGGTGCTATGTAATGAGGACCAAAGAAGCAGGGACGCTTTAGTGTTGGGTCTAAAACTCCTCTTGGCTGGAGCTATAATCACCAGAAATGAATGAAAATAGAATTTATCAGTCAGGACACTTACCTACTGGAAAACTCAGAACACCTCTTTGCTTTTGAGTGTGAAGACCATGGACCAGAGACCTACACTTTATCATGGCTGTGGTCTTGTACATGGTTTGAAATCACAAAATTGTATTTCAAGAAGGAACTTGGAAACTGACCCCTCTGAGACCATGGGCAGCCCTGAGACATTGCATGGCTCCAAGTGGCATGACAGGCTGTAGCAGCTCTGGAACAAGGAGGTTTATCTCCAGACTCCTTTGGACAGCATTCTTTCCACTCCACCAAGACACTTGTCTGACCCTCTTCATCCTTCATGTTCTCTGCCTTGCAGAACACAATGGGACCTCCTGCTCCCATCAGTGGCAAAGCTAAGGCAATGAATGGCTTTGGTGTGTGGCAAGAGAACCCACTCATAAGTATTGACTGAACCTAGCATTAGCATCAGGGTGAGAGACTTGGGCACCTGTCCTCTTGCTATAGCAAAACAAAGCAACTTCCTGCTTCAGGTCAGGATAGGTCACCTGAGGAGAGAGTTTGGGAAGAGAGAATAAAAAAAGAGTGAGTTAAGAAGAGAAGTGAGGGGAAAGGCAGATGATGAAGCCTCAGTGCAGACCCCAAGATGCTGCTCTAGATAGCAGAGGAGGTGGCAGCTACCATAGGCAAGGGCTCCATCCTGAGGATTTGTGGTGGTCTGGAGCTGTGTGCACACCCCAGAAAAATATGTTCTTAAACTTAATCCATTCCTGTGAATGTGAACCCATCATAAGTAGGCATTGCAAGGAGGTTACTTCAATTAAGGTGTGGCCCAACTCTATCAGGATGGGTCTTAGTTCTATTACTGGAGTCCTTTATAAATGGAATGAAATTCAGACAGAGAAAGAGAAAGCCACAGAGGGCGTAGCCAGAAGCTGAATATCCATGGAATCCAGAAGAGGAGAAGAGTCCAGGAGAGCCCACCCTGTGCATTGCCATGTGACAGAGAAGCCCAGGACCAAGGATTCCTGGCAGCCAGCCCCAGAACACCACAGTCTTCAGGAAGAAAGCATCGCCTTGATGATGCCTTGATTTGGACTTTTTCCTAACCTCAAAACCGTGAGTCACTAAAATCCCATTGCTTAAGCCAGCCTACTGCATGGTATTTGCTTGAGCACCCAAGGAAATTAAAACAGTTTGCCTTGAAGATTCCTAGAAGCCCATAGGATTTTTCCTAGGCCTATGAAAGCTGCAATGTCTACTACATGAAGGCACTGACCTTCAATTTTTGGTATGCTCATTTGAATCACTGAAGAAAAAAACAGATTTCTTCCTTTTCACCCCTACCTCCCCAAACACCACAAAGTAACTGATCAAACCCACTGCACCTGCTCAAAGAGGGGAGGTAACTGCAAGTTGTAGAGGAAAGGGAAATTTAATTTGGGCCAACATTTATCAGTCTAGCCACTGACTCTCAATGTCCCTGAAGAGATGCCAGAAGCCTAAATTTGGTGTTTGTAAGCATTTGGGGTTTTCTAAGGAGAATGGGGCTAATAAACTGAAGATGGTGCTGTTTCTTAGAGATCTGTGAGACAAAAGAGTACTTGAATCAACAACTTGTCCACCATTGAGTTGCACCGTCTGCTTGTTATAGTACATTTCTGGAACTCCTCTGCATCTGGTAAACAGCTGACACAAGGACTCTTTCTCCCTGACACTGCTCCTTTTATTGGTGACCTCTTGGTCAACAATACCGAGAAGCATTGCTAAACCTCAATTACGACCTCATGGTCTTTGCTCCCATTTTTTATGTCAACCTCATAAGCCTCCCTCAGCACCCTGCAAATTAGCAGCAAATGGCTTTGAAAGCAATGACAGAAAATAGCACAAACACTGTTTGAAAATTATTAACTCACACATTAATCAGACACCAACTGAACGGAAAGATGTCCTGCAGAGTATTGTGGCCATTTAGGCATACTTGATTGGAAAATGGCTAAGAACAGAGAATTTTAATAGACTTAATTTAAATTGAGATGACTCAAGAATTGCAAACAAAAATTTTCTGCGTGCCGCAGCCCCACTCAATTTAGATTGAATTGCCCAACGATTAATTAATTTGGGACACTGTGCATGGAAAAATTGCCACAGATCCACATCTGCCAAAGGAATTTGCCTCAGATTATCAAAGCTCCCTGACTTGAACAGCACAAATCCAGGGATATGACCACCCAGTAAGTGTCCCCTTGCTCTCTCATGAGACACTGTCCTCACTGCCATATATCACAAGCTCCAGGCTAGAATATGGAGCAGAGTTCACATAGCTATTCAACCTGCCTATTACATGGCCCCACATTAACTTTTGGAGAGGATGGTGACTTGATATCAAAGGATCACGAAAACTGAGAGCAGAAAAATAACAGCTGACATCTATTGAGCGCTCACTATGGACAAGGCTTTGTTCTAAACACTATATTATCCTTTTTAATCTCCACAACAATCCCTTAAGTTAGACACTATCCCCAGGTGGCACTTGAAGAGACTTAGAGATTAACTAATTTGTTTTACAGATGAAGTCCCCAGCAGTAAAGCAACACTTGCCCATAGTCAAATAGCCAAACCCTTGCAGAGGGCACACCCAAACCACGTCTCTTGACCCTGGTTTTGACCACTCTTATGAGTGGGTGGCATGAATTCCATTTTACAAGGTGCCTTAGATGCAGAAAGACATAAAAATAATTCCAGGAAGGGTAGACTCTTCTTCCTTTCCAAAGCCATGGCCAGCAGGAACAGGAGGCAGCCAGACATCACCTGGCCTGGCGGAAGTGGTGGCACAGCCGGCCTTTTCCTCCTGCTCTTTCTTAGACAAGCAGGGGCCTGAAGTGCTGTGAGGGGGATCCAGACACCTGAGTTGGAGGAATTGGGTGTCACTTGTCTACAGGCTTCTGTGCCATACTAAGGAGAGCAAACTAAGACAAAGCTTCTTGAGGAATAATCAAAACCTTATCCCAACCTGGCAGAGAGGAGAAATCTGGGAAGGAGGCAAAGTCACAGAAATCAGGGAAACAAATGAGAGAAGAGGTTCAAAGGGGAGGGTGGATTGGAAAGACACCCATGATACCAAAAGCAGAGGTGACCTCTGGGGAGGGGCCTGGGACAAAGGTGGTGGTAGAATGGCATTCTAGCTTTATCTGTGTTTTATGAAAAATTTCCAATGAGAATGGCCTTGTAATTTTCAATAAGAATGAAGTAAGTGCTTTTAAAAAGAGATGAAATAAATGAAAGGAACTCACAGCTAGACTTGCACAAGCTATTGGGTAGCGTTTCCTCTGGTACCTGTGGCCCCAAGTGGCTCAGGGCAATGCTGTTAAGTTCCCTGCAGCCATCTGAGAAGCCCCGACAGTCCCAGTCCCAGTGACCAGGGTTGCTTCCTCCACCTGCACCTGGTGGCCTTGGGTGTGCCTTCAGGCTGGGTCAAGAGGTCCCACTGGCCTCTGTGTACATCTGGGTTTGTCACCTTGGAATGCCTGAATTTCTCCAGGCGGCCACTGGGAATACACTAATTTCTTCCTAATCCACCCACTCAGACCCATTGAATTTAAAAAAGAAAAAGAAAAGGAAATATAGGTCTGTTTATTGGCTGCTGCAGTCAGAATTAGCACCAACAACCTGTCCTAAGTTCTTTCACCTTAATCCCACCCAGCACAGGACTTTTCTTGTCTTTCCTTGCGGGCTACCCCAGCACAGTCGTGGCTGGAGATAGAGACTGTGAGGGCTTGTGGACCCCAACCTGACCTCCCTGGACCAGCACCAAGCTCATTTCCAGAAGTCCAAGAGATCAGTCTGGGTCACAAAGCATCATCCAAACAGGGGCAATATGTTAGCCGCAGTGGTCCCTCCTGAAGACCTGGACTCTGTTTATTTTAGTGTCCTTCCTCTCACTTCCTCTCCTGCCTTTCACTCCACCCCCATCCCTACCACACAACCCCCACTCACTCTCCTGTCTGTCCAAGAAATATCTCTTCTTTACCAAACTCTCAAGTCAATTACATCAAAGGTCAGGTTTTAGTTCTCATTGGTTTATTTATTCCTAAAACCTACTCTAAGCAATAAGGATCTGACTATGATTGGCCCAACTGCCTTAGTTTGCTTAGGAACACAAAGTTCTACTATGGCTAGAATTGGAAACATTTATGTGGCCATTAAATTTCTCTAACGTGTTTACTCAAAACATTACCTTCTGAAATTAAATAATACCCAAGGGCTCAACCTCAATATATTCAACAAAGTCCTCATTTTATCTTAACTCAAGGTAGGATATCAAAGGAATTCTTACCAAATGGAGATTCGCCATACAACAGGGGAAATTTTGTTTGGATTATGACTGAAACTGGGAAGAGTAGTTGGTGTGAGGGCCACTAGACTGGGTGGAAAGCATGATGGTCTGTAGATTAAACAACTATCTGCTCCTGGTCAACAATCCAGTCATCAATTGGTGAATAACTCAGGTCATACAGCATATGAGGCAGAGAGAGCCAAAGATTCACTGTGCTGCAGAGCACATGGTTGATGACTTTCCTAAGTGGCTTCCAGAACAGAAAAGAAGATAGTAGGTTATAGCAGAAAGAACTGAAGCCAAAAACCTGCATTCATACAGAAGTCTGACACTACCTAATTGTGTGGCCTTGAACAAATTACTAGTTTTCGAATGCCAGGTTCTTCCTCTGTAAAATGAGAACAATAATACCTACTTCATATATATAGTGAGATGGCACCATTTTAACTGTAAAAGTCCATAGTAGAGGCGGGGCAAGATGGCAGACTGGTGAGCTGTATGTTTTAGTTACTCCTCCAGGAAAGTAGGTAAAAAGCCAGGAACTGCGTGGACTGGACACCACAGAGCAATCTGTCTTTGGGCATACTTCATACAACACTCATGAAAACGTGGAACTGCTGAGATCAGCGAAATCTGTAAGTTTTTGCGGCCAGGGGACCCGCGCCCCTCCCTGCCAGGCTCAGTCCCGGGGGAGGAGGGGCTGTCAGCTCCAGGAAGGAGAAGGGAGAATTGCAGTGGCTGCTCTTACCGGAAACTCATTCTACTGATTCAAACTCCAACCATAGATAGACTGAGGCCAGACACCAGAGACTCTGAGAGCAGCCAGCCCAGCAGAGAGGAGACAGGCATAGAAAAAAAACAACACGAAAAACTCCAAAATAAAAGCAGAGGATTTTTGGAGTTCTGGTGAACACAGAAAGGGGAAGGGCGGAGATCAGGCCTTGAGGCGCATATGCAAATCCCGAAGCAAAGCTGATCTCTCTGCCCTGGGCACCTTTCCTTAATGGCCCTGGTTGCTTTGTCTATTAGCATTTCAATAACCCATTAGATCTCTGAGGAGGGCCGGTTTTTTTTTTTTTTTTTTTTTTTTTTTTTAAATCCTTTTTGCTTTTTCTAAAACAATTACTCTAAGAAGCTCAATACAGAAAGCTTCAAAGAATTGAAATTTGAGCACGTCAAGTCAAGAGCAGAACTAAGAGAGCTCTGAGACAAAAGGCAATAATCCAGTGGCTGAGAAAATTCACTAAACAACACAACTTCCCAAGAAAAGGGGGGTGTCCGCTCACAGCCACCATCCTGGTGGACAGGAAACACTCCTGCCCATCGCCAGCCCCATAGCCCAGAGCTGCCCCAGACAACCCAGTGTGACGGAAGTGCTTCAAATAACAGGCACACACCACAAAACTGGGCGTGGACATTAGCCTTCCCTGCAACCTCAGCTGAATGTCCCAGAGCTGGGAAGGGGGAGCAGTGTGAATTAACAGAGCCCCATTCAGCCATCATTTGAGCAGACTGGGAGCCTCCCAACACAGCCCAGCAGCCCAGAACTGCCCTGGGGGGACGGCAATCACCTGTGACATAGCACAGTCATCCCTCAACAGAGGACCCGGGGTGCACAGCCTGGAAGAGGGGCCCACTTGCAAGTCTCAGGAGCCATACGCCAATACCAAAGACTTGTGGGTCAGTGGCAGAGACAAACTGTGGCAGGACTGAACTGAAGGATTAGACTATTGCAGTAGCTTTAAAACTCTAGGATCATCAGGGAGATTTGATTGTTAGGGCCACCCCCCCTCCCCGACTGCCCAGAAACACGCCCCACATACAGGGCAGGCAACACCAACTACACACGCAAGCTTGGGACACCAATTGGGCCCCACAAGACTCACTCCCCCACTCACCAAAAAGGCTAAGCAGGGGAGACCTGGCTTGTGGAGAACAGGTGGCTCGTGGATGCCACCTGCTGGTTAGTTAGAGAAAGTGTACTCCACGAAGCTGTAGATCTGATAAATTAGAGATAAGGACTTCAACTGGTCTACAAACCCTAAAAGAACCCTATCAAGGTCAGCAAATGCCACGAGGCCAAAAACAACAGAAAATTATAAAGCATATGAAAAAAACAGACGATATGGATAACCCAAGCCCAAGCACCCAAATCAAAAGACCAGAAGAGACACACCTAGAGCAGCTACTCAAAGAACTAAAGATGAACAATGAGACCCTAGTACGGGATATGAAGGAAATCAAGAAGACCCTAGAAGAGCATAAAGAAGACATTGCAAGACTAAATAAAAAAATGGATGATCTTATGGAAATTAAAGAAACTGTTGACCAAATTAAAAAGATTCTGGACACTCATAGTACAAGACTAGAGGAAGTTGAACAACGAATCAGTGACCTGGAAGATGACAGAATGGAAAATGAAAACATAAAAGAAAGAATGGGGAAAAAAATTGAAAAACTCGAAATGGACCTCAGGGATATGATAGATAATATGAAACGTCCGAATATAAGACTCATTGGTGTCCCAGAAGGGGAAGAAAAGGGTAAAGGTCTAGGAAGAGTATTCAAAGAAATTGTTGGGGAAAACTTCCCAAATCTTCTAAACAACATAAATACACAAATCATAAATGCTCAGCGAACTCCAAATAGAATAAATCCAAAAAAAACCCACTCCGAGACATATACTGATCACACTGTCAAACATAGAAGAGAAGGAGCAAGTTCTGAAAGCAGCAAGAGAAAAGCAATTCACCACATACAAAGGAAACAGCATAAGACTAAGTAGTGACTACTCAGCAGCCACCATGGAGGCGAGAAGGCAGTGGCACGATATATTTAAAATTCTGAGTGAGAGGAATTTCCAGCCAAGAATACTTTATCCAGCAAAGCTCTCCTTCAAATTTGAGGGAGAGCTTAAATTTTTCACAGACAAAGAAATGCTGAGAGAATTTGCTAACAAGAGACCTGCCCTACTGGAGATACTAAAGGGAGCCCTACAGACAGAGAAACAAAGACAGGACAGAGAGACTTGGAGAAAGGTTCAGTACTAAAGAGATTCGGTATGGGTACAATAAAGGATATTAATAGAGAGAGGGAAAAATATGGCAAACATAATCCAAAGGATAAGATGGCCGATTCAAGAAATGCCTTCACGGTTTTAACGTTGAATGTAAATGGATTAAACTCCCCAATTAAAAGATATAGATTCGCAGAATGGATCAAAAAAAATGAACCATCAATATGTTGCATACAAGAGACTCATCTTAGACACAGGGACACAAAGAAACTGAAAGTGAAAGGATGGAAAAAAATATTTCATGCAAGCTACAGCCAAAAGAAAGCAGGTGTAGCAATATTAATCTCAGATAAAATAGACTTCAAATGCAGGGATGTTTTGAGAGACAAAGAAGGCCACTACATACTAATAAAAGGGGCAATTCAGCAAGAAGAAATAACAATCGTAAATGTCTATGCACCCAATCAAGGTGCCACAAAATACATGAGAGAAACATTGGCAAAACTAAAGGAAGCAATTGATGTTTCCACAATAATTGTGGGAGACTTCAACACATCACTCTCTCCTATAGATAGATCAACCAGACAGAAGACCAATAAGGAAATTGAAAACCTAAACAATCTGATAAATGAATTAGATTTAACAGACATCTACAGGACATTACATCCCAAATCACCAGGATACACATACTTTTCTAGTGCTCACGGAACTTTCTCCAGAATAGATCATATGCTGGGACATAAAACAAGCCTCAATAAATTTAAAAAGATTGAAATTATTCAAAGCACATTCTCTGACCACAATGGAATACAATTAGAAGTCAATAACCATCAGAGACTTAGAAAATTCACAAATACCTGGAGGTTAAAGAACACACTCCTAAACAATCAGTGGGTTAAAGAAGAAATAGCAAGAGAAATTGCTAAATATATAGAGACGAATGAAAATGAGAACACAACATACCAAAACCTATGGGATGCAGCAAAAGCAGTGCTAAGGGGGAAATTTATAGCACTAAACGCATATATTAAAAAGGAAGAAAGAGCCAAAATCAAAGAACTAATGGATCAACTGAAGAAGCTAGAAAATGAACAGCAAACCAATCCTAAACCAAGTACAAGAAAAGAAATAACAAGGATTAAAGCAGAAATAAATGACATAGAGAACAAAAAAACAATAGAAAGGATAAATATCACCAAAAGTTGGTTCTTTGAGAAGATCAACAAGATTGACAAGCCCCTAGCTAGACTGACAAAATCAAAAAGAGAGAAGACCCATATAAACAAAATAATGAATGAAAAAGGTGACATAACTGCAGATCCTGAAGAAATTAAAAAAATTATAAGAGGATATTATGAACAACTGTATGGCAACAAACTGGATAATGTAGAAGAAATGGACAATTTCCTGGAAACATATGAACAACCTAGACTGACCAGAGAAGAAATAGAAGACCTCAACCAACCCATCACAAGCAAAGAGATCCAATCAGTCATCAAAAATCTTCCCACAAATAAATGCCCAGGGCCAGATGGCTTCACAGGGGAATTCTACCAAACTTTCCAGAAAGAACTGACACCAATCTTACTCAAACTCTTTCAAAACATTGAAAAAAATGGAACACTACCTAACTCATTTTATGAAGCTAACATCAATCTAATACCAAAACCAGGCAAAGATGCTACAAAAAAGGAAAACTACCGGCCAATCTCCCTAATGAATATAGATGCAAAATCCTCAACAAAATACTTGCAAATCGAATCCAAAGACACATTAAAAAAATCATACACCATGACCAAGTGGGGTTCATTCCAGGCATGCAAGGATGGTTCAACATAAGAAAAACAATCAATGTATTACAACACATTAAAAACTCGAAAGGGAAAAATCAATTGATCATCTCAATAGATGCTGAAAAAGCATTTGACAAAATCCAACATCCGTTTTTGATAAAAACACTTCAAAAGGTAGGAATTGAAGGAAACTTCCTCAACATGATAAAGAGCATATATGAAAAACCCACAGCCAGCATAGTACTCAATGGTGAGAGACTGAAAGCCTTCCCTCTAAGATCAGGAACAAGACAAGGATGCCCGCTGTCACCACTGTTATTCAACATTGTGCTGGAAGTGCTAGCCAGGGCAATCCGGCAAGACAAAGAAATAAAAGGCATCCAAATTGGAAAAGAAGAAGTAAAACTGTCATTGTTTGCAGATGATATGATCTTATATCTAGAAAACCCTGAGAAATCAACGATACACCTACTAGAGCTAATAAACAAATTTAGCAAAGTAGCGGGATACAAGATTAATGCACATAAGTCAGTAATGTTTCTATATGCTAGAAATGAACAAACTGAAGAGACACTCAAGAAAAAGATACCATTTTCAATAGCAACTAAAAAAATCAAGTACCTAGGAATCAACTTAACCAAAGATGTAAAAGACCTATACAAAGAAAACTACATAACTCTACTAAAAGAAATAGAAGGGGACCTTAAAAGATGGAAAAATATTCCATGTTCATGGATAGGAAGGCTAAATGTCATTAAGATGTCAATTCTACCCAAACTCATCTACAGATTCAATGCAATCCCAATCAAAATTCCAACAACCTACTTTGCAGACTTGGAAAAGCTAGTTATCAAATTTATTTGGAAAGGGAAGATGCCTCGAATTGCTAAAGACACTTTAAAAAAGAAAAACGAAGTGGGAGGACTTACACTCCCTGACTTTGAAGCTTATTATAAAGCCACAGTTGCCAAAACAGCATGGTACTGGCACAAAGATAGACATATAGATCAATGGAATCGAATTGAGAATTCAGAGATAGACCCTCAGATCTATGGCCGACTGATCTTTGATAAGGCCCCCAAAGTCACCGAACTGAGCCATAATGGTCTTTTCAACAAATGGGGCTGGGAGAGTTGGATATCCATATCCAAAAGAATGAAAGAGGACCCCTACCTCACCCCCTACACAAAAATTAACTCAAAATGGACCAAAGATCTCAATATAAAAGAAAGTACCATTAAACTCCTAGAAGATAATGTAGGAAAACATCTTCAAGACCTTGTATTAGGAGGCCACTTCCTAGACTTTACACCCAAAGCACAAGCAACAAAAGAGAAAATAGATAAATGGGAACTCCTCAAGCTTAGAAGTTTCTGCACCTCAAAGGAATTTCTCAAAAAGGTAAAGAGGCAGCCAACTCAATGGGAAAAAATTTTTGGAAACCATGTATCTGACAAAAGACTGATATCTTGCATATACAAAGAAATCCTACAACTCAATGACAATAGTACAGACAGCCCAATTATAAAATGGGCAAAAGATATGAAAAGACAGTTCTCTGAAGAGGAAATACAAATGGCCAAGAAACACATGAAAAAATGTTCAGCTTCACTAGCTATTAGAGAGATGCAAATTAAGACCACAATGAGATACCATCTAACACCGGTTAGAATGGCTGCCATTAAACAAACAGGAAACTACAAATGCTGGAGGGGATGTGGAGAAATTGGAACTCTTATTCATTGTTGGTGGGACTGTATAATGGTTCAGCCACTCTGGAAGTCAGTCTGGCAGTTCCTTAGAAAACTAGAGATAGAGCTACCATTCGATCCAGCGATTGCACTTCTCGGGATATACCCGGAAGATCGGAAAGCAGTGACACGAACAGATATCTGCACGCCAATGTTCATAGCAGCATTATTCACAATTGCCAAGAGATGGAAACAACCCAAATGTCCATCAACAGATGAGTGGATAAATAAAATGTGGTATATACACACGATGGAATACTACGCGGCAGTAAGAAGGAACGATCTGGTGAAACATATGACAACATGGATGAACCTTGAAGACATAATGCTGAGCGAAATAAGCCAGGCACAAAAAGAGAAATATTATATGCTACCACTAATGTGAACTTTGAAAAATGTAAAACAAATGGTTTATAATGTAGAATGTAGGGGAACTAGCAGTAGAGAGCAATTAAGGAAGGGGGAACAATAATCCAAGAAGAACAGATAAGCTATTTAACGTTCTGGGGATGCCCAGAAATGACTATGGTCTGTTAATTTCTGATGGATGTAGTAGGAACAAGTTCACTGAAATGTTGCTATAGTATGTAACTTTCTTGGGGTAAAGTAGGAACATGTTGGAAGTTAAGCAGTTATCTTAGGTTAGTTGTCTTTTTCTTACTCCCTTGTTATGGTCTCTTTGAAATGTTCTTTTATTGTATGTTTGTTTTCTTTTTAACTTTTTTTTTCATACAGTTGATTTGAAAAAAGAAGGGAAAGTTAAAAAAAAAAAAAAAAAAAGAAAAAAGACAAACAAGGAAAAAAAAAAAAAAACAAAAAACGATGTAGTGCCCCCTTGAGGAGCCTGTGGAGAATGCAGGGGTATTCGCCTACCCCACCTCCATGGTTGCTAACATGACCACAGACATAGGGGACTGGTGGCTTGATGGGTTGAGCCCTCTACCATAAGTTTTACCCTTGGGAAGACGGTTGCTGCAAAGGAGAGGCTAGGCCTCCCTGTATTTGTGCCTAAGAGTCTCCTCCTGAATGCCTCTTTGTTGCTCAGATGTGGCCCTCTCTCTCTGGCTAAGCCAACTTGAAAGGTGAAATCACTGCCCTCCCCCCTACGTGGGATCAGACACCCAGGGAAGTGAATCTCCCTGGCAACGTGGAATATGACTCCCGGGGAGGAATGTAGACCCGGCATCGTGGGATGGAGAACATCTTCTTGACCAAAAGGGGGATGTGAAAGGAAATGAAATAAGCTTCAGTGGCAGAGAGATTCCAAAACGAGCCGAGAGATCACTCTGGTGGGCACTCTTACGCACACTTTAGACAACCTTTTTTAGGTTCTAAAGAATTGGGGTAGCTGGTGGTGGATACCTGAAACTATTAAACTACAACCCAGAACCCATGAATCTCGAAGACAGTTGTATAAAAATGTAGCTTATGAGGGGTGACAGTGGGATTGGGAATGCCATAAGGACCAAACTCCACTTTGTCTAGTTTATGGATCGATGTGTAGAAAAGTAGGGGAAGCAAACAAACAGACAAAGGTACCTAGTGTTCTTTTTTACTTCAATTGCTCTTTTTTCACTCTAATTATTATTCTTGTTATTTTTGTGTGTGTGCTAATGAAGGTGTCAGGGATTGATTTAGGTGATGAATGTACAACTATGTAATGGTACTGTAAACAATCGAAAGTACAATTTGTTTTGTATGACTGCGTGGTATGTGAATATATCTCAATAAAATGATGATTAAAAAAAAAAAAAAAAAAAAAAAAAAGTCCATAGTATTATTATTTATGAGAATCAGCATAACACAACTATGACACAAATGAACAAGGTTCTACCAATCTGAGTGCAACTATTTTGAATCTGAAATACCTGGACTTTCGGGGACCTTTCAGATACTATGTATGTGGGCACACTTAAGTGAATGTGTATAAGAGAGGCAGAATTTTTATATTTCACATCACTTCTTAATAGTCCTGCTTATAAACCTCCTACTTTTCTTCAAATAAGCCTATAGGCTCCCTTAAAACTAGATTCACATCCCCAAAAGTTGGCAATAAAGCAATGTCTCCACTTGGGGTGAGATGGCTAGAACTCACAGAACTGACTCAAATCCCCCAAAATTTACCCTGCTGGCAGTGGGTCCTCAGCTTCCTCTTTTAAGCCTTTTGTGTAAGTATTGACCATCTCTTTGTTCTCCTTGAAAGCTTTTCTAAAGGATTGGGGATGACAGAAGGGAAATAAATACAGTGAATAACATGCAACTAGGTATGATAGATTACAAGGTGTGATTAATTTTCTGGAATCTATGTGCCTAGAACCATCCTCAGAGGATTCCATGTAAAGAGAATATACTCCAACAATCCTTGCTTTTAAACACTCCTCAACCCCCCAGATTTTCTCCTCCTTTTTGTCTTGGGTTCACGAGTTCTAGAAGAACTCAAAACAATCAACCCACCATTTACTTATGACTTACATTTGCTTTCCCAACACAAATCTCCTGGTCCTGGAGGGTAAAACCATATGGAACTGGGTAGCAGGTGCCCTGTTAGAAGGTGAAGGCTCTCCAGTTTACACAGACCCCACATCTCCATCGCACTCCTTGACACTGAGGCCAAGTGTCAGCTGCCCTTCATCACAGTCAGCTGTCTTTCCCATAGTAAAGAGGAACATGAGCAGCATGTCTCAAATAAAATTGGAAAAACAAAAGAAAGGCCAAAGAGAACCTTGTGTTTTAATAAAAATGGACAAAAGCATATTTCTTTTTTAAAGTGAAGAGTATGTGTAATTGTTTATTACACAAAGTAAATCTGTGTTGAAAGAATACAATGCATAGTCATTTTCATCATTTACATACCCTGCTCAGACCCTTTAGACACTTAAGTTTGCCAACATTCTTTGAAAGTTCTATGAGTACAAGGGATGTGTCTCTTTTCTCCCCAACTGTCCCTAGACCCTGCAAGTACCCATACCCAGGAATGTTCAATAAATACTTACGGCTACTATGGTTGTCCACCATTCCAATCCATTTGCATAATTTCCACCTCCCCCCTCCCCCCAAAGTTTGTGATTTGGGGAAATTTGATTTGCTTTTAGGATAGGCTCTGAAACCTGGATCCCAATCCCTATATAACACGTAAATTACTGGAGGACAGGAACCTTATCTGATTGGTTCATTGCTGTCTTCATTCCTGGCACATAGAAGACAATCAATAAATATTTTTTGAAGAGCTGAATGAATAACCCCAGTTTTGTCACTGATTAGCCATGGGACCTTGAAAAAGATCTTTAAAAGTTCTAAGCCTTGGGTCTTCTTGCTGGTAAAATGAGAATAATATTTTATACATATGGTGTTATAAGGATGATGTGTGCAAAGTCTCAAAGTATGGTAGGGGATGTATAGTAGGTGTTCAATAGCTTAGAAATTACTCTTCTGATTCCTGCTTCATTTGTGAGGATGCCTCTTGCTTTGCTGGTTGTTTGACAAAAGGCAGAAGATAATGCTAGGATCTCTCACTGTTGAACAAATGCCGCAGTCCAGTTAGCTCTTCCAAGGTTTGCAGCTGTTTATTAGTAAACCCCATGGAAAGTTAGTACTAATAATTAAACATTCTTCTCTTTCTCTCTCAGAGCAAGAGATGATGTTTTTGAACTGCTTCCTAAGACTAATTCTACTTGTCATTGAATAAAAAGGAAATAAGCAGGTTGAGTCACCAGATGTCATGGTTGACATGTTTTGACTAGGGTCAGGGGATTCCTAAAGTATCATCATCCCTTGAGGTCTATTTGCTTTTCCAATGTACTTATTAAAAAGTTTCAAAATGAAGGTGCCATTTAATGAAAGGTAGCCAATATTCAGTTATGATAATAATAATAGCAGCAAATACTGATTATGGGCCTGGCACTGTTTCAGGCATTCCAGACACTTTACATGTAGTAACTCATTTAATTCTTACACCCACCCTAAGAGGGAGGCACTATTATACACTCTGTTTTACAGATTAGGAAACTTATGCCACAGAGAGTTTAAGTAACTTGCTCAAAGTCACAGAGCTAAACATGATAGAACTAGGACTCAAACCCAGACAGTCTGCTCCAGATGTAAAGTAGAATGAGCCTCTGGAAAACTGTATATATTGCCTGTGGTAGACTGAAACATGTACCCCAACACGGACATGTTTTTAATTTTAATCCACATTTCTGTGAGTGTAAATAAGGCCTTTTGAAGATGCTATTTTTAGTTAAGCTGTTGGTCCAACTGAATCAGTGTGGACCTTAATCCATATTACTGGACTCCCTTAAAAGAAGAAGAAATGTGGATACAGTCAGAGAAGGCCATACAGCAAGAAGCAGGAAGTCAGTGGGAATTGGAAGAGCAGACACAAAGAGAGAGTGTGTGCCATGTGACAGGAAGCAGAGATGCAAGCCAAGGAACCCCAATGACTGTGTCACCCAATGATTGTATCAAGCCAGCAGCAGAATGCTACAGACTTCGGGGAGAAAGCGTGGCCTTGCCGATGCCTTGATTTTGGTAAATGGGTTAGAATAGCCCACCCAAATGAGGAATATGTTGCCTACACATTTGTTTTGCCTCCTTTTTAGGGTGTAGAAGGGGACAGATGCAACAGCTTATCCTTCACCTTAAAAGGGATATCTCAACATGCCCCACACCACTGGACATCTAGAAATTTCACTGAGGTGGAATGCCCCTGAATTTCTTAAAATTTATCTCCCACCCTCTGACATGCAAATGCCTTACCAATAAGTCTAGAGTAGTTGTTATTTCTTGCTCACTAGGTCCAGTCAGTACAATGTCATCAACATAATGGACCAGTATAATGTCTTATGGATGGGAAAGGCAACCAAGTTCCCTGTGGACCAGATTATGAGATAGGGCTAGAGAGTTGATATACCCCAGAGATAGAACAGTGAAAGTGTACTGCTGGCCTTAATGACTGAAAGCAAACTGTTTCTGGTGATTTTTACTAACAGGTATCAAGAAAAAAGCATTTTCCAGCTCAATAGCTGCATACCATGGCATATGTTAATCTACATTTGGAGCAGCAGCTGCTCATAACTAGGGACACAAAATCGTTAGCAAAGTATTAGCAGATAGAATTCAGTCATATATAAAAAGAACGATATGACATGGCCAAGTGGGGTTTATTCCAAGAACGCAAGGCTGGTTCAATATTTGGAAATAAATGAATATAATCCACCATATTAACAGGCTAATGAAGAAAAAAAAAATCACACAATCACATGTTGATACAGAAAAAGCATTTGAAAAAAATCAACACCCATTCTTTACTATAGAAAAAAACTCTTAGAAAAAATAGGAACAGAGGGGGAACTCCCTCAACTTGATAAAAAGCATCTATAAAAATCCTGCAAATGATATTATATTTAATTGTGAAAGGTTTAGTGCTCCCACCCTAAGAATGGGAACAAGGCAAAGATGTCCACTCTCATCACTCTTATTCAACATAGTACTAGAGGTATAGAAATGTCATAAGGCAAAAAAAAAAAAAAAAAAAAAAAAGGAAATAAAAGATATATAGATCAGAAAAGAACAAATAAAACTGTTCCTATTTGCAAATGACATGATTGATTACATAAAAAATTCCAAGGGCTCTACAGAAAAATTCCTAGAATAAGTGAATTCAGCAAAGTTAGAGGATACATGATAAACTCCCAAAAGTCAACTGTACTTCTATATACTAGCAATGAACACATAGACACTGAAATTTAAAATATAATACCATTTATAATTGCTCAAAAAAAAAAATGACAGGTATAAATCCAACAAAACATGTACAAGATTTATATGCTGAAAGTTTCAAAACACTGATGAAAGAAATCAAAGAAGATCTAAATAAATGAAGAAACATAGTGTGTTCATGGATTGGAAGATACAGCATTGTAAAGATGTCAATTTGTCATGAATTGATATACAGGTTTTAAACAATTATTATCAAAATCCCAGCAGGATATTTTTGTAGAAATGGACAATATTATTCAAAAATTTATATGGAAATGCAAAGAAACTAGGATAGCTAAAACAGTTTTGAGAAAGAAGAATAAAGTAAAAGGGATCGGTCTACCTGAATTTAAGACTTAATATATAAATACAGTAAACAAGACTATGTGGTATTGGCAGAAGGACAGACACAATGGAACAGAACAGAAAACTCAGAAATAGGCACACCCAAATATGCTCATTAGATTTTTGACAAAGGTGCAAAAGCAATTCAATGAAGGAAATGTAGGCTTTGCAACAGATGGTGCTGGAGCAATTGGACATCCATAAGCAAAAATGAACCTCAACCTAAATCTCACCCTTGTACAAAAATTAATTCACAATGTATCACAGACTTAAATGTAAACCATAAAACTATAAAACATTTTAGGAGAAAGATATGAGAAAATCTTTGGGATTTAAAGCTAGGCAAAAAGTTCTTAGACTCCACTCTGAAAACACAATTCATAGAGGAAAATTTGATAAACAGAACCTCACCAAAATTAAAATGTTTTACTCTGTGAAAGACTCTGTTAAAAGGATGAAAAGGTAAGCCATAGAGTGACCTTCTTCAGGGACTGGGACCTTCTGACTAGTTGAGGCCGGTTTGAAGTCATTGATTGGGTTTTCCAGAGATGCTTTTGCACTTTACCCACACCTGACTCATCGGACAGGAATGCATCATGCTGAGGTAGCTGGGTATTTTCCTTCCCGTTTAGAGAGAGAAAAAAAAAGCCAAATTCCCAATTTTGTAAAAGAAATGATTTTTTTTTAAGGGGGAGAGAGTTCTTTTCTGTCCTGAGAAGCTCTCACCACCTAGAGCTGTTGGCGTCCACTAACTACTAAGATTGATTAATCAACGAAGTAATCAGAATGTGACTTGAAGAGTTTAAAGGGTGAGGCCAGAAGAACCACCACGGCGCTGGTCTTTGATCTGGGCGCTGGTGCACCTCATTGAGTACACCCACCCCCACTCCAGCAGCAAAGCGAGAAAGGCTTGTCAGGGTCCCACTGCCAAGAAACGCCGGGACCCCCACGTGCAATCAGGACGCGCAGCTTCTTGAGTGGACGCTAATGTAAACTCTCCCGCGAGGGTGAACTCGAATTATCGATCCTCCAACCCTAAACCCATCAATTCAGACAATGTAACTGAACCTCTTCTCCCCGCAAAGGAGATAAAGTTTTAGCCCATCCCTAAATAATGCAGAGACTTATGAACAACAGCAGAGAACAGGAGAGACTTTCTAAACCAGGGGAAGCGGGTCGCAGCGGCTCAAAGACCCGCCCCCCCCGTTAGTGAGTGGCAGGTGGCCCTCCCAGTGGGAGAGCGGAACAGCTCCAGGCGGCCGCGCTGCGCGGACAGGGACCACGGACCTGGAGTTAAAGGCTCACGAGCCCCACTCGGCACTTAGGGCAAATTCCACGGCACAAAAGGAAGGTTCAAAAAGCAAAGGTTGCGAAACAGCAGAGATGACAGTGGCACAAAGACTCTTTCCCGCAGAGGGTCAGTCACCGGAAAATGATTACTAAGGAATCTCCTTCCGACTATAGCAGCTCTGACAATTGGACGTGCGCATCCGCAGCCGAAAATGAGAGATGAGCACAAAGCCGCGAGACCGCCATGCAAGAAAGTCTGTGTGGCTACCCGGGCGCTTTAAAGTCTGGTTTCAAAGTTGTTCACCAAAGCATGGCTCTACAACGTGATACGATTGGACTAATTAATCCGTGTAGAGTGTCGAGAGCAGCACCTGGCAGTGAGCCAGAACTCCATAAAGATAAGCTATCGCTACTATTAACATTTGTTCATGTGTTTCCTCTAAGAAACTGCTGTACTGCCTGTACATGTCTTTCTTTATACATCATGAACTCCTAGCAGGAGGAGACTGTGTCGTATCTCATGTATCCCAGAGCCTGGGATTTTGCTGGGCTCAATAAAAGTTTGTGGTTTGAATTGAATTATTTACCTTCTTAAGGCGAAAACATTTCAGGTCCGTCACTTGGCAGAGGTAGGAATGAAGAGAAAGTGGTGAAAAGACAAATGAAATCTGAGTCCCCTCTATCCCTTCACTTTTCCACGCTGTGTTTCTTCAAAGTACCCCCCCTTTTTGCTGCTGTCCCTTAATTTCTTCTGCTGGGCACTGGTTCTACTGATTGAGCAAAGTCCAAGCTCAATCAATTTTTATCTTGCCTGGATCCCCATACAGAAGCGTACAGTCTCAAGCCATATGAGGCTCTGGACATACATGTATTAATAATAATAATAGTAATAACGTTTGCATCTGCTGAACTCTTATTATGTGTCATGACTATGCTAAGCACTTTCACGTATTATCTGATTTAATCCTCCCAACAAAACAAAGAATGTGTTCTGTTAATTCCACTTTTATCAGGTAAAAAACAAAACAAAACAAAACAAAAAAAAGAAAAGGCACAGAAAAGTCACAGTAAGCCTCTTGCCTAAGGTCACACTACCAGTAAAATGTCGAAACTCAAACCCAAGTCCATCACACAACAAAGCTCACGCAGGTAGCCACTCAAACCTAAAACAGTCTTTGGCCACACAGCCTAGCTCTAAAGCACACACACCGCAGTGCTTCTCCTCTATGAAGCAGTATACGCTGTGCCTCCCCTGCCCGCCTCTTGGTCTCTCTTCCCTACAACAAGGCATTGCAGCCCAGCATAACTCATCTTCTACAAAAGTCCCCAAAGATTTCTCTTTTCACCTATCCTCACCTGCTGCCACACTTAACACATGCCTTCAAATGTAGCAGCCTCTGGTTTGTAACTTAACGCCTAAGGGGCTTGCTCCCATTTTCTTTCCTGGTAGAACAAAGGCATTGAAGCCACATTCTGGAGGCAAAGCTCATATTGATTAAATTCTCAGCAATATTTAGCCTCTCTGCTGAAACAATTAGACGTCGATGACTTTCAGGTATGTGTTGGCTTGCTCCTCCTTTTCTAATGTGTAACTAGGCTTGTGCTAAACTCTATCAAGCTAGGGCTGGCCAGCTGCATATGACACACTCTAAGGACCTAGAAATAAGAGGAGGACTCCCAACCCATAAAATGACAGACGATAAGGTAAAGCAGCATTATGTTCATTTTGAAACTGGCTTTGTGGGATGAATAGGGAAATTGTTTACATCCATGAGTATGTAGAAGATTCTTGGGATGTTGGGTGTAGCTACCACAAATCCAAGCTACTTCTCTTTGCCTAGCCAGTTGGTAGTTAATTTGACTGCTAAAAAGTTGAGGTTTCAAAGATACTTGCTCTGTTTTCTGACTAGTCTCCATAACTTTTTGTCAAGTGATTCTGTGTAACCATTTTACTGAAGGTATCTGCAAAAAAGGGGGAGGGGGGAGAGGGTAGATAAACATGAATCTAATCATGACAACTGATGTGAACTCTTCAAAGATGTCAATATATAAAAGAAAAAAGAGGTGGAAAGACTGTTCTAGATTAAAGGAGACTAAGAAGACCTGACAACTAAAAGCAATGAATGATCCTGGTTTGGAACACTGAAAGAGGAAGAAAACAGCTTAAAGGGATAGTATTGGGACGCTTGGGAAATTTTGAATATGGGCTGAATATTAGGTAACGTAACTGTATCAATGTTCCATTTATTTAGAACTATCACTAAATTTCCTTAGGGCACTTTAGAAATTGTGTGGTTGTGTGGTAAGACTTTCCTGGAGAAATAAGGATTTGTCTAATAATGGAGCCCACAAAGAATGAGAACTGAGGTGAAGTGCAGTATTTCTCAGCTTTGTGACTCTACCCAGACCTTGAAAACAGTGGGCTAAGCACAGGAATGAGAGTGCACATAGCACTTGACCTGTGGAGACCTCAGTTTCTTCAACTGAAAAATGACAAGATTATACTAACATCCACTCTCTAAGGCCCCTTTTAGCTTGAAAATTCTGTGATTCAAGGGGCCCCTAGCCTTTTCTGAAGTCAGGTGCAATATCATCTTTGGTTTGGCTTTTGAAGGCACACAGTTTAGAGAAGGGTATAAGCTTCTCCTCCTACCTAGCTAATCAGAAGCTACTGAAGATCTGCTCTTTTATTTAGTAGTGGAAGTTAAGGGCATCAGCTTTGGGTTCCAATCCTAGATTATCTGTCATTTACTAGCTGTGTGGTGTTGGGAATGCCACTCAAACATCTCTGAGCCCTGGTTTCCTCACCTGTAAAATGGAGACAATATCATGCACTTTGCAGTGTTATTGTGAAGCTTATTGGTGATGTCTAAAAGATTGTCATGGTTGACCTCAATAGCTATAGTAACCATTATTTGGCACCAGTGGTTAATGAGATGATAACGATGTGATTAAAGATGCATTTGTTTTGTAGTCCTTTCACTGTTTATAGGCAGACCACATTATATATTTTATTTAGTCTTTACAATAATCTTATGCATCACCTATTATTATACCAATATATATATGCAAAGAAACAGAGGCTCAGGGAAGTTAGGGGCCTACCTAGGACTCAAATAGGCTTTCTGCTTCCTAAGTCTACTTGTATTTTTTTTTTTCTAATGAGCCCCATCTGACTTCCAAACCACAAATTAAACACCACATTTTGTTTTATGTTAAGGCTCAGCCACTTGCCTAATCTACCCTCTCATCTTTACCCAGCAGCATATATTTTAATTGGATATGGAATCAAGTTTCTCTAACTTAAAATTATTAAGCTCTAAATGAAGGTGGTCTTTTAAAAGTACAGACTTCATAGTCTATGAAGTGATTAAGAGAAAAGGCATGCAGATCTTTTCTTCAAGTTATTTAACGTTTTCATTATCAGTTTCCCCACAAGTAAAATGGTGATTATAATCCCCAACTCCAGGGCTGAGGAGAGAATTGAGTGAGCTGATATAAGCAAACTACTTAGAAGCTAGCCCTGGACAGAGTAAGGTCTTCCAAGTCCTCACTATTACCATCAGCTATTATGCACCTATCCTTGCATCAACCACTTAAACATTAATTAGAATGAATGGATGCAGGTCAGTGGGGTTTATTCACATTTAGTTGTTTTCAGAAATTTTCTGTTTCATAAATAAAGCCTTTCTCTGACCAAATCTGATGTCAAAGCAACATAGAAGGTTGACTATGAGGATCACTTCTTTTCATTTCACAACGTTGGAGAAAGAAAAGATGAGGAGCAAGGAGATGATTTACATGGAGTTCAGAGAGGAAAATTAAACCTGAAAAGAAGAGGCAAAGAAAAAAAAAGACAAAAAGGAAATGCAATCAAACAGTCCCAGAGACTTAGATATTTGGGATGGCCACTTTAGTTGAAAGTTCTAAGAAATTCAAAAGACCTGCTTAGAATTGATGAGAATATCTATTCCAATTACCTGGCCAACTGGGTGAAATTTCTTTCTTGGGGAGTTACTGTGGGGAACTGTGGCTCTAGGGGACACCACCAGTATTAACTCTGAAAAAGAAGCCAAGAAGACCTGACCAGGACAATGACTTTAAGAACACTCGGAGGTTTCTATGCATTTTTTTTAACTGTCCTAGTTTCTTTACAGTTATTATCTTTGTTATCCCTATAACATGAGAATTGATCATAGAGGCACCTCCAGAATTTCTATAGGAAGAACTTAGAGGGAACAATCTGGTTGGAAGGGAATGGGGTGGGAGCTCCAGAGAACTTAGGTCTTTGAAAATTAACTTTTACTTTTATTAAAGTAATTTAGGAACAGCTAACAATGTTGTGACTTAGATTGTGCATCTGGAGTGTGATGGGGGAGGCTGATGGAGGTTATGGGGGACCAAATCTGCCACAGCTATCACCTTCACTCCAATTCTGACTTCCATAGCCCACCATTAGCATGGTCATCTGTTGGATTCTTAAAATGAGAAGAAAGAAACTATATGTTATCTGATGAGGAGAGGGGCAGAAAGCCAGCAGAGAAAAGACACCCAGGGATGGAGTGGGAGGTGACAGTCACTAAGAGACCAAATGTGTGGAGACTCTCTGCCTGAGGAAGAAAAAGATACAGCGAAGAGACTGGACAAGTGTATCACGGCCCTGGGCTTGGTGGTAGAACAGCCTTCAGGTTCTTCTACAGCTAAACCTCAGATGAACAGTTGAGTAGGCTTTGCTCTTTTGGGTTTTTCCCCCAAGATGTCCAAAAGATTTCTATGGGTAGGAGAGGGAGGAAAGGATTTATGTGGTGGGTGGTGGGAAAAAGCACTTGGGATTGGTGGGTTTGGGTGGTTTGGCTTCAGCATCACAGTGGACAAATTCTATAGATATATGCAGTCTTAATTTTTTTTCTAATTTAGAAAGATTGTAATCCTAGATTTTTAGATGTGCTTGAATTTTGGATGTCTGTTTCTGATCAATCAAGGATAAAAAAATAACCAAGTAGTTAAAAATACAGGCTCTGGATTCAAATCATTATTCTACCATTTACCAGCTGTGAGTCCTTAACCTACTCTAATCATCTGTAAAATGGGGGTACTATTGGTGCTGTCATGAGAGTGTAGTAACAGAATAATTAAAAAAATAAAATAAGATGTCCTTACCCTAGTCCTCAAAACCCAAGAATATGTTACCTTAATGGCAAAAGGGACTTTGCAGATGTGATTAAGTTTACAGACCTTGACATGAGGACATTATCCTTGATTTTCTGGGTGGGCCCAATCTAATCACACAAATCCTTAAAAGCAGAGTACCTTTCCCAGCTATAGTCAGGGTCAGAGAGATAAGAGGTGAGAAAGATGTGACCTGCCCATTGTTGGCTATGAAAATGGAAGAAAGATGCCACTAATCAAAGAATGTGGTGGTCTCGAGAGCTGGGAATGGCCCCCAGTTTATAGCCAACAAGACAATGCAGACCTCAGTCTTACAACCACAAGGAACTGAATTCCACCATCAATCTGCATTCTTCCCTAGAGGCTGCAGAAAGGAACACAGCCTGCTGACATCCTGATTTTAGTCCAGTGAGACTCATACCAGATTTCTGACCTTCAGAGCTACAAGATAATAAATTTGTGTTGTTTAAACCATCAGGTTTATGGTAATTTGTTACAATCACAGGAGAAAACTAATACAAAGAGTAAATGAGATAATCCACATAAAGCACTAAACAGAATGCTAATAGTAATCAAAATTAGGCCTTGAAGGCTTGTTTGCATTGTACCTAACATCAGAGTGTCCACATCAAAGAACTGGGTAAGAGTAGCTGATGGAGATTATGAGAGAGGTGGGTTAAAGCCCTGTTAAGCCTCCCATTAATTCCCTCATTGCCAAAAAGGTTGACTGTCTACAAATAGGATGAAATTCTCCATACTTGGAGAAGAAGGATTTGAAGACAAACCACTAACCAAGTGGATAAAACCCCATCCTGGCTTTGGATGTCTGAGCCACTGAGTTTTAAATGTCAACTTATACTTTAGAGAATAATTCAAAGATCTCTGGTGATCACATATACCATATAGTGTGTGCATGTGTTATGTAGAGAGAGATAGAAATAGATATAGATATAGATATAGATATAGATATAGATATAGATATAGATATAGATATATCATATCTTATCACCATATCATATATATTTTTGGAGTCAGTTCTGATGTCCTTTCTTTCAGGGAAGGAAACTGTTGAGAGGGGAGGTCTGCATAGGTGCCACCTGTAATTAATTCTGAATTAATGGAAAGAGAGGGGCTTTGTAAACCTACAGATTCTTAATCCCTTCTGCAGAGATTCCAATGTGGTGGTGGGTCTGGGGAGATGGCCACAAATCTGCATGTGTAAGAAGCTCTTCAAGCAGATTCAGGTTTTTATAACCATTAGACAAGATAACTTCAAGAGCTCTCTCAGTGTGGTTCTGTGATAATACTTTGTTGATGATGATGCTATGATCTCCATCTTGACTGGGGATTGAGGGGTCCTGGTTAATCAGCCATTCTGCATGCTGGAGTTGGGGGGTTACAACCATCCCCCAATTCTAAGAAAAAACTGATGCTCCTACAGGTGAAGTGGCTTGGGTCACATACCCACTAAGTGAACTGGAATCTAGGCTGATATGACCTATTCGTTCATTCAATCATTCAACAAAGTGCCAACTATATTCTATACTCTTTAAAATTTTTTAATTATGTAATTATACATGACATATTTTCCTTATAAAATGTCTAATAATATAAAGAAAAGAGAAAAAATACTATTTCATTCTCCTTCTTCAATCTTATATTCCTCTCCTAAGATCATCTTGTTCTTCAAGAAAATTTTCTATTAATTATATTCATAAATGCACATATTAAAGAATGCTTATGTTGAAGCCTTTTAAAAGAAAAATTGAGATTATACAACCTCCTTTGCCACTTATCAATAAGCCAGTACATAGCAATCACTTTAGCCCTTTTTAACTGCTGCATAGTATTCTATACCACGATGTGTTTGAATCTAAATCTTTTTAAACATTTTCCCATTGGTTGGCATTTAGGTTATTTCCATGTTTTTGCTATTACAAAACAAAAAACATGCTGCACTGAATATCCTTTTATGTGCCTCTCTGTAGGTATGATAAGATTTCTCTAGGATGGTTAGAAGTTTATTTGCTCAGTGGAAGGGAGTGAATGCTCTGCCCTTTTCTACATTGTCTTACTGTAGCTACATGGAGTTGGGGTTTGGGGTGGGTATAATATCACTTAACCCAGAATTCTAGGTTCAAGCTGCTAAAATTTAGTTGCAAATCCTGAAACATTTCTTTCCCTGGGTGTTGACATGGATTGTATAAATGCTGGCCAGTGCATATTGTACAACTACTGAAACATTTTTTTACCATGCCCAGGAGAGCTCCTTGCCTCTTTGTTAACTGAGATCTCATTTGACCTCTCCCAGTGATACAAACAACTGTTTTTTACATTGGACATCTCCTTTGGTCAGCAGCAATTCTAGATCTCAGTCCTGATTTTGAATAATTTAAAATATGTTAAAGGAAAGGGATGTTTGGTTGTTTGCTAAAACAAGCTGTCTTGGACTTTTTCAGCTTTAGTAACTTAGGGGAAATGATGGCTGGCTCTCATGTTCTCGTATGATGGCTCTCATCTGCTTGGAGCCCAGGGCATATTGTAAATAAGTACTGAGGGGACAGAACCAGCCTACAGACCAAAAGCATGATGTGCAACTGAAACTGCCTGGGTGCTTCCCTGCCCTGTGTTTCGCTCCTCACAGATCACTGGGACCTTGGTTTTCACTGTCTTCACTGCAGCACTGAGTTCTTTCCAGTTTGGATATGACATTGGTGTGATCAATGCACCTCAAAAGGCAAGTGAAACACATGCAAGTTCTCTTTTTGGCAATTGCTGTCAGTGACAGAAAGGTAGCGTCTGTGCTTCGACATGGAGATAAAGGGTGCCACGTGAGGGACACCAGGTAATCTTGGCCTTCTTTTGTGTGTCTCCAAAGCTGATAACTTAGCCTTGACTCCTTAGTCAACAATCCTCGCAGGAGAAGAAGGGTGGTAATAAATAATTCTTGATCTCTGACTCTGCTATTTGCTGAGCTCACAGAAAATTGCAGCCTGAATACCATGTGCCCATGATGTTACAAAGAAAGAGAGAGAGTTTATTGCAGCATTCTTTCAGAGGTTCCAAGCATATATGGATGAAAAACTCCAGGGAATAAGGGGAAACTATAGAAGGATGTGTTTCATTCAGTGCACAAACACCTTTTAAGCACCTTCTTACCATGCCTCAGATGCTTTAACATACAGTCTCTCCAGTTCAGTCCCTCCAGCAACATTACTATTCCCATTTCCAGTCCAGTTGAAAACCTTTAGGAGCCCAAGCACTAGAAAGATTACAGTTCCTGCCCCCATTCTTGCCTCCTATAGGTCATTCAAAGCAAAATAATAGAAAACTTTAGAATAATAGTCAAGACTTCCAACAAAGTTTGGGTTTTCTTCAGGATGACTATTTGGATGGTTATTTTTAAAAAAATGTATCAAATAATTTCTAAACTTTTTATAACTTATTTTGTGCACCTGTACTCTGGTGTCCATTGGATAGAGAGGAGAAGGATGTGATTTTCCCCAGCTCCCACAGCTTGCAAGACAGGGGGACCAGGAGTTCATTCCCCCCAGCTCTATCAGATTCTTGAGGGAAGGATTGGTATCTTGTTCCTCTTCCCATCACCAGTGCCAACACGATGACTGGCATATCAAAGGGGTTTAATAAAGTGTTAGTGAGTGAACAAGTGTATGAGCATTTGTTGGATGCCTTCTATTGAATCCATCCTTGCCCCACCTGCTTCTCTTACAACATTAGGCTCCAAGGAAGATATAAGATCCTGCAGGGTGTGAATGTATGAAATGTGTGCTACCCACAGTCCATTACCTGAAAAGGGCTGCTCCTTGGGCCAAAACTTGTGCCTCGGTTATCATCATGGGAGCAGCAGACCTTACCACAAGAGGTCAGGTAGCCTGCAACACTGGCAAATATTTATCATCACCCACACAAGAACCATGTCGTCCAGGTCTCCTGAAGTTTGGTTCAACTTCACCGTGACCTGGAATTGGCAGAATCCCTGTTCTTTTGCTGGAAGTCCTTTTCACATTCTTAAACTATCTTTTCCAGTCCCAGAGTGAAAACTAGGTGAAGGTCTCCCTACTCCTTCAATCCAAGTCCCAGAGCCAGAGCTGAAAACAGGGATCCCCCCGCCACTGGCGTACAGATTAATGCTTTTCTAAGGCCTCTTCCCTTTGTGTGTTTAAAGAGTTGCTTAAATTTGATTATGTAAGAATGGTCATACAGGCCCTGAATGACATTTTGGAATTATTTTAAGGTACTTTAAAGTAACACTTTTTATGATTATAAAATAAAATATGCCTGCTGCATAAATTATAAGAAAAAAATCAACCATAATTCTACCACAAAGAGAAAACTGCTGAGAATACTTTGGGTAACTCCTTCTAGCCCTTTTTCTATGCATATTATTCATGCAGAGCATCTTTCTAATGAGGCAGATGTCTCGGTCAGGCTTTGTTTATCTTAAGAGGATGTCAAGTGTTCCCCTTACTCGGTTGACTTTAGAACACAGAACTTTGCACAACCTAGAAGAGCTATATTTCAGGTACGTATGGGATAGTATCAACCCAGGTGGCTGCCACTGAATAGTGATCAAATCAGCACTGAGAGAGAATGGCATGGGAGGAAGACGGCCTGAAGAATATGCTTTCTTTCAATTATGCTTTGGCATGATATTCGCCTCTATGAAGCACATTGTAAAATACGGCTCTGTGAAACTTAGTTTTGCACACTGTTCTTCCTTTTACACACTGAACTCTACGAGGAACCCTAGGAGAAACACCCTTCAGGTCTCAGTACCTTCTCAAGGGCCACTGAGCTGTTGTAAACTTTGGAATTCATTAATATGTACTTGATTCTTTTCTCCTCTTTGCACTGGCTACTAGGAAATTCAGTGCTAAATTCGTGGCTCACTTTGAGCAAAGATATAGCACCCAGCGTTTGAATTTTGTAAACCAACTTTATTCTTGGTCTCATTTTAAATTTCCCAATCTTTTTTCTTGTATCCATCTTACACTTTTGTTAAAATATTTACATAACCAATTTAAGTCCTACTGTGCAAAAGCGACACGTGAAAATGTGTCTTTTTAGCTTGCAGAGTATTTTCAATGTGAATAGCTGCCAACATTTAAAAATTGAAGAACTTTAAATAAAAATCCAGATTTCTGGCTTCTGTTAAAAAAAATTAAAGGTCATGCAACACTGGCCTCCTCTGTACATCTTCCTTGTTTAGATGGGACAAATGCTCTCCTACTCCACAATCCTGACCACTCCCTATTCTTTGTTCCAGTCACTGAGGTACTCTTTGCCTCCTCTGCTTAGTCATTCCTGCCTGGTTCCTGTTGGCACCGAAATAATGGAGTTATTTTTCTTTATTTTATTTCCTCAGATAATAGAATTCCATTATAGACATGTGTTGGGTGCTCCACTGGATGACCGAAAGGCCACCAACAACTATACTATCAACAGCACAGAGGACCTGCCCACAGCCCTACACCCAGTGGGACCAATCCCTTGGGCCGAGGAGGAGAGTATGGCATCTGATCACCTCGTCACCATGCTCTGGTCCCTGTCTGTGTCCAGCTTTGCAGTTGGTGGAATGATCGCATCATTCTTCGGTGGGTGGCTTGGGGACAAGCTTGGAAGGTAGGCAAATTTCATAAATAAGCATTAAACACAGAAACTTTAGTCTTTTCGTTTTGTTAGGATTTGTTTAGAAAGATAACATTTTTCCTTTTGTGGAGTCGTTTTAGAGTTGTTTTTCCAATTCATGACTCTCTAAGGCAGGTTCATATTAGACCAAGTCAATGGAGAAAGCTGTTGCAGCAATCTAATTAATTGTGGAGGTATTTACAGAAAAATTGTGTTTGGTGTGCATTTCTAGATAATTGCTTTGACTTTCTGGCTTTGTAAGTTATAAAATATGTTAGGAAACCTCTGCACAAATGGTTAACTCAAAAACTCAACAGAAGAATTGAGATTGGGATTTTTAATTGGGAGTTGCTGTTTGCTTCACCATATCACTTCATTCCTCAAGCGCCCAGTTTCTCATTTTCAAATTAGAATTCAGCATTTGGATCAGCCAAGTCCTAAGGTCATGTCAATATCCCAAACTCCCAGTTGCCCAGTGTACTCAGCCTGGGGATTTTAGCTACTTCTATTTCAAAGTCCCAATCAGAAGTGAAGCAAGTGGTGTCTCCATTTCTCAACTCTTTGGTTGTTTTGGATTAAAAACACAGTGGAACTCCTTTAACCTCAAGTTTCACTTAATCATGTGACATACTAAACCATTTTGGATTTTCCCCCTAAATAGAGAGGAAATAAAATTAAAAAATCAAATGATTTTTTACTTTTTAGATATATTTCCTGTTTATTGAACTCAGCTTTTGTGCATTAATTACCCTTTTTCTGGTAATAAAAATAATATAGGCCAAATATGGAAAGTTTAGAAAAACACAAAAACCTTTAACCTTGTAAATAACTATCTAGGCACTAGCTTAATAATTCTGAATTACAATTCATTTACCAATTCTAGCTACAGACTTTAATTTTTATCTCTCTAGTTGTTAAAATTCTGATAACTTCTCCTTTTACCAGAGCTTTTATATAAGACTATAAGAAGTTTTCTTAATTAAATGATAGCATAGTAATGCAAGTTTTATTCTTTTTCTTATTTGAAAGGGACTTTCTGCTACCATAAAAGAAAATGGTCACTTCCTTACATTAAAAAAAAAATTTTTTTTATTGAGATTGTTCAGATATCATACAACTATCCAAAGATCCAAAGCGTAAAATCAGTTGCCCACGGCACCACCATACAGCTGTGCATCCATCAACACAATTAATTTTTTTTTCAATTTTTAGAACATTTTCACTACTCCAGAAAATAAATAGACAAAAAAAGGAAACTCAGATCCTCCCATACCCCTAACCATGCCCCCCTCCATTATTGATTCATAGTTTTGGTATAGTACATTTGTCACTGTTGATGAAAGAATGTTAAAATACTACTAACTGTAGTATATAGTTCGCAATAGGTATATATTTTTTCCCTATATGCCTCTTTATTATTAACTTCTAGTTATAGTGACATACATTTGTTCTAGTTCATGAGAGAGATTTCCAATATTTGTATAATCATGGACATTGTCCACCACAAGATTCACTGTTTTATACATTCCCATCTTTTAACTTCCAACTTTCCTTCTGGTGACATGCATGACTCTGAGCTTACCCTTTCCACCACCTTTACACAACCTTTCAGCACTGTTAGTTATTCTCACAACCTGCTACCATCACCCCTGTCCATTTCCAAACATTTAAGTTCACCCTAGTTGAACATTCTGCTCATAATAAGCAATGGCTCCCTGTTCTTTAGCCTCATTTCTCTATCCTGGTAATTTATATTTCATGTCTATGAGTTTACATATTACAATCAGTTCATGTCAGTGAGATCCTGCAATATTTGCCTTTATGTGTCTTATTTCACTCAATATAGTGCCCTCAAGGTTTCTTCATCAACCCATTTCTTTTAAGATGGTTTTGTTCACACACTATACATTATGTCTTAAATAAACAATCATTGGTTCTACATATAGTCACGTATTTATGTATGGAGCACCATCGCCATTCTCTATATAAGGACATCTCCATTTCTTCCACAAAGATGGAGGAAGAGTCAAAGAAGTCAGAGAGACAAAAGAAAAAGAAAAGAGAAAGAGAGAAAAACAAACAAACAAACAAAAAACTCAATAGCTACGAAGTGACAAAAGGAAAGATAGCATTAACATAAAGTAGAATAAAGAGTCAGACAACATTACCAATGCCAGGAGTCCCATACACTTCCCCTATTCCCCCCCCCATATGCATTTAGCTTTGGTGTATTGCCTTTGTTTTATTAAAGGAAGCATACTACAATGTTTCTGTTAATTCTAGCCTCTGGTTTGCATTGATTGTATTTTCCCCCCAATTCCACCCTATTTTTAACACCTTGCAATGTTGACATTCATTTGTTCTTCCTCATGTAAAAACATATTTGCACCTTTTATTACAATCATTGAGCATCCTAGGTTTCCCTGAGTTACACAGTCCCAGTCTTTATCATTTGTCTTTTGTTCTGGTGTCCCACATGATCTCAGCCTTCCTCTTTCAACCATATTCAGTCATCTGTGTTCAGTGTACTTACATTGTTCTGCTACTATCTCCCAAAACTGTTTTCAAACCTCTTACTCCTGTCTTTTCCTTTCTGTCTGCAGTGCTTCCTTTAGTGTTTCCTGTAGAGCAGGTATCTTGTTCACAAACTTTGTTATTGTCTGTTTGTCAAAGAATATTTTAAGCTCTCCCTCATATTTGGAGGATAATTTTGCCGGATATAGGATTCTTCGTTGGTGGTTTTTCTCTTTCAGTATCTTAAATATATCACCCCACTTCCTTCTTGCCTCCATGGTTTCTATTGAGAAATCCACACATAGTCTTTATCAAGCTTCCTTTGTATGTGATAGATCGCTTTTCTCTTGCTGCTTTCAGGAGTCTCTCTTTATCTTTGACATTTGATAATCTGATTATTAAGTGTCCTGGATCCATAATTTTATGTCTTTTGTAAGAGATGGGAAATTTTCATTGATTATTTCCTCTATTATTGCTTCTGCCCCTTTTCCCTTCTCTTCTCCTTCTGGGACAGGAATGACACATAAATTCTTGCTTTTTGTTTTGTCTTTAAGTTCCCAGAGACGTCGCTCATATTTTTCCATTCTTTTCTCTATCTGTTCTTTTGTGTGTAGGCTTTGAGGTGCCTTGTTCTCCAGTTCCTGAGTGTTTTCTTCTGCCTCTTGAGATCTGCTCTTGTATGTTTCCATTGTGTCTTTCATTTCTTGTGCTGTGCCTTTCATTTCCATAGATTCTGCCAGTTGGTTTTTCATACTTTCAATTTCTACCTTATATATGTCCTGTGTTTTCATTATATGGTTCAGCTCTTTTGCCATACCTTCCCTAAACTTTTTGAATTGGTTTATTATTAGTTGTTTCAATTCCTGTATCACAGTTGAAGTGTAAGTTTGTTCCTATGACTGGGCCATAACTTCATTTTTCTTAGTGTAGGTTGTAGTTTTCTGTTGTCTAGGCATGGTTTCCTTGGTTACCCCAATCAGGTTTTCCCAGAGCAGAACAGGCTCAGGTCCCAGAAGGAAGAAATATTCAGTATCCAGTTTCCCTGAGAATGAGTCTTAAAAAATTGGTACACCCTCTGATGCCTCCAGTCACTGTGCTTTTCCGCCCAGCAGGTGGTGCCTGTTAGCCTGTAATTCTTGACTGGTGTAAGGAGGTGTGGCTGTTTTCCCCCAGGCTGTGTGGTCTGGTTCTGAATGGAAGACAGGTAGTAGAGCTGGGCCCCACCCCTTTCCTCTTAGAGAACATAGACCCCCTAGTGGGAGGTCATTAGCATTTCAATGGTCTCTCTCTGCCTGTGCTGTCTCTACCCTTTTCTGTGTCACAGCACTGGGAACTGAAAATGGCTGAGGCTTTCTCCACTGAGCTGAAAAAGGAACAGAAAGTCCCCTTCAGAGCTAGTCTGAGGCAACCCTCTGGCTCTCCAAGATCAGTCATCACCCAAAGCCTCTGTCTGCTTGTTGGGGATTCGTACCTCATAGTGAGCAGTTCACGCTCGCTAATTAAAACCCCAGTTGGAGCTCAGCTGAGCTATATTCGCTTGCTGGGAGAGAGCTTCTCTCTAGCACCATGAGGCTTTGCAGCTCAGGCTGTGGGGGCAGGGGTCTCCCAACTTGGATCCGCAGTTTTTACTTATAGATTTTATGCTGTGATCTCAGGCATTCCTCCCAATTCAGGTTGGTGTATGATGAGTGGACAGTCACGTTTGTCCCCCTGCAGTTATTCTGGATTATTTACTAGTTGTTTCTGGTTTTTTTTCAGTTGTTCCAGGGGGACAACTTATCTTCCACTCCTCTCTATACTGCCATCTTAGACCCTCTCTCCACTTCCTTACATTTTTTATCAACTTACTGGTATTTAGTCAAACTTTAAATAAGAATCCCTAAAATACAGAGTTCTTAAACATCATTTCAATGTGCACTAATGTGGCGTAAACAGTGAATAGGGTATTTTCTAGATTAATTATTTCTAAAGTAAATTAAATTAAGCAAAATTAAATTAAATTAAAATTTAAAATATGGACAAACCAATTATTTTAGGTTACTAATGTTTTACACTTCTCATACCTGAAGAAAAACTGTAAACCACTATTATCCCACACCTAAACATTTCATGAGTGTTCTAGTGATGAAGCCAGGATTCATGTCCTCTTAATCATTAGGCTTTAGTATCAATAATGGTCATACCCCCAAACAATGCCAAATGATCTCTTATCTAGTGATCTATGGTAAACTAAAAATGAGGCTTCTTGCAGGTCTCAGTAGAAAAAATGATCCTCCTTGAAAAGCAGCTGTAAAATTCATAATTTCAATTTCAAAATTAAGACAAGAGTTCAAATTCTCCCATAAAACTATTTTTTTTTCTGGGAGATTCACTGGAAAATGACATGATTTTTCTTTATTGCCAGGGCCATTTCTCTACCAGTTAAAAAATAAATAAGTAAAAATGTATTCCTTCCATTACTGCTAAAGGAAGTCTTTGCTTGCCCCCATGCAACAGTCAGTAGATGTCGATAGCCACTATTTAATAGTTTTGGGTTTGCAAGGTCAATTTTTCCACGGACTGTACACTTACAATTTAATAACCAGGTATGGTGTCCCATGGCAAGCAACACTACCATGATTCAAGGAAGGTATATATACCTTGCCTTTGAATGCATGCTGTATCCTTTTCTATCAAACATGCAACTTACTAAAATGAAGCATTAAGCTTTGGTTTTGCACAGAACAAGTCTTAGTGCTGTCACTTACTAGCTGTGTGAAAATAAGCAAGTTACTTAGATTCTCTAAAACATTTTCCCCATCTGCAATATGAGGAAAAATAATACCTACACATGACATCCTTGTGAGGATTAAATGAGAAAAGTACGAAGTGTCCCACACAATGCCTGGAACCCAGTAAGCAGGCAGTAAATATGGGCTCTTTTTGGATGATAATGATGATGACAACAATGATGATGAAGCCTATGCTAACAGGATCATTAAGAGCAAGATTTGAAGAAATACACTTTGGTAGAAATAAGTTTCTCTCTCCCTGATTCAATTATACTCATATATTTTTAGATTACTTATTCTTGGTCATTTCTCATGTTTGAACAGAAGTTAAAAGTCCTTTAAGTTGTATAAAGTGCTCCAGCATCCAGTTTTGGTGGTAAGGATGAGAGTCTTCAGAGCTCTCTGGCATCAAAAATCTTTTCAGACTATTTCTTTTAAGACTTTAAAACTTTATAATCACTTCCACCCTCCATTAGAATAGACTACTAACTAGCTGATACCAACTTCTTAGGGTAAGTTACTGCCTTTGACTGCTCTCTATCCTTGTGTAGAGAAAAAGAACTTCACAGTAGTCTGAGTGGAAAGACAACCTTAACTTTCTTTTTCTAATTTTACCTGGGACTGGCCAGCTTCTAAACCACTCTCTCCTCCCTGCTTTTTAGGTAGTGATAATTGTTTACAATTCATTTCCATCAAATCATATGTATTATTTTCCTATTCCTGCTTTAACAAATTACCACAAATGTAATGGCTTTAAAAATCACAGATTTATTCTCTCACAGTTCTGGAGGTCAGAAATTGAAAATCAGTTGCACCAGGCTAAAGTCAAAGTGTCAGTAAGGCCAGATCCTTCCAGAGGATCTGAGAGAAGAATCCATTCCTTGCCTTTTTCCAGCTGCTAGAGGTCACCTGTATTCCTTGGTTTGTGGTCCCTTCTTCCATCTTCAAAATGCATCACTCCAAACTCTGCTTCTGTCATCGTATCACCTTCTCCTCTTCTGCAGTAGTACCTCCCTCTGCCTCTGCCTCCCTCTTTTTTTTTTTTTTTTTACAGTTCATTTATTTTTTTTTCTTTCATTTTTATTGAGATTGTTCAGATACCATACAATTATCCAAAGATCCAAAGTGTACAATCACTTGCCCCTGGGTACCCTCATACAGCTGTGCATCCATCACACTTAATTTTTGTTCAATTTTTAGAAACTTTTCATTACTCCAGACAAGAAATAAAGTGAAAGATGAAAAGAGAAAAAAAGAAAAGGAAACTCTAAACCACCCCTATCCCTAAACAACCCCCCTCAATTGTTGACTCCTAGTATTGATATAGTACGTTTGTTACTGTTTATGAAAAAATGTTGAAATACTACTAACTGTAGTATATAGTTTGTAATAGGTATATAGTTCTTCCCTATATGCCCCCCTATTATTAACTTCTAATTGTATTGTCATACATTTGTTCTGGTTCATGAAGTGATCTCTAGTATTTGTACAGTTGATCATGGACATTGCCCACCATAGGATTCAGTTTTATACATTTCCATCTTTTGACCTCCAACTTTCCTTCTGGTGACATATATGACTCTGAGCTTCCCCTTTCCACCTCATTCACACACCATTCGGCACTGTTAGTTCTTCTCACATCTTGCTACCAACACCCCTGTTCATTTCCAAACATTTAAGTTCATCCTAATTGAACATTCTGCTCATACTAAGCAAGAGCATCTACATTTCTTCCACAAGGCAGGAGGGAGAGTCATAGAAGGTAGAGAGGCAAAAGAAAGAGGAAACAAAAAAATGACAGCTAGGAAGCAGCAAAAGGAAAAATAACCTTAAATCAAAGTAGAATAAAGAATCAGACAATACCACCAATGTCAAGTGTCTAACATGCCTCCTCTATCCCCTCCTCTTATCTGCGTTCACCTTGGTATATCACCTTTGTTACATTAAAGGAAGCATAATACAATGATTCTATTAGTTACAGTCTCTAGTTTATGCTGATTGCATCCCTCCCCCAATGCCTCCCCATTTTTAACACCTTGCAAGGTTGACATTTGCTTGTTCTCCCTTGTAAAAGAACATATTTGTACATTTTATCACAATTGTTGAATACTCTAGATTTCACCAAGTTACACAGTCCCAGTCGTTATCTTTCCTCCTTTCTTGTGGTGTCTCACATGCTCCCCATCTTCCTCTCTCAACCGTATTCATAGTTACCTTTGTTCAGTGTACTTACATTGTTGTGCTACCATCTCCCAAAATTGTGTTCCAAACCACACACTCCTGTCTTCTATCACCCTGTAGTGCTCCCTTTAGTATTTCCTGTAGGGCAGGTGTCTTGTTCCCAAAGTCTCTCATTGTCTGTTTGTCAGAAAATATTTTGAGCTCTCCCTCATGTTTGAAGGACAGCTTTGCTGGATACAGGATTCTTGGTTGGTGGTTTTTCTCTTTCAGTATCTTAAATATATCACACCACTTCCTTCTTGCCTCCATGGTTTCTGCTGAAAGATCTGCACATAGTCTTATTAAGCTTCCTTTGTATGTAATGGATTGCTTTTCTCTTGCTGCTTTCAGGATTCTCTCTTTGTCTTTGACATTTGATAATCTGATTATTAAGTGTCTTGGCGTAGGCCTATTCATATCTCTTCTGTTTGGAGTATGCTGCGCTTCCTGGATCTGTAATTTTATGTCTTTCATAAGAGATGGGAAATTTTCATTAATTATTTCCTCTATTATTGCTTCTGCCCCCTTTCCCTTCTCTTCTCCTTCTGGGACACCAATGATACGTACATTATTGTACTTTGTTTCATCCTTGAGTTCCCGGAGACGTTGCTCATATTTTTTCATTCTTTTCTCCATCTGCTCCTTTGCGTGTAGGCTTTCAGGTGTTTTGTTCTCCAGTTCCTGAGTGTTTTCTTCTGCCTCTTGAGATCTGCTGTTGTATGTTTCCATTGTGTCTTTCATCTCTTGTGTTGTGCCTTTCATTTCCGTAGATTCTACTAGTAGGTTTTTTGAACTTTTGATTTCTGCCGTATACATGTCCAGTGCTTCCTTTACAGCCTCTATCTCTTTTGCAATATCTTCTCTAAACTTTTTGAATTGATTTAGCATTAGTTGTTTAAATTCCTGTATCTCAGCTGAAGTGTACGTTTGTTCCTTTGACTGGGCCATAACTTTGTTTTTCTTAGTGTAGGTTGTAATTTTCTGTTGTCTAGGCATGGTTTCTTTGGTTATCCAAATCAGGTTTTCCCAGACCAGAACAGGCTCAGGTCCCAGAGGGAAGAAATATTCAGTATCTGGTTTCCCTGAGGGTGTGTCTTAGAAAATTGCTCCACCCTTTGATGCCTCGGGTCACTGTGCTTTTCTGCCCAGCAGGTGACGCCTGTTAGCCTATAATTCTTGACTGGTGTGAGGAGGTATGGCCATATTCCCCCAGGCTCTGGGGTCTGGTTCTGAATGGAAAGGGCCCCACCCCTTTCCTCCTAGAGAAGACAGACCCCTCAGGTGGAGGTCATTAGCATTTCAATGGCCTCACTCTCTGCTTGTGGTGTCTCCACCCTTCCCAGAGTCACAACCCTGGAAACTGAAAATGACTGGGGCTTTCTCCCCTGAGCCAAAAAAGAAACAGATAGTCCCCTTCAGACCCAGTCCAAGGCAACCCTCCGGCTCTCCCAGGTCAGTCATCACCCAAAGCCTCTGTCTGTTTTTGGGGCTGCGTACCTGTAGTGAGCAGTTCACACTCGCTACTTAAAACCCCAGTTGGAGCTCAGCTGAGCTGTATTCGCTTGCTGGGAGAGAGCTTCTCTCTGGCACCACGCGGCTCTGCAGCTCGGGCTATGGGGGAGGGGGTCTCCTGACCTGGTTCCGCAGGTTTTACTTACAGATTTTATGCTGTGTTCTCGGGCATTCCTCCCAATTCAGGTTGGTGTATGATGAGTGGATGGTCTTGTTGTCCCCCCGCAGTTATTCTGGATTATTTACTAGTTGTTTCTGGTTTTTTGTAGTTGTTCCAGGGGGACTACTTAGCTTCCACTCCTCTCTATGCCGCCATCTTGCCCGAGTCCCAGTTCATTTATTTGCCTCCCTCTTAAAGGACACTTGTGATTATATCATTGGGTCCACCTGGATAATCTAGGATAATCCCCCATCTCAATATCCTTAACTTAATCACATCTGCAAAATCCCTTTTGCAATATAAGGTAATATATTCACAGGGTCTGGGAATTAGGACATGAACATCTTAGAAGGGCATTATTCAGCCTACAACATGGGTATCAGACAATAAGAATTTATTGACCTACAGTTTCAGAGGCTAGAAGGTTTGTGTCCTCCTGAGTCCGTACCTTCTGGCTGGCCAACAATCTTTGGGGTTCCTTGGCTTTTCTGCTGCATGGCAGAGCACATGGTGGTGTCTTCTCCTTTCTCTTCTGGGTTCCATTAACTTCCAGCTTCCAACTGCTCTCCGTGTCTCCTGTTCTGTGTCCAATTTCCTCTGTTTATAAGCATTTCAGCTGTATTGGATTAAAGCCTACCCTCATTCAGTTTGGGCACACCTTAACTAATCACATCTTCTAAGGCCCTATTTACAAATGGGTTCACACCCATGGGGCCAGGGGTTGGGACCTGGATATGCCTTTGGGGGGAACATGGTTCAATCCCCAATACGAACACAACAAGGTGTTTACATTTCTTCATGAAACAAACGTTTCCACACCTGCCCACTTGGATTCTTTTATTGACCTTATCATCATCAAGTTAACTTTGAAGAAGGTTTTTGTGTACCTCGCTTTCCCCTTGTAGGAATAAAAGTATCAGATACCTGCAAATATTGTCAATTTTCACATGCTTAATTTTGAAAATGATTTTTTTTTTGCTAACATCAGCTTTACTATGTAGTTCACACTGGTTGACATTAATTCATAGATCCTGGGAATATGATGACATACAATGTTAAAAGAAATAGTAGGAGAGAGGGGAAGATGGCAGATTAAGAGAGTCAGGGCAAAAAACATCTCCATGAAAAACACTAGATGAAAGACAGAATACCAGTTCTGCACCGACTGGACAAGGTCTGCTAAATCCACAGGGACTGTGCACTTGGTGAAATCGCGAGTCTGCATTCAGACATGAGTGAGTGAGGCTGCTAGGGAGCCAGCAGCCATGCTGCAGTTGGGAGAAACGGGGTTGGCATTTGGTGAGGGATTAGTTTTAAAAATCCCAAAAGTGGCTGAGGATCTGGCAGTGAGAACCGCACAGTCAAGTGTGGGGAGACTGCTTTCCCCACCCTGGGCACCTGCTTCATTGTCTGGCATGGACAATAGCCATTTGCACACCTGCAGCTAATTGTCCCAGATATAGGAAGGCAGAGGTATGTGTAAAGGGGGAAATTACCACGCCCCATACAGCCATCTTTTCAGCAGGCTGGGAATGTGCCTGAGTGGCACTGCGGCCCAGACCTACGCCGCATGGCCCAGCATGGTAGGAAGCACCATCCAAACCCCAGGCACCTGCCTCAGTACTTGGCGTGGATAATAGCCTTTCGCACACCCGCAGCTAATTGTCCCAGAGCTAGGAAGACAGAAGTCCCGCTGAAGGAGGAATTTACCATACCCACACAGCCACCCTCTCAGTGGGCTGGGAACACCCCTGCAAGGCACAGCAGCCCAGGGCTTCCCTTGGAGACTGTGCTCCCCTGTGACATGCTGTCTTCCCCCCCACCACAGAGGCTGTTGGAGGTGGGACCTGCACGGATGTCCCAGAGGCCCTACAACAATATCAGGGACTCGTGGGTCTGCAGCAGAGACAGACTGTGGGGAGACTGAGCTGAAGGTTTGGACTCCTGCAACAGCTTTAAGTCTCCAGGAATGCCTGGGAGATTTGATTCTTAAAGCCACCGTCCCTCCCTAACCACTACCCACACCCCACATTCAGGGCTGGCAGCACCAACTACACATGGAAATTTGAGGCACTGACTGGACCCTCACAAGATTCAGACCCCCACTCACCACAAAGACAAAGTTGGGGAGAACTGGCTTGAGGGTAATAGGCAGCTCACGGACACCAGCTGCTGGTAACTCAGAGAAAGTACACACCACCAAGCTGTAGCTCTCACAAATTAAGAGATAATTGTTTAAACAAATCTACATATCCTAAAAGAACCCTATCAAGATAAGCAAATGCCAAGAGGCCAAAAACAGCAGACAATTTTAAAGCACATGAAGAAACCAGAAGATATGGATAACCCAAACCCAAACACCCAAATCCAAAGATCAGAGGAGACATAGTACTTGGAGCAATCAATCAAAGAATTAATGACAAACAGTGAGTTCACAGCACAGATATAAAGGACATGAAGAAGACCCTAGAAGAGCATAAAGAAGAATTTGCAAGAGTAAATTTAAAAAATGATGATTTTATGGAAAGAAAAGAAACTGTTGATCAAATTAAAAAGATTCTGGATACACAGAGTACTATATTAGAGGAAGCTGAGGAGAGAATCAGTGAGCTGGAATAGGCCAGAATGGACAGGAAAGTACAAAAGAAAGAATGGGGAAAAAAAATTGAAAAAATTGAAATGGAGCTCAGGGATATGATGGACATATAAAGTGCACAAAAATAAGAATCACTGGTGTTCCAGAAGGGGAAGAGAAGGGTAAAGGTCTAGGAAGAGTATTCAAATAAATTTTAGGGGAAAACTTCCCATACCTTCTAAATAACATAAATACACAAATCATAGATGCACAACAAACTCCAAACAGAATAAATCCAAATAAACCCACTCTGAGACATATTCTGATCAGATTGTCAAATGCTGAAAAGAAGGAGCAAGTTCTGAAAGCAGAAAGAGAGAAGCAATTCACCACATACAAGGGAAACAGCATAAGGCTAAGCAGTGACTACTCAGCGGCCACCATAGAGGTGAGAAGGCAGTGGTATGACATATTTTTTTAAAATTCATTTTTCTTGAGATATATTCACATACCATGCAGTCATACAAAGGGCACATTCAGTTGTTCATAGTACCATTATATAGTTGTGCATTCATCACCAAAATTAATTTTTGAACATTTTCATTACCACACACACGAAAATAATAATAAAAATTAAAGTGAAAAAGAACAATTAAAGTAAAAAAGAACACTGGGTGCCCTGTTTTCTTTTCCCCCATTTTTCTACTCATTGATCCATATACTGGTCAAAGGGGAGTGTGGTCCATATGGCTTTCCCAATCACATTGTCAACCCTCATATACTACATTTTTATACAACCGTCTTCAAGATTCATGGGTTCTGGGTTGTAGTTTGATAGTTTCAGGTATTTACTGCTAGCTATTCCAATTCATTAGAACCTAAAAAGGGTTATCTATATTGTGTGTAAGAGTGCCCACCAGAGTGACTTCTCGGCTCCTTTTGGAATCTCTCTGCCATTGAAGCTTATTTCATTTCCTTTCACATCCCCCTTTTGGTCAAGAAGATGTTCTCCATCCCACGATGCCAGGTCTAGATTCCTCCCCAGGAGTCATATTCCACATTGCCAGGGAGATTTACTCCTCTGGATGTCAGATCCCACACAGGGGGAGGGCAGTGGTATGACATATTTAAAATTCTGAAAGAGAAAAATTGCCAACCAAGAATTCTTTATTCAGCAAAGCTCTCCTTCAAATTTGAGGGAGAGCTTAAATTTTTCACAGACAAACAAATGCTGAGAGAATTTGCTAAAAAGAGACCTGCCCTACTTGAGATACTAAAGGGAGCCCTACTGCCAGAGAAACAAAGAAAGGAGAGAGAGGTATGGAGAAAGGCTCAGAACCAAAGAGATTTAGTAAGGGTATGTTAAAGGAAATTAAGAGAGAGGCCAAAAAAATATATCTGACAAATATAAACCAAAGGACAGGATGGCTGATTCAAGAAATGCCTTCACAGTAATAACACTGAATGTGAATGGATTAAACTCCCCAATTAAAAGATATAGATTGGCAGAATGGATTTAAAAATATGAACCATCAATATGTTGCTTACAAGAGACTCATCTTAGACACAGGGACACAAAGAAATTGAAAGTGAAAGGATGGAAAAAAATATTTCATGCAAGCCATAGCCAAAAAAAAGCAGGAGTAGAAATATTAATATCAAATAAAATAGACTTTAAATGCCAGGATGTTATGAGAGACAAAGAAGGTCACTACATACTAATAAAAGGGACAGTTCAGCAAGAAGAAATTATGCGCCCAACCAAGGTCCCCCAAAATACGTGAGACAAACATTGGCAAAAATAAGGAAGCAATAGATGTTTGCACAGTTTGTAGGAGATGTCAATACATCACTTACTCCTATTGATAGATCTACCAGAGAAAGGTCCAATAAGGAAATTGAGAACCTAAACAATTTGATAAATAAATTTGAATTAACAGACATACATAGAACATTACATCTCAAATCACCAGGGTACACATTCTTCTCTGGTGCTCACGGAACTTTATCCAGAACAGATCATAAGCTGGCCATATAACAAGCCTCAATAAATTTAAAAAGATTGAAATCATTCTAAGCACATTCTCTGATCACAATGGAATACAATTAGAAGTCAATAACCATCAGAGACTTAGAAAATTCACAAATATCTGGAGGTTAAACAACACACTCCTAATCAATCAGTGGGTTAAACAAGAAATAGCAAGAGAAATTGCTAAATATAAAAATGAATAAAATGAGAACACAACATATCAAAACTTATGGGATGCAGCAAAGGCAGTATTGAGGGGGAAATTTATAGCTTTAAATGCATACATTAAAAAAGGAAGAAAGAGCTAAAATCAAAGAACTAATGGAGCAACTGAAGAAGCTAGAAATTAAATAGCAAACTAATCCTAAACCAAGTAGAAGAAAAGAAATAAGGATTAAAGCAGAAATAAAGTAGAAGAAAAGAAATGACAAGGATTAAAGCAGAAATAAATGACATAGAGAACAAAAAAAAATTAGAAAGAATAAATAAAACCAAAAGTAGGTTCTTTGAGAAGATCAGCAAGATTGACAAGCCCCTAGCTAGACCGACAAAATAAAAAAGAGAGAAGACCCAAATAAACAAAATAATGAATGAGAGAAATGAAATTACTGTGGATCCCGAAGAAATTTAAAAAATTATAAAAGGATACTATGAACAACTGTATGCCAACAAACTAGATATTTAGAGGAAATGGACAATTTCCTGGAAACATATGAACAACCTAGACTGACCAGAGAAGAAATAGAAGACCACAACCAACCAATCACAAGCAAAGAAATTCAGTCCTCAAAAAGCTTCCCACAGATAAATGCCCAGGGCCAGATGGCTTCACAGGGGAAGTCTACCAAACATTCCAAAAAGAACTGATACCAATCTTACTTAAACTCTTTCAAAACACTGAAGAAAACGGAACACTACCTAACACATTTTATGAAGCTAACATCAATCTAATACCAAAACCAGGTAAAGAAAGGACAACTATAAGCCAATCTCCCTAATGAATATAGATGCAAAAAATCTCAACAAAATACTTGCAAATCAAATCCAAAGACACATTAAAAAAATCATACGCCATGACCAAGTGGGGTTCATTCCAGGCATGCAAGGATGGTTCAACATAAGAAAATCAATCAATGTATTACAACACATTAACAAATCAGAAGGGAAAAATCAAATGATCATCTCAATAGATGATGAAAAAGCATTCGACAAAATCCAGCATCTTTTTTTTGATAAAAACACTTCAAAAGGTAGGAAATGAAGAAAACTTCCTCAATATGAAAAAGGGCATATATGAAAAACCCACAGCCAGCCTAGTACTCAATGGCAAGAGACTGAAGGCCTTCCCTCTAAGATCAGGAACGAGACAAGGATGCCTGCTGTCACCACTGTTATTCAACACTGTGCTAGAAGTGCTAGCCAAAGCAATCCGACAAGACAAAGAAATAAAAGGCATCCAAATTGGAAAGGAAGAAGTAAAACTGTCATTATTTGCAGGTGATATGATCTTATATCTGGAATACCCTGAGAAATCCATGACACAGCTACTTGAACTAATAAACAAATTTAGCAAAGTAGCAGCATACAAGATTAATGCACGTAAGTCAGTAATGTTCCTATACACTAGAAATGACCGAACTGAAGAGCCACTCAAGAAAAAGATACCATTTTCAATAGCAACTAAAAAAATCAAGTACCTAGGAATAAACTTAACCAAAGATGTAAAAGACCTATATATAGAAAACTACATAACTTTACTAAAAGAAATAAAAAGGGACCTAAAAAGATGGAAAAATATTCCTTGTTCATGGATAGGAAGGCTACATGTCATTTAAGATGTCAATTCTACCCACACTCATCTACATTTCAATGCAATCCCTATCAAAATTCCAACAACCTACTTTGCAGACTTGGAAAAGCTAGTTATCAAATTTATCTGGAAGGGGAAGATGCCTCAAATTGCTAAAAACATTCTAAAAAAGAAAAACAAAGTGGGAGGACTTATACTCCCTGACTTTGAAGCTTATTATAAAGTTACTGTAGTCAAAACAGCATGGTACTGGCACAAAGAAAGACATATTGATCAATGGAATCGAACTGAGAATTCAGAGATAAAGTCCCTGATCTACAGTCGACTGATCTTTGATTAGGCCCCTAAAACCACTGAACTGGGACATGACAGTCTTTTCAACAAATGGGGCTGGAAGTGCTGGATATCCATATCCAAAAAACCAAAGAGGACCTCTACCTCACACCCTACACAAAAATTAACTCAAAATGGATTGAAGACCTCAAAATGAGAGACAATACCATAAAACTCCTAGAAGATAATGTAGGGAAACATCTTCAGGACCTTGTAGTAGGAGGTCACTTCCTAGACCTTACACCCAAAGCACAAGCAACAAAATTAAAAATAGATAAATGGGAACTCCTCAAACTTAAAAGCTTCTGTACCTCAAAGGAATTTGTCAAAAAGGTGAAGAGGCAGCCAACTCAATGGGAAAAAATATTTGGAAACCATGTATCTGACAGAAGACTGATAGCTTGCATATGTAAAGGAATTCTTCAACTCAACGACAATAATACAGACAGCCCAATTATAAATGGGCAAAAGATATGAAAAGACAGTTCTCTGAAGAGGAAATACAGATGGCCAAAAAACACATGAAAAAATGTTCAGCTTCACTAGCTATTAGGGAGATGCAAATTAAGACCACAATGAGATATCATCTCACACCAATTAGACTGGCTGCCATTAAACAAACAGGAAACTAAAAATGCTGAAGAGGATGTGGAGAAATTGGAACTCTTATTCATTGTTGATGGGACTGTAATATGGTACAGCCACTCTGGAAGTCAGTCTGGCGGTTCCTTAGAAAACTAGATATAGAGTTACCTTCGATCCAGCAATTGCACTTCTCGGTATATACCCAGAAGATCTGAAAGCAGTGACATGCACAGATATCTGCACGCCAATGTTCATAGCAGCAGTATTTACAATTGCCAAGAGATGCAAACAACCCAAATGTCTTTCAACAGATGAGTGGATTAACCAAATGTGGTATATACACACGATGGAATACTACGCGGCAGTAAGAAGGAACAAGGTTGTGAAACATATGACAACATGGATGAACCTTGAAGACATAATGCTTAGCGAAATAAGCCAGGCACAAAAAGAGAAGTATTGTATGTTACCACTAATATAAACACTGAAAAATGTAAAATAAATGGTTTATAATGTAGAACGTAGGGGATCTAGTGATAGACAGCAAATAGTGATGGGGGAATGATAATCTAGTAACAGATAAGTTATAGTGTGTAAACTTAATGTTCTGGAAATGCCCAGGAATGACTATGGTTTATTAATTTCTGGGGGGAATGGCAGGAACAAGTTCGCAGAAACATAGTTATTTTAGGTTACTTGTTTTTCTTATTCCTTTGCTGGGTTATAGTCTAAATATTCTCTTGGGGTAGAGTAGGAACATATTGGAAGTAATGTAGTTATTATAGGTCATGAATTTTTTCTTATTTCTTTATTTTGCTTTTGTTTGAAATGTTTTATTGTCTGTTTTTTAAATTTTCTGATAAAGTTAATTGAAAAAAATACAATAGAAAAATACATATATGTATATGCAGAGCCCCCTGAGGAGCTGGGGGAAAATGCAGAGGTGTTGGGCTTCCTCACCTGGATGGCTGTTGATGCTCTCACAAACATTGAGGACAGGCAGGATGATGGGCCAAGCCCTTTATCACAAGACTTGCCCTTATGAAGCTTGTTACTGCAAAGAAGAGGCTAAACCTGGTTATAATTGTGCCTAAGAATACCTCTTTGTTGCTCAGATGTGGCCCTCTCTCTGTAGCTAAGCCAACTTGGCAGGTGAAATCACTGCCCTTCCACCTACGTGGGACCCAAAACCACGTCAGGTGTAAATCTCCCTGGCAACACAGGATATGACTCCCGGGAATGAATCTGGACCCGGCATTGTGGGATTGAGAGTATCTTTTTGACCAAAAGGGGGATGTGAAATGAAATAAATTTCAGAGGCTAAGAGATTCCAAATGGATTCGAGAGGTCACCCTGGTAGGCATTCTTACGCACTAATAGATAACCCTTTTTAGGTTTTAACTTATTGGAATAACTAGAAATAAATACCTGAAACCAACAAACCGCAACCCAGTAGCCTTGACTCTTGGGGTAGAGTAGGAATAACATCTGAGCAACAAAGACGCATGTATAACAATGTAGCTTACAAGGGGTGACAATGTGAATGGGAAAGCCTTGTGGATCACACTCCCCTTTATCCAGTGTATGGATGGATGAGTAGAAAAATGGGGACAAAAAACTAAAGGAAAAATAGGGCAGTGGGGTGGACGACATGGGTGTTCTTTTTTTTACTCTTATTTTTTCCTATTCTTATCTTCACTTTTTCGGGTATAAGGAAATATTCAAAAAAATAGAAGGGGATGATGATGAACAACTATATGATGGTAATGTGAACAATTGATTGTGCACTTTGGATGACAGTATGGTATGTGAATATATCTCAATAAAATTGAATATAAAAAAAGAAAAAATAGTAATAATAATTCTCAATGATAAGGCTTAAAGTAAAAGTATGTTTTAATTTACTTCCAAATACTTCATACAAAAGGAAAATTAGCTTTGAAAGTTCCCTTCATCATCTACATCAACTAAAAACTGTACCATTAAAAAAACAACAAAAAAAGAAAACTAGAAATCACAGATCGCAACTACAGAATTTAATTTAGCTATCATTAAGCAATTATCTAAAACAATGAACCTGTAACAAACTTAATTAGTTAACTGTTTGAAAAAGTGTCTGACGTGCTAAACTCGTCATCATCATAATTCAGTCTTCTCTACGGAAAGATGAAGAGCAGGTATATACAACCAAGATTCTCCCAACGTCAATATTACTTATTATTAATGCTTTAGTCCATAGTTAAGCAAAAGCAGCAATCTTGGTTAAAGTTTCCCTATCTAGCTTTTACAGCAAAATTAAAATAAACACTCTCAGGTAAATATCTCAGCATGCTCTGAAAGCATATACATTTATCAAGTTTTGGTGCTGAATTTATAATCCTTGCATTTTAAAATTTCAGAATCAAAGCTATATGGGTAGCTAACAGTCTCTCGTTGATTGGAGCTCTCTTTATGGGGTTTTCGAAATCAGGACCATCTCATATTCTTATAATTTCAGGAAGAGGCATATCAGGACTCTATTGTGGTAAGTCACACATATGCATCTTTGTCTGAAATTATTCTAAAGGCAGATGTGGTAACATGCAGGGATTTTTTTTTTTTTTTTTTTTTGAGTCTAAGGTGGTGTCACAAAAGGGAAAGGTAATAGAACAAAGTCAAAGTCCTTAGTCAAGGAGGGCAGGGACCAATAAATGGGAATTGTGATGCTATGTTCTTGTCCATGGCAATGACATCATTTCTAAGTGTCATATCTCAGACAAATTTTTTTTATCTCTGGCTCTCAGTTTCCTCCTCATTTAAATGAAGAAGATAATAATATATACCTCATAGGGTGGTTGTGAGAATGCATGTAAAATGTTCAGCATAGAATCTGACATACAGTAAGCTGTCAAGAAATTCCAGCTGTTATTACTACTCCTGTGTGGTAGTGACTGGTAGAAGACTGGTATACCCAGAACCCCAAATTCTGCCTTTTTGGGTCTACCTGGCTCCTTATGCTTCTATATCTCTTCTCTGGCAAGACCCTGACACCCCAAGCCAATCTGTCAGTCAATCTCCCTAGCCCTGTCTGATTCCACATGTGGCTGGGTGAAATGGTAAAGTCATGGTGACTGAAGGGAGAGGGAATCAGGCAGAGCAACTGACAGTTACTGTCCAGGAGCTGAGACTGGAGGAATAATGCCCTACTGTGAATTTCACAGTGGAATAACAGGAATCATTAGTTCTTGGAGACATTTTTTCAAACCTTGCAAGGCAATGAATCAGCAGAGTTAGAAACAAAAGGAGAATCACTCAGTCTCCAAAAACTAATCACCAAATCTTTAACTTCTAATGCCAAGGAAGCCCTGATTCTGACAGCTCTGGACTGAGGTTTTAACCCATTGTCCTAAATTGCAGTGGCCTTTCAAAGTACTAATATCCACAAGTCATTCTTCCTGCCCAATCGCCACCACCACACACTCACACTATTTTCTGGAGTCTTAATTACCAAAATAGAGATAATCTCCAGGAGTGTGTGTGTGTGTGTGTGTGTGTGTGTGCGTGCATGTGTCTGTGCACATGCATGTGTATGGCTACTGAGGGCATGGGGGGCAGGGGTGAGGGCACAAAATTTTGCATAAAATATTTCTTAACACTTTTACCTGTAGAAGAGGAAAGTGAGATAAATGAATAGTTGAAGCACAAGTCTAAAATACCCATAAGTTAATAACTTAATTGAAAGTCTCTTTTCATTATTGTCAGTGTTAATACAAATAACTGAAGGTAAGGGTAGCTTTACAAGTTGAAGAATCAACACACACAGTGAAATCAGCTTTGGATTCAGACTGAATCAATTCCAGCACTCTTTTTCTGTCTGGCCTTTGATACATTAATTAACTCTGAGCCGTGGTTTCCTCTCCTGTAAAATGCAGATAACTCCTACCAGAGAGGCTCAAATCATGATTCTTCTTTCTTTTCTTTCCATTAAAAAAAGAATAGGGTAAAAAAAATCACACAATTTAGGAGGCAAATTTGAAAACAAATGCAATAAGCATATTGTGCAGCAACCTATCACTAGCATATCTAAGTCACTTGTACTCCCTAATAACCTTTAAAATTATGTCTATTCTGAGTATTAAAGTTGCTAAAAATTATAGGAAATAAAATTTGGCTTCAGATCCATGTGACTTCAGACCTGTAAGCCTATCCACATTATTCTGTTCTTGAAGTGTATATATTAGTAGGTATCACACAAAAATAGTAGTCTAAAATAGAGCCAAATAAATGTGTGTTTTTTCATATTTAATATTAACAGGCTACATATTAGAGTCACAGGTAAAATTCACAGGCCAAATCAACAGTGTAAATGTTCATGTGTAATATTAAGAATAATTTGATGCATTTTTAAAAATACTGAAAACAGTTCCCAAAAGAATCTTTTACACAGACCATCCATTTCATTTGATAGACAGTCTCTCTAAGAGGAAGCCTCCAATAAATCTTATTTTAAATTTTGTGAGAAAATGCCAAATACTGAATTCACCCTTGACTTACTGATAGTCTCTGACCTTTTTATGAAATCATCAAATGGCTGAGCACTCTACCATTTCTAACATGACTGATTACATCTGCATTTAAGAAAGCGACAGAAGGCAGAACTTCCTAGTGCTTTTCAATTTTTTTTGTATTCCTTTAAGCAGCAAAAAAAGACTTTCTTCAAATAAAATTTATTCCAAAGCCTAATACTTGGAAAGAATAAAGAAGGAGCTGGGTTGCTCTGGGTAAAGTGATTGGGGGAACAGATTTCCAGAGTCCCTGAGTTCCTTAACCTCTTCCAATTTCTGTACACCCCCATTGCCCCCAATAGTGGTCCTGAGGCACCACCACATCGTGTAAACTCAGAATGGGCATGTAGTTCTCATGCCAAGCCACTACTGCACTGTGACCCCGCACAAATCATTTCCCACCTCTATCAGGTGGAAAGGTTGGAAAGGTTAGAACATATGTTCCAATTCCCTTTAATCTCACAAGTCCGCATTAAGAACATTATCACAGCATTCTTCAGTCTCTTTTCTGAAGATGATCTAAGGTATTATGATCTAAACTAAATAATATTAACATAGACTTTTAACTGATTAAGACAATGCTATGAAGAATTGCCAAATACAAGACTAACCATTTCTTTCTAATCATATTTCTAACTACAACTTCATTGGGGGTCTTATCAACAAATACTCTTTGCATAAATTGTTTCTATGGCTGGAGACAAGAGCTCTTTCTTCCAATGGACTGAGGGTGGGATTTTCAGTCAGGATATTTACAGCAAATCACTATTACTGAGATAGTACTGGCTATGCTTTAACTTTTATGTTCCTGTTTCATGCAGGGCTAATTTCAGGCCTGGTTCCGATGTACATTGGTGAAATTGCTCCAACCACTCTCAGGGGCGCTCTTGGCACCTTTCACCAGCTGGCCATTGTCATAGGCATTCTTATTAGTCAGGTAAAAACTCTCCAGCCCCTACTTCACCCACCCTCTCCCTCTCTGGCTGTCCACTCTCACTGTAGATCAGCACAAAGAGAAAAATCAATTCCACCAGTAGTGGTAGAGGTGGTGTTAAGACACAGGCTTTTTAGCTCAAAGCTAAGTGATTACCACTCCTCACTTTTCTCCTTGGGGTTGTGGTGGTGTTGGCTCTGGAGGTGACCTGATGAGCCTCTAGCCAGACTTAAACTTCTGGAGCTATTCTAGAATTAAATTATTATGTTCAGATTTCAAGGAATAGGAAATCTCAAATACTCGTTTTGAGAATCATACCTGGAAATCTAATATGTAAATGATTACCAAAGCAGCTCTTGTTTAGCAGATGGGGGCCTGCAGCCCTACTACCCAGTGGTCTCAGAGGGAGAGTTCATGGAACTCAAGCCTTGGGCTATTCAGAGGGCAGTCGGTAAACCACTGGAATAAGGCTCACCAAGCTGGTTCTCATCAGAGTAATTGTTCTTTGTATGAAACCATTTTCTATTTAAGTCCTGGGCAAATCTAAGAAGGAATTTTTAAACAAAGGTCCAAAGTTGTTAATGATTTTAATATAGTAATATTACATCTCATTGCCTGGAGACTACAGCTGTGTGTTTCTTCCAATACCACGTGTTTTTAAAAGTTTGGTTGAGTCCCATTTTCACTTGTTCCAGTGGAATTGGTAAAGTCGTTTTCATTAATTGTTGAATTGTTTGTAAAATAAATAAATCTAATTTAGTTAAGATTAAGCAAGCTAGTAAAAGTTTCCATCTTGAACATACCTGAACCAAAGCTGTTAGGAATTATTATTAAATAGCCTATGTGCTTCTTCAACAAGCTGTTGCAAAAGGCAGCCCCAAAGTATTGTGTGGTTGATGCTTCTTACCTACCTTTGCAGATTGTTAGCCTCAACAATATTCTTGGCAATCATGATCTGTGGCACATCTTACTTGGCCTATCTGCTGTGCCAGCCATCCTACAGTCTGTGCTGCTCTTCTTCTGTCCAGAAAGCCCCAGATATCTTTACATCAAGGTAGATAAGGAAGACAAAGCAAAGAAGAGTAAGTATGGGGGTTGCTTTTCTTTCTTCCTATTGTTTTGGAATTACCAGCTAATGCAAAAGAGTGTGCGTGAATGGTTGCCTGGGAAATCAGTAGCAATGCCTTTCAAATGACAGCAGTGATTACGTGTAAGAAGAGCATGTAAAATCGTTTTAATATGATTGGTGTATGCCGTTTTGCACTCAAAAGCATTCATGCCAGCTCAAACCAGAAACCCACATGGAGGATATTGGACTTAATCAGAGGTTTCTAAAAGACTCTTCCAGTTTTATGCTTCTATGATAATAAAGACGATAGTTTTCTTTGTCATGGAATGATGCCAAATACTCAGCTTTTTTTTTATTGCTGTTAATCAAAGAGCAGAATTTAATTCAACAAAAAGTCATTTGCAATACTGACATGCTATTAAGTAATCAAAAGGGCAATGCAGAACTCCAGCTCTTTTATTTACAAAATAAAACTAAATTTATTTTTTTTAACCTGAGTTGATTCAGTGTGATCATTTTGGGGGACAGATTTGAAAAGACTCAGAGGATCTGATGATATTACCAAAGACATCACTGAGATGAGAAAAGAAAGGCATGAAGCATCAAGTGAGCAGAAAGTTTCCATGATTAAACTCTTCACCAATTCCAGCTACCGAAAGCCCATTCTTGTAGCATTGATGCTCCACGTGGCTCAACAATTTTCTGGAATCAATGGAGTAAGTTTAAGAACTTGTAACTCTTCAGAGCAAACTTATACCGGGGTAAAGTGTATAAGTTTAAATAACTAAAAGACATTTTAAAATGTTGACATCACATGCCTTACTACCACAAATATATATATTGAATGTGCATTAGTTTTCTTTGTTTTGCCTCAACTACTTTCTAAAACTAGTTTCAGTTTTTTTTTAATCAACCACAACCAATGGTACTATATATCGATTCAGATGAAGGGGGAAAAAGGCAAAATTCAAACTAAATACCGAAGTGGGTAAAGGAGAATAATTATAACAAAAACTCCAAATTACAAGGGACTTCTCGAGTTGAGTATCAAATTTAGGAGTTCTGATAACCAGGGCAAAAAGAAATTCATGGCCCACTATATCTACTTAAAGGCAGTATACCAGATAGCCAGGTGCAAAGCTCAGCTTCCTGCCATCCAAGAGACTTGCACACTATTTTGGGAGACAGCACACAAAATATACAAGAGAGTGAACTGGCATGATGATGGTGAGTAAGGGTAGATAAGGCATGACTGAAAAACATACTGAATAATAAATTAACTAGCTTTCAGGTTTTAAATTGAAACCCCTGCATTAAATAGACAGAATGGTTCTGTTAGCAATTAGGTACAAGGAAAAAAAAATAAGCATTTGTTAAGAAACTAGACAAAGAATTTCACTTATCCCTTTTCATTGCTGCTAAAAACATGATTGGGCTTCTTTCATAGTGTACTGGGCCAATCCCAGATCCTAAAGGGACATTTTGGGGGAGAAAGATGAATAGGTAGAGATTTGGGGGAGGCAACAAAAGTAATTCCCATCAGTTGAAGCAAAAGGAGAAATGAACTTACTCTACAAGCCAGATACTGCTCTGCTATGATCTTTGTCCCCCTTTCAGGGGTCCTTGATGTTCATTTTTATACTAATACTCTGCCTAATTTGGGGGCTCAGAGACCAAAATGGTATCTTCTGTCTCTGCTCTGCCTGTTTATCCATAGCACAATTGTCTAAGAGCACAACTTAGTCTCTCTGAACCTCTCTGCTTCATTTTCTAGCACACCACTTGACTTAGAGAAGCATCCAGAAAATCTTGAATCTGAAGCGGATGGGCAGCCTAAAATGGGGGGACAGTGCACAGTGTGCTGTAACCCACTACCCACTGAACATAATCTACACAATCCTTCTGAATTAGCTCTGTCGGCAGGAAAAGATGCCAGCAACAGAACATGTTGTAGGGGAAAGGAATGACAGAGGATAACAGAATGACCTAAAAGACCATTATCAACATTACTAAATAATAAAAGGCTAGTAGGTAGGTTCTAAATCAGGTTTCTCTAATCTCCATGGAGACTATTGGAAAATTTTGGATTAAATGTGATAGCAACCAGAACTCCCATACAGACTGGTGGGAATATAGAATTGACACAATGCCTTTGGAAAATTGTTTGGCAGTATCTATCAAAGATGAGCACATGCAAACACTGTGGCCCAGCAATTCTATTCCTAGACATAAATGAGTTTTTACCTCACCAAAAGAAGTGTATTAGAATATCCATAGCAGTACTCTTTGAAATCACCTTCAATGACAACTACCTAAATGTTCATCAATAGATTGAGATATATTGATACAATATCAAATAACAATGGTAATGAACAATCTACAAATCCACCAATGATATGCATGATTCTCACAAAAGTAATGTTCAACAAAAGAAGCCAGACACAAAATAAAACATACTATGTGATTTCATAGTATGTATTTGTATAAAGTCCAAGGCTAAGCAAAATTTATCTATGGGGTTAGAAGTTGGGAGAGTAGTTTGCTCAGTAAGATGGGTAGGAGGGCATATAAGGGGTTTCTGGAGGGTTAGAAATGATCTATTTCTTCATCTGGGTGCTGATTCCACAGGTATGTTCAGTGTGTGAAAAATAATTAAACTTTACACTTCTAGTATGTACACTTGTTTTCTGCTAAATATAAAGTGAGAATTTTAAGTAATCAGAAGCTGTTGAACATTAAAGTAAGACTGTGGATTCTCCTTCCCCAGAAGGAGGATGGGCAAAATCTCTTTGAAGTTCTAGGTACATAAAATATTTCTTGCTTTCAAGCCATCTGTAGTTGGTTCCTTGATTATGGCTAAACTGTTTTTACTTTTCAGATCTTTTACTACTCAACCAGCATTTTTCAGAAGTCTGGAATCAGCCAACCTGTTTATGCAACAATTGGAGTTGGTTTTATCAACACAGTTTTCACTGTTATCTCTGTAAGTAAATACCCTAGATAAATACTATCTAGGGGTTGGGGGCTAGGGACTTGTAATCTGAAGAGGGATCAATGACTTGTTGTCCACTAGCAGTGGGTGTGTAGAACCAAGAGGATCATGGGAAGAGGTCCTGTCTGTGAATAAGCCAGCCACTCTATTAATATTAGTCATAACTGAGAAGGTGGACACAATTTCTCCCCATCTGCTGGGATGCCATTTAGTCACTGGCTTGTGGATTAATAACTCACTTGAGGGGCACAGAAGACCTTCTCCTTGTATAAATCCCTGTGTTACTTCTTCCATGATTGAAATTAATTTTTAATGCTGATGTCTTGGGGAAAACATTTTTTTCAAATGTAATGGGATTTTTTTCTGAAATAACTAAAGGAAAATAAACAAGGTTCTTTCTAAGAAGTCAAATTATCCCAATTCATAGATGATATGATCCTATATATTAAAAACCCCAAGGAATCCACAAGAAAGCTACTAGAACTAATAGATGCATTCAGCTAAGTTGCAGGATACAAGATAAACACACAGAACTCAGTTTAGTTTCTATACACCAATAACGAACAATCTGAAAAGGAAATCAAGAAAACAATTCCATTTACAATATCACATAAAAGAATCAAATATCTACAAATAACTTTAACCAAGGAGGTGAACAACTAACAACTATAAAAAATTTTTGAGAGAAATTAAAGAAGACCTAAATAAATGGAAAGACATCCTGTATTCATGGTTAGAAGACTTAATATTGTAAAGATGTCAATATTACATAAAGCGATCTACAAATTCAATGCAATCCCTATCAAAATTCCAGCCACCTTTTTTACAGAAATAGTAAAGCTGTTCCTCAAATTCACATGGAATTGAAAGGGGCCTTGAATAGCCAAAACAATCCTGAAAAAGAATAAAGTTGGAGAACTCGTACTCCCTGATTTCAAAACTTACTACAAAGCTACAGTAATTAAAACAATGTGGTTCTGGCCTAAGGATAGACATTTAGACCAATGGAATGGAGTTGAGACTCCAGAGATGCATCCACACACCTATGGCCAGTTGACTTTTGACAGGGTGCCAAGTCCTTACGATGGGGGGAAAGAATAGTCTCTTCAATAAATAGTGCTGGGACAACTGGAAATCCACATGCAAAGGAATGAAAGTGGCCTCACACCTCTCAACATATACAAAAATTAATTCTAAATGGATCAACAACCCAAATATAAGAGCTAATACTATCAAACTCTTACAAGAAAACACAGGGAAATGTCTTCAGGACCTTATGGGAGGCAAGAAATATTTAGATTTTTTTTTAACCAAAAGCACAAGGAACAACAACAAATAGATAAAATAGACTTCATCAAAACTGAAAACTTTTGATGGCTATTATTTTTTAAAAACAAAAAATAACAAGTGTTGGTGAGAATCTGGAAAAATAGGAGCCCTCATACATTGTTGATGGTGATGTAAAAGGGTATAGCCACTGAGGAAAACAGTTTGGTGGTTCCTCAGAAAGTTAAACATAGAATTACCATTTGACCTGGCAATTCCACCCCTGGGTATATACCTCAAAGAATTGAAAGCAGGGACTTGTACAGATATCTGAACACCAATATTCACTGCAGCATTATTCACAATAGCCAAAGGTGGAAACAACCCAAGTGTTCATCAATAGATGGGTAGATAAACAAAATGAAGTTGCTTGTGTTTCATTGTCTGCACATGGACTTTTTCGGGGGATGGTGGAGGGTGTTTAAATACACCTTTAATGAGCTCAAAGGTGTAAATCACGTGCCCGCTTAAGGTGTAGGTAATCTTTCTGCCAATACCACAGGGTCCAAAAGCCTCTGAAGTCTTGCAACAACTTCTAGAATAAGAAAGTAAGCATAGTGTAGTTCCTACTACTTCCATTGTTTTAGAACACCTTCATTTCAGAGATCCCCCTAAGTGGATTATCCTTCTGAATCCATTTTGGTCTCAAGTCAATTCCTATTTTGCTGATACACCCAACCAGCTCAAGACCAGAAATGAGAAATGGATTCAAGACTCTGGGCAACCGAAGTTGCATTTTCAAAAGAGAAATGTTATTTTGAAAGTTGGCCATCATTTATACTTCCTAGAGTATTGTTCCTTTGAAAATTTGGCTTCTTGCATGCTATCATCCCACTAAGCCTGGACAATATCTGAGAGCAGTCTGACAAGGCCTCAAGAAAGACAGCACTACAAAACACAGGTACTCTTTGGGATTTTTATCAATGTGGTAAAGAACACATTTCTGTACACAATCTAACATTATCATACATAGGAACAAGAGAAAGGCATGAAATGTAAACAATTAAGTTGCCCAGTTGAAGTTCATTAAGATTAGAACATTTTTCTAAATGCAAAGCTATACAATCATAGGTGTTAGAATTCAATAGTACATATAAGCCAATGGCTAGATCCACTTGCACATGGACTTTTAACTACCACCTTAAGGTGGTCAATAAATTACACCCTGGCTACCTAGATCAAAAAGCAGGTTTGTCCAAACCACATTAAACAGTACTGGACCTTAGGAAGAGGAGGATGAACATATAACAACGCAACCCCATTTGTTCTGTAGGTATGTCTTTAGAGATAATGCCAAAAGGCCACTCTAAATCAATGAAGTCCTGTTACTGGGACACAATCCAAGGTACTATTTGTATCCTTTGCCTGCTGGAATAATAATATTCACAAATCGACTACCTGTTCAACATCTTTTTTTTCTGATATGGATATTATAATTAAAACATTTTGTATGTAATGGGATTTGATATGTAAAGCATCAAGGTGACAAGATTGGAGAACCCAATAACTGAGAATACCTAGAAAAGACACCCACAGAATTTTATTTCTGCCTCCCTCTCCTAGCTTCATCCTGGGAGGTGGGGTAGGAGGAATTATTTTATAAAACAGTGTTTTGATTATTTTAAGTATACTTTCTTAGAGTTCATCCTTTTTTCTTCTGTGAAAACTTTAAAGCATGGAAGTTATATAGCAACAACAACAACAAAAATCAGCTCTAATCGGCTTTCTAATCCCTAGGACTACAGAGAGCATTTAAAATTTTTAATTATATTTGGCTTTTTTCTTTTTCTTTATTAGAGAAGCTGTGGGTTTACAGAAAAATCATGCAGAAAGTACAGAGTTCCCATATACCTCCCTCACATGCACAGTTTTCCCTATTATTAAGATTTGCATTCATGTGGTAACTTTGTTACAATTAATGAAACAATATTGTTATAATTATACTATTAAATATAGTCCAGAGTTCACATTCATGGTATACATTCTTTGTGTTGTACAGTTCTATGGTTTTTAAAATTTTTATTCAGTAGCATATAATTATATTTGTTTTTGAAAAGTTACTTTAAAGTTCAAAAACCAAAACAAGAACAGTCCCTTAGTCACCCATTCTCCTTCCCCAAAGTTAACAAATATTAATTCCAATGTTAAGGAATTCTTATATCCTTCCAAATAAATACATGCATATAGAAATATACCCTGATAATATATTGATGTTTCACTAATTTGCGATGAACAAACTGAATGAGTACTCAAGAAAAGTGTGGTGGTTTAGAACTGTATGTACCCTGGAAAATCATGTTCTTAAGGCTAATCCATTCCTGTGAGTGTAAACCTGTTGTAAGCAGGACATTTTGATGAGATTACTTCAGTAAAGGCATTGCCTAGTGTGGGTTTTAGTCCTCTTACTGCAGTCCTTCATAAACAGGATGAATACAGAAAGAGAGGGAGAAAAAGCCATGGAATCAAGAAGCTGAAAGCAACAAGAGAACAAGAGAAGAGAAGGGAGAGACCAGCAGATACTGCCATCTGCCTTGCCATGTGGCAGAGGAGCCAAGGATCACCAGCAGCCAGTCTTCAGGAAGAAAGCATCACCTTGATGATGCCTTGATTTGAACATTTTTTCTCAGCCTCAAAACTGTAAACTAATAAATTTCCATTGTTAAAAGCCAACCCATTTAACGGTATCTGCTTTCAACAGCCTATGAAACTAAAACAAAAGGAGAGAGATTTTCCTGATGCCATGCTGAATTATGGTGTCCATTCCATATTTTCTTCCAATTAATGGGCCCATAGAAGAGATCCTATAATCTTGAAAGAGAACACATGGAAAGAAAAATGGAGACAACTGGATAAAGGATGGATCTGGGGGAGAGACAGTGGCCACCAAACTCGAGCTCCTCACCAGGATCTAGGTGGCACACACTGTCTGAGGCAAAGATGAGAGTTATGGTTGGGCAGACATCTCTAGCCACTGATGAGCAACACTCCTGTCACACCCACCCTGCAGTGCTCACCCAGCCTGCTTCAAGGAGGGAGTCCAACTCAATTTTCAAGGCATGTAGCTTTAGTGTTTATTATGAAAATAAAACCTTCCCAATGCATAGTGGATAAGTTTTCAGAAACAGATATAGTAAAAGCCCTTGATCCTGAAGAAATGCTCCTATTTTCTTGGTAGCTAGACAAAGAGACATCAAGTCAACTTGGAAAGTCAGAGAAATTTTATGCACTTGAGAGCAGTTTGTTTTTTCCCCACTTCTTTCTTAACAATGAAAGGTGGATATTTGCCTCTCATCCTATCTGAAGTAATTTGAAACTCTGATATGTACATACCTCTGAGATGAAAGGGGCTTTCATTGTAGGTGAAAAGAAATGTTTCCCAGATATTTTCAGAGCCAAAGCTCACTATACTAAGGGTATTGGATTGCTATTGATTTACCAATAGATTGATGCACCTAGCCAATTTACTCAGCAAGGTGAGAAATTATCACAGGTAGTCCTTTCTGTGACTTTCCAGCCTTGGCAATAATTTAATGAGCAAGTCAAAGGTCTATCAACAAACTCTGGTCTGAGCTAACTGTAAATCTTAACCACTAATGCAAAGGCTCACATATCCAAAGGAATCAATGATACAGCTCCTGAATTAGGATAAGAAAGCACTTTAACCCTTTACTTTAAAGTCTGTCTCTTCAAATGAGTAGTTCACTTCCAGCACCAGGTACATTTAGCCATACCAGAAAAGCACAGACCTGACTATTATGGTAAAATGATTAAATAAGCATGGTTGTCTGGTGAGTGGTCGTGAGTTAACTTTATTAGCAGTCAGAAAATTGGCTGGGAATAGCTGATACCTAATTGCTTGTATAGTTTCAGGTTTCTGTAGTTAATTATAATGGGATGATTATCAGAAGAGAAATTAATGACTTTTTTATGCTGAACCTTCACATTTTAAACGTACAGGAAATCTATTGGGAGTGATCCAAGATGTACAGCATCTGAACTTTGTACCCAAGGTGATAATCCTAAAGTGGCAGTACATCTGTGGTTCTATCTCTAGAATGGCCTAATCAGATCAGTGTGACTCGGTTAAGCAGGTATTTGTTGATTACCTCTTTTGACCGAGACCAGCTCTTTTACCTTGTGCAAGTGTCATTGCCCCTTCTCAGATCCCCATCTGTGAAATGGAATAACAGAACTGCCTCTTTCCAGGTTCTTTGAAAGAAAAGAACTATTAAGTCAATATTTGATGGCCTATAAAGCTAAGAAAATATTTTTTTAACTTCCCTAGGTATTCCTTGTGGAGAAGGCAGGAAGACGCTCTCTGTTTCTAATAGGAATGATTGGGATGTTTTTCTGTGCTATCTTCATGTCAGTGGGACTTGTGTTATTGGTAAGTTTGGTATCTGCACTGAGCTTTTTGGTGCCCATATGATAGCAATTCTGGCTCCAAGTTAAAGTGCTTTGTATGTCAAAAGCATTTGACATTAACTTTTGAAATGAATCTAGGCGAATAGCATATCACACAAAGGCAAAATGTAAAGAAAAGGGGACAACCAGTTCCTTAGGTTTCAAGACTGAACATCAGCAAATAAATTATGCTTATGACCCAGAGAGGCAGTGTACACATGGTTAGAGCATAGCTTTGGGCCAGTACCTAAACCTCTCCCAAGTTCAGCATCTCCATCTACTACTTCACAGGGTGGTCATTTATCCAGTCCAACAACCTGCTGTGGGCAAGAGCAAAGGCCACTGGACTCTTGCTTCATCATCTTTTCCACAGGAAAAATGGTTACGCATCATATAAAGTTCCCATCCAGAGGATTTCCCTGAACAGAGCTCAAAAAATTGAAGCATGGCTCAGACTAGAATAACTACTCAGTTGAACATGAACACACCAGGAAGAGAGCTGTGCCACTTCTGAACTCAGTGAGAGGCTACTTTGCTGAAGGAAGAGGTGTCCAATTATCCCCATTCCACCTTCCTTTTTTTCCCCCCTCAGGATAAGTTTGCTTGGATGAGTTATGTGAGCATGACTGCCATCTTCCTCTTTGTCAGTTTCTTTGAAATTGGGCCAGGCCCCATCCCCTGGTTCATGGTGGCTGAGTTTTTCAGTCAAGGACCACGCCCTGCTGCTTTAGCAATAGCTGCATTCAGCAACTGGCTCTGCAATTTCATTATAGCCCTGTGTTTCCCGTACATCGAGGTAAGCAGCCTTACATTGTACAAATTTACTGAATGGAGATAGGGTCAAACACCTGCTAATTGGAACTCCATGTTTATTCTCTGTCCAGGGCTTTTGTGGACCTTATGTATTTTTCCTCTTTGCTGGAGTGGTCCTGCTCTTTACCTTGTTTATATTCTTTAAAGTTCCGGAAACCAAAGGAAAGTCCTTTGAAGAAATCGCGGCAGAATTCCGGAAGAAGAATCGTGGTTCACCCCCAGAGCCAAAAGCTGCAGTAGAAATGGAATTTCTGGGATCTGCAGAGCCTGTGTAAAGACTACCTGCTTTTTGACATGAAGAGAAATAGGAAGAAACCATGTGGTTTTAAAATGATGATTCCTTGAGGATTTTCTCTCCATATCTTGAAGAATTATTTTAATTTTTACAGAGCTGTTATGGACTCTGATCAGAAATGTCATCAAATAGTACCAAAGAAAGTATATATTTTTAAAAGTTAGAGAATCTGTTTTTGATGGAAAGACTATAAGTAAGTAAACTAAAAGTCCAGCTCATTTTGCTATACTAAAGGGCAAGCGCATTCTAATGGCCCTAGCCTTATTCTTTGTAATGAAGGTCTCTTGATGTTGAAGAGGTTTCAATGTATCATATTATTGCTTCATTAAACACCTGACTCCACTCAAAACCTGAGATACAATAAATATGTACATATTTGGATTAAACTGGAATTTTCTTACCCACAGATCTCATCCTAGAGAATATATGGGGAATGGCAGTAAGGTCATGCTAAAATTGACAACTTTCTCATTTCTCCCATTCAGCTTTTTTTTTCTTATGCACTAGAATTTGTGTTTTGTTTAAAATTTTATTTTTGTCTATATTTTCATATGGAATGACATATTGAGTATATTAAAATATTTTTATAAAGAAAATTTTATTTTACTATTGGTAGTTGTACCAAAATCTTTCAGCACTCTACAGAAAGATTTTAGTTCCTTTATTTGACAATTTTTTTTCTGCAATATTAAGCACTAAAGAGGTTTTACCTGGTCATATAGCTTGGATTATCAGTTAATATTAACATCTATTGTAAAACCATGTTAATTCCTTGCTGGTTCAGTCCTATGAGCTATATTTTGTTTTTGTTTTGCTTTTTAAATGAAAATGGCTTTTCTGTGTCTCTGGTTCTCTTCTTCAAGGCCTTTGGGCAGATCAAAATTACAAAGATGAAAGCATTTAACATTTTCATAGGTAATGTGAAATTACTGTAATTTAATCAAATCACTATTCCTCAATTCATTTACTAAGAGAATAAAGTAGTAAAGGTTTAAAAAAGGAACCCTCCAAAAACACTTTTATGTTTTAATTAGTTATATTGACTGACCCACAAATACCACAAGTTCAGACACTGACATTTTCTGTTTTCAGAAACATTTAAGTACCTTACATTATTTCCATTCTACATTTTTTTTCCTTGCAGAGACACATTTTTTCTTCTTTCTTGAGTTGAAGAGAAACATTAAAGGGAAATAAGCTGATAAAGCTTCATTCAAGGACAAAAGAACAAGTTTGACATAATACAACTCCTAGGTTTAACAGAGTTTACATATATATATAAATATGTTTATAAATAATAAACATGCAAGTATGTAAATAATAACTTGGCACTAATTTGGTAGATTTAATCCTACCAAATTGAGTTCAAACCCTTAATTTCACAGTACTTGGGCTTTTTCTGAAAATTTTCATATTCTAATGTCCTTCCAAATGTGTTTTTCTCTTAGCTTGTTCTAAATATGAGGATAAGAATTTTTGGTCTAGTCACTCACTGTTACATCTAGCTATTGCCCACTGTCACAACACCGATGAGAGGTCTTATCTAACCTCCTCCTTCCCACTTTCCTCTATATGATCAGCACTGCTATGGGTGCTGGGAGACAGTATAGATGCCACCCACCACCCCAAGATGCTCACAGTATAATAGGGAAATATGGGAATACCAGGGTGTAGGAGTCCCATTATGTGTCTTTTGCCTTCCACGGACCAGGATTTGGGGCCCTCTTTTGTAAAATGGGCACAATTATATAACCTACCTCAGAGGGCTGTTGTGCAGACCAAGTGTAAAGTTGCTTAGTATAGTACCTCATGGTGCTCAATAAGTGTTACCTAGAATTAGTGTCCATAGATACTATTAGAATAGAGGAACTTCACATATAAGATGGCTACAAATTTCTCCTTTGAAAGAAAAGGGTGTTATAAATTCAAGATAAGATTTTCTCACTGCAAGGAACAATCTCACTAGGAGAAGGAATTGAGAAGAATCAGAGGAAATGTTAGGCTTTCCAATTCCCAAATCCAGTTTTGATATTTCTAAATAGGTTATGAGAATTTTAGTGTGTTTTTAAAATTTGCTTTTCCTAAGTTATATTTTTAAGGGGGCACTATATGTAATATTAGTATGTTGGAAAATATTATATACAAAATAAAATTCTGTATGTCATATTAAAATGTAATTTAACAGGATGATAATCACAGGAAAAAAGAAAAACTTACTTGATAACCCTCAGAAATTGCAAAAGTATTATATATATGTAAACTGGCGTATATGAATAAATTACTACTTATTGCATATGTAGCAAATAAAGCAGTGTTAGGCAATATCTTGTGCTTACAGTGTCCTAAGCATGAGTGCTGAATAAAGTATAATACATATATACAGTATTATATATATATAGTGCTGGTTTCAATCTATTATGTACCCCAGGAAAGCCATTTTCTTTTGATCCAGACTTGTGATGGCAGACCTATTGTGGGTGGGATCTTTCGATTAGGTTGTTTCCATGGAGATGTGACCCCACCCGTTCAAGGTGGGTCTTACTTAGTTTACTGGAGTCCTTAAAGGGAGCTCAGAGCCAACACAGACCCAGAGCTTGGAGATGCAGACAAAAAGACATTTTGAAGAGCGCTCAGAGACACTTAGAGAGGAAAAATCCAGAGACGTTTTGGAGAAAGCAAAGGAAATCAGAAGCTAACCCTGAGAGCGGCCCACCCAGCTCTGGCCATGTGCGTTCCCATGTGAAAGAGGAACTCCGGATGCCATTGGCCTTTCTTCAGAGAAGGTACCGTCCTACTGATGCCTTAATTGGGACATTTTCATAGCCTTAGAACTGTAAATTTGTGAACTAATAAACCCCTATTGTAAAAGTCAATCCATTTCTGCTATTTGGCATTTCAGCAGCATAGCAAACCAGAACAGGTTTATATGTATAGTTTTTCATGACAATCCTATGTCAGCGACCTGGGGAGAAAACCTTTATTGCCAACCACTCTGAGCCATCAGCTGGTGTTCTTACTGCTTTCTAATTTGATGCATATCAAAAAGAAGTGTCATGAGGAGAAAATGGCTTTACTTAAGAGTACATGTACACAACAGTTTTGTGACAATAAATACATTTATGAATGTTTATAGTGTTGCTTTATTTTTTATGCAAAATAACCACATTCAAGAAAATGGACAGTGGCCTACTGTATGTACATACTGCCTTTTCACAGTATTTTCCCATTCTCATTTTAGGGATAAAATTTGGCTTTTTTTTTAAACTCAAATTTTATTTTATTTCTATTTGGCACTGGTTTGGATTATCAGTAATAGAAAAACCTAACCTGAAGGCTGAGTTAGAACAGTTGAAGAGGAATGAATGGCTCTTTTTGGTGAAAATGAAAATAATTTAACTCAAATATTGAGTTCCTATTACAAAGAAGACACTTTGTTAAAGTTCTGTAAAATATACAAAGCTTAGAAAACATAGTCCCTAATCTGAATTACCTGCATTCTAATACTGGGGACAAGATCTGAAACCAAATATTTGTAGTAACAGAGAACAGAAAGAACTCCATAAGGCAGTAGTTTTCAGATGTTTAACTTGTGACATGGAAATTTTCTTCATGTGTTTAAATAGCTGCAAAGGATGTAATTATTCAGAATATAGTATATATTAACATTTTAAAAATCACTGTGCTATTTTTTTTTACATTCGATTGTTCACAGTACCATTACATAGTTGTACATTCATCACCCAAATCAATCCCTGACACCTTCATTAGCACACATACAAAACTAACAATAATAATAATTAAAGTGAAAAAGAGCAATTAAAGCAAAAAAGAAAACTGGGTACCTTTGTCTGTCTGTTTGTTTGTTTCTTTCCTTCCCCCACCCCTCTACTCATCCATCCATACACTAGACAAAGGGGAGTGTGGTCCTTATGGCTTTCCCAATCCCATTGTCACCCCTCATAAGCTACATTTTTATACAATTGTCTTAGAGATTCATGGGTTCTGGGTTGTACTTTGATAGTTTCAGGTATCTACCACCACCTACCCCAATTCTTTAGAACCTAAAAAGGGTTGTCTAAATTGTGCGTAAGAGTGCCCACCAGAGTGACCTCTCGGCTCCTTTTGGAATCTCTCTGCCACTGAAGCATATTTCATTTCCTTTCACATCCCCCTTTTGGTCATGAACATGTTCTCCTTCCCACGATGCCGGGTCTACATTCCTCCCCGGGAGTCATATTCCATGTTGCCAGGAAGATTCACTCCCCTGGATGTCTGATCCCACGTAGTGGGGAGGGCAGTGATTTCACCTTTCAAGTTGGCTTGGCTAGAGAGAGAGGGCCACATCTGAGCAACAAAGAGGCATTTGGGAAGAGGCTCTTATGCACAATTATAGGGAGGCCTAGCCTCTCCTTTGCAGCAACAGGCTTCCCAAGGGTAAATCCTGTGGTAGAGGGCTCAACCCATCACACCACCAGTCCCCTATGTCTGTGGTCACGTTAGCAACCATCGAGGTGAGGTAGGCCAATACCCCTGCATTCTCCACAGAGATCTACATATTTTTTCCCTTATTTTTTTTTTACTTTTTTTTTTCTTTTAAATCAACTGTATGAAAAATAAAAAAATAAAAAAAAAGTTAAAAAAAAACATACAATAAAAGAACATTTCAAAGAGACCATATCAGGGAGTGACAAAAAGACAACTAACCTAAGATAACTACTTTACTTCCAACATGTTCCTACTCTACCCCAAGAAAGTTACCTAATATAGCAACATTTCCGTGAACTTGTTCCTACTATACCCATCAGAAATTAACAGACCATAGTCATTCCTGGGCATTCCCAGAATGTTAAATTTACCCATGATAGCTTATCTGTTCTTCTTGCATTATTGTTCCCCCTTCCTTAATTGCTCTCTATTGCTGGTTCCTGTACATGCTACATTATAAACCATTTGTTTTACATTTTTCAAAGTTCACATTAGTGGTAGCATATAATATTTCTCTTTTTGTGCCTGGCTTATTTCGCTCAGCATTATGTCTTCAAGGTTCATCCATGTTGTCATATGTTTCACGACATTGTTCCTTCTTACTGCCATGTAGTATTCCATCGTGTGTATATACCACATTTTATTTATCCACTCATCTGTTGAAGGACATTTGGGTTGTTTCCATCTTTTGGCAATTGTGAATAATGCTGCTATGAATATTGGCGTGCAGATATCTGTTCGTGTCACCGCTTTCCGATCTTCCAGGTATATAACGAGAAGTGCAATCGCTGCATCGAACGGTAACTCTATATCTAGTTTTCTAAGGAACCGCCAGACTGACTTCCAGAGTGGCTGAACCATTATACAGTCCCACCAACAATAAATAAGAGTTCCAATTTCTCCACATCCCCTCCAGCATTTGTAGTTTCCTGTTTGTTTAATGGCAGCCATTCTAATTGGTGTGAGATGGTATCGCATTGTGGTCTTAATTTGCATCTCTAATAGCTAGTGAAGCTGAACATTTTTTCATGTATTTCTTGGCCATTTGTATTTCCTCTTCAGAGAACTGTCTTTTCATATCTTTTCCCATTTTATAATTGGGCTGTCTGTACTATTGTCATTGAGTTGTAGGATTTCTTTGTATATGCAAGATATCAGTCTTTTGTCAGATACATGGTTTCCAAAAATTTTTTCCCATTGAGTTGGCTGCCTCTTTACCTTTGACAAATTCCTTTGAGGTACAGAAACCTCTAAGCCTGAGGAGTTCCCATTTATCTATTTTTTCTTTTGTTGCGTGTGCTTTGGGTGTAAAGTCTAGGAAGTGGCCGCCTAATACAAGGTCTTGAAGATGTTTTCCTACATTATATTCTAGGAGTTTTATGGTACTTTCTTTTATATTGAGATCTTCGGTCCATTTTGAGTTAATTTTTGTGTAGGATGTGAGGTAGGGGTCCTCTTTCATTCTTTTGGATATGGATATCCAACTCTCCCAGCCCCATTTGTTGAAAAGACCATTATGACCCAGTTCAGTGACTTTGGGGGCCTTGTCAAAGATCAGTCAGCCATAGATCTGGGGGTCTATCTCCGACTTCTCAAATCGATTCCATTGATCTATATGTCTGTCTTTGTGCCACTACCATACTGTTTTGACAACTGTGGCTTTATAATAAGCTTCAAAGTCAGGGAGTGTAAGTCCTCCCACTTTGTTTTTCTTTTTTAGAGTGTCTTTAGCAATTCAAGGCATCTTCCCTTTTCAAATAAATTTGATAACTAGCTTTTCCAAGTCTGCAAAGTAACTTGTTGGAATTTTGATTGGGATTGCATTGAATCTGTAGATGAGTTTGGGTAGAATTGACATCTTAATGACATTTAGCCTTCCTATCCATGAACATGGAATATTTTTCCATTTTTTAAGGTCCCCTTCTATTTCTTTTAGTAGAGTTATGTAGTTTTCTTTGTATAGGTCTTTTACATCTTTGGTTAAGTTTATTCCTAGGTACTTGATTTTTTTAGTTGCTATGGAAAATGGTACCTTCTTCTTGAGTGTCTCTTCAGTTTGTTCATTTCTAGCATAGAGAAACATTACTGAATTATGTGCATTAAACTTGTATCCCACTACTTTGCTAAATTTGTTTATTAGCTCTAGTAGCTGTATCATCGATTTCTCAGGGTTTTCCAGATACAAGATCATATCGTCTGCAAACAATGACAGTTTTACTTCTTCTTTTCCAATCTGGATACCTTTTGCTTCTTTGTCTTGCCAGATTGCCCTGGCTAGCACTTCCAGCACAATGTTGAATAACAGTGGTGATAGCAGGCATCCTTGTCTTTTTCCTGATCTTAGAGGGAAGGCTTTCAGTCTCTCACCATTGAGTACTATGCTGGCTGTGGGTTTTTCATATATGCTCTTTATCATATTGAGGAAGTTTCCTTTAATTCCTACCTTTTGAAGTGTTTTTATCAAAAACGGATGTTGGATTTTGTCAAATGCTTTTTCAGCATCTATTGAGATGATCATTTGATTTTTCCCTTTCGAACTGTTGATGTGTTCTAATACATTGATTGATTTTCTTATGTTGAACCATCCTTGCATGCCTGGAATGAACCCCACTTGGTCATGGTGTTTGATATTTTTAATGTGTCTTTGGATTCGATTTGCAAGTATTTTGTCGAGGAGTTTTGCATCTATATTCATTAGGGAGATTGGCCAGTACTTTTCCTTTTTTGTAGCATCTTTGCCTGGTTTTGGTATTAGATTGATGCTAGCTTCATAAAATGAGTTAGATAGTGTTCCATTTTCTTCAATGTTTTGAAAGAATTTAAGTAAGATTGATGTCAGTTCTTTCTGGAAAGTTTGGTAGAATTCCCCTGTGAAGCCATCTGGCCCTGGGCATTTATTTGTGGGGAGATTTTTGATGACTGATTGGATCTCTTTGCTTGTGATGGGTTGGTTGAGGTCTTCTATTTCCTCTCTGGTCACTCTAGGTTGTTCATAAGTTTCCAGGAAATTGTCCTTTTCCTCTACATTATCCAGTTTGTTGCCATACAGTTGTTCATAGTATCCTCTTATAATTTTTTTAATTTCTTTGCAATCTATAGTTATGTCACCTTTTTCATTCTTTATTTTGTTTATATGGGTCTTCTCTCTTTTTGATTTTGTCAGTCTAGCTAGGGGCTTGTCAATCTTGTTGATCTTCTCAAAGAACCAACTTTTGGTGATATTTTTCTTCTCTATTGTTTTTTTGTTGTCTATGTCATTTATTTCTGCTTTAATCCTTGTTATTTCTTTTCTTCTACTTGGTTTAGGATTGGTTTGCTGTTCATTTTCTAGCTTCTTCAGTTGATCCATTAGTTCTTTGATTTTGGCTCTTTCTTCCTTTTTAATATATGCATTTAGTGCTATAAATTTCCCCCTCAGCACTGCTTTTGCTGCATGCCATAGGTTTTGGTATGTTGTGTTCTCATTTTCACTAGTCTCTATATATTTAGCAATTTCTCTGGCTATTTCTTCTTTAACCCACTGATTGTTTAGGAGTGTGTTGCTTAACCTCCAGGTATTTGTGAATTTTCTAAGTCTCTGATGGTTATTGACTTCTAATTGTATTCCATTGTGGTCAGAGAATGTGCTTTGAATAACTTCAATCTTTTTAAATTTATTGAGCCTTGTTTTATGTCCCAGCATATAATCTATCCTGGAGAAAGTTCCAGGAGCACTAGAGAAGTATATGTATCCTGGTGATTTGGGATGTAATGTTCTATATATGTCTGTTAAATCTAATTCATTTATCAGATTGTTTAGGTTTTCAATTTCCTTATTGATCTGCTGTCTGGTTGATCTATCTATAGGAGAGAGAGATGTGTTGAAGTCTCCCACAATTATTGTGGAAACATCAGTTGCTTTCTTTAGTTTTGCCAGTGTTTCTCTCATGTATTTTGTGGCACCTTGATTGGGTGTATCAACATTTATGATTGCTATTTCTTCTTGTTGAATTGCTCCTTTTATTAGTATGTAGTGGCCTTCTTTGTCTCTCAAAACATCCCTGCATTTAAAGTCTATTTTATCTGAGACTAATATTGCTACACCTGCTTTCTTTGGCTGTAGCTTGCATGAAATATTGTTTTTCCATCCTTTCACTCTCAATTTCTTTGTGTCCCTGTGTCTAAGATGTGTCTCTTGTATGCAACATATTTATGGTTCATTTTTTTTAATCCATTCTGTGAATCTATATCTTTTAATAGGGGAGTTTAATCCATTTACATTGAACGTTATAACCGTGAAGGCATTTCTTGAATCAGCCATCTTATCCTTTGGTTTATGTTTATCATATATATTTTTCCCCTCTCTCTATTAATATCCTTTAATGTACCCATACTGAATCTCTTTAGTACTGAACCTTTCTCCAAGTCTCTCTCTCCTTTCTTTCTTTGTCTGTCTGTAGGGCTCCCTTTAGTATCTCCAGTAGGGCAGATCTCTCATTAGCAAATTCTCTCAGCATTTGTTTGTCTGTGAAAAATTTAAGCTCTCCCTCAAATTTGAAGGAGAGCTTTGCTGGATAAAGTATTCTTGTTTGGAAATTTTTCTCACTCAGAATTTCAAATATATCGTGCCACTGCCTTCTCGCCTCCATGGTGGCTGTTGAATAGTCACTACTTAGTCTTATGCTGTTTCCTTTGTATGTGGTGAATTGCTTTTCTCTTGCTGCTTTCAGAACTTACTCCTTCTCTTCCGTGTTTGACAGTGTGATCAGAATATGTCTTGGAGTGGGTTTATTTGGATTTATTCTATTTGGAGTTTGCTGGGCATTTATGACTTGTGTATTTATGGTGTTTAGAACATTTGGGAAGTTTTCCCCAACAATTTCTTTGAGTACTCTTCCTAGACCTTTACCCTTTTCTTCCCCTTCTGGAACACCAATGAGTCTTATATTCGGATGTTTTATATTATCTATCATATCCCTGAGTTCCATTTCGATTTTTTCAATTTTTTTCTCCATTCTTTCTTTTCTGCTTTCATTTTCCATTCTGTCATCTTCCAGGTCAGTGATTCGTTGTTCAACTTCTTCTAGTCTTGTACTATGAGTATCCAGAATCTTTTTAATTTGGTCAACAGTTTCTTTAATTTCCATAAGATCATCTATTTTTGTATTTAGTCTTGCAATGTCTTCTTTATGCTCTTCTAGGGTCTTCTTGATATCCTTTGTATCCCATACTATGGTCTCATTGTTCATCTTTAGTTCTTTGATTAGTTGCTCTATGTACTTTGTCTCTTCTGATTTTTTGATTTGGGTGCTTTGGCTTGGGTTATCCATATAGTCTGGTTTTATCATATGCTTTATAATTTTCTGTTGTTTTTGGCCTCTTGGCATTTGCTGAACTTGATAGGGTTCTTTTAGGATTTGTAGACCAACTGAAGTCCTTATCTCTAATTTATCAGATCTATAGCTTTGTGGAGTACACTTTCTCTAACTAACGAGCAGGTGGCGTCCACAAGCCACCTGTTCTCCACAAGCCAGTTCTCCCCTGCTTTGCCTTTGTGGTGAGTGGGGGAGTGAGTCTTGTGGGGTCCAATTGGTGTACCAAGCTTGCGTGTGTAGTTGGTGTTGCCCGCCCTGTATATGGGGCGTGTGTCTGGGCAGTCAGGAAGGGGGGGTGGTCTAACAGTGAAATCTCCCTGGTGTTCCTGGAGTTTTAAAGCTGCTGCAATCGTCTAATCCTTCAGTTCAGTCCTGCCACAGTTTGTCTCTGCCACTGACCCAGAAGTCCTTGGTATTGGCGTATGGCTCCTGAGACTTGCGAGTGGGTCCCTATTCCAGGCCATGCATCCCCTGGTCCTCTGTTGAGGGATGACTGTGCTACATCACAGGTGAGTGCCATCCCCACAGGGCGGTTTTGGGCTGCTGGGTTGTGTAGGGAGGCTCCAAGTCTGCTGAAATGATGGCTGAATGGGGCTTTGTTAATTCACACTGCTCCACCTTCCCAACTCTGGGACAATCAGCTGAGGGTGCAGGGAAGGCTAATGTCCACACCCAGTTTTGTGATGTGTGCGTGTTATTTGAAGCACTTCCGTCACACTGGGTTGTCTGGGGCAGCTCTGGGCTATGGGGCTGGTGACTGGCAGGAGTGTTTCCTGTCAACCAGGATTATGGCTGTGAGCGGACACCCCCCTTTTCTTGGGATGTTGTGGTGTTTAGTGAGTTTTCTCAGCCACTGGATTATTACCTTTTGTCTCAGAGCTCTCTTAGTTCTGCTCTGTCTTGACCTGCCCAAATTGCAAGTCTTTGAGGCTTTCTGTATTGGGCTTCTTAGAGTAATTGTTTTAGAAACAGAAAAAAAAAAGTTAAAAAAAAACAAAAGCCCTCCAGGCAGATCTAATAGGTTATTGAAATGCTAAGATACAAAGCAATTAGGGCCATTAAGGAAAGATCCAGGGGGCAGAGAGATCTGTTTTTCTTCGGGATTTGCATATGAGCCTCAAGGCCTGAGCTCTGCCCTTCCCCTTTCTATGTTCACCAGAACTCCAAAAATCCTCCTCTTTTATTTTGGAGTTTTTCTTGCTTTGTTGCTATGCCTGTCTCCTCTGTGCTGGGCTGGCTGCTCTCAGATTCTCTGGTGTCTGGTCTCAGTCTATCTATGGTTGGAGTTTGGATGAGTAGAATGAGTTTCCGATAGGAGCTGCCACTGCAGTTCTCCCTTCTTCCCAGCGCTGATGGCCCCTCCTCCCACGGGACTGAGCCTGGCAGGGAGGGGCGCGGGTCCCCTGCCTGCAAAAACTTACAGATTTCGCTGATCTCAGCAGTTCGACGTGTTCACGAGTGTTGTATGAAATATGCCCAAAGTCAAATTGCTCTGTGGTGTCCAGTCCATGCAGTTCCTGGCTTTCTACCTAGTTTCCTGGAGGAGTAACTAAAACATACAGCTCACCAATCCGCCATCACTATGCTCTTTAAAATGTATCCAAGGGAATTTAAATACTATAATAATTTGTTACTTACCATCAACCATTTTTTAAAAATACATGTGTATTGTGGTAGATTGAATTATGTACCCCCCACAAAGATATGTTCTTAATCTCAATCCACATTCTTGTGGGTATGAACCCATTGTAATAAGACCTACTGAAGATGTTATTCTCAGTTAAGGTGGGGTCCAACTGATTCAGGATGAGTCTTAATCCTTATTACTGAAGGCCTTGTAAAGAAATGAAACAGAAGCCAGAAGTTAAAGAAGGCCATGGGGAAGAACCAGAAGCCACACGTCAGTGGAAACTGGAAGAGCAGAAATAAGGAAAGAGAGATGGCCAGGTAATGCGAGGCAGTGATGAAAGCCAAAGAACCCCAAGGAAATGCGGCAAGCCAGCGTCAGAACCCTACAGGGTTCGGGGAGAAAACATCATCCAGCTGATGCTTTGATTTGGGACTCCTAGCCTCTTGCCAAACCTGTGACAAAATAAGGGCTTGTTGTTTAAGCCAACCCATTGTGGGGTATTTGTCATAGCAGCCAAGCAAATTAAGGTGTGTGTGTGTGTGTAAGAGTGTGTAGCTTTTCTTTAACAGTTGGAAATTCTGCTGTATTCTTTTCTTTCATATTTTCTTTCAATTTCCCCCAAAGAATTTTATCCTAGAATAATAATTTCTATATTCAAAAATATTTTGATTATTTTATTTTAATTTTCTGTCACAAAAATATCTATAATTTGAAATTTAAGTTTCTAAAACTTTCTGTGTGTGTAAGGGTCAAAGTGTTTAACAACTTTTTTTCTAGATTGAGTTAGAATTTATGATTAGTAGTACACAATAGATGGAAAAATGTGTATTACAAATTTTGTTTAAACAATAATGTAAAACACTGAATGTTTTTACAATTCTTGTTTTTAAATAAAATTTGTAGTACTACCATATTAGGGGATATGTGAAGTGGAAGAGTGAGAAAGTATGGGAAAGATAGCTCAATTATTATTTATAAGTTGTCAACACCTATGACTAAAACTGATAAAGCAAGAAATATCAGCGTAAGTCTATATGGTGTTAATTTTTCCTTGCCTTTCTAGATCCAGTTCTACCCTTTCCACCCTGCTCTGTGCCTCAGGAGGTGATCTCTTCAGCTATGTCATCTGGGTTCCCTTGTCTCTGGCTTCTATTTAGGTTTGGCTAATGGAATGCCAGGCTATAGGTTTGCTAATTATTTCTGCAGCCCCCACCTTACCAATCTGGGCTGGGCATTGACTGCATTCCTCCACCTAAAGCTCCAGCTCCTGTGGAGGGTTCCTCACCTACACCTACAGATTTTTCTGAGTTCTATTTGCTTCCCACACCACCGCCCACCTTGTCCCTTTTAATCCTAGAGTTGGTGATGGCATCCTATGAGTCCCTCTATTACTAGCCCAGGGTGCTTTGCCATACCTTGCTGGTTCCTTTGACTTGACCCAGTCCTTCATAAATAATCCCATCATTAAAATTCTTTAATCACCCTTTTTTTAGTAAAGAATCTGTTTCCACTGGGACTTTGAACAATTCAGTATATGTCGTAGGATATGGAAATCAAACCTTTAAGCAATAGCTAAAAACTTTTCAAGTATTTAACTCTAAGTAGACTCATGGGTGGCAAGGGATAGGGTGGGAAACTGTTGTGTTATGTAATATAAGCCTTGCACTATTATTTGACCTTTATTGTAGATATTAATTATTTTATAAAAATTTTAATGTTTTCATTATTAAATAAGAAACATTTTAATTTAAAATATTAAATCAATTGGAAAAATGCTATGCAGCATAAAATTGGCTGAGATTATATATACAGAATATATTTTAAGATTATGAGAGAGACTGCGAGAATAAAGAGAAAGGGAGGTAGGAAGGAAGGGAGGGAGAGGAGAGAGAAAGGAAGCAGATCAGAGAGAGAGCAATGCTAACAGTGGTTAGCAGTTATCCATAGGCGGTGCACTTTCTGATTTTTTGCATGCATGCATCTGTGTGTGTGTCATCCAAGTTCTCTTCATTGTTCATGTATATCATGTGTTTTACTTGGAGAAAATTAACCTTCTTTCAGAAATAAATGGTGAGAAGAAGAGGGGAAATGGGTCTGCAATTCGAGGAGCGATACAAGACTTTGTTGCAATGGGGGTATGTGAATTTGTAGGCTGAGGGTTAAGAAGAATAGAGAATGAATTTTAGGACGGAAGAGAGGAGGATAGGAGAAGCATGGTAAAGGTTGATATAAAAATCACTGGAAGAGGCAGAAAGGTAGAGAAAAATGAATAAAGATTTTGAGATATTTTGAGACAAATAGTAGAGTTTGCTTGTATCAAACAGACTGTCTCTTTTAAGCAGAGAGTTCATACTCTGAGCAACAATCCTAAGGATGATTGATTTCTGGACTAACGCCTATAAATAAGCTGCACCCTAAAGTTGAGCCCTGATTATGGAGTTAGCTGAGTCATCTTGGGCAGGTTACACAATCTGCTAAAGTTCCAATAATTTGCTCCTATCTAAAAAGGATAATTGAGATAACACGAGTTTGCAGAAATCATAGGGTTATGTAAGACTTAAATAATAATTGTTTTAAAAAATTTTTAAACTGAAATGTGCCATACAAATTGCTCTGTAACTAATTTAGTCCTTAAATGATAAAGAGCTTTTATCTCCAGGAGAGAAAAGAGAAGACACAGGAATGGGGGATGAGGGGACACCTACTTTAAAAGAATTAACATGTTTTAATATGAATTTATTTTAAAGAATAAAAACATAACCCATTCTTTTGTTTTCTTTTGCTGGTGCAGCCATAAATCACAAATACTTTCTCAAAGAATCTACTTACCGATTTTTAAAGGGATCTACTTAAAAAAAAAAATATATATATATATATATATATATATATATATATATATATATATATATATGATCTTTTGAAAGTGAAAAAGAAGATTAAAGGCAACTTCTATGGCCAGATTTTGAAATGGAGGGTTGCCAGATAAAAAACAGGTGACCAATTAAATTTGAAGTTCAGATAAACAACAGGAATTTTTTAGTATGCATATGTTCCAAATGTCTCATGAGATTCTGAAATTCAAATTTAACTGGGCATCTTGTAGTTTCATTTGCTAAATATGGCAACCATAATAAAACTATAATTTAAAAATATAATTTTAAAGGTATGATTTTATAATTCTTTATGCATCTATGCATTTCTCACAATTTGTGAAATAAATGGGTATTAGCATTATATTCAGAAAAAGTTATTTTTTAAAGTTTTGAAATACATAGCACAATATAGATAAATTAACATAATTAAATTCAGAAACAGACACAACTACGTAAAAGTATTTAATACTTGATAAAGTAGGCATTTCAAACAAGGCAAAGTATATATAACTTAATAAATGTAACTAAACATATATTTACTAGTTGGAAAAAATAAAGTTAAATGTGTATCTCACACTAACCAACAAAATTAGTTGCAAATGGGGAAAAGTGCTAAATTTAAAAAATTAATAAACTAATAGAGACAAAAGATTTTTAAGATGAATATTTTTCTAATCTTGGAGTGTGAAAGATTTTTCTAAATAAGAGCAAAGGAAAACATAGCAATGGAAAAACTCATAGATTTTACTATCTAAACATTAAACACTTCTGTATATTTTCTAAACTAAAAAGTAAATAATTAAATGGAAAAAAATTGCAACCTATATGACAAAGGGCAAATATTCTTAATGTCTAAAGAACGAGATGCCATTTTCTTTTCCTGTTAAATTGGTAAAGCTATTACAAATGGTACAACCCAAAGTGACAAAGGTGCTAAGGAGACAAGGTCCTCATACACTGCTGATAAGAGCAATGAAAAGCAATTCATGGCATATATCAAACCATTCTGTTTCTTGTGATTCTGTTAGTCTAAGAACTACTAAAAATATATACAGAGTTATTTGTAAGAATGTTGGTAACAGTATTATTTAAAATAGGAAAAAAAAACTGAAAATAAAATATGACAAAATACTAAAATCCCTGCAGAATCATAATTTGGAAGAATATTAAATGACTTGGAAAAGTATTCATGATGTATTCATTAAGCAAAAAAGTAGTTTGCCAAACAAGATGTTCAATATGATCCAAATTACTATATAACAAAACAAAAACAAACACAAATACAAAAACACTGTTACATGTTCATAGCAAAATTTCTGAAAGAAAATTCACCAAAATATTAACATGAATAATGATTATCTCTGTGTGATACAATTATGATTTTTATACTTCTTTATGTACCTATGCATTCCCCACAATTTGTGAAATAACTGAATATTAACATTACAGTCAGAAAAAGTTAAAGTTTGAAGTGATTTCTGGTTCAGATGAAGATGGAGTAAACCCACCAAAGACTATTTACTAAAGACTCTGGATAAAATTAAAAAGTAACCACGTAATGTCTCTGAAAAGTAAACAAAAGCAGGTAGATTGAGGAGGGGAGACCAAAACATGGACAAGTGACGCATATGGGTTTGAGTTTCCCAATTGTTTTCCCTTTTGGTCTCGTGGCTTTGACTTGAACAGGCCCATGTCATATAACTCCAAGGCAGGGGCATGGGAAGCAAAAATTCCAATAGAAACCTCATCTTTCTGACCAAAGGAATTGGGGGAAAGGTCCTTTGTGGTCTGAAGAGTACAGGAAGAAACCCATACTTACTGTTTGCTTCCTCTTTCTCTCCCAACTTTGCCCTGTCATTCAAAGCCATAGGACCAAGAAAAGGGACCTTATAGGAGGGAATCTTGGAAAGGATAATGCTGGAGAAGAGGATTCCTTAATTCTGTGTATGAAAGTGCACAGGCTACAGGCTCACCCCTCAATACGCATGTGTGGGAGAGAAGCAAGGCAACACAGCAAATATTTAAAACTGTAGTGATACTAGAACCACTCCCCACTGAGGTAAGACAGAACTTGCAGTACGACTTTAAAGGGGTTGATTGCCTGCTAAAGTAACAAAACATCAACATTCACCAGAGGATTTTAACAGAACCCAGAGTTTAAACAACACATTATCCTATATATGCTGCTTACAATCTAAAATTATTCTACATTCAAGGGAGCAGGAAAATGTGTTCAATTCTCTAGAGAAAAGACAGTCAAAAGATGTGAACCCAAAGATGACCCAGAAGTTGGAATTATCAGCCTAGGATTTTAAAGTAGCTATTATAATTATGCTCCACAAAATAAAGGTGAACATACCTGAAGGGAATGGAAGTTGGAAGTTCTCAGAAGAGATATAGAAACTAAAGTTTATATTTTTTTCAAAAAGGAAATTTTTGCAAGTTAAAAATACATTATCTGAAATTTTTAAAAAATCACTTGTGGACTCAATCACAAAATGAACATAATGGAGGAAAGAGTCAGTGAAGTTGAATGTAGAGCAAAATAAATTATCCCATTTGAAGAACAGAAAGAATAAAGATTGATAAACAATGATCAGTGAATCTTGAACCAATGAAACAGTGTCAAAAAGTCAGCATTCATGTCATAAGAGTTGCAGAAGGACAGGAGAAAAAGAATGGTGAGAAAAATATTTGAAGAAATATGACTGAAAATGTCCCAAATTTAGTAAAAGATATAAATTTGCAGATATTCCAAACAGAATAAATTCATAGAAAACCACACCTGGACATATAATAATCAAACTGCTAAAAACCAAAGATTAAAAAAAGAGGTTAAAAGTAAAAGTATGGGAACAAACATACCCTGCAAACACTAAAGAGAGAGAGACAGAGAGAAAGAGGAGTGGATATATTAATATCAGAAAAATAGATTTCCAAACAAGAAAGATTATTTTGAGGGCTAAAGAGATGAATTACATAATGATAAAAGGGACAGTTAACCAAGAAGACATAACAATCTTAAATGTATCTGTACCTAATAACAGGATTTCGAAATACATGAACAAACCTGATGCAAATGGAAGAAATGAAAGGAAAAAAATAGATGAAGCTACAACCAAAGTTGGAGATGAAATACCCTTTTCTCAGCAATCAATAGAACAAGCATGTTACACACACACACACACACACACACACACACACACACACACAAACCAGTAACAACATATAAGACATGAATGAAAACCAAAGTGACCTAATTGACATTCATAGAACACTCTACCCCACAACAGCAGAATACACGTTCTTTGCAAGTACACATGACACATTCACCAAGATAGACCAGATTCTGGGTCATAAAACATACTTTAACAAATTTAAAAGAAAAGAAATTAAAAATTCTTTTTCTCTAAGCATAATAGAATTAAGCTAGAAATCAATAACAGAAAGATATTTGACGATAACTAAGTGCTGGTGAAGAATATGCAGAACAACCGGAACTCTTATTCCTTGCCGGTGGAAATGCAGAATGGTAGAGCCATGTTGGAAAATGGCTCAGCAGTTTCTTAAAAAGTTTAATATACACATACCATATATGACTCAGCAATATCATGCCTAGGTATTTACCTAAGAGAAATGAAAGCTTATGCCCACACAAAAACTGGTACAAGCATGTTTATAGTAGTTTTATTCATAATCATTAAAAACTAGAAATACCCAAATGTCCTTCCACTGATGAATGGATAAACAAACTTTAGAATACCACTCAGCAATTAAAAGGAATGAACAACTGATACATGCAACAATATGGATGAATCTCAAATATATTAGGTTAAATGAACAAAGCCAGACTCCAAAGGCTACATAATCTATGATTCTTTTGATACGACATCTGGAAAAGGCAAAATTATAGGACTAGATAACAAAGTAGTGGTTGCTAGGAGTTTGGAGTTAGATTTATAAAGGGTTAGCACTAGGGAATTATTGGAAGTGATGAATCTGTTATCTTGATTGTGAGAGTGGTTTACTGGACTATACACTTATCTAAACTCATAGAACTACAGAAAAAAGAATGAATTTTATTGTACATATATACTAAAAGTTAATTTAAAAGCTTTTAAGAATTCAGATAAAATAAAAGGCAATGAACTTCCTTTCTCTTGTTCAGATCACTTGAGGAGAGATTTTTTTGTGTCTATGTTTGGTCATCAAAATATGAATCAGAACCAAACTAATTAAGCCTTGTTTATACCATTAATTTAGGTGATTTGTAACAGAAAAGGAATATGCCTATCATTAAATCCAGACATAATCCTACAGCACAATCCTAAAAGCTTCTCCACACAGCCTCTGAACTGATACTCAAAACCTTTCCAGAACTGCCAAGGATGTTTGATTGAGTTTCAGCATCATTTCCAATACCTTCCCCAGTGGAGCCATTAAAGATCAGTGAAATGGCCTGAAAAGAGATCACTGGGAGGGACATGAGTTTCAAAAATCTGCTAACTGAATCATAAATTTCTAAATGATTTACAGCTGAATATAAATAAAGCCCATGGTTATCGCCTTCCCTGTCTCACATACCTATCCACAGCTCTGAAGCTGAAAGCAATCCCATAACAACAATCTCATAATATTGTGTAACTGTGAAGAGGTTGGGATGGGGCTGATGAGCTGGAGCTGTTTGGTTGTCACCCATCAATCTAAAATCAGAACCGTCTGTACTCCCAGCCTCTGACAACCAGTTCTAGTTTAGAGTCATTCCCCAGTGACATGGTGATTATTTTTAACCTCCTTGTGTTACAGTTTAACTAATTCACTAATGACTAAGACAATTTTAAAGACTGAGCAGGCCCCACTAGCTAAATGGTTGTTGCACTTTAGTTAACATGCAAAGGATGTCTGCTGCCTGCGGTTAGCTAATAATGCATTATAATTAATAGTACTTGGAAAAAGTGTCCTGTCAGCGGGGACCCTGAGCTTGTTTCCTAATGTGCCAAAATGATCTCCATCAGGCCTTCTCTGTTTCACCAGATAAGTAACTCGTGCTGTCCCTGCTTTGATTCTTTTAAGTCTAAAAGTAACTAGGGTTCTAATACCAAAAATTTATAGCACTTTTCTTCATTAGCATTTTCTTGAAATAATGTGGGGAGTGCTTTGATGATAAAAACAAATAACCCTCTTCTTATTTACTCACCTCCAGTCCCGCCTTGCAAACACACATCTATCTCAGCAGGAAGCATCAGCAGGTGTAAATCCATGGGAGTCAGGCCAATGATTCATCCACCCCAGTACAGATTTCTTCATTTGCTTCCACTGACTCAAGCTTTTCTCACTGACTTTCAAAAAATTATTTCCCTTGTGTATATGATCTGCTTTGTCCCATTCTTCTTGATTGGTGCTAAAAAAAAAAAAAATCTGTTATGTAAAGAAAACAATCCTGGATGTCCTGCACAATTTACTGCTACATCATCTAACAAAGCTGCACTGGAATAAGAAACAGGTGATGGCTGATCCCTGAGGACAGAGCAGTTCAATGAGAGTCAAGTAAAATACATGCCAATCAGGCCAGAAGTCCCATCTTCATCCCCATGACATTGTTACTGTCCAATAAGAACATACATGGAAATATTTTTGGAAATTCAGTGACCATCCTCAAATTCACCTTCCAATTTCTGGTAGGTATGATGGAACTATCAAAAGGAAAAAATGTGAGATGATCCATATATATATGGTGAAACAAGTCACTGTTCTTGCTTTCTATACTTGTATAAAATTTTACATTTTATCAAGTTAGAAATTAGATACAAAGAAAACCTCTGATTTCTTTGCCATTGAATCACTGGGTGGAGAGTCTATTTGTATAGTTTGCTATTAAAGGGTAGAGTGTATTCGAATGTCATCAGGTCTGTTTGGTTGATAGTGTTCTGCAGCTCTTATATATCCTTACTGATTTTTTTTTTTTTTTTTTTTGGTCTACTTTTCCTGAAAGTACTGAAAGAAAAAGTGTTGAGGTTTCCAGCTGTAACTGTGGCTTTGTCTAGTTGTATAGCCTGTGCTTTCCTTATACACACTTTCCCCAACCTTTTCACCACTCTAAACTCTACTTTTACTGTCATCACCATTTTAATCAGGAGGCAACTAAGTTACAAGGTGATAAGAAAATTGCACAAGGCCACTCATCTAGTAAAAGGTAAAACCTAGATTCAAACTGATGTATTTTTGACTCCAGAGTCCCTGATCTGCACCCCCACAGTACACTGTATCTTGTCTCATTGATGAACTTCAAGAATAAGCAAGGTGACACCATGACTTTATTTGAGCTTTGCAAGGTGTCTATGGCTCAAGCCATCTTCTAGGGGAACTCAAGCACCATCCCTCTTTCCATTGTCTCCTACCTCCAACCCCCTCTCAACACAAACTCATTGTCCCCTCCAGGAGCATTGATAGGGGACACTTTGGGGTTACATTGTTGAGTTCAGCTTTCAGTCAGCCAGAGTTCTGGTGAAAGCCCTTGCTTCTGCATGAGGGCTCTTTGGGATTATCACCCTTTTTCCAGCCTATCTTGGTTCTCAGCTTCCTTAGCTTCAGTCTCTTTCAGGATGCTGGTGTGGATATGTCTGAATCGGTCCCCTTGTAAATGCTCCCTGTTTTGCCAGAATGCAAAACACCAGAAATGGGACTGGCTTTTATGAAAGGGGGTTTATTTGGTTACACAGTTACAGTCTTAAGGCCATAAAGTGTCCAAGGTTAACATATCAACAATCCGGTACCTTCACTGGAGGATAGCCAATTGTGTCCAGAAAACCTCTATTAGCTGGGAAGGCACGTGGCTGGCGTCTGCTCCAGGTTCTGGTTTCAAAATGGCTTTTTCCCAGGATGTTCCTCTCTAGGGCTGCAGCAGTGTCTGGGCCTGTGTGGCTCTTTTTATAGTACTCCAGTGATCCAATAATGATCCATGCTGAATGGGTGGAGCCAGACCTCCATGGAAACATTCAATCAAGAGGTCACACCCTAATCAAAGATGTCACTCACAGTTGGATGGGTCACATCTCCTTGGAAACACTCAATCACAAGATTCCAACCTAATCAACACCAATACATCTGCCCCCACAAGACTGCACCAAAGATAATGGCATTTTGGGGGACATAATACATCCAAACTGGCACAACCACCTGCCCTGGAGAGGCCTGTAGGTGAGGAGATAAGGCCAACCCTGCTCTGGAGTTTAGCAATTTACTTGTTCATTGTTTTTGTCATCAGAGCGGTAAGACCCCAAAGGTCAAGGATGGAGTGTGCACTTTGAGGAAGGGGCATTGAAGACCTATTTTCTGATTTGGCCTTAGGATAGAAAGGCAAAAAGAGTCCTCCTGGCTATCTACATTCATCCCAGATTAGCAACGCCAGGATGCCCCACCAGAGTTGGGATCAAAGTTATACAGGAAGAGCGATGTGCACTTTCCTAGAATACGGCCTCTGTGTATAGCCCTCTCTAACAACGGGCTGCTGGCCACCTCAGTTTTCATCAGAGATAAACCCAAGCCGTAAGATTCTCCATGGGAATGGAACACCCTCTTCAAAACCTGAGAACGTAAATCCTTATTCAGTACCTGGCTGAAGAACCATTCTGCTGTAGGCCTCAGAGATATTTTTTTCAGACCTGTTTAGATTAGGGCAATTCAACCCAATTCAGGACAAGCTGAAATCTCAGGGAAGGTCGGTGCTTTGGGTGTCTATAAAGCAAGAGATGACCCATGACTCTCTTTAGTCTGTTGAGGAAGGACTGCGAGGTCTAGACTCCAAATGCAAAGCCAATACCCAGGCACTTTGAAGACCAGCTCTAAAGGCACCCAGACAAGCCAGCAAGGCAGCGTCCATCTTGCAGCATTCACCACAGTTCAGGGTCTCACCAGGCCTGGTGGGCTCAGAAAGTCAATCCTGCAGGGTCCCAGCATTGCCTGGATTCAGGGATGCAGTGTAGCATGGAGGTAAAAAACAAAGCAGGGACCCTGAGTCAAACTACCTTTACTAGCTGCAAGTGACTTAACCTCCCAATCCCTCAGTTTTCTCTGTTTTAAAATGGTGATGATAATAATAGTAACTGTATTCTAGAGTTTGTATGTGGATTAGCAATCAGATTAGTGCCTGGCCCATAGTTTCTGCTATGTGAATGTTATTACAAAACTGCTAAGAGATTGCTCAAATTACCAGAGTGGTAAATTATTTTATGACAAGGAAATAGTTATCAAGTAAACTGGAGACTCATGTTGACCTGACCTGGCCGCAGGAAAAGCAAAATTAACAGGGTTCTTAATGAATATGGAATGTCAGCAAGCAAGGGATTTAAGCTTCTAGTAGCATTAGGTTCTGATATCATTTTGGATTGGATGTGCCTACTATAGATATGTTTAGTACATTTATCAGGCAAGAATTGTGGGCCTTGGAAGTCATCTGGTTGCTACATGGCTATTTTGCTTATCTCTGCAAGAATCCACTGTAACAGCTGTAATAATAATAATCACAATGTTATGATTTGGTGAGCACTTACCATATCCATTAAAACATAAATACTATCATGCATTCCTCACAAGACTTCTAGAAAGTAACCACTATTACAGATGAGGAAACCGAGGTTTAGAGAGATATATATAGTCCCTCTGGGATTTTGCCCCTGCAGTTTCCTTGCCTGAAACACATTTGCCAGTCATCTGGATCATTCCTCTTCAACCTTCAAGACTCAGTTTTAGTGTTACCCCCTCTACAAAACAGCCTCCAACTCTCCTCTCTGGAACTTCCTCTGGGCAAGGCATCCTTCCTTTCTCCCACATAGTCCTGCATTACTCTGCAAAGCACTCACGGCATCATATTAAAATGTCCTCATCTGTCTCCCGTACTAGGACAGAGACTGCCTTGTTGTGACTAAACTTCATTCCTTCTTGAAGGTGCTCATTCTCTGGCTAAAGTAATTATTCAGTAGAACAATCACAGTGCCTGGTACAGAGTAGGTACTCACAATACTTGGAGAATCACGAATTATGTGAGGCTTGGGTTTGAGCCTGGCTGAAGAGATGATGCCAACCTTCATTGAAAAAAAAGAAATGCTTCCAAGAGGAACAAAGGATGTCAGTTCTGAGTTCAAATGAACCAAAGAAACTACCACTTCAAAATTGTTAAACTCATCTAAAAGTAGAAAACCCAAACATTTTTTCAAATTAAAAAAAAAACACAATGTATTATAAAGCTATCCTACAATATACCACTTACAATTGTCCAATGTAAATTTCTACATCGTTCCAAGGTATTCCAGCAGTTTGACCCTAGAAATAATCCAACTTGAGCAATATCCTCTAAAACTAAACTGCTCAATTATATTATATAGATGGTATCTTGAAGGATATGAGATAAGAGACTCACCATAGGCTCAGCCCCTCCCCTTTACCAAATGACCACTCTGACAGTACCAGTGGGCTCCTGCCAGGCTCCATTCCTAGACCAGACACACTGATAACCTCTATTTATTAGCCCCATGGCCTTCACCAACGTGCCTCATTCAGTAGTCATTCTTTTTTCTGCCATCTAAGAGCTTTGTGAATTGTAAATCACTTCAAAACTGATCAGCACACATCAACTCCCATTTAAACTCGGTTCCAAAGCGTAACTGCTTCCATTAGTCCAAAATCTGTCATAAACCTTTCACATTAGGAAGCCCTTGGTGAGAATTTCTCAGTAGCAAGCGTATTTATTTTACTTTAACCTTGGAAAGAAGCTTAACAAAATGTAGCATGATTCCTTTTGTCTTGTTTGCAATGCCTCGTCCTTGCAGAGGGGCTCTGGTAGAAGGCTGGCTTTGATTGCCAGTGTCGTCATCTAAATTTTGCCACAAATATTGATCATTTCAAGAGTAATAAAGAAAAGCTGTCCTCAATCTTCAATTATAAAGTTTAATCTGAGGGTTGTGGGAATATTAATTCCTTTGAGGAATTCAATGCAAGATTATGTGCTCATGCTCTGACATAAATCTGTAATTTCAAGTTGAGTTTGTCAATAAGAGCTCTACTGTAGTACAAAATCAAAGTTTAATGTGTCTTCGTTCACGTGCTTTCCAAATGCATTTCAGAGTCCACTTGTAGCATAGATAAGCTCTGAATTCTGCAGTTTTGGATTTTATCCAGGGGACTCTGCACCTAAGGTGGGTGGATATTTTAACTTGCAAAAATCACCACTCCTGAAGCAGTCCATTTCTTTTAGACAACTCTAAATGTTGAAAACCAAAATCTGTCTTACTGAAATTTCTTCCATTTTTGGGTGGGAATACCTTCTACAGAAAAGCTAGATTTCAGCCTAACATAAAAAATGACTTTCTAACAATCCAAAATGCCCCAGTAAACAGAGAGTTCCCCATAACATGACCATTGCATGAAATGAGTGTATATGATGTACTAGGCACTCTTTTAAGTGTTTTTCCTATATTAAATCTTCTATCACAATAATCCTTCAAGGGGGGTAATTTTATTATCCCCATTTTGCAGATGAAACAGACACAGGGAGTTTAAGCAACTTGCCCACAGTCACACACACACAGAGTAATCAGGTAGAGCCAGGACTCAAATCCAGGCAGTCTAAATCCATCACCCATACTGCTAAGCCCTGTGCTATTGGATCACCACTTGACAGGTTGAATTCCAACAGCAAAGGAGGTTTGAATTAAATAACCTTTGAAGTCTTTTCCAACCATGAGAATCTATGGCACATGGAATGCTCATGCAGTAACAGCATTTTCCCTTAACCAGCCTTCCCCCAACATCTGGATTAGTTGCCTCTTATGTGCTTCCTCCAATGCTTTACTTCCTTGGATAACTATACTTATCCAACTATATTATAATTACTTGTTTAATTGCCTTTTTCCCAAACAAAACTAAAATGAGGACCAAGTCTATCCACCACTTCTACCTTATTTATCATTGTATATTGGATACCTGGTATAGTACCTGACACAAAGTGGTCAGTCAATAAATATTTGTTGGATAAATGAATAAAAGATATAAGGAACCTATAGTAATATCCAATTATAATGCAATTTAAATTTTAGCAGGTCTTCCTGCAGAATTGGATTCTGGAATGAAGCATGGTAGGAAACAGATGTACCCACATTAAAGTTAAGGGTCTTTAAAAAGCATATCCCTTCATGCTTATTGTATGCTGGTTATTAACATGAAAAGAATATAAATACTTAACAATATAAGGGTAGTTAAACAAATTATAATCTGTTCACCCAATGGAATATTGGAAAATGATACTGAAAAATAATAGCTAATGGTATGGAAATGCATTCTCAATTTATTAAGTAAAAAAAACATATATGGGGGGTAAGAGCAGCATAGAGAGGAGTGGAATTTGGTTAGTCCCCTGAAACAGCTGGTGAACAACCAGGAACAACCGGTAAATGGTTTGGAGTAACTGCTGGGGGACAACCATGACTGTTCCCACATTGTACACCAATCTGGATTGGAAGGAATGCCTAAGATTGCAGCATAAAATCTGTAAGAGAAAGCTATGGATCCACGCTGGGAGCACCCACTCCCACGGAAGACTGAGCTGCAAAATCTTGCTATGGTAGGGAGCAGCACTCTCTCAGCAAGCGAATATAGCTCAGTCGGGCTCCAGCTGGGGTTTTGATTAACAAACGTGGACTGATGAATACAAGCTACAAACCCCCAACAAGCAGACAGGGGTTTTTAGTGATGACTGACCTTAAAGAACCAAAAGACTCATCTGTCCTGGGAGGGGGAGCCCAGAAGACCAGGTGTTACCTCTGGCCAATGAGTGAAACTGGGGGACTGTGTACTGGCTGTAAAAGGAGACTTCCTGTCCCTTTTTCTCTCTCTCTCAGCCTGAGGTGCTCAGGGGAGAGAGCCACAGCCATTTTCAGTTCACAGCACGCTGACCCAGACAAGGATAGAGATAACAGTAGCAGAGACTACTCAAATGCAGATGACAACTCCTTAAGTGGTGTATCTTCCCTAAAAGTAAGGAGGTGGGGCCCAGATTTCCCTTCAGAACCAGACCGCAGAGCCTGGGGGAAAAAACCAAGACAGAAACTGAAGGGGCCATATCTCCTTACAACAGTCAGGAGTGACAGGCTGACAGGTGCCACCTGCTGGGCAGGTTAGGAAAAGCAATGTGACTGGAGAGCGCACAGGGAAGTCTGTCATTCTTCTAAGATACACCCTGAATATAACCCCATTCTAAGACCTGAACCCGTTCTGGTCTGGGAAAATCTGATCCGGGTAACCAAGGAAACCAGATGCCTAAAAAACAGAAAACTACAATCTATACTAGGAAAAATGAAGATATTTCCCAGTCAAAGGAAAAACTTACACCTCAAGCAAGATTGAAACAATCTATTAAAGATTTTCAAAGAAATATGCTAAATCAAATCAAACACCAAATCAAAAATTTCAGGGAAGATATAACAAAAGAGATGAAGTCTATAAAGAAAACACTGGGTGAACATAAGGTAGAAATTGAAAGTTTGAAAAAACAACTGGCAGCATCTGTGGAAATTAAAGGCACAAAACAAGAGATGAAAAACACAACAGAGACATACAACAGCAGATCTCAAGAGGCAGAAGAAAACACTCAGGAACTGGAGAACAAGACATCTGAAATCCTACACACAAAAGAACAGATAGGGAAAAGAATGGAAAAATATGAGCAATGTCTCAGGGAATTGAATAACAACATGAAACGCAGAAATGTATGTGTCATGGGTGTCCCAGAAGGAGAAGGGAAAAGGGGCAGGAGCAATAAAAGAGGAAATAATCAATGAAAATTTCCCATCTCTTATGAAAGACATAAAATTACAGATTCAAGAGGTGCAGCGTACGCCAAACAGAATAGATATGAATAGAACTACGCCAACACACTTAATAATCAGATTATCAAACGTCAAAGACAAAGAGAGAATCCTGAAAGCAGCAAGAGAAAAGCAATCCATCACATACAAATGAAGCTTGATAAGACTATGTGCGGATTTCTCAGTAGAAACCATGGAGGCAAGAAGGAAGTGGGGTGATATATTTAAGATACTGAAAGAGCAAAACTGCCAACCAAGAATCCTATATCTGGCAAAACTGTCCTTCAAATATGAGTGAGAATTTAAAATATTCTCTGACAGATAATGACAGAGTTTGTGAACAAGATACCTGTGCTACAGGAAATACTAAAAGGAGCACTACAGACAGATAGGAAAAGACAAGAGCAAGAGTTCTGGAACACAATTTTGGGTGATGGCAGCACAGCAATGTAAGTACACTGAACAAAGTTGACTGTGAGCATGGTTGAAAGAGGAAGGTTAGGAGCATGTGGGACAACAGAAGGAAAGAGGAAAGATAAAGACTGGGACTGTATAACTCAGTGAAACCTAGAGTGTTCAACAACTGTGATAAAATGTACAAATATGTTTTTACATGAGGTATAACAAATGAATGTCAACCTTGCAAGGTGTTAAAAATAGGGTAGGGTTAGGGAAAAAATACAATCAATGCAAACTAGAGACTATAGTTAACAGAAACATTGTATTGTGCTTCCTTTAATGTAACAAAGACAATATACCAAAACTAAGTGCCTTTAAGAGGGGACATAAGGGTGGGGTATGGGACTCTTGGCATTGGTGATGCTGTCCGACTCTTTTATTCTACTTTAGGTTAACTCTGTCTTTCCATTTTTGGCTTTTGAGGTGTCATGGTTTTTTTTTCTTTCTTTTTCTTTTTCTTTTTCTTTTGTCTCCCTACCTTCTTTGACTCTTCCTCCTTCTTTGTGGAAGAAATGGAAATGTCCTTATATAGACAGTGGTGGTGATGGTGAATACTTAAATATATAACTATACAGGGAACCATTGACTGTTTACTTAGAATGGAAAGTATGGTAGGTGAACAAAACCATCTTTTAAAAAAAAGGGATTGATGAAGAAACCTTGAGGGCACTACATTGAGTGAAATAAGTCAGACACATAAGGACAAATATTGCATGGTCTCACTGATACGAACTAATTATAACAAGTAAACGCATAGATATGAAATATAAGTTACTAGGATATAGAATGAGGCTAAAGAATGGGGAGCGGTTGCTTATTATGAGCAGAAAGTTAAATTAAGTTGAACTTAAATGTTTGGAAATGGACAGAGGTGACAGCACGTTACTGCAAGAATAACTAACAGTGCTGAATGGTATGTGAATACGGTGGAAAGGGGAAGGTTAGAGTCATGTATGTCACCAGAATGAAAGCTGGAGGTTAAAAGATGGGAATGTATAAAACAGTAATCTTGTGGTGGACAATCACCATGATTAACTGTACAAATACTAGAAATCTCTTTCATGAGCTAGAACAAATAAATGATACTATAACTAGAAATTAATAATAGAGGGGTATATATGGAAAAAATATACCTATTGCAAACTATGTACTATAGTTAATAGTATGTTAACATTCTTTCATCAATAGTAACAAATGTACAATACCAATACTATAAGTCAATAATGGAGTGGGGGATAGTTAGGGGTATGGGAGGATTTGAGTTTTCTTTTTTTGTCTTTATTTCTTTTTGGAGTAATGAAAATGTTCTAAAAATTGCAAAAAAAATCCTGGTGACAGATGCATAGCTGTATGATGTTACTGTGTGCAATTGATTGTGCACTTTGGATCTTTGGATAATTATATGGTATGTGAACAAAAAATTAAATTAAAATAAAATAAAATAAATAAAATAAAAATAAATATACCAGTAAACCCACTTTTTGCATGTGAAAAGGAAAAGAAAAACAAATAAAAGGGATAGTTACATAAACATTTACAGTGTTATAGCCCTAAATAGTATTAGTGGTTTTTTTCTGTTGTAGAATTAGAGATGATTTTTTTATAGGTGAAATTTATTTTTTCTCTTTCATGTATCTCTATTTTCTAAATTTTCTACAATGAATATGTACTACAGTGTAAAGGGGAAAATGATGTTTTGTTTTGCTAAACACAATTACTTGTATAAAACAATTAGAAAGGAATGGGTGCAACTTCTATCCACGTGTTCAATTATCTCTTTCCTAATACTTTACTTCAACTACTATATGCATGTGTAAGGGGTGGGGGCACTTGAGGAATATTTTTCAAGGTGGAAACACAAGCACAATAGACCATTATCATCTAAACTTGACTGACGTGATCAGAAGCTAATGTGCTAGGCCGAATCTCTACATGATTTTGTCTTTCTCCACTCATTGTAATGCATAACTCCCATGAAGTAATTAAAACATAAAAACAATAACATGTCATTCACAATAACAAACCTGAAAATTAAAACAAGTGCTGGTTGTAGAAGTAAAAAAGAAAATAAACAGGTATAGGACAGTGATGGTTCTTAGCTTAGATATACATATTGTATGGGAGAAAATATTTGGAAAGTACAAATCTGATCAGATTTTAATATCCAGAATTTATAAAGAAATCCTTCAACCTACCAACAAAAAGACAAACAACCCAATTTAAACATGGGCAAAAGACTCAAATAGACATTTTCCTAAGGAAGATATACAAATGACCAAAAAGCACATGAAAAGATGCTCAACACCATTAGTCACTGCGGAAATGCAAATCAAAACTACAATGAGAAAACACCTTACACTCACTAGAATGACTCTTATTTTTTAAATGAAAAATAATGAGTACTGGTAAGGATGTGGAGAAATATGAACCTTCATACATTGTTGGTGGGAAAGTAAATTGGTACAGCTGCCATGGAATACAGTTAAGCAGTTCCTCAAAAGTTAAAAACAGAAATACCATATGACCTGGCAATTCCATTTCTGGGTAAATACACAAAAGAATTTGAAAGCAGGGACTCAAAAAGATATTTGCACACTAATGTTCAAAGCAGCATTATTCACAACAACCAAAAGGTGGAAGCAACCCAAGTTTCCACCAACAGATGAGTGGATAAACAGTGTGGTATATTCATAAAATGGAATATTACTCACTATAAAAAGGAATGCAGTTCTAATGAATGTCACCACATGGATAAACCTTGAGGACATTATGTTGTGTGAAATAAGCCATACAAAAAAGGACAGATCTTTATGATTCCACAAACAGGAAATAACTAGAATATGCAAACTCAAAGATAGAAAGTAGATTACAGTTTTCAGAGGAAGGTATGAGAGTGGGGAATGGTAGTTAATGCATAATGGGTGCAGGGTCTCTGGACTCATGGAAAAGTTTCAGTAATGGATGATGATGATGGTAGCACAACATTGTGAATGTGATTAATGCCACTGAATTGTATGAATGGGAATGGTTGAGACGGGAAGTTTTATGTTATTTATATGTTACTGCAGTTTTTAAAAAGTGAGAGAGAGACACAAGAAATACACATTTTATGGGGGAAGCTATATACCAAAATTATAAACAAAAAGTTTTTTTAAATGTTTTCTTTAGGATTTTCTATTTTTCCCATAAAATAACAGCAGATTTAGCAATTTCTGAAGAGTGTTACACCAAGAATCAACCTTATTTTTGACCCTGCCCTAGGAACAAAAAAGAAAGGGTGGAGAGAGGGAAAGGAGGAGGGTAAGAGAGGAACGGAAAAGGGGGTAAGCAATCCTGGCTTCTGGCTCTTGTAAAAGAAGAAATCAATTGTCAATTGATAGGGGTAAATATTAGGAAAACAAATTTAAGAGGAGGAGGGATGTGTGGAGAAGAGTGTGCCTGTGCATCAGTGAAAACTGGCTCTCCTCTCTCTTTGTGGGATGGGTTGGGAGTTGATGTAAAAGATTGGAAGAAGGAGCAAAGTGTGGTGGGGATGACATTCCAAACAAGAGCATGGGGAGATGAGCAGGTAAACTGCTCCATCCTCTGCACCTTTGGGTCATATAAACAATAACCTGGGTAGTACTTGTTCTTACAGTACCTCCCCATAAGCCACAGAAATTCTCTGCATTAGAAAAGCACAATATTTAATAGAACCTTCTTCTCAACAGAAGTTGTTCTTGTTGAGAGATGGCCATGCAATCACAAAAAACAAGAACCCAAAAGCATTTTTTTAAAATAGAGCAGTTATAGGTTTACAGAAAAATCGTGCAGAAAGTACAGATTTCCCATAACCCTCCTCTCACACATGATAAAAACATTTTTTTTGTAAAGAAAAGACTACGATAGGTAAAGGGCAAATAACTATTGAGGGTGAAAATATTAAGGATCAGCACATAGTCAGTGAGATACACCACCATAAGACTAAATATCTAGCGTGTGTGTGTGTGTATCTGGTATAGATATAGGATATATTTCAAGTCTAATCTGGCTGTCGGGGAGTATCCTCAGTATACTGGATTACAAATACTGATAGGTTTAATCTAATCAAAGACAAGCAATCTAGCTGCTTAAGGCTGAGACGCAAGTAGGGCAATCTTGGAGCACATGAAAAAATATATGTTAAGAACTACACACAACAACCTGGATGAATCTCAGAGGCTACTTAGCGTAAGGTGAAAGAAACCAGACAGAAAAGAGTTCATAATGTATGATCCATTTACATGATGCTCAAAACCAGGTAAATCTAATCTATGTGGTGCCAGTCAGAATGGTGGATTTTCAAAAAATAGGCAGTTGGGGTTGTGTGGAGTGGGCTTAAGTATTGACTCAGAAGACAAGAGAGGAGTCTCTGGACCACTGAATGTTCTGTGAATTCATCTGGGTGATGGTATATTGTTTTCTTAATATAGATCATAGTTAAAACTTTGTTTAAAAAAAGACACCACAAGGAAAATTTAAATAAACTCCAGAAAATCTCTGCTATCACTTTCCAGTGATTTTACCTGCAGAGTTGGCTTAGAGAGAGAGGCCACATCTGAGCAACAAGAGGTTCTCTGTGGTGACACTTAGGCACAATGTTAAGTAGGCTTAGCCTCTCCTTTGCAATAACAAACTTCTTATGGGCAAGCACCAAGATTGAGGGCTCAGCCCTCCAAACTGGTAGCTCCCAATGCTTGTGAGAATATCAGTAATTCCCCAGGTGGGGAAGTTTAATATTTCCACATTTCCCCTAGCCTCTCAAGGGAGTTTTGCAAATAAATTTTTATGCTCTGCCAAAATTACTCTGGGATGTATTGAAGCGTCACACTAACCTGTACAAACCAACCAGATTTCACTCTATATTCAAAGTTCCTTGTAATTATGGAGTTTGAATAAACTGACCATACAAGTTAAATTATATAGTGCATAGGGAGAAACTAAGATGGTGGCTAGGTAAGACAGGGCGAAAAAATACCTCCGTAAAAAACACTAGATAAAAACCAGAAAGAGACCCAGAATACCGGTTACAGCGATGCGCCAGCTGGATGAGGTCTCCTAATTCCAGAGGGACCGTATACTTGGTGAAACTGGGAGTCTGCACTCTGAAACGAGTGAGTAAGCTGGCTGGAAGACCCGCAGCAGCGCGGCAGTCTGGGGAAGACAGGGTTTGTCATTTGGAGACCAACTGGCTCTTTAAAAAAAAAAAAAAAAGGGAAAAACCCAGGAGCGGCTGCAGCTGCAATAGTGGGAACCATGCAGTAAAACACAGCAAAAGGAGGCTGTGCCAGCCTCTCGGTGTCTGGCTGGAAAGACAGCCCACTGCAGATACCCTTGGGGACAGGGGAACGGAGGGGAGAGCTGGAAGCAGAAAGAAACCCCGTGGCTAGCAGCTGGCTCCCCGGAGGGCTGGATAAACTCCTGCCCGGGGCCGTGCCCACAGCCCAGAGACCCACCAGTTGTCCCGGAGCTGGGAAGGAGGAACTGTGCGAGGAGGGGGGTTGAAACGCTCTGTTCAGCCATTTTTGCTTCAGGCTAAGAGTGCGCTGCTGCACGGCCTGGCGACCCGGGGCTTCCCTTGAGGGACGATGCGCACTGGTGACGTAGCATGGCATTCCCTTGGCTGAGCTCCTGGAGGATCACGGCTGGGAGGGGGGACCTGCTCGGAGAACCCAGGGACGCTACGCCAAGTCCGGTGGTTTGTGAGACAGCAAGAGAGAGGGACTGGGGCTGAAATGAAATGAAGGCTTAGACTCTTGTGACAGCCTTGAATCTCCGGGAACCTGGCGGATTTGAATATTAAAACTGCCCTTCCTCCCTGGCCACCCGTACACACGCCCCACATTCAGGGCGGACGGCTCCAGCAACACACCCAAACTGAGTTCTCCAACTGAACCCAAGAATCATTTCCCCACACACCGTGGGAACAAGGTGGAGAACTGACTTGAGGGGTACAGGTGACTCACAGATGCCATCTGCTGGTTAGTTAGAGAAAGTGTACGTCACCAAACTGTGTTTCTGAAAAATTATATCGATATCCTTTTTTTTACAACTTGAAAGAACCCTATCAAGCAAAACAAATGCCAAGAGGCCAAAAACAACAGAAAATCTTAATGCATATGATAAAACCAGACGATATGGAGAATCCAACTCCAAACACACAAATCAAGTTACAGAAGAAACACAGTACCTTGCAAAATTAATTAAAGAACTACAAGGGGGGAACAAAAACATGGCAAAGGATTTAAAGGACATCAAGAAGACCATGGGCCAGGATATAGTGACATAAAGAAGACCCTAGAAGAGCATAAAGAAGACACTGCAAAAGTAAATAAAAAAATAGAAGATCTTATGGAAATAAAAGAAACTGTTGGCCAAATTAAAAAGACTCTGGATATTCACAATACAAGACTAGAGGAAGCTAAACAACATCTCAGTGTCCTAGAAGTCCACAGAACAGAAAATGAAAGAACAAAAGAAAGAATGGAGAAAAGAATCAAAAAAATTGAAATGGAGCTCAGGGATATGATAGATAAAATAAAACGTCCAAACTTAAGACTCATTGGTGTCCCAGAAGGGGAAGAAAAGGGTAAAGGTCTAGAAAGAGTATTCAAAGAAATTGTTGGGGAAAACTTCCCCAACCTTCTACACAATATAAATACACACAGCATAAATGCCCAGCGAACTCCAAATAGAATAAATCCAAATAAACCCACTCCGAGACATATTCTGATCAGACTCTCAAATACTGAAGAGAAGGAGCAAGTTCTGAAAGCAGCAAGAGAAAAGCAATTCACCACATAAAAAGGAAACAACATAAGACTAAGTTGTGACTACTCAACGGCCACCATGGAGGTGAGAAGGCAGTGGCATGACATATTTAAAATTCTGAGAGAAAAAAATTTCCAACCAAGAATACTTTATCCAGCAAAACTCTCCTTCAAATTTGAGGGAGAGTGTAAATTTTCACAAACAAATGCTGAGAGACTTTGCCAATAAAAGATCTGCCCTACTTCAGATTCTAAAGGGAGCCCTACCAACAGAGAAACAAAGAAAGGAGAAAGAGATATACAAAATTTTAACAGACATATATAGTACCTTACATCCCAAATCACCATGACACTCATTTTTCTCTAGTGATCACAGATCTTTCTCCAGAAGGGACCATAAGCTGGGACATAAAAAAAGCTTCAAGAAATTAAAAAAAAAAAATTGAATATACTCAAAGCACATTCTCCAACCACAATGGAATACAAATAGAAGTCAATAATTTTTGAACTGTAACTCCACTATTTACTTCCTACGTGATATAAAATACACAAACTCTAAGGACAAATCAGTGGTTTTGAACTCAATGTAAAATATGTTATTTTAGACAACTATATAAAGGTGGGGGAATGAAGGAGTATAGGAATATAGTTTATATGTCCTATTGAAGTGAAGGTGGTATCAAAGAAAAACAAGACTGATAATGGATTTAAGAGGTTAATTTTAAGCCCCACAGTAAACACAAAGAAATTTTCAGAGAATATAACCATAGAGATGAAAAGTAGAGTTTGGGTTAAGAGAAATGGGGGAAGGGGCAATGGGGAGTCAAGAAATGAGTGTAGGTTGCTGTTTGATGTGAAGGGAAATTTCTAGTAATGGATGGTGGGAAAGAGCATTACAACATTCTAAATGTGATTAATCCCACTAATGGAAGGCTAGGGAGGGGGTGGAATGAAAAAATTTAGGCTGTATATATGTTTCCACAACTGAAAAAAAAAAAAAAAGACAGTCTAAATAGATGACAATTGAATGCCAAGAATGAACTTGGATGGGATTGGAGGATAGAGGACAGGTGGCTCAAAGGGACACAGTTGAGACATAAGGAAAAAGAAATACAGAATGTAAGCTTTGTATCATTGTTGAATCTCTTGTACTTCTTAGCTGCGCTTAATGGGGTTGCAAAAAAGAATAATGTTCTTGTTCATGGGAAGTTTATATGTGAATTATAGTGTATGTTCAAGGATATGTGCAGCTAGCTCTCATATATTCAGAAGACAGAGCAATAGATGATGGATGATAGATAGGGAGGGAGGGAGGGAAAGAAATAGTGATGTCACAGCATGTTAAAGTTGGTGGACTGAGCTATCAGGGAGGGGGGTCAGGGTATGACGGAATTCTGTGTAGGGGATTAGTATTGTTTTTGCAACTGTTCCTATAACTTTGAATTTATTTCAAAATGAAAAAAAATTATATAGTGCATTACAAAAAATATAGATTTTGCACCTAAGATACATCTCTTCCTTTGGTCTCACAAAGAAGTTGAAGATCAATATCATCTGTTCTAGTTTGCTAATGCTGTTGGGATGCAAAACACCTGAAATGGATTGGCTTTTACAAAGGGGGTTTATTTGGTTACACAGTTCCAGTCTTAAGGCCATAAAGTGTGCAAGGTAATGCATCAACAATTGGGTACCTTCACTGGAGGATGGCTAATGGCATCCAGAAAACCTCTGTTAGCTGGGAAGGCATGTGGCTGGCATCTGCTCCAAGTTCTGGTTTCAAAATGGCTTCCTCCCAGGATGTTCCTCTCTAGTCACAGCTCCTCCTCAAAATGTCACTCTCAGTTGCTCTTGGGGTGTTTGTCCTCCCTTAGCTTCTCTGGAGCAAAAGTCAGCTTTCAACGGCCATCTTCAACTGTCTCTGATCTGCAGCTACTCTCTGAGCTTTTGTGCATTCTTCAAAGTGTCCCTCTTGGCTGTAGCAAGCTTGCCCCTTCTGTCTGAGCTTATACAGTGCTCCAGTAAACTAATCAAGGCCCATGATGAATGGGCAGGGCCACACCTCCATGGAAATTATACAATGAAAGATCTCACCCACAGTTGAGTGATTACATCTCCATGGAAACATCCAATCAAACATCTCCAACCCAATCAACACCAATACATTTCCTGACCACACAAGACTGCATCAAAGATAATGGCGTTTTGGGGGACATAATACATCCAAACCAGCACATTCTCCTTTATCCTTTAGTCTGATTTACCTTAGTCCCAACCAAGCCCATTTCATTCATATCTGTAATCAAAGTCTGATCTCTTTTTTCAGACTCTGACATTTGCTGTATGGGGTAATGCTGACATTCATAGCTGCCAGACTCTGGTCCTACATCTCAGGTGTCACACAGATACCCAAAGTTCCAGGGACCAACCAGGTTATACACAAAGAGCACAGCATCTCAGAATTTAGAAATAGCCATTACAACTCAGGAATAGATGTTACTGTTGTAAGAGCTTACAATGTAAGGAACCTTTACAATATAAGCCCTCTCCTGATAGCCTGTGTTCTCAGATTCAATTCTGAGAGTTTCTGAATTATAGTTAGTCCACATTAGTGAGGCATTATAATGTGTTTTTTTTTGCATTTCTGGTTTATTTCACTCAATATACTGTACTTAATGTCCAATAACCTCACAACTTCATTTTTTCTTGTAGCAGCTCCATATTCCATTGTACGTATACACCACAGTTTGCCATTCCATTCATCAGTCAACGTACCCTCAGGCCACCTCCATCCACTGTGAATCGTGAATACTGCTGCCATAAACCCCACTGCACAAATGTCCATTCATTTCCCTCTTTTCAGTTCTTCCAAGTATATACCCAATAACAGGGTTGCAGGACCATATGGCAACCCCATGTTTAGCTTCCTGTGGAACCACCACACTACCCTCCAGATGGGCTGCACCATTCTACTTCCTCACCAACAGTGATTAGGTACATCCCTTTCTCCACATTTTCCCCAGCACTTGTATCACTCTGCTTATTTTTTTAGACAGTTTTAGTCACACACCATACATCCCATCAGAAGTAAACAACAATGGTTCCCTGCATAATCACACAGTTATGCATTCACCATCACTATCTATATGAGGACATTTCCATTTCTTCCACAAAGAAAGGGGCAGAGGAGAAAAGGAAAAAAAGAAATAGAAAAAATGACAACTAAAAAGCAATGAAAAAAATTAAATTAAAATAAAATTAAAAAGTCAGAGACCACCACCAATGCCAAGAATCCCATACCCCTCTCTTACATCCCCCTCTTATAGACATTTAGCTTTGGCATATTGCCTTTGTTACAATTAGTGGAAGTATATTACAATGTTACTGTTAACTATAGACTCCAGTTTGCATTGATTGTATTTTTTCCCCAATACCATCCAATCTTCAACACCTTGCAAAGTTGACATTCATTTGTTCTCCCTCATGTGAAAACATTCTTACATTTGTACATTTAATCACAATCACTGACCACTGTAGGTTTCACTAAGTTATACTATCTCAGTCTTTATCATCTATCTTTCCTTCTGGTGTCTCAGATGCCCTAACCTTCCTCTTTCAACAGTATTCACAGTTATCTTTGTTCAGTGTACTTACAATATTGTGCTACCATCACAAAATATTGTGCTATCTATTTCTGGATCTATACAATCAATCCTGTTGAACATTCTGTACTCCTTCAGCATCAAATGCTCTATCTTTACCCTCTATCTCCTAGTATCTTATTTCTACACTCTTCTACAAGCCTCTCTCTCCTGTCTTTTCCTTTCTGTCTGTAGCACTCCCTTTAGTATTTCTTATAGAGGTCTCCTGTTCATGAACTCTCTCAGTATCTGTTTATCTGTAAATATTTTAAACTCTCCCTCATTTTTTGAAGGACAGTTTTGCCAGATACAGGATTCTTGGTTGGCAGTTTTTCTCTTCCAGTATCTTGAATATATCATACCACTGCCTTCTCACCTCCATGGTTTCTACTGAGAAATCCACACTTAGTCTTATTGAACTTCCCTTGTATGTGATGGATTGCTTTTCTCTTGTTATTTTCAGAATTCTCTCTTTGTCTTTGACATTTGGCAATCTAATGAGTAAATGTTTTGAAGTATGTCTACTTGGATCAATTCCATACGGGGTATGCTGTGCTTCTTGGACCTGTAATTTTATGTCTTTCATAAGAGTTGGAAAATTTTCACTGATCATTTCCTCTATTACTCTTTCTACCCCATTTCCCTTCTCTTCTCATTCTGGGATACCTATAACATGCATATTCATGTGTTTCATGTTGTCATTCAGTTCCCTGAACCCCTGCTCATATTTTTCCATTTTTTCCCTATCTGTTCTTTTGTGTGTAGGATTTCAGATGTCCTGTCCTGTTACCCTTTCTTCTGCCTCTCCAAGTCTGCTGTTGTACATCTCCATTGTGTTTTTCATCTCTTCTATTGTGCCTTTCATTCCTATAAGTTCTGCCATTTGTTTTTTCAAGCTTATGAATTCTTCCTTATGGTCACCCAGTGTCTTTATATCCTTCATCTCTTTTGTCATATTTTCTTTCAACTCATTGATGTGATTTAGAAGATTTGTTTGAACATCTTTAATTAGTTTTTTCAACTCTTGAATCTCAGTTGAAGTGTTAGTTTGTTCCTTTGACTGGGCCATATCTTCGTGTTTCCTGGTATAGCTCTTGATTTTTTGATGTCTAGGCCTCTGATGATCTTGATTAGTTTATTCTGGAAGTTGTTTTCTCTCTTTTGCTGTTGGTTTTTTTTAACTCTATAGTTCCTTTTTGGTCTCACTGGCCAATGGTCAGATTGGCTCTGCCCCCCCAGTCTTCCCCCCAAGTCAGGCACCCACCATGGCCTGCCACAGGAATGGGAGGTAGGCACTGGGCATCCCAGCAAGTTCACCATGTGTGGTAATACAGGTCTTCTGGCTTCCAGTGGTGCTCTGTTTTCCACCAGTCAGCAAGACCTGGGCTTGTTTTAGAGCCCTGCTTTGACAGTTGGGTTGTCTGTATTTTTCAGCCAAAATCCAGCTAGGTTTCTGTGCAGGGCATGTATACTAGTTCCCGTGGTCCTAATAAAGGGTCTGAAGCATTTTTATGAAGGGTTTTATTCTCTTGCACTTTCTGGACTGGCCAGCAGATGGTGCTATTCTGTAACTTAATCATTCTCAGAGGCTGCTTTGCTTCTGAGCACAGGCTGCATCAAAACAGGTGAGCTGAAACTGCAGGATTCCTATGCCCTCACTTTGCCAACCAAAATCTGGCTTGATGTGAGGCTACACCTGTGGCACCTGTGGCAGCGTACTCCCTCAGCTAACCCAGTACTCCAGCCATCCCCAAGGCAAGGACATGGTCACTGGCTGCTGCTTCCCTCAAGGTTGAGGGAAGGGTTTTCAGACCCAGGGCTGGAAATGCAGTCTCTGTCCATGTTTTTTCAGTCTCTTTGTGCCTTACTGACCTGGGCCTTATAAATGTCCTCCCCACCCACCAGGTCTTGAAACAGTGGGGATATGACTCACAGCTGTGAGAGATTTTAAGCTCTGTGTCCCTAGTGAGAGGGCTCCTGTTTGATTCTGTGCCTTTCCCATGCTGAACCTGAGTTGGGGGGAGGGGAGAGGACTGGCTATCTGGGACGGAAGATTCCTACATGATATTTCTTCTTTTTCTTCAATTCAGCATCTGCACGGTCCTTCTCCAGTCTATATCCTTCTCCACAGTTTCAAACAATTCAGAATTGTCCTTTCTTTCATTGAATCTCTGGAGAGGAGTTTTCAGTAGTTGTTTATGTTACCATGCCCACTCTGAGTATTCTTATGATGTTCTTAGAATAAATTCCTAGAGGTAGAATGCATGGATCAGATGACATGCAAAAGTTTAAGGGTTTTAATACAAAGTGTCAGATTAAATGAGAATTTTACTTCAAGTTGATGAATTTTGGGGGAGGTAGCAGCTGCTAAACCCAAGCTGATTTCTCACTATGATGGCCTCTTTTTGCATTTCTGTGAAATGAACAGGCAAAGTAAGGCTGGAATTGTGGTGATTTGTCAACACTTTTACCACTACCTCAAACTAGCTCTGAATAATCCTGACCTTTAGTGAAAACCACACAGTATTAAACAAACAACAGAACCTATAAAGATTTAAATTGCACTCTACCTTGAAGGAGCTTATAATTTAGTGTTCATACATCATTATTACCTAACACAAAATGTGCTAAGTTCAATAAGAAAATTATAAAGTGCAGTGGGAGGGACAGTATTTCTGAGTAAGATGTTTCGGGAAGATTTCACAAAGGAATGGCATTTAATCTGGGCTTTGATGATAAGTAAGGTCAGATTTTGACTGGTAGTGGACGGAAGGCTATTTTAGAAATGGAGACATAAAAAACAGAACACTTAAAGTCAAGTAAGTGTGTGACAATCATTAAAAAAAAAAAAACTACAAAATGCTGAGCAATTGAGGTGTCTCCTGTGTTGGGTTAATGTAAGGCAATACTGGAAGATGGGCTGGAGAAGTAGATTAAACAAATTGCTAACTTCTGGAAATTATTTGGGGGGAAATGGGATCTGATGAAGGTTTCTGAAAAGGGGAGAGAAATGTGTAGGAAGGTTATTTTATCAACAATAAGGATCAGTGTGGCATCTGGCATAGAGAATTACTACAGCAGCCTTAGTGAGAAGGAAATAAGGCCCTGGAAAGGAAGAGGCAAACTGAGACAAAGAAAAATTACAGTGCAAATTCTTCAAGATATGCAGAATACAATAATGTAAGAGAGTGAAAACTGGTAAAATTTTTAAAACTTGACTTAGTCTTTTCTCCCTCCACCCCAAATTTTCCTAATACCCAATTAATAGTCAACATGTAGTTTGCCCATTTATTTAGCTTCATTTAAAAAGCACTACCACCACCTGGTGACAAAAGTCAGATTTACCCAAGCAGTCCTGCATTACAACTTTTTTTCCTCCAACTTTTACTTTGAAAAAATTCCAAATATGCAAGGTAGAGTTGAAAGAATATTATAATGAACACCCCTAAGCCCTTCAGCTATATTTACCAATTGTTAATGTTCTGCACATTTCCTTTATCTCTTTCTCCATATATGTGTATATATGCTGAATCATTTGAAAGTAAATTGCAGACACTAAAACACTTCACCTCTAAAATTCTCAGTATGACCTTCCTAAGAAAAAGGACATTCTCCTAAATAACCACAATACTATCACCTCACCTAGAAAACTGACAATAATTTTACATCATCATCTAATATGCCAACTGTCACCAAAAAAAAATAAAAAAAATTTGTTTATTTGTTAAAAATGTTATTTTGAAGATTGTATTTTTAAATCCAGGATTTAATCAAGACTTAAGCTTTGCATTATTTTTCTGAGGCCTCTTTTAATCTAGAATAGAACAGGCTTCATTTTTGTTTTTTTGTTTTGTTTGTTTGTTTGTTTATTTGTTTGTTTGCCTTTCATGATATTGACACTTTTGAAGCATCCAGGCCAGTTGTTTTGAAAAATATTCCACATTCTGGATTTGTCTAAATGTCACCCCCAATTAGATTCATATTAAACATTTTTGGCAAGACTACTACATGGGTGATTTTATGTACTTTTCATTGCATCATGTCAGAAGACACTCAATATCACACGGTCCCCATATTGGTGTTCCTAAGTTTGGTTAAGATGGTGACAACAAAATTTCCCCTATATAATTTAAAGTTGTGAGCCAGGTGTTACTTTGAGATAATGTGAATATAACATCCTCCAACAAATATTTACCCAAAGATTTTAACATGCAATTGAAGATCTTGAATCAGTCATTACATTGTGAACTACAAAATGATCATTTTCTAATTCTATCATTCTGTTAGCATTTATTATTAAATATAATGAGAAACAACTGAACCTGTCAATCAAATTGATAAAATGACCAAAGAGAAAATAATTGATTCAAGTAGATTTTGACAAAGTACTCGGCATACCCTTAGTGAAGTATATTCTAAAATAAAAAATAATTGCAAAAATTCTTCAATTTTACTGAGTTGGTATATTATTAGTAATCATAGGTATCATAATTCTGAAACTTTTATGTACATTGTAGAAAAAAAGCAAATAAGTAAATATATTCTTGAAATTAGGCATCAAGATTTTCATTGTGAGAGAAAAATATACACATATAAAATAAGACCAGGTAAGGTAAAATGTTATAATGTTACATTTAAATTGGATATCAATGTGAACTCATGATTTAAGGCAAAAATATATTATTCTGTCCATTAAACGGACCTAAAAGCAATGACATCCCAGTAGAAAGAGCACACCTAACACCCATATCTTTGCTTCTCCTCTGCTTACCTGCCATTTGTATATCTTCCTTTGTGAAATACCTTTTCAAAACTTTTTCCCATTTTTATTGAGTTGTTTATCTTTCTTATTATTGAATTGTAGAAGTTTTTCCTATAATCTGGATATCAGTGATTATAAGATATATGTTTTGTGAATACTTTGTCCCATTCTGGGGCTATAATATTTATTTTCTTAATAATGTCTTTTGATGAGCATAAATTTTTAATTATGATGAAGTTCAATTTATCCATTTTTTTCTTTTATAGTTATTGTTTTTCTGTGCCCTACTAAAAAAACAAAACAAAACAAAAAAAAAAAAAAAAACATTTGCCTACCCGTAAGTCAGTCTTACATTTTTTCCTAGAAGTTTTATAATGTTACTTTTTGCACATCTATGATCTTCCTAAAATTAATTTTTTTGTGTATGATGTGAGGTAGATACCATGGTTTGTTTTTTTCTACATAGAAGTCCAGCATCATTTGTTGAAAAGACTTTTCTTTCCTTATCAGATTGCTTTAGGATCCTTGTTGAAAATCAAGACTGTGTAACTGTGGGTCTGTTGTTCTCCATCTGGTCTACTGATCTATTTGTCAAACCTAATGCTAGTACCATAGCATTTTTTTTGTTTTTTCTTATTTTTTTGTTATTTATTTTTTGTGGTGATTTTTTTAAATTTTTTTAATTGAGACTGTTCACATGCCATACTATTATCTAAAGATCCAAAGTGTACAATTGCCCATGCTACCATCATACAGCTGTGCATCCATCACCACAATTTTTTTTTCAATTTTTAGAACATGTTCATTACTCCAGAAAAGAAATAAAGACAAAAAAAGGAAACTCAAATCCTCCATACCCAAACCACACCCCCCTCTATACTGATTCATAGTTTTGGTATAGTACATTTGTTACTGTTGATGAAAGAATGCTAAAATACTACTAACTGTAATATATAGTTTGCAATAGGTATATATTTTTTCCTATATGCCCCTCTATTATTAACTTCTAGTTATAGTATCATATATTTGTTCTGGTTCATGAGAGAGATTTCTAATATTTGTAAAGTTAATCACAGACATTGTCCACCACAAGATTCACTCTTTTATACATTCCCATCTTTTAACCTCCAACTTTCCTTCTGGTGATATATGTGACTCTGAGCTTATTTCCACCATATTCGCACACTATTCATCACTGTTAGTTATTCTCACAATATGCTACCATCACCTCTGTCTGTTTCCAAACTTTAAGTCCAATCTAATTAAACATTCTGCTCATAATAAGCAACCGCTCCCCATTCTTTAGCCTCATCCTATATCCTGGTAACTTATATTTCATGTCTATGAGTTTACATATTATAATTAGTTCACATCAGTGAGACCCTGCAGTATTTGTCCTTCTGTGTCTGTCTTATTTCAATCAATATAGTGCCCTCAAGGTTTCTTCATCAACCCTTTTTTTTTTTTAGACAGTTTTGTTCAAACACCATTCATTCTGTCCTAAATAAACAATCAAAGGTTCCCGGTAGAGTCGGGTATTTATGTATTCACCACCATCAGCTCTATCTATATAAGGACATCTCCATTTCTTCCAAAAGAAGGAGGAGGAGTCAAAGAAGGTAGAGAGACAAAAGAAAAAGAAAAGAGAGAAAAGAAAACAAAACATGACAGCTAAGAAGCAACAAAAGGAAAGATATCATTAAAGTAGAATAAAGAGTCAGACAACATCACCAATGTCAAGAATCCCATACCCTTCCCATATGTGCCACCCCCATATGCATTCAGCTTTGGTATATTGCCTTTGTTATATTAAAGGAAGCATAATACAATGTTTCTGTTAATTACAGTATCTACTTTGCATTGATTGTATTTCCCCCCAATCCCACCTTATTTTTAACACGTTGCAATGTTGACATTCCTTTGTTATAAAAACGTATTTGTACATTTTATCACAATCATTGAGCAACTCACTGAGTTATACAGTCCCAGTCTTTATTTTTCCTCTTTCCTTCTGGTGTCCCACATGCTCCCAACCTTCCTTTTTCAACATACTCACAGTCATCTTTGTTCAGTGTACTTACATTGCTGTGCTACTATCTCCCAAAATTGTGTTCCAAACCACTCACTCCTGTCTTTTCCTTTCTGTCTACAATGCTCCCTTTAGCATTTCCTGTAGAGCAGGTATCTTGTTCACAAATTCTGTCATTGTCTGTTTGTCTGGGAATATTTTAAGCTGTCAAATTTGAAGGATAGTTTTGCCAGGTATAGGATTCTTGGTTGGTGGTTTTCTTCTTTCAGTATCTTAAATATACCACACCACTTCCTTCTTGCCTTCATGGTTTCTTTTGAGAAATCTGCACATGGTCTTATCAAGCTTCCTTTGTATGTGATGGATTGCTTTTCTTTTGCTGCTCTCAGGATTCTATTTTTATCTTTGATGTTTGATAATCTGATTATTAAGTGTCTTGGCTTAGGCCTATTCAGATCTATTCTGTTTGGGGTATGCTGCGCTTCTTGGATCTGTAATTTTATGTCTTTCATAAGAGATAAGAAATTTTTGTTGATTATTTTCTCTATTATTGCATCTGCCCTTTTCCCTTCTCTTCTCTTTCTGGGACACCCATGACACATACATTTCTGCATTTTGTGTTGTCATTTAATTCCCAGAGACATTGCTCATATTTTTCCATTCTTTTCTCCATCTGTTCTTTTCTGTGTAGGCTTTCAGGTGTCTTGTTCTCCAGTTCCTGGGTATTTTCTTCTGCCTCTTGAGATCTGCTGTTGTATGTCTCCATTGCGTCTTTCATCTCTTGTGTTGTCCTTTCATTTCCATAGATTCTGCCAGTTTTTTCAAACTTTTGATTTCTACCTTATGTAAGCCCAGTGTTTTCATTATATGTGTCATCTCTTTTGCCATATCTTCCCTAAACCTTTTGAATTGATTTAGTATTAGTTGTTAAAATTCCTGTATCCCAGTTGAAGTGTTAAGTTTGTTCCTTTGACTGGGCCATAACTTCATTTTTCTTAGTGTAGGTTGTAGTTTTCTGTTGTCTAGGCATCTGGTTTCCTTGGTTACCCCAATCAGGTTTTCCCAGACCAGAATGGGCTCAGATCTCAGGAGGCAATACTATCACATCTCCCTGAGGGTGTGTCTTAGAAGGTTGATGCACCCTGTGAGGCCTCAAGTCACTGTGCTTTTCTGCCCAGCAGGTGGCGCTTGTCAGCCTGTAGCTCCCGACTGGTGTAAGGAGGTATGGCCTGTGGCTGTTTTTTTCCAGGCTCTGGGGTCTGGTTCTGAATGGAAGGCAGCTAATGGAGCTGAGCCCCACCTCTTTCCTCTTAGGGAAGATACCTCCCTAGGGAGAGATCATTAGTATTTGAATAGTCTCTGCCTGTGCTCTCTCCACCCTTGACTGGGTCAGAGTGCTGGGAACTGAAAATGGCTGAGGCTTTCTCCACTGAGTCAAAAAAGGAACATAAATCCCCCCCTCAGGGCCAGTTCGTGGCCACCTTGGTTTCACCCATGGGCCAGAGATAGCACCCAGTTCTCCGGGCTCCCCCAATCTCCCAGAGAGGTACTCTGGCTCTCCAAGGTCAGTCATCACCAAAAGCCTCTGTCTGCTTTTTGGGGATTCATAGCTTGTACTGAGCAGTCCATGCTTGCCAATTAAAATCCCAGTTGGAGCTCAGCTGAGCTCTGTTCGCTTGCTTGCAGAGTGCTGCTCTCCAGCACTGTGAGGCTTTGCAGTTCAGGACCTGGGGGGAGGGGGCTCCCAGCTTGGATCCACAGTCTTTACTTACAGATTTTATGCTGCGATCTCAGGCATTCCTTCCAATTCAGGTTGGTGTGTGATGAGTGGACAGTCATGTTTGTTCCCCCACAGTTATTCCAGATTATTTACTAGTTGTTCCTGGTTGTTTATTTGTTGTTCCAGGGGGACTACCTAGCTTCCACTCCTCTCTATGCTGCCATCTTAGAGTCCCTCTAGTACCATAGTGTTTTCACTCTAGCTTGAGTAGGTCTGAAGTTAGTGTAAATTCTCTAAGTTGTTTTTCTTTTTCAAGATTCTTTGGACATTCTTAATCTTTGCATTTCCAAATAAATTTTAGAACAAATATGGCAATTCCACAAAACATGCAGTGGGATTGAGATTGGGATTGTTTTGAATATATAACCAGTTTGGAGAGAACTGACATTTTTTAAATATTGATTTTTTTCCATTCAATAAACATGTTATATATTTCCATATAAAGGTTATTTTTTAAATTTCTCTTAGCAATGTTTTGTAGTTTTCCATGGAAAGTTCTTGAGTGTCTTTTACTAACTGTATTCCTAAATATTTTTGTGTGGTTTTGATGCTATTGTAAGTGGGATTAATTTTCAATTTTATTTTCTACAAGTTTAGGGCTAATATATAAAAATATAATTGATTTTCAGACATTAACATTGTTTCCTGAAGCCTCAGTAGTCATTTTGTTTGAGAAAACAATCATGATACCTGCAAAAAAAGACAGGTTTCCTTCCTTAACATCTATATACCTTTTACTTCTTTTTCTTGCCTTACTGCAAAGGGTAGGCTCTTGGGTAGAAAGAACAGAAGTAATGGGTGACAGTCTGTACCTTGCCTAGTTCTTGATTTTAGGGGAAAGCATTCAATAGTTCACCATGAAGTAGGATTGATAGCTGTATGATTTTCACAGATACCATTTATCAGATTGGGGAAGTTCCCTTCTTTTCCTAGTTTAATCACAAACAACTGTTGAATTTTTGACAAATGCTTTTTCTGCATCTATTGAAATGATGATACCATTTTTCTCCTTTGTTGTTAATATGGTGAGTCATAGTAATTGATTTTCAAGTGTTCTACCAATCTTATATTCCTGGGAAAAATCCACTTGTCATGATATGTAATGCTTTTTATGTATTTCTGGATTTGATTTTCTAACATTTGGTTAAGAATTTTTACATCTGTATTCATGGGATTTTGATTTTGTGTTAGGGTTGTACCAATCCTCATAAAATGAGTTGGGAAGCATTCACTCCTCCTCTTTTTTATGAAAGAGTTTGTCTAAGATTGATTTTATATCTTCCTTAAATGTTTGATGGAGCTTAACAGTGAAACTTCACATCTAGGCTTGAGGTTTTTGTTGTGGGAAGGTTTTTTGTAATTAATTCAATTTCTTTCATAGACATAAGGCTATTAACCTTGCCTCAGTTTGTGTAAGTTTTTTTTCTCAAGGAAATTCTCCCGTTTATACTGACTTGCCAAATTTGTTACCATAAAGTAGTTAAAAATATTCACTTATTATCCTTATAATTTTTTAGGGTGTGTAGTGATAAATTATTCATTCATTCCTAATATTGATAATTTGTAGACACTATCTTTTTCTTCATCAGTCTACATAGGGGCCTACATATTTTGTTGATCTTTCCAAATAACCAACCTTAAGCTTTAATAAATTTCTCTATTGTTTGTCTATATTCAATTTTTATTGATTTCTACTCCTATCTTTATTATTACCTTCCCTCTACTTATTTTGGATTCACTTTACTCTTCTTTTTCTGATTTTTTTTTTACTTCATATGGAATTTATTTGTAAAATGGCTTATGGGTTCTTTTTTTAACTTTTTATTTTCAACTACTATCAAACTTACAGAACAGTTACAAAAATAATACAAACCATATACAGGTATTTCCAACATATTCATGACCCCTCCCCTTATACCTAGATCCTTCAGTTTCAACATTTGGCCACATTTTCCATACCACACTATCTATCTATCCATTTTATGAACACTTGAGTGTAGGTTGCACACATCAAGCTCCCTGAACACTTAATAATACCATGAACATTTCCCAAGAATGAGGATATTCACTTAGGTAAATTACCATGTTCAAGAAATTTAACATTGCTATAAAGTTCAGAGTTTATATTCCAATTTTTTCACATGTCCCAATAATATCCCTTTGAGCCTTTCTCTTCCCTTGTTAGATCCCATCCAGGATAATGCATTGCATTTAATTGTCATTGTGCCTTAGTTTTTTGTTTGTTTGTTTGTTTGTTTTTATTCCGGGAACACATACAGGCATGCCTTGGAGATACTGAAGGAAACCACAGCAATAAAGTGAATATTGCAATAAATCAAGTATCACGATACAGCAAATCACACAAATTTTTTGGTTTCTGTATTAGTTAGGTTCTCTAGGGAAACAGAATCAACAAGAGATATCTATTAATATAAGATTTTATAAAAGTGTCTCTCACAACTGTGGGTATGCAGGAGTCCAAATTCCATAGGGCAGGCAGAAAACTGGCAACTTTGATGAAGGTGTTTGATGAACTCCTCAGGAAACATTTCACTGGTTAGCCAAAGAAGAAGTGAAGGTCCTCCATCTGTCTCGCTTAAAAGGTATTCAACTGGAGAACCTAAGAGATGGCAGCTAGGAGAGACAGGGCAAAAAAACATTTGCAAGAAAAATACTAGATAAAAGCCAGAAAGTGACCCAGAACACCAGTTCCAGTGATACACCAGCTGAACAAGTTCTGCTAAATCCACAGGGACCGTGCACTTGGTGAAACTGGGAGTCTGCGTTCTCATACCAGTGAGTAAGCCTGCTGAATTTCTGGGAGCCACACTGCAGTGTGGGGAAACTGGGTTGGCGCTTGGAGGCAGACTAGTTCTTTTTTAAAAAACCCAAAAGAGGCTGCAGATACAGCAGTGAGAACCACACAGTGAAGCACAGCAGGAACGGGCTATGCGAACGCCTCAATATCTGGCGTGGAAGATAGCCTTTCATGCACCCGCTGCTAACTGTCTCGGAGTGAGGAAGGCAGAGGTAAACCAAAAAGGGAAAATAACGATGCCCCTTGCAGCCATCTTCCTGGTGGGCTGAGAATGCTCCTGCCTGGTGCCGTTGCAACAGCCCAGAGCTGCAACAAAAAACCCAGAGTGACAGGAACAGTTTCCAGCAACACACACACACACCACAATATCAGGCGTGGAGAACAGACTTTCACACACCCACAGCAAATTGTCCCAGAGCTGGGAAGGCGGAGCTGTGTGAAAGAAGGAAATTCACATGCCGCATACAGCCATCTTTACAGCAGGCTGGGAATGCACCTACACAACCCAGCGGCCCAGAAATTCCCTTGAGGGACGGCACGCACTTGTGATGTAGCATAACCTTCCCTCAGCAGAGGCCCTAGAAGGGCATGGCTTGGAAGAGGGACTGTTCTAGTTTGCTAATGCTGCCGGAATGCAAAACACCAGAAATGGATTGGCTTTTATAAAGGGGGGGGGGGTATTTGGTTACAGAGTTATAGTCTTAAGGCCATAAAATGTCAAAGGTACTGCATCAACAATTGGGTACCTTCACTGAGGGATAGCCAATGGTGTCTGGAAAATCTGTTTGCTGGGAAGGCATGTGGCTGGTGTCTGCTCCAAGTTCTGGTTTCAAAACGGCTTTCTCCCAGGATGTTCCTCTCTAGGCTGCAGCTCCTCTTCAAAGTGTCACTCTCAGTTGCTGTTGGGGCATTTGTCCTCCAGAGCAAGAGTCTGCTTTCAACAGGTCTTCAAACTGTCTCTCATCTGCAGCTCCTCTCTCAGCTTCTGGGAGTTCTTCAGTGTCCCTCTTGACTGTGGCAAGGTTGCTCCTTCTATCTGAGCTTATATAGTGCTCCAGTAATCAAGGACCACGCTGAATGGGTAGGGCAATGCCTCCATGGAAATTATCTCATCAGAGTTATCACCTACAGTTGGGTGGGTCACATCTCCATGGAAACGCTCAAAGGATTCCAATCTAATAAGCACTAAAATGTTTGCCCCACAAGATTGGATCAAAGAATATGACTTTTTCTAGGGACATAATACATCCAAACCAGCACAGGGACCCACTTGGAATCCCTGGGACCGTACGCTAATACCAAAGACTTGTGGGTCACCAGCAGAGACAATCTGTGGTGAGACTGAAATGAAGGTTTAGACTCTTGCAACAGCCTTAAATCTCCAGGAACACCGGGGAGGTTTGATTATTAAAGCTGCCCTCCCTCCCGAACAAGAATCAGACCCCCACACACCACAAAGACAAAGTTGAGAACTGACTTGAGGGTAATAGGTGACTCGCGGACACCATCTCCTGGTTAGTTACAGAAAGTGTACACCACCAAGCTGTAGATCTGACAAAACAGAGATTACTCTTTGAATAATCCTACATATCCTAAAAGAACCCTATCAAGTAAAGTAAATGCCAAGAGGCCAAAAACAACAGAAAATTTTAAAGCACATGAAAAAACCAGACAATATGGATAACCCAAACCCAAACACCCAAATCAGAACATCAGAGGAGACACAGTACTTGAAGCAATTAATCAAAGAACTAAAAACAAGCAATGAGAGCATGGCACAGGATATAAAGGACATGAAGAAAACCCTAGAAGAACATAAAGAAGAAACTGCAAGAGTAAATAACAAAATAGATGATCTTATGGAAATAAAAGAAACTGTTGACCAAACTAAAAAGATTCTGGATGCTCATAGCACAAAACTAGAGGAAGCTGAACAATGAATCAGTGACCTCGAGGGCCACAGAACAGAAAACAAAAGAACAAAAGAAAGAATGGTGAAAAAATAAAAAAAATCAAAATGGACCTCAGGAATATGACAGATAAAATAAAACGTCCAAATATAACACCCATTGGTGTCCCAGAAGGAGAAAAGAAGGGTAAAGGTCTAGAAAGAGTATTCAAAGAAATTGTTGGGGAAAACTTCCCAAACCTTCTACACAATATAAATACACAAAGCATAAATGCCCAGTGAACTCCAAACAGAATAAATCCAAATAAACTCACTACGAGACATATTCTGATCAGACTATCAAACACTAAACAGAAGGAGCAAGTTCTGAAGGCAGCAAGAGAAGAGCAATTCACCACTTACAAAGGAAACAACATAAGACTAAGTAGTGACTACTCAGCAGCCACCATGGAGGCAAGAAGGCAGTGGCATGACATATTTAAAATTCTGAAAGAGAAAAATTTCCAACCAAGAATAATTTATCCAGCAAAGCTCTCCTTCAAATTTGAGGGAGAGCTTAAATTTTTCACAAACAAAAGCTGAGATTTTGCTAATAAAAGACCTGCCCTAATTTGGATACTAAAGGAAGCCTACCACAAGAGAAACAAAGAAAGGAGAGAGAGAGATTGAGAAAGGTTCAGTACTAAAGAGATTCAACATTGGTTCATGAAAGAACAATAAGGGTATGTTTTAGTTACTCCGCCAGGAAAGTAGGTAGAAAGCCAGAACTGCATGGACTGGACACCACAGAGCAATTTGACTTTGGGCATGCTTCATACAACACTCCTGAACAAGTCGAACTCCTGAGATCAGCAAAATCTGTAAGTTTTTGCGGCCAGCGGACCCGTGCCCCCCCTCCCTGTCAGGCACAGTCCTGTGGGAGGAGGGGCCATCAGCGCTGGGAAGGAGAAGGGAGAACTGCAGTGGGAGCTCTTATCGGAAACTCATTCTACTGATCCAAACTCCAACCATAGATAGACTGAGACCAGACACCAGAGAATCTGAGAGCAGCCAGCCCAGCACAGAGGAGACAGGCATAGCAAAAAAGAGCAAAGAAAAACTCCAAAATAAAAGTGGAGGATTTTTGGAGTTCTGGTGATCATAGAAAGGGGAAGGGCAAAGCTCAGGCCCTGAGGCTCATATGCAAATCCCGAAGAAAAACTGATCTCTCTGCCCCCTGGATCTTTCCTTAATGGCCCTAATTGCTTCACCTCTTAGCATTTCAATAACCCATTAGATCTCTGAGGAGGGCTTTTTTCTCCCCCCCCCTTTTTTTTTTCTCTTTCTAAAATAATTACTCTAAGAAGCCCAATACAGAAAGCCTCAAAGACTTGCAATTTGGGCAGGTCAAGACAAGAGCAGAACTAAGAGAGCTCTGAGACAAAAGGCAATAATCCAGTGGCTGAGAAAACTCACTAAACACCACAAGTTCCCAGGAAAAGGGGGGTGTCCACTCACAGCCATCATCCTGGTGGGCAGGAAACCCTCCTGCCGGTCACCAGCCCCATAGCCCAGAGCTGCCCAGACAACCCAGTGTGACGGAAGTGCTTCAAATAACATGCACACACCACAAAACTGGGCATGGACATTAGCCTTCCCTGCACCCTCAGCTGGTTATCTCAGAGTTGGGAAGATGGAGCAGTGTGAATTAACAGAGCCCCATTCAGCCATCATTTCAGTAGACTGGGAGCCTCCCTACACAGCCCAGCAGCCCAGAACCGCCCTGGAGGGAAGGCACTCACCTGTGACATAGCACAGTCATCCCTCAACAGAGGACCAGGGGGTGCACAGCCGGGAAGAGGGACCCACTCGCAAGTCTCAGGAGCCATACACCAATACCAAGGACTTGTGGGTCAGCGACAGAGACAAACTGTGGCAGGACTGAACTGAAGGATTAGACTATTGCAGCAGCTTTAAAACACCAGGAACACCAGGGAGGTCTGATTGTTAGAGCCACTCCCCCTCCCTGACCGCCCAGACACACGCCCCATATACAGGGCGGGCAACACCAACTACACACACAAGCTTGGTACACCAATTGGACCCCACAAGACTCACTCCCCCACTCACCACAAAGGCAAAGCAGGGGAGAACTGGCCTGTGGAGAACAGGTGGCTCGTGGATGCCACCTGCTAGTTAGTTAAAGTGTACTCCACAAAGCTGTAGACCTGATAAATTACAGATAAGGACTTCAATTGGTCTACAAATCCTAAAAGAACCCTATCAAGTTCAGCAAATGCCAAGAGGCCAAAAACAACAGAAAATTATAAAGCATATGAAGAAAACAGACGATATGGATAACCCAAACCCTAGCACCCAAATCAAAAGATCAGAAGAGACAAAGTACATAGAGCAACTAATCAAACAACTAAAGATGAACAATGAGACCACAGTACGGGATACAAAGGATATCAAGAAGACCCTAGGAAGAGCATAAAGAAGACATTGCAAGACTAAATACAAAAATAGATGATCTTATGGAAATTAAAGAAACTGTTGACCAAATTAAAAAGATTCTGGATACTCATAGTACAAGACTAGAGGAAGCTGAACAACGAATCACTGACCTGGAAGATGACAGAATGGAAAATGAAAGTACAAAAGAAAGAATGGGGAAAAAATAAAAAAAATCAAAATGGACCTCAGGGATATTATAGATAATATAAAATGTCCGAATACAAGAGTCATTGGTGTTCCAGAAGGGGAAGAAAAGGGTAAAGGTCTAGGAGGAGTATTCAAAGGAATTGTTGGGGAAAACTTCCCAAATCTTCTAAACACCATAAATACACAAATCATAAATGCCCAGCGAACTCCAAATAGAATAAATCCAAATAAACCCACTCCGAGACATATTCTGATCACGCTGTCAAACATGGAAGAGAAGGAGCAAGTTCTGAAAGCAGCAAGAGAAAAGCAATTCACGACATACAAAGGAAACAGCATAAGACTAAGTAGTGACTACTCAGCAGCCACCATGGAGGCGAGAAGGCAGTGGCACGATATATTTGAAATTCTGAGTGAGAAAAATTTCCAAACAAGAATACTTTATCCAGCAAAGCTCTCCTTCAAATTTGAGGGAGAGCTTAAATTTTTCACAGACAAACGAAAGCTGAGAGAATTTCCTAACAAGAGACCTGCCCTACTTGAGATACTAAAGGGAGCCCTACAGACAGAGAAACAAAGAAACGAGAGAGAGACTTGTAGAAAAGTTCAGTACTAAAGAGATTTGGTATAGGTACATTAAAGGCTATTAATAGAGAGAGGGGAAAAATATACATGACAAACATAAACCAAAGGAAAATATGGATGATGCAACAAATGCCTTCACGGTTATAATGTTGAATGTAAATGGATTAAATGCCCCAATTAAAAGATATAGATTTGCAGAATGGATTAAAAAAAATGAACCATCATTATGTTACATAAAGAGACTCATCTAAGACACAGGGACACAAAGAAATTGAAAGTGAAAGGATGGAAAAAAATATTTCATGCAAGCTACAGCCAAAAGAAACCAGGTGTAGCAATATTAATCTCAGATAAAATAGACTTTAAATGTAGGGATGTTTTGAGAGACAAAGAAGGCCACTACATACTAATAAAAGGGGCAATTCAACAAGATGAAATAACAATCATATGTTTATGCACCCAATCAAGGTGCCACAAAATACATGAGAGAAACACTGGCAAAACTAAAGGAAGCAATTGATGTTTCCACAATAATTGTGTGAGACTTCAACACATCACTCTCTCCTATAGATAGATCAACCAGACAGCAGACCAATAAGGAAACTGAAAAACTTAACAATCTGATAAGTGAATTAGATTTAACAGACATATATAGAACATTACATCCCAAATCACCAGGATACACATTCTTCTCTAGTGCTCCTGGAACTTTCTCCAGAATAGATCATATGCTGGGACATAAAATAATGCTCAATAAATTTAAAAAGATTAAAGTTATTCAAAGCAAATTCTCCGACCACAATAGAATACAATTAGAAGTCAATAACCATCAGAGACTTAGAAAATTCACAAATACCTGGAGGTTAAACAACACACTCCTAAACAATCAGTGGGTTAAAGAAGAAATAGCAAGAGAAATTGCTAAATATACAGAGACGAATGAAAACGAGAACACAACATACCAAAACCTATGGCATGCAGAAAAGCAGTACTGAGGGGGAAATTTATAGCACTAAACGCATATATTAAAAAGGGAGAAAGAGCCAAAATGAAAGAACTAATGGACCAACTGAAGAAGTTAGAAAATGAACAGCAAACCAATCCTAAACCAAGTAGAAGAAAAGAAATAACAAGGATTAAAGCAGAAATAAATGACAGAGAGAACAAAAAAACAATAGAGAGGAAAAATATCACCAAAAGTTGGTTCTTTGAGAAGATCAACAAGATTGACAAGTCCTAGCTAGACTCACAAAATCAAAAAGAGAGAAGACCCATATAAACAAAACAATGAATGAAAAAGGTGACATAACTGTAGATCCCGAAGAAATTAAAAAAATTATAAGAGGATACTATGAACAACTGTATGGCAACAAACTGGATAATGTAGAGGAAATGGACAATTTCCTGGAAACATATGAACAACCTAGACTGACCAGAGAAGAAACAGAAGACCTCAACCAACCCATTACAAGCAAAGAGATCCAATCAGTCATCAAAAAACTTCCCACAAATAAATGCCCAGGGCCAGATGGCTTCACAGGGGAATTCTACCAAACTTTCCAGAAAGAACTGACACCAATCTTACTTAAACTCTTTCAAAACATTGAAGAAAATGGAACACTACCTAACTCATTTTATGAAGCTAATATCAATCTAATACCAAAACCAGGCAAAGATGCTACAAAAAAGGAAAACTACAGGCCAATATCCCTAATGAATATAGATGCAAAAATCCTCAACAAAATACTTGCAAATCGAATCCAAAGACACATTAAAAATATCAAACACCATGACCAAGTGGGGTTCATTCCAGGCATGCAAGGATGGTTCAACATAAGAAAATCAATCAATGTATTAGAACACATCAACAGTTCGAAAGGGAAAAATCAAATGATCGTCTCAATAGATGCTGAAAAAGCATTTGACAAAATCCAACATCCGTTTTTGATAAAAACACTTCAAAAGGTAAGAATTGAAGGAAACTTCCTCAATATGATAAAGAGCACATATGAAAAACCCACAGTCAGCATAGTACTCAATGGTGAGAGACTGAAAGCCTTCCCTCTAAGATCAGGAAAAAGACAAGGATGCCCACTGTCACCACTGTTATTCAACATTGTGCTGGAAGTGCTAGCCAGGGCAATCTGGCAAGACAAAGAAGCAAAAGGTATCCAGATTGGAAAAGAAGAAGTAAAACTGTCATTGTTTGCAGACGATATGATCTTGTATCTGGAAAACCCTGAGAAATCGATGATACAGCTACTAGAGCTAATAAACAAATTTAGCAAAGTAGCGGGATACAAGTTTAATGCACATAATTCAGTAATGTTTCTCTATGCTAGAAATGAACAAACTGAAGAGACACTCAAGAAGAAGGTACCATTTTCCATAGCAACTAAAAAAATCAAGTACCTAGGAATAAACTTAACCAAAGATGTAAAAGACCTATACAAAGAAAACTACATAACTCTACTAAAAGAAATAGAAGGGGACCTTAAAAAATGGAAAAATATTCCATGTTCATGGATAGGAAGGCTAAATGTCATTAAGATGTCAATTCTACCCAAACTCATCTACAGATTCAATGCAATCCCAATCAAAATTCCAACAAGTTACTTTGTAGACTTGGAAAAGCTAGTTATCAAATTTATTTGAAAAGGGAAGATGCCTTGAATTGCTAAAGACACTCTAAAAAAGAAAAACGAAGTGGGAGGACTTACACTCCCTGACTTTGAAGCTTATTATAAAGCCACAGTTGTCAAAACAGTATGGTAGTGGCACAAAGACAGACATATAGATCAATGGAATCGATTTGAGAAGTCGGAGATAGACCCCCAGATCTATGGCTGACTGATCTTTGACAAGGCCCCCAAAGTCACTGAACTGGGTCATAATGGTCTTTTCAACAAATGGGGCTGGGAGAGTTGGATATCCATATCCAAAAGAATGAAAGAGGACCCCTACCTCACATCCTACACAAAAATTAACTCAAAATGGACTGAAGATCTCAATATAAAAGAAAGTACCATAAAACTCCTAGAATATAACGTAGGAAAACATCTTCAAGACCTTGTATTAGGCGGCCACTTCCTAGACTTTACACCCAAAGCACACGCAACAAAAGAAAAAATAGATAAATGGGAACTCCTCAGGCTTAGAGGTTTCTGTACCTCAAAGGAATTTGTCAAAGGTAAAGAGGCAGCCAACTCAATGGGAAAAAATTTTTGGAAACCATGTATCTGACAAAAGACTGATATCTTGCATATATAAAGAAATCCTACAACTCAATGACTATAGTACAGACAGCCCAATTATAAAATGGGCAAAAGATATGAAAAGACAGTTCTCTGAAGAGGAAATACAAATGGCCAAGAAACACATGAAAAAATGTTCAGCTTCACTAGCTATTAGAGAGATGCAAATTAAGACCACAGTGAGATACCATCTCACACCGATTAGAATGGCTGCCATTAAACAAACAGGAAACTACAAATGCTGGAGGGGATGTGGAGAAATTGGAACTCATTTATTGTTGGTGGGACTGTATAATGGTTCAGCCACTCTGGAAGTCAGTCTGGCAGTTCCTTAGAAAACTAGATATAGAGTTACCATTCGACCCAGCGATTGCACTTCTCGGTATACACTCAGAAGATCAGAAAGCACTGACACGAACAGATATCTGCATGCCAATGTTCATAGCAGCATTATTCACAATTGCCAAGAGATGGAAACAACCCAAATGTCCTTCAACAGATGAGTGGATAAATAAAATGTGGTATATACGCATGATGGAATACTACAAGGCAGTAAGAAGGAACGATGTCGTGAAACATATGACAACATGGATGAACCTTGAAGACACAATGCTGAGTGAAATAAGCCAGGCACAAAAAGAGAAATATTATATGCTACCACTAATGTGAACTTTGAAAAATGTAAAACAAATGGTTTATAATGTAGCATGTACGGGAACTAGCAATAGAGAGCAATTAAGGAAGGGGGAACAATAATCCAAGAAGAACAGATAAGCTATCATGGGTAAATTTAACTTTCTGGGAATGCCCAGGAATGACTATGGTCTGTTAATTTCTGATGGGTACAGTAGGAACAAGTTCACAGATATGCTGCTATATTAGGTAACTTTCTTGGGGTAGAGTAGGAACATGTTGGAAGTAAAGTAGTTATTTTAGGTTACTTGTCGTTTTTTTTACTCCCTTGTTATGGTCTCTTTGAAATGTTCTTTCATTGTATTTTTTTAAATTATTTTTTATTTTTTTATTTTTCATACAGTTGATTAAAAAAAAAAAAGTTAAAAAAAAAAAAAAAAGGAAAAAAATATGTAGAGCCCCCTTGAGGAACCTGTGGAGAATGCAGGGGTATTGGGCCTACCCCACCTCGATGGTTGCTAACATGACCACAGACATAGGGGACTGGTGGTTTGATGGGTTGAGCCCTCTACCACAGGATTTACCCTTGGGAAGACTGTTGCTGCAAAGGAGAGGCTAGGCCTCCCTATAATTGTGCCTAAGAGCCTCCTCCCGAATGCCTCTTTGTTGCTCAGATGTGGCCCTCTCTCTCTACTTAAGCCAACTTGAAAGGTGAAATCACTGCCCTCCCCACTACATGGGAACTGACACTCAGGGGTGTAAATCTCCCTGGCAACGTGGAATATGACTCCTGGGGAGGAATCTAGACCTGGCTTTATGGGATGGAGGACATCTTCTTGACCAAAAGGGGGATGTGAAAGGAAATGAAATAAGCTTCAGTGACAGGGAGATTCCAAAAGGAGCTGAGAGGTCACTCTGGTGGGCACTCTTATGCACAATATAGACAACCCTTTTTAGTTCTAATGAATTGGAATAAATAGCAGTAAATACCTGAAACTATCAAACTATAACCCAGAACCCATGAATCTTGAAGACAACTGCATAAAAATGTAGCTTATGAGGGGTGACAATGTGATTGGGAAAGCCATATGGATGATACTCCCCTTTGTCTCGTTTATGGATGGATGAGTAAAAAAACGAGGGAAGGAAAAAAAAAGGGCACCCAATGTTCTTTTTTACTTTAATTGTTCTTTTTCACTTTAATTTTTATTATTTTTGTGTGTGTGGTGATGAAAATGTCAAAAATTAATTTTGGTGATGAATGCACAACTATATAATGGTATGGGAAACAACTGAATGTATGCTTTGTTTTCTATGACTGTACTGTATGTGAATATATCTCAATAAATACGAATTTAAAAAAAAAAAAAAGAAACTGACAGGCTAGAAATTCCTTGGTGTAATTCAGAGGTAAAAACAGGACTGCTAGAACAAGGTTCCTTGTCAAAAAGGTGGGTAGGAAAACAAAGCTAAAACACTTGGAATTCCGTCTTCAGAACTTTGACTCTTGGATTCTCCTTATCTACATTCAGAGATTGTTCATTCTAATGCCATCAGATGAAACTGTACAACAGCTGGTGATATAGAAACTCTAAAGTTGCATGGTTCCGGTCCTTTCAGGCTTCCCTGCAAATCTGTATCTTCTCCATATCATTCCAATAAACATACTTTTTGCTTAAGTTGGTAGGAGTTGGGTTCTGTTGCTTGTGACCAAAGAGCCCTATGAAATACAATGCTTTTTCTCATTCTTCTCTTCTCTGGGCATTCCTTAAATGTAGCAGGATTCTGTCCCAGACTCTCCTCTTTTTTACTGTGCATACCTACCCTAAGAGATTACCTCTATACCCAGCCTTAGGCTTTAACCATCATCTACTGATAATTCACAAATGCATAGCTATATTTCACATAGATCTGTCTTCCATACGAAACTTAAACTCAGTACGTACAAAAGTGAACTCAACTTTCCTCGTAAACTTGCTCCTTCTCCTATATTTTCCATCTCAGTGCATGGTACCACCATTCTCCCAGTTTTTCATGCCATAAAGCTTTGAGTTTGATTTGGCTCTTTCCTCTTCTTTGCACTCTGTGCCTCCCCATTTTGACTTCTGACATTTGATTAATTATGATGTTCCCTTTTCCCTCATAACTCTACTGATTCTATCTTCTCTATGTTCTCAGTCACTAACTTTATTCAGGACATATTATTTCTTCCTAACCAGTTTCCTATTTACACACACACATACACACACACACGTATATATATGTGTGTGTATATATATGCATGTGTGTGTCTGTGTGTGTGTATACATATATATGTATACATATATATGCAATGTTTCTAAATTGACCTTGGGAGAAAATACAAATTTGCCCGTCTCTCTTTATGCCAGTTCCACTAAACCATTTGCAGTACAGGATGATGCCATGATTCCTGTCATCTTTAAGCCTTTGTACCCCCATATCCTTTGCCTAAACTACCTTTTCTAACCCTTTCTCCATTGCTAATTTCTACTCACTTTTCAGAACTCAAATTAGATATCCCCAGTAGTCTCAGTCTCCAAACCTCCTAAACCTGTGATGTCCAATATAACCAGCAGCCACACCTATCTACTGAGCACTTGAAAGGTGGCTCTGCTGATTTTAGATGTACTGTAAGTGTGAAATACATACCAGATTTTGAAGACTTAATATGAAAAAGGAACATGAATATCTTATTAATAATTTTTATATTAGTTGCATATGAAATAATTTTGGATAATTGGGTTAAATAAACTATATTACTGAAATCAATTTCATCTGTTTCTTTTTCCTTTTTTATATAGCTACAAGAAAATTTAAAATTATATGCATGGCTTGCATGATATTTAGATTGGCACCTAGACTAGATAAGAAGGAGCCCCTTTTTTCATCACTTTGTGGTTATTTCGTTAGTAGTATTTTTATGCTCTGTTAAAATTGCTAGCTTGTCTTCTACACTAGACTGCAAGCACCTAGGGACAAGAAGCTGTCTTGGCCAATTGGTAAGTCCAGAGCCATGGGTTCTTAATACATATTTTATTGAACGAGTGAAGCCTGATCTTTTGATTCTAAATCCAATGCTTTGTTATCTTATATGAACATAGTATACGTGGTGGTTAAAGCCTTGAATTTTGGAGCTAAACTGCCTAGATTTTTATCTTGGCTCTCAGACTTGCTAGCTGTGTAATCTTGGGCAAGTTACTTATCTTCCTCTGTCCTTTTCCTCTAACTAAAAATGGAGAAAAGAGTAGTTATGAACACTAACCAGGGGCTGGGGTTGGGGCAGTGATTGACCATAAAGAGGCACCTTTTGGAGTGAGAGAAATTTCTCTGCCTTGATTATAGTGGTGGTTACATATTGTACAGGTTTCTCAAAACTCACAGAACTAAAAAGGGTGAACTCTGCATAAATATAATTCAATAATTCTGAGGTTTAAAAAGAGTAGCAGTGAAGATTAAATTAATAATACACATAATACATTTGGCACAATGCCTGCCCACATAAATACTCTTTAAATATTAGTAATCATTCTAGAACAATAATAGCCAAACAAGGAAAGGGTGAGCGGTGTAAAGAAAAGTGGACTCGTGAACCAGGGTTCCAATCTGCCTCTTCATGTATCAGCTGGAAGCTGAGCTCAGTATATGGGAGATCACTTGCCTATGGTGAAGATTAAATTAGGTAACACTTGAAATATCTATGTAAACTGTAGAGCCACATAGGAATGTGAGAAAAGGGATTATTGATGAGACAGCAATACAAAATCCTAGGTGCACATAAAACTGGGGTGTGGAGTGGGAAGCAGTTTCCTAGGTTACCTCTCCAAGGTGGAATGTGGTGAGTAGCGAAATGGAACTGTGAAGGTGCACAGCTCTTAAGAATCTTGGTTCTCGATCCTATTCAAGTTTCTGTAGGCTCCTGGTCGATGTGAAAGATAATCCTACTGTTCCAATGAGGTTCTGGACAGACCCCCAAAACTCGAAAGGAAAGAACCCCAATGCCACAAGGAAAAAAGGGCTGACTACAAAACACTTCTTTTGAACAATGCGGCACAAGTCGGAGCACCTCCCTCACTCCACAACAGCCTCTAGTGTGGAGAATGGGTTAGGTCATCTCACTGCTGCTTTTTACGTAGTGACTGTCTCAAGAGTCCCACCCCTTACAGTGTTGCTAACTCTGGCGGGGCTCCCAGTTGTAGTTGCTGTCAGAATGTCATTGTGGGATGACGAGGACCCCGTAGCCAGGCAATAAAATACTGCATCTTGGCTGTTTGTCAAAGACTACGCGTGGGTGCAAACCCCAGAGAGGTGCGCGAGCTCAGCCAAAAGCTGACTCCAAAACTCTCTCCACAGCCGCGCAGCGCCTCGGCTTTATTCGCGCGCCTCGCGAGTTCCGGGAGCGGCTGTCACGTGACAACCCCCAGGCACCTGAGGACGTTTCCATTAATATTGTCTGGGACTCGAACGCAACGAACCTGAGTTTCACAGAGCAAGTTTCCTTGCCGACTTGTTCAACTGCAGCAGTAGAACGCCAGAAAGCACTCCCCATACCGGAAGTGTACTAATCCGCAGCACGTGGGGTTGCCAGGGCTCTCTTCACGTGACTGGGCGGGACCTTGGTAACCCTGTAGCCAATGGAAGACCGACAGGGCGGTGCCTGTGACGCGCCGGGGGCCTATCCCGGAAGTGGAGCTGAGGTCGGGGCGGGAAAGGGCGGGGAGGCCGGGGTGTGGAAAGTGTGGCGGCTTCGCCCCGTCTCTTGGAACTGCCGCTGCCGTTGCTGTCGCTGTGGGGGACCCGCGCGGGTGCCCCGGCGAAAGGCGCTCTTTATTCGCTGAAAGGTGAAGAAAGGGGGAGAAGCTGGTGGGACTAGGACTGGAGGCAGGACCTGGGTGAGGCAGTACCGGGGCAGGGGGCCGGAGCCAAGCTTTGATCGAAGGAAAAAGGAAGGATGGATAGGGGAACGGACACGAGCGCGGGATCCACCCGGGCTCAGGCCCATGCGGGGCCAGCCGGGCCGGGGGTGCCGAGAGTATCCGGGACCCCAGAGCAGCCGGGCCGGCGGCGCCGCTGGTTGAAGGGCTGAGTGCGCACCCTTGCTAGAGGGCCAGGTGCTGCTGGCCGGATCCTCTTATTTCCCATCACTTGCGGGGACGTTGCGGCCTGGGCTGGGCCCCCGGCAGAGGGGATCGGGGCGGCGGGGAGAGATGGGCTGCGCGGTGTGGGAATGTGGCCGGCTCCTGCGGTGGGCCATGGGGGCCGGGACCTGCTGCCTCGGTGAGTGTCGGAGGGATGTATCCCTACCCCAGCAAGCTCCTCTGCGACTTCGCTCCCCAGTGATGGATGGAAAACTTTGGAAAGGCCGGATTTCGAAAGTGCCGGTTCGTCTTGGGTGGGTGTTCTGTAAATACAAAAATAATAGACCCAAGATGCTTGGCACGTAACCTGACTGAAATGAGACGTTTCCTTGCCCGCCCGCCCCTTGTTAACAAGCAAACACAAACTTTTTTGCCTAGTTCCTCGGAAACGCTACCAGCTCCCCAGCCCACCATGGCGGATGAAATTGATTTCACTACTGGAGATGCTGGGGCTTCCAGCACTTACCCTATGCAGTGTTCGGCCCTGCGCAAAAACGGTTTCGTGGTGCTTAAAGGACGACCATGCAAAATAGTGGAGATGTCAACTTCCAAAACTGGAAAGCACGGTCATGCCAAGGTAAATGCCCTTCCACGTCTGTTTGTAGCTTTAACATTGGGATTTCAATCATCTGTATTGCATTGCAGATCATGAGATTTTTGAACTTAAAATTTTGTAATCTCTTTTTTTTTCTTCCCACAATTACCCAGTAATCAGCTATCACTTTGAATACTGAAAGGTAACATTTCCTTCTTAGGCCCTTAAAATGTTTTATTAACTGGGAACTGAAACTTACCTGAATCTTAGAAGACCCTAGAAGAATAAAAGATCTATTCAATGTACAGATGAGAAAACCTGTTCTAACGGAATTCCAAGCAACTGAACTTAATTTTTTTTATCTATTCGTATTGAATTACTGGATCATGTATGATATTTGGGTCTTGATATGTCTTGATTTTTCTTAAGTAAAATTAGATGACCTTGGGAGGAGGAGAATCAGCTTTGGTATCTGTTTTTGTGTGTGTAATGAGTGATATGTTTGGCAGAGATTGAACAGGTTTCTTGTTCTCTTTGTCTGATAGGTTCACCTTGTTGGAATTGATATTTTTACCGGCAAAAAATACGAAGATATTTGCCCTTCTACTCACAACATGGATGTTCCAAATATTAAGAGAAATGATTATCAGGTAAGTACTAGTTTAGAATGCTGCTTATTTCTTAAAGGTGCGAATATTTTTTACTATCAGTTGTAATTTGATGGACCTCACATAGTTCTGTAGGTTTTTCTAACCAATTATTAGCTACCGCCTACCCATTTTAGAAATTGGAAAAATAAATAGTGATGTTTGACACTTGTACTCTAAGATTATTGCCAGCTTCCATTTTTTAAACATCCTTAAATTTAAAAATTAAAATTTTTAAACATTCATAAAAAGTTGAATACTTCTTATTGTTCCTCAAAGCAAGTGATTGCGTATTGTGACTAAGTTCAAAGTTTAGTAAAATTACTATTCTGTCTGTTGTAAAATATTTCAAATTTAGATAAACTTCCTTCTGGATATTTTATTCTTTTCACTGATCAGACCTAAGACTTAAAGAACTATTGGAATTCATATTCCTGTCTACCAAGCTTGTGTATTAATGGATGTAAGTCAAAATTTGGTATTCTTGAAGAAGAAAAAAGTTGAAGCCATAAATATAAAGGATAATGTACATGGTCACTGAATATGGTGAAAAAAATACGAAAACTATATAATTGTTTTGTTTATACTTAGTGACCATGCTGTGACCTTTTGTAAATTATAGGTTTAAACTTAAAGTTTTAGTTCCAATTATACATTTGGCAAGATCAAATTTAATCAGAGCATTTTGTTGTGTGGAATATTGATGATAACCAAATAATTGAGCTCATAGGATGTAGGAACTCAGATTAATCATAACTAAATCCTTTCTTGGAAAGTCTTCAATTTCTGTATCAGGCAATCTATATATGGAACTCTTTACGTGTTCATATTACATAGTGAAAAATACATTTGACACTTAGGTTTGTTTTATCCAATTAAAGAATGTTGCCAACTGAAATCATCCAACTGACTTCCTTTACTCTGTCTACATGTAAAAATATTTCCCGTAGTTTTAATCATTGTATACTTTCCCCTTATCATAAATGTTTTCTAGGTTGCTTTAGAGTCTATGCAGAAATATGAATTGTCTTATGTAATAACTGTAAAATAACTATTAGCTATTGCTGTCATATAATAACAGCAAGTAGATATTTTTAGTCACATCTGGGTTTAGATCTAGTTCTGCCACTTTCCACCTAGATAGTCTTAGACAAATTATTCAACCTCTCTGAGCCTCAGTCTTCCATCTACAAAAGAGGGAAAATGTTGTGGGGGTTAAAAAAGAAAATATACCCCATAAATACCCCTTAAGTAGATCTATGCAAAAAAAAATGGTTCTTTTCTGCTCCCTCTTCTCCTGTATAAAAATTCCACTTAATTATTCCATTATTGTTGGAGCACCTAATCTAGACTGAGCGTATAATGGGTGCTCAACAAACGTTTGTTGAATGCATAGGTGATTATTTAATGTGGTAAGAATGTACTGCAGCAGGCTAAGGCTGAGCATAGAATTTTCTTTTGCCAAAAATAGATTTTCTTTCCATCACTAAAATATGAATGCTTTGAATATTCAGTATTAGAGTGTTTTTGCCATTGAGTGTTTCAGAGAGATAGATATGGATAGTTCTGATAATTACTAATTTGATCAAAATAACCAAGCATTGAGTGGAGCTCAGGATTTAATATAAAGGAAAAATTTGGTTTGGGTTTTGTTATGTTATGGCAAGACCAGGTCTAGGGTGAGGCTGCTAAGATGAGTGAGGCCCTTGCATCAGGCATCAATTTTTTTTCTCCCCAGTGGAGCAGTCAGAACACACAAGATTTATTGATTAAGTTCACCTTCTTATATGGGTGTGGTTCATGGCACCCCAAATAATTACAATAGTAACATCAAAAATCATTGATCACAAATCACCACAACAAATAAAATAATCATAAAAGTTTGAATTATTGTGAGAATTACCAAACTGACACAGAGACATGAAGAGAACATAGGCTGTTGGAAAATTGGTGTCAAGCACAGAATTTCAAATAAAGACAGAACCAGTAACCATGCCAATCCATTTTGGAGCCTAAAGCAAAAGGAAAAATTTTGACCTTGTCTTTATTTTAAATGTTGATGTTTTATTTGTCAAGGAATTTTTGCGTTAATTCTAATATTTTTAAATATTATGTTTAAATATCATTTATCTTGATCACTGAGTTTTTTTTTGGTGCCTCCTAAGACAATTGCCTCACTTGCCTCACCTAATCCTAGCTCTTGTAGTCCATACAGCAGTGTGGATAAGAGCCAGATGGTCTGGGTCCATATCTCCACTTTGGCACTTATCAGCTGGTTTGACCTTGGTTGGGCGGGTTACTTAACCTCTCTTGCCTACATTTCCTTATTTATAAAATGGGGATGAGAATAATAAATCCCTCATGGGATCATTGTGAAGTTTACTTAGTTAATACTTAGCAGTGCATGACAGGGTAAGTACTAGGTGTTCACATCCTTCTCATCAAGTCAGCATAGAATACTTATTTCTGTTCATTTATAAACAAAATTAGTTCTGTGAGCCTTTTTAGCTGTATTTATTGTGCTATGGCAATCTTCAATCACCTATCCAAGTACCTTGATTAAATTCCTACTTTTCTTATTATTTGATTACATGAGTCCTTTATATTTGCTAAATTCACTATTTTGAGTGCCAGTTTGGCAGTCAGCTAAAGTGAAATGTGTATAATCTGTTCATTATAATAATTTAAAAGTAGATCTTTGTTTTGGAAAAGAAACATATTAGTATTTACAGTTTTAATTTTGTGTATTTTAATATAAATTCAGAATGAAGGAAAGATTGTCTCCTGACTTGTCCATTCTAAACTATAGCTTGGATTAGAATTGCTGGTTTCCATTACTTCTCCCAAAACTAGTTATGGTTGTCAGGGGCTCAGTGATGGTGAAAAACCACAAATGTATCTAGACACCTTTGAGAATATCCAGATGCTTAAATTTAGAAATGTTTATTCAGAATCCTGCTACTGTCTTGAATCATATTTCTTTAGAAAGTTCTGTATTCCTGTGCACCACACGACAAATTTAAAAGCCATTTCCCATTCACCAAAGTTTTGTCTGTCATTTGAAACCATTTTCCAGAAGGAAAACTAATTACTGCAGGACATACTACAGTACATATTTTGGACCTTTGGGTTATTGATGGATTCCTAAAATCATGAATATTAAATCTTATGTTCTTCAAATAAGTGCTATGCCTTTTGGATATTGGGATATGAATTGACTTACTGTTGCAACTTAAAATAAAACAATAACAACAAAGAGAATAAAGATGCTGTGAATTCCTCAAGCTTAAGGTCTTTTTATAATTTTCACCTGTTCTGTAGAATCCTTTTGTCCCCTGGTAGAAGCATTCTTTGGGAATAGAAAACCTGTAAATCAGCAGAGCCCAGTATTGCAGAGACAAGAAGCAAGCATTTTGCTATAGGATCATTAGGAATAATAGTTAAGAGGAGCCACTTCCTTTTGTTCCTGGACCAGTGTATTCTCCCTATGGGAGAAACAACTCTCCCATATGGAGTGTTGTAATATGGAATATATTGTAAAATGTATAACAGCACTTCAGGCTGTAAAGTGTCACCCAGCAGGGGCCAAAATTGAGTCTTCAATAGGCTAATCCACACAGGCAAGCTGTTTTGAGATAATGGAGTAAGTGGACAAGAGAATTCTCGGGGCAGTTTCTTGTTGCCTCATTATTTGCCTATAAAATTAGTTTCTTAGAAGTAATTGATGCCGTTGTGAGACATCATGATAGGAATGAGACAATCTGTAAATCCACATATGGGGTTTTGGCAGAAGCGCTGAAAATGCAAATCCATATGTGGAGGAATAATCTATTGCAATGAGAACAAATCTCTGCCTTTTCCATGATGGAAGGGGTCCAGCGCTATCAGGTGGCTGGTTGTCCCCCCTGGGGAATGGTACTATATTAGGGACCCTTCATTAGTCTCTGCTTTGGGTACTCAGTAGTGGCCATAGTCAGATGAGCCTTGGTGAGAGAAAACCTGTATTATTGAGCCCATGCAGCCATGGCCACTTTGTTCATGAACCCACTGAGTAAGGACTAGGAGGCTATAAAAAGAGGCTCAGTGGCATCCACAGAGATTATCGTTTTCTCCACCTAATTATTCAGAGCCTCTGCCACAGATACCCTTTGTTAGGCATTCATATGGAATTTATATTCATATGGACTTATTCTCTATTTGGGGAGGGCCATCCATATACCACTTCCCCTGACCTTATTGTCAGCAAATTTCCTGTCTTGTTCTTTCACTGCCCTTGACCATGCAGCCAGACTCTTAGCCATTGCTCATAATCAGCATAAGTCCAAACCTTTGCTTGTTGTATCATAGTGGTTAAAGGGGGTCAAGAACCATGTCTTGGACTCCTTTTGTATATATTAATGTTAGCACCTGGTATTTTAGAGGATTGCCTTTTATAAAGCCTGTTAGAGTCCTAGGCACACTGACAGTATACATCTTTTTGAAATAAATCATTGGGGGCTGGTTGTTTCCCCATGCCTATGATATAAGAAATTTAGTACTATCAAACTGTACCTTTTTCCAGGTAAAGTAGATGATTGGGTTTGTTCCATTAATGTCTTCAACAAGCTAGTGTTTGTCTTTAAAAAAGTCTAGTGTGCTAGCAGTGAGCTGGAAACAAAAATTTTTCCACTTAACTTTGTTCATAATTAAATTATAAAATGCATTGTTTGTAATAGTGACAAACTGAAAATACTTTTATGCCCATTAATGGGAAAATAATTAAATGAATGGCAGTTACATCCATGAAGTTGTGTAACAGTTAGAGACAGCAGTGAGGTTCATATATGCTGATTTAGAACAGTTTCCAAGACAGATTATTAAGTGAAAAAAGCAATTTGCTGAAAGATACTTACAGCATCCCATTTATGTTTTTTAAAAAGCAACTGTATCTGTGTGGCATACATAGTTGTTTGTAAATTTCAGGATATACTCTAAAGAAGTCTAAATTGTTTAATAATGCACAGATTTGGTGAGTATTCAGAGAGAAGTGAGCACTGTTATAGTTTATTTTTAGCATTTTTATCATCAGAATATATTACTGTATTACTATGTACTTATACAAATTAATGTGGATTATAATTTAACTGTAAATATTACAAAGGAGAGGATATGATCTAATCAGTGCAAATCATATAATTTCTTTTAACAGCTGATATGCATTCAGGATGGTTACCTTTCCCTGCTGACAGAAACTGGTGAGGTTCGTGAAGATCTTAAGCTTCCAGAGGGTGAACTGGGTAAAGAAATAGAAGGAAAATACAATGCAGGTGAAGATGTACAGGTAAAGACCTCTGGAATATGGTTTTAAATTTTGCTGAAATGTTGCAAGATGATCTCTATAAGATGTTTTTTCCGTGATACCCTTAAAGACCCATTATCAAAGAAGGTATCAGAGTTCATTTTTTGCTATATAGGCACTATCAACCACAATTTGTTTTGAAGATCTACCTCTCAGCTATTCTTAAGGATGAGAAGAAGAGATGCTGTGGAAGTGCTAAAGAGTGAAGGAGATTCACTCTTATCTTTGCTATAACATTCAGAGGTATAACATCTAATAAGTGTTGAAATGTTGATAGTTCTTATTCTCTCTGTTCCCTGGAAGTTGTCTTACAAACCACAATTTGAGAAATTCTGAGTTAGAAAACTGTAACAGAAGTAGGTTGTTTAGTCTTGGAGTACCCCTTTCCAAAGTATGTATTCACAAAATATCCTCAAATACACAGTATAGTATTACTTAAATGCATCTATCTTATAATGTATTGTCTTCTGAATAACTATTTGCCTTAATTTTTTCCTTCTAGGTGTCTGTCATGTGTGCAATGAGTGAAGAATATGCTGTAGCCATAAAGCCCTGCAAATAAATGGAAGCATCAGGCATGAGCAAACTGTTTAGGTCTGAATCAACTACAGATCTAAAGTTCAGTTCTAAGTTGTCACCAAAGCGATGGCCTTCATAAGCAACCTCATTTCTTTTTTAATTGTTTTGAAATGTGCTATGTTAGTTTTGCAGGCAATTGGTAATTTTAAAAATAATCAAGATGTGTATTCTTTTTTTTAATTTTGTAGGTGTCTTTCCTATAATACTCCTGTGGTTTTCAGTATGTGAGTGCAAGAAACAGACAAGATAGCTTCAGCAAATGAAAAGCATGTGCTTTGTCTGAGCAAATCATTCCTGAACTTTAGTTAAATGATAAATAAACCAGGGTTTTAAATCAAATAATGTAGCATCTAGTGGTATTGAATTACCACTTATAAGTTGAACTGCTTCTGTATTAATTTCAGTTGTAATATCATAGAATAAGTATTGAATTGGAAATGTCACCATTTCAACCTGTTTGTGGCAAGCACAAATCCTTAAAATAACAAAAATCACGTTATCAAAAATTGGTGGCCATGTGCAACAACTTGTATTACTTTAGTCATAATACTCTTTGCTGAACCTTATATGGTGGTTTTAGTACCTACTTGTGGTTTGCTAGAGGGGTGCTGCATAGTGGGGTAAATATTAGCAAGTCAGATTGTAAAGAAGACACAAAGGACAGTGAGTTGCAAAGGGGATTGGTTAAAGCTATAGGATTTCATTGGAGGCTTTTTATATTCATAAAAAATAGAAAGTTAATTTTTAGTTGTATATATTTTTGCTTTTAACTTTTGTTTTCCATTTTCCTCCCTTTCCCCACCCATACCCCCTTCTCTCTCTCTCTGTATTTAGAGTGTCCTGCTTTACATTTATAGGCCACTATCCAGTACTTTTTTCAACCTTATTGAATTATTGTTGGTATTTATCAGTAATCACTCCTTTCCAACCATTTTTAAGTAGATTTTTGTCAGACAAAAACTGGAAATTCTTTTAAATTGATTTAGAAAGTTGAATTTTATGTACTTTTTTTCTAAAATCAAATGAAAGTGTACTGTGGGAAAATGTTACTTTATGTGATAACTATTTATTTTAAGAGATATATGTATTTTATTCTGATTGTCATGAGACTTCAGTTACTAGTGTAAAACATAACTAGGAAAGAATTTTATAAACTGACTTGTTTAAAAGGTGTTTCAGGTGGCACTGTTGCATTCGTTTAGCCTTTTGGATCATATATATCTTATTTCTAGAATTCTAGACCTTGTTACAGGGTTTGTGAGGATTCTTGACTCAATAACAATCATTATGTTGGAGTCAAATTTAGAACAAAATCACTCTTTCCATAATGCCTTGATTCTCTAAGACTGATTATGAGACCTCTCCCATCATGCCTTGACTTCTAAAAGCCTTTGCCCCTGTCATCTTGAGGAAACCATGTATGATGCTGTAACAGATCTAATCTGATACTGGAAATAGTATTAGGAGCAGAAGATCTCACAGCTTTAGATCTCACATACTTTTAAATCTTGTATTGCCCTCACAAAGATCACTTGGAAAAGCAGGATACTTTAAGAGAAGAACTGTAAAGCACAAGAAATATTGAGGTTGTAGTAAATCGTTTTTAGTTTAACATTTTAGCTTTTGCCCATCTAAAGCACAATTAGGAATTGGGCTAAATTTATTACCGTATTCTATTTAAATATCTTCATAGTGCTGTTTTTTGGTACTCTTTAAGATATATATCTTACTTATTACTGGTTGGCATTGTTACAGAAATTCTAGAAAGTTAACATTCTGTGCTACTTGCTGATCATTCATATTATGGTCCTGGTTAACCTTACTAGTGTCCCAGGTTAGTATTAATTCTGGATTAGCATGCCCTTGTTCTTCCTAATTTGTCAGACTTCACATAAATATATTTTCATTTGCAATGTAAGAGTGTACAAATTATAACAATGCATCTCTAGCTTCAAACCTTGAATGGCAAAAGCTATTTATGCATAAATATGTCATTTTAAGTACTATATGAAGTGTAAATACTCTTCTGACTTACATTAATAAGTATAGATTTTATAGATAATAGGACTGTTTATTTTCACATAAGTCAATAGATGTTTCTCTAGAACAAAATATTTCATTTAGTAAAGCTTTATAATGTATTAAAAGGAAGCAGGGAACATATATTTTTAAACATAAAACATGTGACTTCATTCTTTTTTGATGACATTAGAGAAGTGTTAAATGTTGATTCATAGTATTTGTGTACTTTTTTTGTAGCAAATGTTAAATATCTCAAGTTACCACGTATAGAATGTAGAATGTCATGTTGATAGATACAGTGGTATATATCATTTTTATCTGCAGGCCTTTCATCACTATATACAGTATTATATTAACAGAACAAATGTTTCTTTCTAGTTGATATTTTATTTCTACTGTGACAGACATTGTTGCACCTTATTTACTCTACAATGTTAAATTCCCTTTGAAATGGTTGAAATCATTGCTACTTTGACTTAGCATTTGCATCATAAACATAATTATGATGTTTTTTTCATGCTCCCCTCTAAGGGCTGTCAGTCACTTGGAGAAATTGTTGCTAACCAGGCTCTTGACTCTTGTTTCCATTTATGGTACAAAGTTCTGTACCAGTGCTTTATATTATTTACCAAAACTTTCCTGAAGCTAGAGCATGATATCTTTTATAGGAGATGCTGCAATAAAATGTTTAGGCTATAACATTTTAGGACACAATGTTTCATTACAGCACAAATATGAGTGTGTGCATGTGCACACATAGCTTTGTATGTTTGTTCCTTTCTTCCAAAGTCCTTCCAACTCTTAAAAGTACTGTAGTCTGGTAGTGCCTCAAATGTTGGTAACTTTTTTTTAATTTACAACTTTTCCAGAATTTGCTTTTTTGTACTTTAACATTTCTCAACTAGATTGTTTCTAGTCGAGCTGTAATTTAAATGCATTGTTCTCAGGGCTGTTTGTGCTAAAAGCTGAAGTTTCATTATTTTAAAGCTAACTGCCTAAAAATACATTGCAGAATTTTCCCAAATGGTGATATAGTGATACATACAAACAAAAATTCCTTATATCAGCATACTTAAAGTATACGCGAAGTATTTAAGAAAAAAAAAACAAAACTATAGCATCTTTACTGGAATCTTGCCGTATATTGTCAATTCAGGATAGAATTTGGTAGTCTGATTTTGGAACTCTATCCTTTGGCATGGACCCCAAAATAGTTTTATAGTCAGACCTTAATGTAGTGGTTCTCAAACATATTTAGGGACAACATACTGAAAGTTCATAATGCTCTTTTGGGCACATTAAAATGTTTACATACTGAATTATATAATATGAACTAGGAACACATTTACTGTGGGAAAATATGGCTCTTAAGCAGTATAAGAGCAAAACTATAGGCATATTTCCATAAATAGTACAAGCAATTGAAGTAAGCACGATCAACAGTTTGACATTTTCTAATATTTAGGTATACTATTTCATAGTTTTCAAACCTTTTTTTCTGCATTCAAACAGGTGATAGGCAACAAAGGCCTAACAAAAATTTACGGTGGAAAATCTTAAAATTGAAAGAAATCAATCTGTTAACTTTATTAAATTTTTTTCTCTGAATTGAATATATGGCATCAGTATTTGATTTTGGCAGGGAACATTGGGATTTAGCTTGTGGAACACAGATGTTCTGTGGGAACATAGCATGATGTAACTACATAATTTAATGTTTTCCATAAATAAACATCTGAACATGAGCCTAACTACCAAGTGAGGTCAAGTGCCTGAAAAGTGCTACATAAATTTAGTAAGCATGTTTTCCTTATATAAAAGATGTATTTTATAGCAATATATATCAGGCTTCCACCTGCTAGAAATATACTTGTTGGGAAACTTGGCATCCAACCACACCTGACCCCTTTAGAATAGGTTAAAATCTATTGAGAAAAAGAGGTTCTTTTATTTATATGAAGTCCCTAAAACTATTTCTTGGTATTGGTAGACTTAGGTTTATCTGAGTTTAAGATTGCACTTTTAAAAATCTCTGGACACTAACCTTTATACAGTAATGACTGTATACCTTGTCGTAAGTCATAGTTGTGATCTTTCTTGAGAGGGATTCTTTACTGTAGTTAATATCTATTATAAATAAGCACTCTTGTGTTTGTTACAAAGTATGATAATGCAAATCACTAGTTCTATACTAGTATAATGAAAATGGCTAGTTCTATACTATAAAGTACTTTTGAAGTAAAACTTAGCCTTCTCCCCCAAAAAAGGAAATAGCTGAAATAGCATCATTGAATGCAGTGGCACTTTATTAGTAATACATTTTATTTGTATTAGGTATAGGGGAACTTTTCTTTTTACTTCAGAGACTCATGTTTTAGCTAAAACTTTAAAGTTGTAAATTATGTAGTATGGGTATTATAATTGTGCATTTTACATTTCAAAATGGTAAAATTCAAATGTTAAGTGTTTGGCTCTACTAAATAATTGTTTAAATCCTTTAAAATGTAGATGGTAAACTCATCAATTACAACTTTTTTGTTACATTAAAATATTTGTTAATTTCTTCAGTTATGTTAAGTAAAAATAAATAATTTAACAGCTTGCACTGTCTTGAATATACATTCTCAAAAACATTTTCATACTAGAAAGTTGTATGACTTAACATGTACATCACTGTTAAAGACAATTTACTTTTTTTTAAGTAAATGGTTTATTCTAAGTCCTTAATAGGGAGTGCCATAGGTTTTATGGCTGGGGATGTTAATTTTTTTTAATTTTTAAATTTATAATAGTTTTTTAAGTACATAAAACATTCATATTGTTCAGAATTCAACATCTTCCCATCTTCATCTTCTTCCTGTTTATTCTTCTGGTACATCCTTCCAGAGATATTTAATGCAAGAGATTAATGGTCCCTCCTACCACTCCCGACCTCACAGGATCTAAAGTGTTCCTTCCCCACCAGCTGGGGTTGTTGCTTTCCTTCCACAGCTACATGAACAGTGTAATGAGTCTTGGCAGCAACCACTTCATTCTTTTTCCAGTCATCAGCGTGTCTCACCCACACCTTCAAGCCAGATTCATCCCTATGTGGTTCAGTGATTTCTTCCTTGTATACATACATTGTACCATCCGAGAACATCTCCCACCTCGTGACATGTGAGTCTGCCAGAACCACCTTGAGAATTGTCATCTCATTCTCAGGATCATCATTATAAATAACTGTAACCTTCCAGATCCAGCAAGCATAGCCTGGTGTGGGGGAGCTGGTAAAACAAACATCAGATTAGAGTCTCCCACACCCATGTGGTTCTTCTTTGCCACTTGGAAATATCGGTAGTTGTTTCCCAGAGGTAGGCATGGGAAAGTGAAAAAGAAGGGTGGGAAGGTTTAATTATGTGGTTGGGCCCCCCCCCATACTCATAATTTAAACATTCTATTCAAATGGGAATTACCATTCTGTAGTTTATCGAAGTGCATTCTCCACTGGGAATTTAAAATATCTATTCCCACCATATCTTCAGCACTGGTATCAATTACAACTGCTGGGTTCAAAAGGGCCCACCACAAGGTATATCAGTCCACTGTCTAATTTGAGGGTTATCAAATGTAGTCAGTTATATTTGACCACACCTGCATGCACTTCTCAGCACTTTCGTGACTTGTGCCCCTGTGTCCAGAAGGGCCAAAAGGTTTGGCAACTTTGCTAGCCATGTGACCCCCAACACATCAGATACTAATTGAGAATGTGGAGGTTCATTTACCTAATGCTCATGTGTCTGCCTTTTTGTTCACAATTACGTGTGTAAGTTTCACTTTAGTTTTTGGATGGTACTGTTTTGACTGTACTGTTTCCGTTGCATGAATATGAAACAATTTATCCCTTCTGTTGATGGACATGGATTGTTTCCATTTTGAGCTGTTGCAATAATGCTGCTGTAACATTCTTGCATAGCTTTTGGTGCACATATGCATGCATTTTTATAGGGGATATACCAAGGCGTGAAAGTGCTAGATTATAGAGTATGCTTAGTTTTGAATTTAGTTGATACTCCCAATTTTTTAAAGTGATTGTACCAATTTACACATATACATACCGACAATGTACAACAATCCTTTTTCCACATTCTTGCTAAAACTTAATATAGTGTATCCTTTTCTGTTAGTTGTGGAGAAGTAACACATTGTAGTTCTAGTTTGTTTTCCCTGATAAGTATTAACTACTTCACATTGGCTATTGTGTGGAAGAGGACGGTTCAGGTACAGCCTGCTGCGCCTTTCTCTATGACCCACAAATGAACCCTGTGCTCAGTACAAGATGTGCTGGCCTGGTGCCGAGGACGGACAATGAATGTGGGCTGACTCCCACCTTGACGTACCTTGACATAACACACATGCCCTAGCAGATAGTGGTTTGCTGGTGTATTTCTTCCCTTTTGGTTCCTGAAGATGTAGTAAACATTCATGGAGACTGCTTGGTTAAGTATGTGCGTTTTATGGCACCTGGCCAACCCCCCTCCTATATCTGTCCTTGATGGGAAGGAAACAGGGTCTTTTACCTGTAGCACAGGAGGGATGCATGCATACCATCTTCTTGTGTCAGCTGCAGATCAAGACCTGCTGGCCATTGGTGACCAATACCAACTACTGAGGCCAATCTCGCTCTTTTTTTTAAATGCAATTTTATTGAGATATATTCACATAACATGTTTCTTCTTTAAATAAGACACTGTTCCATCCTGGTGGGTTTGTGTGGTGTGTGTCCCCAACACCTGAAAACCATGGAATAGGTTGAAATCCCAGGATTCCTGTTGTTTGCTATCCTCCATGCAGTGGGACTTCTCTCCCGGAAATGATAACAGATGTCTCTTCTCTGACATTGGAGTATCCTCTTATGGGAATTGCCTGTTCAAGACTTTTGTCCATTTTTCTAATGGGTTGTTTGAATGTTATTAACTAGTAGAGTTCCTTTAAAAATATTCTGGACATCAATTCTTTTTCAGTTATATGTATTACAAACATGTTCTTGGACTCTTGTCATTTGACTTTTCACTCGAAATGGTATCTTTTGATGAAAAGAAGCTCTTAATTTCAGTAGAGTCCAATTCGTCAATAATTTCCTTTATGATTAGTGTATTTGTGACTTAAATCTTTCCTTAACAAGGTCATGAAAGAATCTCCTACATTGTTTTAGAAACTGTTTTCTTTCATATTTAAATCAATAATTTAATTGAATTGAGATTCAATTTCTCCCCCACAGGGATGGCCAATTTTTCCTACACCATTTGAAAGATTGTCTCGGGGCTTCCAGGCCTGGAGGGTAATAGAGGCCACCTGATTTCCAATATCCCAACATACCTCACCTCCCTTTCCCCCAAAAAATACATAAAACAAGGAGAATAAATAAAACCACAAATGAATTAGGCCTTCAGAATTATCAAGATACAGAATACCATGATCTTCAAAAGACCTGTAAGTAAAGTAATAAACCAAATTTCAATAACGTCATTACATCCCACTGCTGCCAGCCTATGGATACAGTGAGTGGGAAAAGAGAGGAGGCTTGTGTGAGTTTCCTGTGGCTGCTATAACAAATTACCACAAACTTGGTGGCTTAAAACTACAAAAATTTATTCTCTCACAGTTCTGAAGGCCAGAACTTTGAAATCAAACAGATACATTCAAATTAAATGATTAGACTTTAAAGATAAATAAAAAATTCTCAGGACATTTAAGCAAAAAGAAAAAATAATTTTTAAAGACAGGAGAAGTACACTGGCTTCAGACTCTCAAAAACACGAAATGAAGTAAGACAAATGAAACAATCTTTTCAAGAAACATAGGAAAGAAAGTTCAAATCAAAGATTTTATATCTAGTCAAGCTGTTCTTCAAATATCAAAACTAGAGGATAACAGATTTAACCATGAAAGAACTCAGGAAGTACTGTGTATAAATGTGCACTTGCTTAAGAATCTTCTAAATGATTATCTTAATGCAATGAAGAGATGATTGGGAAACTTCAGTAAAAGGACTAATGATAGCATTACACATAATTAATTTACAGCTAAGACTAAAGGATGGGGAGACAGGTAAAATAGTATGCAAACAAATACTCTGATGGTTAAAAGAAAGCAATTTTAAAAATGAATGGGTCCTTGTAGGAGGCGGGGCAAGATGGCAGACTGGTGAGCTGTATGTTTTAGTTACTCCTCCAAGAAAGTAGGTAGAAAGCCAGGAACTGCGTGGACTGGACACCACAGAGCAATCTGTCTTTGGGCATACTTCATACAACACTCATGAAAATGTCGAACTGCTGAGATCAGTGAAATCTGTAAGTTTTTGCGGCCAGGGGACCCGCGCCCCTCCCTGCCAGGCTCAGTCCCATGGGAGGAGGGACTGTCAGCTCCGGGAAGGAGAAGGGAGAACTGCAGTGGCAGCCCTTATCGGAAACTCATTCTACTGATCCAAACTCCAACCATAGATAGACTGAGACCAGACACCAGAGAATCTGAGAGCAGCCAGCCCAGCAGAGAGGAGACAGGCATAGAAAAAAAAAAACAACACGAAAAACTCCAAAATAAAAGCAGAGGATTTTTGGAGTTCTGGTGAACACAGAAAGGGGAAGGGTGGAGCTCAGGCCTTGAGGCACATATGCAAATCCCGAAGAAAAGCTGATCTCTCTGCCCTGTGGACCTTTCCTTAATGGCCCTGGTTGCTTTGTCTATTAGCATTTCAATAACCCATTAGATCTCTGAGGAGGGCCCTTTTTTTTTTTTTTTATCCTTTTTTCTTTTTCTAAAACAATTACTCTAAGAAGCCCAATACAGAAAGCTTCAAAGACTTGCAATTTGGGCAGGTCAAGTCAAGAGCAGAACTAGGAGAGCTCTGAGACAAAACACAATAATCCAGTGGCTGAGAAAATTCACTAAACACCACAACTTCCCAAGAAAAGGGGGGTGTCCGCTCACAGCCATCATCCTGGTGGACAGGAAACACTCCTGCCCATCGCCAGCCCCATAGCCCAGAACTGCCCCAGACAACTCAGTGTGACGGAAGTGCTTCAAATAACAGGCACACACCACAAAACTGGGCGTGGACATTAGCCTTTCCTGCAACCTCAGCTGATTGTCCCAGAGTTGGGAAGGTAGAGCAGTGTGAATTAACAAAGCCCCATTCAGCCATCATTTCAGCAGACTGGGAGCCTCCCTACACAGCCCAGCAGCCCAGAACTGCCCTGGGGGGACGGCACTCACCTCGGACATAGCACAGTCATCCCTCAACAGAGGACCCGGGGTGCACAGCCTGGAAGAGGGGCCCACTTGCAAGTCTCAGGAGCCATACGCCAATACCAAGGACTTGTGGGTCAGTGGCAGAGACAAACTGTGGCAGGACTGAACTGAAGGATTAGACTATTGCAGCAGCTTTAAAACTCTAGGATCACCAGGGAGATTTGATTGTTAGAGCCACCCCCCCATCCCTGACTGCCCAGAAACACGCCCCATATACAGGGCAGGCAACACCAACTACACACGCAAGCTTGGTACACCAATTGGACCCCACAAGACTCACTCCCCCACTCACCAAAAAGGCTAAGCAGGGGAGAACTGGCTTGTGGAGAACAGGTGGCTCGTGGACACCACCTGCTGGTTAGTTAGAGAAAGTGTACTCCATGAAGCTGTAGATCTGATAAATCAGAGATAAGGACTTCAATTGGTCTACACATCCTAAAAGAACCCTATCAAGTTCAGCAAATGCCACGAGGCCAAAAACAACAGAAAATTATAAAGCATATGAAAAAACCAGACGATATGGATAACCCAAGCCGAAGCACCCAAATTAAAAGATCAGAAGAGACACAGCACCTAGAGCAGCTACTCAAAGAACTAAAGATGAACAATGAGACCCTAGTACGGGATACAAAGGAAATCAAGAAGACCCTAGAAGAGCATAAAGATGACATTGCAAGACTAAATAAAAAAATGGATGATCTTATGGAAATTAAAGAAACTGCTGACCAAATTAAAAAGATTCTGGACACTCATAGTACAAGACTAGAGGAAGTTGAACAACGAATCAGTGACCTGGAAGATGACAGAATGGAAAATGAAAGCATAAAAGAAAGAATGGGGAAAAAAATTGAAAAAATCGAAACGGACCTCAGGGATATGATAGATAATATGAAACGTCCAAATATAAGACTCATTGGTGTCCCAGAAGGGGAAGAAAAGGGTAAAGGTCTAGGAAGAGTATTCAAAGAAATTGTTGGGGAAAACTTCCCAAATCTTCTAAACAACATAAATACACAAATCATAAATGCTCAGCGAACCCCAAACAGAATAAATCCAAATAAACCCACTCTGAGACATATACTGATCACACTGTCAAACACAGAAGAGAAGGAGCAAGTTCTGAAAGCAGCAAGAGAAAAGCAATTCACCACATACAAAGGAAACAGCAGAAGACTAAGTAGTGACTACTCAGCAGCCACCATGGAGGCAAGAAGGCAGTGGCACGATATATTTAAAATTCTGAGTGAGAAAAATTTCCAACCAAGAATACTTTATCCAGCAAAGCTCTCCTTCAAATTTGAGGGAGAGCTTAAATTTTTCACAGACAAACAAATGCTGAGAGAATTTGCTAACAAGAGACCTGCCCTACTGGAGCTACTAAAGGGAGCCCTACAGACAGAGAAACAAAGACAGGACAGAGAGACTTGGAGAAAGGTTCAGTACTAAACAGATTCGGTATGGGTACAATAAAGGATATTAATAGACAGAGGGGAAAAATATGACAAACATAAACCAAAGGATAAGATGGCTGATTCAACAAATGCCTTCACGGTTATAACGTTGAATGTAAATGGATTAAACTCCCCAATTAAAAGATATAGATTCGCAGAATGGATCAAAAAAAATGAACCATCAATATGTTGCATACAAGAGACTCATCTTAGACACAGGGACACAAAGAAACTGAAAGTGAAAGGATGGAAAAAAATATTTCATGCAAGCTACAGCCAAAAGAAAGCAGGTGTAGCAATATTAATCTCAGATAAAATAGACTTCAAATGCAGGGATGTTTTGAGAGACAAAGAAGGGCACTACATACTAATAAAAGGGGCAATTCAGCAAGAAGAAATAACAATCGTAAATGTCTATGCACCCAATCAAGGTGCCACAAAATACATGAGAGAAACACTGGCAAAACTAAAGGAAGCAATTGATGTTTCCACAATAATTGTGGGAGACTTCAACACATCACTCTCTCCTATAGATAGATCAACCAGACAGAAGACCAATAAGGAAATTGAAAACCTAAACAATCTGATAAATGAATTAGATTTAACAGACATATACAGGACATTACATCCCAAATCACCAGGATACACATACTTTTCTAGTGCTCACGGAACTTTCTCCAGAATAGATCATATGCTGGGACAGAAAACAAGCCTCAATAAATTTAAAAAGATTGAAATTATTCAAAGCACATTCTCTGACCACAATGGAATACAATTAGAAGTCAATAACCATCAGAGACTTAGAAAATTCACAAATACCTGGAGGTTAAACAACACACTCCTGAACAATCAGTGGGTTAAAGAAGAAATAGCAAGAGAAATTGCTAAATATATAGAGACGAATGAAAATGAGAACACAACATACCAAAACCTATGGGATGCAGCAAAAGCAGTGCTAAGAGGGAAATTTATAGCACTAAACGCATATATTAAAAAGGAAGAAAGAGCCAAAATCAAAGAACTAATGGATCAACTGAAGAAGCTAGAAAATGAACAGCAAACCAATCCTAAACCAAGTACAAGAAAAGAAGTAATACCACATGAAGAAAATAATACATCATGTTCATGTAGACATATATCAGGAATCTAAGAATGTTCAATATTAGTTGATATTTTAATATAATTCACTATCATAGGAAATATATTAATATATTAGAAAATTTCTTAGTATTATTCACTATATTAATAGGTGTGAGGAAAATCAGTATGAATACCTCAATGGATGCTGAAAAAACATTTGATAAAACAGTATCTATTCCCCCAAAAATCTCTTTAGAAAAAAGGGGTGGATGAATACAAATAAATGTTTATTTAAATTTATATATATTAACATGATATATAACATTATATTTGCATGTATATGTGTAGTTGCATATATGTGCATATACGTGTGTGTGTTTGTATGTATGGGTGTGTATAATCCAATGTGTGTGTTTATATGTATGTGTGTGTGTGTGTAAGTGTGTAATTCCAAAAACTAGCCTTTTACTCAATGGAGAAACACTAAAGGCATTTTCACTAGTCTCAAAAACTAGGCATGAATGCTTACTATCTTGACCAGTATTACATTGTTCTAGAAGAATAAGTTAATACAATTAGATGACAGAAAATAATTAGATGCATTAGAATTGTAAAAGTAAAAGAAACTAAACTATATCTTCAGATGATCTGATACTATATAATGAGCTAATCAATGATAAAGCTAACTCAAGCAATAAAGTAATTCAGTAAGGTAGCAGAATATAAAATAAACATGCAAAAATCAATAAATTTCAATTAGAAGATATAATGGAAGAGAAAACCTCATTTACAGTAGCAACAAAAAGATAAAACATTATGAATAAACTTAAGAAACTTTCAAGTTAGTATATAGTAGTGTAATATACACACTATATACTAATTTTATATAGTATATATGAAGAAAACTATAAAACACTCCTGAAAGACACAAAAGTGGACCTGAACAAATGGAAAGACATTTCTTATTCTTGGTGACAATTCAACATTAAGATGATAGTTCTAACTTAATTTATATGTTAAACCAATCCCAATAAAAATACTAACAAATATTTTTAAATTATTTATTGTATTATATAAAATTAAAACACCGTAAGTTTCTGGAATTTGTAAATTTTATTTTTACTCATGCATCAGTTATTCCTAACATATTTTCTTAAAGCTTCTTATTTTGAAATAATTCCAAGTTTACAGGACAGTTGCAAAAATAATACAAACCCTATACAGAGAATTCCAACAACCCCCCCACTCGGATACCCAGATCCACTTTTAATGTTTTGCCACATTTGCTGTTATCATTCTATCATCTATCTATCTATCTATCTATCTATCTATCTATCGATCGATCGATCTATCATCTACTTTTAAACATTTGAGATGCGGTGTATACATTATGTTCCCTGAGCATGTAATAGTTTCATGTTCATTTCCTAAGAACAAGGATAGTCACTTATGTTCCTTTTATGTAGTTAACAAGTTCAAGAAATTTAACATAGATTGATACAAAGCTTACAGTCTGTACTCCAACTTTTTTCATATATCCTAATAATGTTCTTTTGGGCATTTTCTCCTCCTTTATTAGATCTGGTCCAGGATTATGTATTGTCTTTAGTCATTATTTTCTTTTTTATTGTCTCTTTCTCCCTTTTAATTGTATATATACATATAATGAACTTTCCCATCTCAACAATTCCAAACATACAATTCAGTGGAATTAATCACATTCACAATGTTCTGTTACCATCCCACCATCATTTGCCAGAAATTTCTCATCACTCCAAACAGAAACTCTGCACCCATTACTCATTAACTCCCCATTCTCACTCCTCCCCCACATCTGATCCTGTACTCTACTTTCTATCTGTATGAATTTGCATATTCTAGTTTTCTCATATAAGTGAAATAATACACTATCTGTCACTTTGTGTCTGACTTCACTCAAATTGATGTCTTCAAGGTTCATCCATGTAGTGGCATATATCAGAAATTAATTCCTTTTTATGGCTGACTAATATTCCACTGTATGTATTTACCACATTTTGTCTATCCATGCATCAGCCAATGGACATTTTGGTGCTTCTATCTTTTGGCTATTGTGAATAATGCTATGAACACTGGTGTACACATATCTGTCTGAGTCCTTGCTTTCAATTCTTTTGGGTATATACCTGGAAGTGGGATTGCCAGGTCATATTGTAATTTTATATTTAAATTTTTGAGGAACTGCCAAAGTGTTTTCCATAGCAGCTGCACAATTTTACATTCCCACCAACAGTGTACTTAGGTTCTTATTTCCCCACTTCCTCACCAGCATCTTTTATTTACCATTTTTTAAAAAATAGCCATTCTAGTGGGTGTGAGTTGGTATCTCATTGTGGTTTTGATGTGCATTTCCCTAATGACTAATGATATTGAGCATCTTTTCATATGCTTATTTGCCATTTGTATATATTCTTTGGATAAATATCTAATCCAGGATTTTGAACATTTTTTGTAGTAAACCTTTGAGAATCCCTTCTCATTTCTTTCTGTATATATTTTTCCAATATTTTCTTTGTGGTAAACATGGGTTTAAATTTGACATCCTAAATCTATAACAATCTTGTTTGATTTGACACCAACTTAACTTCAATAGCATACAACACTATGTTCCTATACCCCCCTGCCCCCACCCACTTTATGTAGTTCTTGCCACAAATTACATATTTCTACACCAGAAATCCCAAAACATTGATTTATCATTACTTTTTACCCATTTGTATTTTAATTCCTACAGGAAGTAAAAAGTGAGGTTACAAATAAAAAATAACAATAGTATTGGCATTAATGTTTAACTATGTCTTTATCCTCACCAGAGATCTTTATTTCATCATGTGGCTGTGATCCATTGTCTAGTGTCCTTCCCTTTCAACCTGAAGAATTCTCTTTAGCATTTCTTGTAGGACCAGTCTAGTGGTGATGAACTCCCTCAGCTTTTTTTATTTGGCAATCTTAATCTCTCTTGCTGGATTGGTTGGCAAGTTTTTGCTTTCAGCACTTTAAATGTTATTCCTCTGCCTTCTTGCCCTCACAGTTTCCATAAGGAATTAGCAATTAGTCTTACTGAGACTCCCTTATACACAACACATCCCTTCTATATTGCAGCTTTTAGAATTCTGTCTTTACCTTTGATATTTAGTAGTTTAATCATGATATGTCTTAGAGTAGGTCTATTCAGGTTTATCCTGTTTGGAGTTCATTAAGCTCCTTGGATGTGTATATTCATGTCTTTCATTAAATTTGCAAAGTTTTCAGCCATAATTTCTTAGAATATTCTTTCTGCCCCTCTCTCTTCTTCTCGGACTCTGATAATGCATATATTGGTATACTTGACTCTTTTTTTCTTTCTGATCCTCAGACTGAATAAGTCCAATTCTTTATCTTCGAGTTCATTGACTCTTTCTTCTGCAGTTACAATCTGCTGTTGAACCCCTCTGGGGAATTTAAAAAAATCTCTGTTATTGCTGTCTTCTGCTTTATTTGTTTCTTTTTCATGATTTCTATCTCTTTATTGAAATTCTCTTTGTGTTCATCTATTGCTTTCCTGATTTCCACTAGTTTTTGTGTTCCTTTAGCTCTTGGAGCATATTTAGGACCATTTTTTAAGGTCTTTGTCTGGTATTTCCAAGTTCTGGTTTTCCTCACTGACGGTTTCTAATTCTGTATCCTGCTCCTTTGCATGCACCATCATTTCTTTTTTCTTTGTATATTTTGTAATCAATTGTTGTAACCTGAACATGTTGACATTTTAATATGCTCTGAAATTTAGACACTGAGACATCTGTTCCTTAAGCTTGTAGCCAGCTAATGTTACTTATGAAAGAGATTACTTGAGTACCAGGAGCTAACAAGAAAAGAAGGAAAGAAAAAGAAAAACAAGCCATCTGTTTTGGTTTGCTAGAGGTGACAAAATGCAATATACCAGAAATGGGCTGGCTTTTACAATGGTGATTTATTATCTTACAATTTATAGTTCTTAAACCATGAAAATGTCCTACCCAAGCCATCAGCAGAACAATATCTAGACTCTGAAGACAGGGTGCCAGCATCCAGCACTCCTCTGTCTCATGGGAAGGCACATGGCTAATGTCTGCTAATTCTTCTTTCCTGGGTTTCATTGCTTTCACCTTCTGGCTTCAGTGGTTTTCTCTCTCAGATCTTCTGGGGCTTTTTCTGTGAGCGTCTCTTCATCTTTTAGCTGTTGCATGTTGTTCTAGTTTGTTAATGCTGCCGGAATGCAAAACACCAGAGATGGATTGGCTTTTAGAAAAGGGGGTTTATTTGGTTAGGCAGTTACAATCTTTAGGCCATAAAGTGTTCAAGGTAACACATCAACAATTGGGTACCTTCACTGGAAGATGGCCAATGGCGTCCAGAAAACCTCTGTTAGCTGGGAAGGCATGTGGCTGGCATCTGCTCCAAGTTCTGGTTTCAAATGACTTTCTCCCAGGACATTCCTCTCTAGGCTTCAGCTCCTCAAAAATGTCACTCTTAGTTGCTCTTGGACATTTGTCCTCTCTTAGCCTCTCCAGAGCAAAAGTCTGCTTTCCAAGGCTGTCTCCAAAATGTCTCTGTAAGCTGAAGCTCCTCTCTTGGTTCTAGTGCATTCTTCAAAGTGTCCCTCTTGGCTGTAGCTCCTCTTCAAAATGTCACTCTCAGCTGCACTGAGTTCCTTCTGTTTGTCAGCTCATTTATATGTCTCCACTGATCAAGGCCCACCCTCAATGGGTGGGGCCACGCCTCCATGGAAATTATCTCATCAGAGTTATCACCTACAGTTGGGTGGGGCACATTTCCATGGAATCACTCAAAGAATTACAATCTAATTAACACTGATAGGTCTGCCCACACAAGATTACCTCAAAGATAATGGCATTTGGGGGAACACAATACATTCAAACTGGCACACGTTTTATCCACTTACAAAGGACTCCAGCAACAGCATAAAGACCCACCCTGAATGAGGCAGGTCACATCTCAATTGAAATAACTTAATCAAAAGGGGTTAGATCTATACCTGCAGGAATGGATTAAAAGAACATGGCATTTTCTGGGGTACATGACAGCTTCAAACTACCACACCACCGTTTTCAGTCTTTGCAGACTGGCTTTTGTGAGTTCTGTCCTTCAGTGCTTAGCTATTCTAACAATAAATTTAAAGAACAGCCCAACACTCAAGCATAGGATCCTCCCCAGTCCTCTCTTCACATGTAACTTGTCCTGGGCATGAGCACTTGACCCTAAGAATTACACAGATTCAAATTTCCATTTCCCCTAGGAAATAACGTTTCCTCACAGCCCTGAGCACTGCACTGTATGAGTCCCACAGCCAGTAATCCTTTTCCACAAGCAGCTGAGATTTGACTGTTCCCCTCCAGTGCTCTGGGAACTCCCTTTCCATGCAGAGCACATTCTGTGATGGTGAGCCTGTGATGAGTGCCTTGGTTTAGTCTTTCAGATTGCCACCAAATAGACTGGCACAGACAAATATGCTTCCAGTATGTGCACAAGAGTTACTCTGCTCCCTTTAGAAACAGGATCAGGGATCCACAATGGATGTGTGGGCCAGCTCTGTAATGATCCAGTGAGGAAATAGGGAAGGGGTGAGCCAGGATGTCACAAAATCCTACCATTTTAAGTTGCCTTTTTCTTGTTTTGGTGCTTGCCATGTTACTGCAACCCTTCAACTATTTCCTGAAGCTTTGAAAAGATGACTCTGTAGGTTCTTGTTTGTTGCTTAAAGATTCTGCGTGGGTACAGAGACCTGGAGCATCTCATCTACCAATTTGATTACCAGAAACCCTTGCTATATACTACTAAAAGCATTTTTGTGGAGCTGAACAAGTTACTACTAAAGTTTATATAGAAACATAAACATGAAAGAACAGTAAAATACTGAAAAGTGAGAGCTTTGAGTGGTAACTAGCTGTACAGATTTTAAAACATACTACAAAACCTCTACAGTCAAAACAATGTGGTATTGGCAATTGAGTAGCAAGTCAATAGAATAGGACAGAAAACCCAGAAATAGGCCCAAATACATATAGAAATACAGTACATGATAAAGGTGGTACTGAAAATCATCAGAAAAAGATAGACTTTATTAAATAGTTCTGGATAACTATTTGAAGAAATAAGATGAATTCCATACAACACATATAAGAATAAACTCCAAATGGATCAGAGATCTAAATAAATTTATAATTATGTAAGTACATGTGCTATCTAAAGGATATACATGTATACACATGCATGCGCTCACACACCACACACGTTCACAGACTTGCATGCCCCCAAAACATTAAGTAGCTATTTCTGGGTAAGTAGGATTTTAGATATTTTTATGCATTCTATTTTTTGCTATCTATATTTTCTTTCATGAGCATTTCTTTTAGTATGAAGATAGGCAATAACTGTATATATTTTAAAAGTTTTCCAAAGCATTGTTTATTATAGTAATAAAATGAAAATAATCTAAATGTCCATCAATAGGCAGATGACTAAACTGAAGATGACAAATGACAAAATTAAGCAATGAAAAAACATACTTGCTCTCATTTTAATGGTTGCTCAAATTTTACTTCCAAAACTGCAATTCTTAGAAATAATAAAAACACATAAGTTAGGTTTAGCTAAATATAAGCTGAGAGGAAAGATGCATTGAGCTAAGTATAAACTTTTTAAAATCATAAATTTTAATACGTTCTAATCAAAATAGTAAGGAAATGGGAAGCAGCGGTGACTTCTGTTTCTGTTTCTCCTGCCTGGTTCCCTTACATGGATAAGTGTCTAACAAAGAATCACACATAGGTGTGAGGTTTGAAAAGCAATATTTGTCCCTAGTAATAAATTTCTCCTCACTGCCTAATTGTACAGAAGGGTTGCAGCACATCATTTGTCAAGACTGTGCAATTTGCTTCCATAGAACTATCTGTGCTGCAATGTCATTCGAGTATTTTTGTCCAGAGATGGGTAGTACAACATACTCCACTTTATAGCACATAGTACAGAAAGTAATGGAATGGTATTTTTGCTGCACATATAAAATCTAGTTTTTACAATGCTTAAATGGTGATGATGATTACTGGAAAGTTTGTTTTAGTAAAGAGAAATTTACAGATCCTTTTTTTAAAAATATAAATCAGCTTCTTGCAAATAGGATGGAATTTAAAAACAAGTACATTTCAGAGGTGCAGACTTTTTTCTACCTTCTGTTACAGTGTGATCCTTGTGATGTTAATGATCTGAGGCGTTCCAAAAGATAACATTGTACAAAATAAGGTTCACTATCTAACACTGAAAGAAATCTTGCATGATGCACAGACCACAGGACAGATACAGGGCTGTGTCAAGATATTCTGCAGGAAAAGCTGATATATGAATACAAATGGAACATGACAGAGAACTCTATTCATAGTCTTATTTGCTTAAATTGCATAGCATTTTTTTTCATGGCAATATAGATACCAATACTTACATGAATAAAAGATTATTAGATTATTTATAAATATTCAGAAATATGTCTATAACATTCCTGTACAAAAATACCAGCATGGATTGTAAGTTTTTATTGACACAAGACTTATGTTATGATTTACTTCTTTTCAGTCAGAAAACTAATGAAGGTTGTGAGGATTGTTTTTCCCCCACTGTTCTGAAGGGTCACTTTTGCCAAAAATAAATACTATGTGTGTGTATCTGTTTCGGGCTCTCTAGTCTACCGCATTGGTCTGTATGTCTAACTCTGAATCAAAAACTCATTGACTGGCATTGTTACTATATACTCTGTGTGTGTGTGTGTGTGTGTGTGTGTGTGTGTATTTATATTTATATATTTAATTTGGGAAGAACTGAGTTGTTTATAGCAGTCTTCCCACCTCCAAATTTCTAGTTAGTATTTTTCTTAAGAATTTTTTTCTAATTGAGAGAAATCTCCCTCCCCCACCACCCATTGTAGTTTCTAACTAGTTACTTTGGGATTGCTGGCTATTTTGAAACATCTACTGTTTTTATATTTCCTTCTCCTTTGTTCAGATGGCCTAATAGTTTATATTAGGCCATGCATGACATGGAAGACTGTCAAGGACAATTGAAATAAAATAATGTTTCAATTAATGGCATATTTTTAAAATATCCAATAGCACAAGGATCATTTCTGCTCAGTAACCTGGGCAGGTCCCTTGAGGAGGAAATGCCAATTGTTTTTTTTCCCCTTAATGTTTGGAAAACAAATTATTGTGGTTCTTGGAGCAAACAGCTAAAAAATCTTCTTGAAATGGATTTATTCTAGGAACTCTGCACCTCTATTCGGAGTTTACACGCTGTATGCTTTAATGCAAGTTCCCACTATAACTACTAGCTGTTTTAACTGACAAACACAGCTGTCACTAAGGTTACTGTTTAAATTAACACCAAAAGTTCTCTTCCCTTGTTGCCGCTATGATATTTTCATTTCGACAAAAACTTACTATTACAAAACGTGGAGAGGCAAGTCACTTTTCTGGTCTGATGTAAACTTACAGTCCTTCAAAGATCAAAAACTATGCTTTCCCTTTTTTCATCAAGACTGTCACCACCTCACCTTCATTCTCGCTTCCCTTGAACATTTAAGTTAGTGTTCAGCAAATGTTTGTTTTATTTTAACTGGCAGGCATGTTGGATGAAAGTCAGAAGACCTGGGATTAACTCCAAAACCTATGATAAAACAGAATAAATTACATTCAAAGAGCTGTGCACTACGTGTTTTTCTCTTAAAAAGATTTTTCTTTTGAGGAGGTAGTTCATTTTGGCTCTCGGAAACACTGATTTCCCGCAAAAGTCATTTAGAAAACAAGGTTCATAGACAAAACATAGATATAAAAATAACTTCTTCGCAGGACGATTATAATCACAATGTAAGAGAAGAGATACTAAAGCATCCTGAGCTACTGCTTTGTCCTGACTGGAAAGAAGATCCAGGTGATTCGTGAAAGATGACTTCTGCATCTCTCGGATGCCAGAATCTGGAAGCGCCCGCCAGGTAACTGCAAAGACCACCAGAAAAAGCACTTCTCTTCCGCTCCTATCGCTGACTGGAATTACTAGGAACCCTGACAGCTACCTGATTCTATACGCCCACGGCTACGACTCGGGTTTCCTGGGTTACGGGCCGCCGTGCCTCTCTCCACATTATCTTCCGTGAGGCGTCCATCTTACGTTCTCGACGCATGACGCGCCGTTTCGCTATAAATATGTGCCACGCCGGCGTCTCTTCCTCTTTGATGACTAGGCCTGTTTTCAAGATGGCGCCGGTGAGTACTTAGGTCGTGGTGGTAGTGTTTTGCGGCATTCTAAATCATGTTGTATTTTGCGAGTGGAGAAGTCCCGTTCGAGATAAGAGGGGGGAGAAATGGAGACTGGCTTCAAACATAGCCAAGCACTTAGTGTTCTGAATTGTGTTTGGAGAACGCATTCTGGTGGAGTTTGACCGGGGCCCGGAATTGACTTAGGATAGGTGATGGTGGGCGCGCGGGGAAAAGGAGGTACGACGGTGCGTGGAATCTTGGCCATTTCGTTTCCTCCTTCGCACCTGATAATGTCGATTCCACCGTATTTGTTTGCACCCAGGCAGGGAGATGGATAATTGAGCCAGTCTGATGGACTTTTCGAGGAGGGAGGGAGCTCCGAGGCGCGCGGCTCCCAAGATGGCCGCGTTTACAAGTTTCCGAAAACTTGAGGGCTGGCGGAGGGGTTTTCGTCATTACTTCCAGTTAACCTGTAGTTTCTCGATAAGTAAAGTCATGAGTTAGGTAGATACAGAGAGCGAGTTTCAGTTGTTTTGCCGTTGATTAATGAGGAAACCAGTCAATAAGATGTTAAAACCGGTCCAAAGAGCGTTTGAAAAGTTAGGTATACATCGGCAAGTTAGCAAAACCTGTTCTAAGAGAAATGGGTCAATTGGGCTGTAAACTTTGGGGGTTATCTCCCAAGTTAACCCCCACTCCAACAGTTTATGTTTCCCGGCCAATAAAATCACAAGTCTAGCACCCAGTTATCTCTTGCCAATTCCAAGTTTTGCATAACTTTTTTGGCAGAAGCTACCTGAGAAACAAACTGTTGATACTTCGTATCCATTTGGGTAGATCCGATATGGAGATAAGCGTAAACAACCCACCTTTACCAGACAAAGCCCCGGCCCCCCTACCGCCACCCACTCCCACCTTTTTGTTACTTAACAGCAGTATAAGGGCTCAATTCTTCAGATATAAGTGAGTAGAATCCTGTCTGGTACGCAACTTCAGTAGTAAAGTAGCACCTGCCACACAGAGAACAGATGGTCATTTAAAACAACATCAGTGGACTTGTAAATAATTAAAATCCCAAAAAAGCATTTCTTGACAACATTTCTAGCAAATTGGGCTTTAACATGGAATTAGCATGACCAGAAGTTCAAATGTACCCCGGAGTGGGTAAGTTATGGTACTAGAGATAAATTCTTTCTTTTAAAAACTTGAGTAGGAAGTAAATTAATCTGTTAATATGTTCCTCTGTTAATCTTTTCCAATTACTGTTAAAATAGGCTTACCATATAGCACTTCTTGAGATTTGCGCTTGAGATACTTTGGTGAAATTTAAAAGCAATTTTTCAAAATTTTGCAACATTATGAAACCCTACCCTACATTGTACATTATTTCAGTGATACAAATCTAAAACTTTTGTGTGTTTAATGAAAAAAAATTTTTATGGCAATGTAATTAACTTTCTTTAGCAGAAAGACAAGAAGGTTAAGAAGACAACCTGGAGGTTTAACTTGGATCTTACTCATCCTGTAGAAGATGGAATTTTTGATTCTGGAAATTTTGTAAGTATTACTCTACTATGCTTGTTTTTGTAATTGTAGTAGTGTTCTTGAAAATGATTTAAGTATACAATATTTGATTTTAACCTAAACTCTGTTCCTAGGGTACCTTCCCTAGTGAATATCTAGGGTTTTCTTCCCTAGTTTTGCATTTTTCTGTTTTAAAATAGGAACAGTTTCTACGGGAGAAGGTTAAAGTCAATGGGAAAACTGGAAATCTGGGAAATGTTGTTCACATTGAACGTTTCAAGAATAAAATCACAGTTGTTTCTGAGAAACAGTTCTCTAAAAGGTTGGTACTTGTTTTGTATAATTTAATGAAAATATGGTGATAGTGGAATATTTTGCCAGAAAATATACGTTGATGAAATCAGATTTCAGAGGGTGCTTTGAACTTACTAAAAGCTTATCCGGATGGGAAATATATTTAGTAACTGAGTGCTTTTTGCTTAGGCTGTTGTCAGCAAGTGCAATTTATTGCTGAAATATAGTCAAGTCATGCCTGGCTTTCCTGTCCCATGAATTATAGGCCCTGTAATCCAAGTTGTGTACAAGGTTTTGACAATGTTTGGTATTTTAGTACTAGAACATGTTGTCAGAAACACATCTATTGTTCATCAGGGAGAAATGACTCAACTCACTAATACAAACATTTTAGTTTTTTTTTTTTTCAGTAGAGACAACCAATTAAAGTTTTTTGTTTTTTGTTTTTCCTTTTTTGCTGCAATTTACTCAAATACTGAATTCTTATATGGTAGGGTTGGGTCACTCAGCAGTGGACCAAGCAGACAAGGTACCCACTACCAAAGAGCTTAAATTCAGTGGAGCAGCAAGACAGTGAAATGCAATGTAAAATATTGAGAAGTTATTTGTAGGGGTGTGGCAATAGCAGAAAGACTCGTGTGCCTGGAGTATAGTGCATTTTGGGATGTGTGATAGATGAGGTCAGGTAGGTAGCTCTCAGGCAAATCTTGAAAACCATAGGAGGAAGGAGAGGCCTTGGATTTTGCATGTGATGGGAAGCCATTGATATCTGGCTGGAAAGGACTGGGGTGGTGGATTCAGTGGAAACGAGATTTGGGATCCTGTTGCAGTGAGAGATGTGGCGACTTGGCCTGAGGTGGTAGCAGTGCATGTTAGCTGTGAGGTCCATTGCTGAGGATTCAGAGATTAAAAGATAATTACTAATATAATATCAAGATTTTAATTGCTATGTTGGAGGTGGAGATGAGGGGAGGACACTGGAGTTTGCAGAGAAGCTGAGACCTGATAGAATTTTCCATTGGAATAAGGCATTGTAAGCAGGGAGAGCAACATTAGCAAAGGACAGGAAGACTTGAATGCTTTGTGGTTATTTGTGTTTTTATTTTGAAGGTATTTGAAATACCTTACAAAGAAATACCTGAAGAAGAACAATCTTCGTGATTGGCTTCGAGTTGTTGCATCTGACAAGGAGACTTACGAACTTCGTTACTTCCAGATTAGTCAAGATGAAGATGAATCTGAGGCTGAAGACTAGGTGAAGCCTCACCGCAGGGTTTTGCTTACTTATAAAATAAATGCATTGCACAAGATGAAGAAACATCTAGAAATGGACTTTTAGTTTATTAGTGAATAAAAGCATTGTATTCTACAACACTTGTGTATTACATGTTTTATTTTGAGGTGTGTTTACATGATGGCTTTCCTTAATTTCTGTAAAGAGTATTTAAATAACTTAAAATCTATAAAATTCTCCACTGTCTCACATATATTTTTGTACGGTTTAAATATGCAGTCCTCAGTGCCTAGAGCAATATTTGCACATAGTTGCTCATAATTACTGAATCACTCTTGCCCTCTGCTGTAGAGGACACTGCCAGCTAATGTTTGTTAATTATTAATTGAGCTGATGTTTAGTTGCTCATTAGTAATCTCCAGATTCTTTGTAGGCACCTAAAACAGTCTTTAAATCATTGAATCTGCTTCTGTTTTCCTTGAAGTTTGATTTGTTCAGCCAGTAGGATGAATTGGAATCTTGGGTTTCATCCTAATCTGTTCCCCCTCAACCGCTTATAGAACACTGAAAATGCCTTCTATTAAGTCTTCAGTGGATGGCCCCACAAGTACGTGGTCTTTTAAAGCTCTTCAGGTAGCATGATTTGGCAAAATCCAGCTTGCCAGGAGATGAGAAGAGAATAAAGTGAGAGCCACATCAGTTTTAGCTTGTCACTAGCCCCAAATAATGGGCATTTTTTCCTGCTTGTAACATGAAGATGGAGGTGTCAGTACTTCAGTAGAATGATAGTAAATTTCACTTGACAATTAAGCCTCATTTACGAATTTACATAATTGTTAAAGTTTCCTAAGCTTTTTGCCCCATTCCGTTCATGTTTCCCATTCTTACTGTTTCCTTTGCTGAGCACTGGGGATACGGTGAGTAAAAACAGACTCTGCCTGTTCTTCAAGGCTAGTCTAGTGAGGAAAAAAAAGTTCTACAATGGAGAAGAGTTAAAAGGAATTTGATCTAGTAAGGAAGGCAACCGAGGAAGTGATGTTTGAGCTGACCTAGAACAGGGGAGGTAGGCGATATCTGGGTAAAGGAAAGAGTATTAAAGGCATGCATGAAGTTCTCAGACATTGGGGGTCTGGTTGGCAGAGTGTATCTGGGAAAGAGTGGGGATGTGTGGTTATGAGGGGAATCTGGGGAGGTATGTATAAACTAGTCCATATATCATTAAAATTGCATTTTAAAAAATAAGTGATAATTTTCCTTTACTAATTTTTAAAGTTAATTTAGTTTCTAGGTATCTAAAGTTATCAGTGGGGGTTTTTTGTTTTGTTTTGTTTTGTTTTGTTTTTGGGGAGTTTCCTCATCTGTAAAGTAGTTTAGAAATGGTCAGTGTTTCTCAAACTTGAGTAACCCCTGCCTCCTTTTGACAAAAACAGACATCTTATGTTCCCCAACCTCCAGTTCTGGTTGCCACTTTCCAGGATAATACTAATGCATAAATATCCCCACCAACCATGGTCTATGGGGTATCCTATTTCAAAACAGAACAAAGAAAGTTCTTTTAAAAATTTTCCAGCTATTAATTTGAATACATATATTTTTCAAGCTACACATACTCCTTGAGAGTGAGAAATGCCCCTGGGATAAGGCACTGTTCAAAGATTTTTCTTGGTCTAAAGTTCATTGATTGAACAAACTCAACCTGGAATTAGGGATCTACTATCTCATGATTGAATGGATATATTTTCTCCCAAAGGAGAGTACCATCAATGTCCAACTCCTCTTTCCCTGTCTGTCTGAGGCAGGATGATATGACTCACACAGATCCCATAGGTGTAGCAAATGCATGTTTATTGGTTTCTCTTCTGCCAGGCCCTGTCTTGAGAGTTTATGGACGGGTTTTGTCTGGAACACATAAAGTCAGTCATGAAAGACAGGTCATTACCTTTAAACAGTGTGGATGACTTAACTTCAACACTCTTAAATTTTTTATTCAGGCATGAAACAGATTTTTACAGTGGGAATTTTTCTGTTCCTTTTGAGCTGAGGCGCCAAAGGCTGAGCACAAACCTAAAGATGCCAATTATTCCCACATTCCAGTGTGAGGTGTTCTACAATCTCTATGCAGAGCTTGCAAAGAAGGTGCTCAGATTCCAGTTTTGTAAGCCTTAGCTCATTACCTACTTCCAGGACGTATGAAGGGCTGAGGACTCCTGGATGTTGGACTTATCTTAAATATAAGGTCAAAAACAGTGGTTGGAGCACTTTGCCTTACAGGAGAGAAATGATAGATTCATTTTTACAGATGCAAGGATGAGTGTTTCCCCTGGACAAGATGAGGTCCATGGGAAGGGACCAGGCCTGGGTCATTTTGTGTTCCACCTAAGATGACTGCTTGGAGGACAGATGGGACCCCAAACAGAAAGAGTCTGTGTAGAATGGGTCACCACATACCCAGGGGCAAAGAGTAAGAAGTGGCCTGCCAATGAAAAGTCATCACCCATGTCACAAATTTTGCTGCTAAAGATTCTCAGTGATAAATCTTTGAGAAATCCAGAACAAGCCTTGAACTTTCTTCAAGTCTAGAGAAATATTCTTCAAGCACCAGAATGTAGCTATTAATTCAGACTTCTTCTGCCCCTTCTTTTCCTGTGGTGGGCCCCTTCCATTTCCAACTCAACCCTAGAGGAGCCAGGTGGCATCCTACTGAGGTTGAGGAAAGCGTTGAAGAAGAAAAACATCAGCCCAAGAAATAGAGAAGTAGTCCAAGCCTCTTCCCCTCTCAGATACCATCCTGAAGCAGGCCCAAACCGAAGGTGAGGAGAAGCTTTGACTCTGCATGAAATGTCAAATTGGGATTATATTTAACTGTATGTGATTGGATACCTTCAAAAGTGAAGGAAGATTGTTCTAGTGGTTAGAAGTGACTGGAGGACCTTTATATCATCGAAATGACCAGAAAAGTTGTAAAATTATATCCACAATCAGGGAAAAGGGTCTGCAGAATGGATTTGAAGGGCACACGTGGGAAAGAAAAAGATCGTTATTTGTTTGTACTCTATGAAGTCCACTCTTATCATATCTGTAACAGGCACTGATTTCCTTGCCAGAGCTATGGAAACATTCTATTCTTTCTATTTGGGTTGCTAAAACTGGAAGTATGTGAGGGTAGAACTCTGGAAGGAGGAAGCAGAGGAAACATGAAGCCAACCAGAGCCTAAAGAGGAGAAAGATCTGGTTTAATTTGAACCCTTCCATCTAGGCTTGCCTGAGATCCACACCTTGGAATTCCCTGGTACACAAGCCAGTACCACCCCCCTTTCACTTAAACTGCACCAGAGGAATTCTGACACTGACAGAATTTTCAATTTACTTATTTTCCTCTCTCACTAGACTGAATTCCGTGAGGCTAAAAACCAGGTTGAATTTATCTCTGTACATTTCTGGGCAGACAAACCCATACACCTACAAACAAGCCAGGTAAATACATGAAGATCATTACTTTTCATTCATAAATGGAAAAGGCAACCAAGGATCACCCCAAATGAAACCAACAGCATCAAAGAAAAAGATTGGGATGAATAAGTGAACATAACTGACCCAGAATCAGAAAATGCAGGGAACATGAAAAAAAAAATTCCTTAAATCTGAGAGAAAGTTGGATCTATAGATTCAAAGAGCAGGCTGTAGGCCAGGCAAGATGAAGGGAATTGATCACACCTAGACATATCCTGAAGAAATTTCAGAACTCTGAAAGATAAATAGTAAATCCTGAAAACTTCCAGAGGGAAAAGAAAAGAAAACAGTTCATCTACAGAGTTGAATTGGACCTTATCAGGGAGCATCTGGTTTTAGTCTTAAATTATGCCCCTCATCAGCTGGGAGAGTCCTTTCTTCTCAGGCTTCATGTGTACTCCTCTGTAAAGGAGGATATTGGACCAGATGATCTCGAGCATCTTTTTCAGCTCTTACCTTCTGTGAAATCTTGTAGGTAAACCCCAAAGCTGATTTCCCCCCTGGAATCTCACCAGGACACTTCATTGCATAACTCTGCAACATACACAGCTGTGTTGTTACTACCTTATGCTTTAAATTGAACATGAGGGTTTACTTCCTGGACAAATGCTGATTCATCAATTCATTCTTATTTCTTGAGAACAGGAATGTGTTTTCAAGTACAGTGTTTTGTAAATAGGAATCACACAGTAAATGTCTGCCAGATAATCAACAAGAAAAATGTCATGAGCATTTACAGTGTATCGCGCACCATGCAAAGATCATAAGATTCTGAGATCATACGGATCTTTGACTCCAGTGTTTATCAGACTTGTAAACAGAATGCTAGTTCCATGTGATCATAATAGGTAGTACAATAGCAACAATGACAATAACAAAATATGAGAAATGTTGGGTTAAGCAAAATTAAACAACATTTCCTTACTTTGCAACTTTTTAGTTCTTTCTTTATGAATCTCCACACATTGGTTCCCTCAGATATTTTACCAGGTCATAGAGCCCTTTTCTTTACCAACTCAAGAAAGCATATTGGATCTTGAGACCTAACTTCTGATTTACAAAAAAATGTGGTGGATAAGGAAAATGTTCAGTGACACCATAAGGATTCAGTTAGCCATACCTGTCTGTAATGTGAGAAATTCTGCAAGATAATTGACCCAATAAAAAATAGCATTTACAAAAGGGGATGGGACTGTTACAGAAAACAAGAGATTTAAGAGAAAAATCAACCAAATGTAGTATGTATATATTTTTGGAACATGATTCAAACAAACCAGATACAAATAGACATTTCTGAGATAAAGAAAATTGAACATGGACTGGATATTAAAAAATTTAAGCATTAAGTATTAAGCATTTTAATTACTGTTAATTTTATTGGGTGTGATAATGGTATTGTGGTTATTTTTTACCTGTTAAGAGAGATATATTGAAGTATCTACAGGTAAATGATAAAATGTCTGGGATTTTCTTTTGAAGATATACAGATTGTGATGGTGAAATTCGTGTGTCATTTTGGCCAGGTTATGGTGTCCAGTTGTTTGGTCAAGCAAGTACTGGCCTGATTGTAACTGTGAGGATATATCAGGGATGTAAATCATCCTTGAATTGATTGCATCTGTGGCTGATTACATTTACAATTAACTGAGGAGATTGCCTTCAACAGTGAGGAAGTCATGATTTCAGCAGTCAGAAGAGAAAATTTCTGTCTCTACTTCAGCCAGCCAGGTTCTCCTGGGGAATTCATCAGAAACCTTCACTGGAGTTCCCAGCTTGTGGTCTGCCCTACAGATGTGGACTTGCCCATCCCCACATTTGCATGAGGCAATTCTTATAAAAATTTCATAATATTTACATTATATATAAATATGTGTGTATGTATATATAGCCTGTTCGTTCAGTTTCTCAAGAGAGAAATAAATATTTATTAGATCTTTGATTAACAATGCATGTAGATGGTAGAAAAAAAACAGTTTATACTGTAAACAAAGTATATAGTGAAAAGCACTTTTTCCTCTCCCTGACCCCTACTTCCCCATTTTTTTCTCTCAGAGACAATGAGTATTACCAGCATTCATCTGTGAGTATTTTTTAATACATATACAAGTAGAAATTAGAAAATTTATATATATGCAAGCATGCCTTATGGATAATTCCAACCAGCATATATATAAATTTTCTGATTTTTATTTTGTTGTGTGCATTGCTTTACTTTATTTAACTAGTCACTTGGTGCTGGAATGTAGACTATTGCCAGTTTTTGTGACTCCACATAATGCTTCAGTGACTTCCCTTCCCTATAGGTCTCTATACTCCTGGGTTTTTAAATGTTGAGTTGTTGCCAAATTATCTTCCAAGATGTTTGTACTAATTTACCCCCATTTCCACAGAAAAGTATATATATCAGGTGCTCAAAAATTTATAGTATATTGATTTATAAATAGTAATACTCACAAGAGGGAAATTTTTTCAAAATAAATTAACTTTGATAAGTAACTGTCCTTACTCAGTATTTTAAACAAGGAAGATGTGGTTTATTTGCTTACAAAATTAGTGCAGAGAAATGTTAACTGAAGTAATTCCAGAATGAAAGTCTTCCCTTTGACATAGTGTGATACATAAATACATAAAACTGGAAAAATTATAAGAAAACTTTGATTCTCCCTATTTAAGAAGAGGGCTAATGAGATAAATTTAACTATTGAAGGAATGGATATTTTATTTTGATGTCCTTTCTCTCTGACCCTACCTCAGCTCCTGGTTCCTTCTCTGTAGGTCTTGCCATTGTTTGTTAAAACAAACAAACAAACAAACAAACAAAAAAACATACCTAAACCTCATGGGGCAGGCTTTTTTTTGTGTGTTGACAGTTAAGCCTGTATTTGTTTCAGGCTGAATATTTAGGTGCTGAGTAGATGCTCCTGCTGGGAGAGCAGTTCTAGCACAGGGTTAGTTTGGAATTCTAAAGAAAACCACAAAGGTAATCAGTTCTCGAGCAGAAGGAGGTAACAGTCTGGAAAGCTTTGTGACCTTTCATGGGTCATGGATCCTTTTACTGAGTACTCTACATCCCTCCAAGAGAAAAATGCCCCAAATATTTTGTATGTAATTTCTTAAGTCTTTACAGACCTCTAAAGCCTTTGTACCCTTGGCCTGGAGGTCTTACACAGGAAAAAGCCAGGGATAAACAAGGGCCTCTCTCTTTTTTTTTAATTCAATTTTATTGAGATATATTCACATACCATATAATCATCCAAAGTGTACAATCAATTATTCACAGTACCATCATATAGTTGTGCTTTCATCACCCCAGTCTATTTTTTTAAATTCATTTTTATTGAGATATATTCACATACCATGCAGTCATACAAAGCGTACATTCAGTTGTTCACAGTACCATTATATAGTTGTGCATTCATCACCAAATTTAATTTTTGACATTTTCATTACCACACACAAAAATAATAATAATAAAACTTAAGGTGAAAAAGAACAATTGAAGTAAAAAAGAACACTGGGTGCCTTTTTTTTCACTGATTTTTCTACTCATCCATCCATACACTGGACAAAGGGGAGTATGGTCTATATGGCTTTCCCAATCACATTGTCACCCCTCATAAGCTACATTGTTATACAATCTTCTTCAAGATTCAAGGGTTCTGGGTTGTAGTTTGATAGTTTCAGGTATTTACTCAGTATTTTACTCAGTATTTTAAACAAGGAAGATGTGGTTTATTTGCTATTTCCAATTCATTAGAACCTAAAAAGTGTTGTCTATATTGTGCATAAGAGAGCCCACCAGAGTGACCTCTTGGCTCCTTTTGGAATCTCTCTGCCACTGAAGCTTATTTCATTTCCCTTCACATCCTCCTTTTGGTCAAGAAGATGTTCTCCATCCCACAATGCCAGGTCTAGATTCCTCCCTGGGAGTCATATTGCACATTACCAGGGAGATTCACTCCCCTGGGTGTCTGATCCCACGTAGGGGGGAGGGCAGTGATTTCACCTTTCAAGTTGGCTTAGCTAGAGAGACAGGGCCACATCTGAGCAACAAAGAGGCATCTGGGAGGAGGCTCTTAAGCACAATTATAAGCAGGCCTAGCCTCTCCTTTGCAGCAAGTCTTGCCAAGGGCAAGTCCCGTGGTAGAGGGCTCAGCCCATCAAACCACCAGTCCCTATGTCTGTGAGCACATCAGCAACCATCAAGGTGGGGAAGCCCAACATCCCTGCATTCTCCACCAGCTCCTCAAGGGGGCTCTGCATATTTTTTCATTGATTTTTTTAAATTAACTTTTTTTAAAAATTAAATATAGCAAAATAACCAAACCAAACAAAACAAAAAAACCAATTCAAACAAACCATAACAAGGGAGTAAGAAAAAGACAACTAACCTAAAATAACTACTTTACTTCCAATATGTTCCTCCTCTATCCCAAGAAAATAACCGAATGTAGAACACTTCTGTGAACTTGTTCCTACCATACCCATCAGAAATTAACAAACCATAGCCATTCCTGGGCATTCCCAGAACATATTATCTTTTATATTAAGATCTTTGATCCACTTTGAGTTAATTTTTGTGTATGGTGTGAGGTAGGGGTCCTCTTTTATTCTTTTGGATACGGATATCCAAATCTCCCAGCCCCATTTGTTGAAAAGACTGTATGTCCCAGGTCAGTGGCTTTGGGGCCTTATTAAAGATCAGTCAGCCATAGATCTGGGGGTCTATCTCTGAATTCTCAATTCAATTCCATTGCTCGATATGTCTATCTTTGTGCCAGTACCATGCTGTTTTGACAACTGTGGCTTTAAAATAAGCTTCAAAGTCAGAGAGTGTAAGTCCTCCCACTTCGTTTTTCTTTTTTAGAGTGTTTTTAGCAATTCGAGGCATCTTCCCTTTCCAAATAAATTTGATAACTAGCTTTTCCAAGTCTGCAAAGTAGGTTGTTGGAATTTTGATTGGGATTGCATTGAATCTGTAGATGAGTTTGGGTAGAATTGACATCTTAATGACATTTAGCCTTCCTATCCATGAGCATGGAATATTTTTCCATTTTTTAAGGTCCCCTTCTATTTCTTTTAGTAGAGTTATGTAGTTTTCTTTGTATAGGTCTTTTACATCTTTGGTTAAGTCTATTCCTAGGTACTTGATTTCTTTAGTTGCTATTGAAAATGGTATCTTTTTCTTGAATGTCTCTTCAGTTTGTTCATTTCTAGCATATAGAAACATTACTGACTTATGTGCATTAATCTTGTATCCCGCTACTTTGCTAAATTTGTTTATTAGCTCTAGTAGCTGTATCGTCGATTTCTCAGGGTTTTCCAGATATAAGATCATATCATCTGCAAACAATGACAGTTTTACTTCTTCTTTTCCAATTTGGATGCCTTTTATTTCTTTGTCTTGCCCTATTGCCCTGGCTAGCACTTCCAGCACAATGTTGAATAACAGTGGTGACAGCGGGCATCCTTGTCTTGTTCCTGATCTTAGAGGGAAGGCTTTCAGTCTCTCACCATTGAGTACTGTGCTGGCTGTGGGTTTTTCATATATGCTCTTTATCATGTTGAGAAAGTTTCCTTCAATTCCTACCTTTTGAAGTGTTTTTATCAAAAAGGGATGTTGAATTTTATCGAATGCTTTTTCAACATCTTTTGAGATGATCATTTGATTTTTCTCTTTTGATTTGTTGATGTGTTGTAATACATTGATCTTCTTATGTTGAACCATCCTTGCATGCCTGGAATGAACCCCACTTGGTCATGGTGTATGATTTTTTACATGTGTCTTTGGATTTGATTTGAAAGTATTTTGTTGAGAATTTTTGCATCTATATTCATTAGGGAGATTGGCCGGTAGTTTTCCTTTTTTATAGCATCTTTTCCTGATTTTGGTATTAGATTGATGTTAGCTTCATAAAATGTTTTAGGTAGTGTTCCATTTTTTTTGATGTTTTGAAAGAGTTTAAGTAAGATTGGTGTCAGTTCTTTTTGGAAAGTTTGGTAGAATTCCCCTGTGAAGCCATCTGGCCCTGGGCATTTATTTGTGGGAAGCTTTTTGATGACTGATTGGATCTCTTTGCTTGTGATTGGTTGGTTGAGGTATTCTGTTTCTTCTCTGGTCAGTCTAGGTTGTTCATATTTACAGGAAATTGTCCATTTCCTCTACACTATCCAGTTTGTTGGCATACAGTTGTTCATAGTATTCTCTTAAAATTTTTTAATGTCTTCGGGATCCACAGTAATGTCACCTTTCTCATTCATTATTTTGTTTATATGGGTCTTCTCTCTTTTTTATTTTGTCAGTCTAGCTAGGGACTTGTCAATCTTGTTGATCTCAAAGAACCAACTTTTTGGTGTTATTTATTCTCTCTATTGTTTTTTTTTTTGTTGTTGTTGTTCTCTATGTCATTTATTTCTGCTTTAATCCTTGTTATTTCTTTTCTTTTACTTGGTTTAGGATTGATTTGCTGTTCATTTTCTGTCTTCTTCAGTTGCTCCATTAGTTCTTTGACTTTAGCCCTTTCTTCCTTTTTAATGTATGTGTTTAGTGCTGTAAATTTCCCCCTCAGTACCACTTTTGCTGCATCCCATAGCTTTTGATATGTTGTGTTCTCATTTTCATTTATCTCTATATATTTAGCAATTTCTCTTGCTATTTCTTCTTTAACCCACTGAATGTTGAGGAGCATGTTGTTTAACCTCCAGGTATTTGTGAATTTTCTAAGTCTCTGATGGTTATTGACTTCTAATTGTATTCCATTGTGGTCAGAGAATGTGCTTTGAATAATTTCAATTTTTAAAAATTTATTGAGGCTTGTTTTATGTCCCAGCATATGTCCTATTCTGGAGAAAGTTCCATGAGCACTAGAGAAGAATGTGTATCCTGGTGATTTGGGATGTAGTGTTCTGTATAGATTTGTTAAATCCAATTCATTCATCAGATTGTTTAGGTTTTCAATTTCCTTATTGGTCTTCTGTCTAGTTGATCTCTCTATAGGAGACAGAGATGTGTTGAAGTCTCCCACAATTATTGTGGAAACATCCATTTCTTCCTTTAGTTTTGTCAGTGTTTGTCTCATGATTTTGTGGCACCACGATTGGGTGCATAAACATTTATGACTGTTATTTCTTCATGTTGAATTGCCCCTTTTATTAGTACGTAGTGGCCTTCTTTGTCTCTCATAACATCCTTGCATTTAAAGCATATTTTATCTGAGATTAATGTTGCTAATACTGCTTTCTTTTGGCTGTAGCTTGCATGAAATATTTTTTTCCATCCTTTCACTTTCAATTTCTTTGTGTCCCTGTGTCTAAGATGAGTCTCTTGTATGCAGCATATTGATGGTTCATTTTTTTTTATCCATTCTGCCAATCTATATCTTTTAATTGGGGAGTTTAATCCATTTATAGTCAATGTTATTACTGTGAAGGCATTTCTTGAATCAGCCATCTCATCCTTTGGTTTATGTTTGTCAGATATATTTTTTCCCTCTCTCTCTTAATGTTCTTTAACGTACCCATACTGAATCTCTTTAATACCGAACCTTTCTCCATCTCTCGCTCTCCTTTCTTTGTTTTTCTTTTGGTAAGTCTCCCTTTAGTACCTCAAGTAGGGCAGATCTCTTGTTAGCAAAATCTCTCAGCATTTGTTTGTGAAAAATTTAAGCTTTCCCTCAAATTTGAAGGAGAGCTTTGCTGGATAAAGAATTCTTGGTTGGCAATTTTTCTCTTTCAGAATTTTAAATATGTCATGCCACTGCCTTCTTGCCTCTGTGGTGGCTGCTGAGTAGTCACTACTTAGTCTTATGTTGTTTCCTTTGTAAGTGGTGAATTGCTTTTCTCTTGCTGCTTTCATAACTTGCTCCTTCTCTTCAGCATTTGACAATCTGATTAGAATATGTCTCAGAGTGGGTTTATTTGGATTTATTCTATTTGGAGTTTGCTAGGCATTTATGATTTGTGTATTTATGGTGTTTAGAAGATTTGGGAAGTTTTCCCCAATCTATTTTTTGAACATTTTCCTTGTACCTGAAAAAGTGAAAATAAGAATAAAAAAAAAAAAAATCCCTCCTCCCCCTATTTTTCATTTAGTTTTTTGTCCCCATTTTTCTATTCATCCATCCATACACTGGATAAAGGGAGTGTGTTCCACAAGGCTTTCACAATCACACTGTCACCCCTGGTAAGTTACATTGTTATACAATCATCTTCAAGAGTCAAGGCTACTGGTTTGCAGTTTGATAGTTTCAGTTATTTACTTCTAGCTGTTCCAGTGCATTAAAACCTAAAAAGGGTTATCTATATAGTGCATAAGAATGCCCACCAGAGTGATCTCTTGGCTCCATTTGGAATCTCTCAGCCACTGAAACTTTATTTCATTTCATTTCACATCCCCCTTTTGGTCAAGAAGATGTTCTTCATCCCACGATGTTGGGTCCAAATGCATCCCTGGGAATCATATCCCACGTTGCCAGGGAGATTTACACCCCTGGGAGTAAGATCCCATGTAGGGGGGAGGACAGTGAGTTCACCTGCCAAGTTGGCTTAGCTAGAGAGAGAGGGCCACATCTGAGCAACAAAGAGGTACTAACGGGGAGACTCTCAGGCACAAGTATAAGCAAGTTTAGCCTCTCCTTTGCAGTGATGAGCTTCATAAGGGCAAATCCCGTGATAGAGGGCTCAGCACATCAAACCACCAGTCCTTAATGTTTGTGAGAACATCAGCAGCAATCCAGGTGAGTAAGCCCAACACCTCTGAATTTTACCCCAGCTCCTCAGTGGGGCCCTGCATATATATTTTTATTCTCTGTCCAAATTACTTTGAGATGTGCCTCTATTTCACACTAACCTATGCAAACCTACCAGGTCTCACTTCCTGTTAAAGGTTCCATGTAATTACAGTATTTGAACAAACTGTACAGATTAAATTGTTTAGGAAATATAGTTCTTGCACCAACTAAACATCTCTTCCCTTGGTCTTACATGGAATTTGAAGTTTTAAAATGCAGTCAGTATTGTCCTTTACCCTTTGGCCTGATTTGCCCTTGTTCTAGTTTGCTAATGCTGCCGGAATGCAAAACACCAGAAATGAATTGGCTTTTAGAAAAGGGGGTTTATTTGGTTACACGGTTACAGTCTTAAGGCCATAAAGTGTCCAAGGTAACAAATCAACAATCAGGTACCTTCACTGGAGGATGGCCAATAGTGTCTGGAAAACCTCTGTTAGCTGGGAAGGCATGTAGCTGGCATCTCCTCCAGAGTTCTGGGCTCAAAATGGCTTTCTCCCAGGATGTTCCTCTCTAAGCTGCAGTTCCTCAAAAATGTCACTCTCAGTAGCTCTTAAGGCATTTGTCCTCTCTTAGCTTCTCCAGAGCAAAAATCTGCTTTCAATGGCCATCTTCAAATGGTCTCTCAGCTGCAGCTACTCTCTCAGCTCTCTGAATGGGTGGGGCAACACCTCCATGGAAATTATCCAATTAGAGTCATCACCCACAGTAGGGTGGGTCGCATCTCCATGGAAACACTCAAAGAATTACAATCTAATCAACACTGCTACATCTGCCCACACAAGATTGCATCAAAGGTAATGGTGTTTTGGGGGACATAATACATTGGACTGGCACAGTGGATACAGCATTCTATAAATCCATGGATGGCAGTTTTGGCAGATGCATTGAATGCAGGGAAGGCAAACTCATACCTGGAGTATGTGTCTATTCCAGTTAGAGCAAATCACTCCCTCTTTCATGATAGAAGTGGTTTGATGCCACCAGGTGGCAGGCTGATCAACTTTGGGGAAGGGTGCCATACAGGGGACTGAGTGTGGATCTCTGCTGCTGGTTGATGGGGCACTCAGCAGTGGTGGTAGCCAAGTCGACCTTGGTGAGTGCAAGTCCATGTTGCTGAGTCCATGCATAATCTCCATCCCTACCACCATGGCCACTTTTTTTCATGAGCCCATTGGGCAAGGACAGGAGTAGCTGGGGAAAGAGGCTGACCAGTATCCACAAAACAGGCCATCTTATCCACTTGATTATTAAAATCTTCCTCTGCTAAAGTCACCCTCTAGTGAGCATTCATGTAGGACACAAATATCCTCATGTTTTTATGCCCACTTGGAAAGGTCTAACCACTTAACTCTTTCCCAGATCTCTTTTTCACCAAACTTCCAGTCATATTCCTTCCAAGTTCCTGACTATTCAGCCAATCCATTGGCAACAGCCCATGAATCAGTGTACAAACACACCTTTAGCTATTTCTCCTTACAACAAAATGAACAACCAGGTGCACTGTTCAAAGTTCCAACCATTGGGAGGATTTCCCCTCACCACTGTTCTTCAGGTGTGTCACAGAAAGGGGCTGTAATGTTGCAGCTTTCCATTTTTGGGTGGTACCTGTATATTACGCAGAACCATCTGGAAACCAGCCTGAGTTTTCTCTTCCTCAGTCAACTAATTGTAAGGAATTCCCCAAGAGGCCATAGCTGTGGGCTGAGAAAAAGAAGGTAATGTGGCAGGAGTGGGGGCCATGGGTATTTGGGCCACTTCCTCATGTAACTTGTGCCTTCAGACCTGCTTGAGCCGTGGATCCTATATACCACTTCCATTTTATGAGGGAGTGCTGCTGTGCACACCCAACTTTATGGCTTGGTAGGTCATACAACACTCAGCTCATGATAGGCAACTCTGGTCTCATGGTAACTTGGTGGCCCATAGTCAAGCATTTTGTCTCTACTAAGGCCCAGTAGCAGGCCAAAAGCTATTTCTCAAAAGGAGAGTAGTTGTCTGCAGAAGATGGCAAGTCTTTGCCCCAAAATCCTAAGGTTCTGTGTTGTTATTCTATTGGGACCTCCCAAAGCCTTCAGATAGCATCTCTATTTGCCACTGACACTTCCATCATCATTGGATCTGCTGGCTCATATGGTCCAAGTGGCAGAGAAGCTTGCATAGCAGCCTGGACCTGTGGCACAGCCTCATCTTATTTCCAGTCCTACTCAAAACTAGGAGCTTTTCTGGTCTCTCAGTAAATTGGCTGGAATAGCACACCTAAATGAGGAATATGTTGTCTCCAAAATCCAATGAGGTCAACTAGGCACTGTGCCTCTTTTTTGGTTGTAGGAGGAGCCAAATGCAATGGATTATCCTTCACCTTAGGAGGAATATCTTAACATGCCCCACACCACTGTACACCTAGAAATTTCACTGAGGTTGAAGGCCCTTGTATTTTTGTTGGATTTATCTCCCATTCTCTTAACATACAAATACTTTACCATTAAGTCTATGGTAGTTGCTACTTCTTGCTCACTAGGTCCAACCAACATGGTGTCATCAACATAATGGACCGGTGTGATGTCTTGTGGGAGGGAGAAATGATCAAGTCCTTCGTGGACTAGATTATGACAGGGCTGGAGAATTGATATATCCTTGATGTAGGACATGAAGATGTGTTGTTAGCCTAGCCAGCTAAAAGAAAACTGTTTCAATGGTTTTTACTAGCAGTAATTGAGAAAAAAATCATTTGCCAGATCAATAGTTGCATACTAGGTACCAGGGGATGTGTTGATTTGCTGAAGCAATGATACCACATCTGGAACAGCAGCTGCAATCCTCCAAGATCCATCTGTCTTTTTGCACAGGCCAAATAGGAGTTGTACGAGGATGTAGTGGGAATCACCACCTCTACTTCCTTTAAGTCCTTGATGGTGGTACTAATATCTTCAGTCCATCCAGGAATCTGGTATTACTTTTGATTTACCATTTTGTTAGGTAGGGGAAGTTGTAATGGCTTCCTTTTGGCCTTTCTTACCATAATAGCCCTCACTCCACAAGTCAGGGAACCAATGTGGGGATTCTGCCAGTTGCTGAGTATGTCTGTTGCAATTACACATTCTGGAACAAGGGAAATAACCACATAATGGGCCCAGGGACACACTGGGCCCACTGTGAGATGGACCTGAGCTAAAACTCCATGATCACCTGGCCTCCATAAGTCCCTACTCTGGTGGACCACAGTGAAGTTTTCAGTCTCCTGGAATTAATGTTACTTCTGAGCCTGTGTCTAATAATCTCCCAAATCCCTGATCATTTCCTTTTCCCCAATTCCCAGTTACCCTGGTAAAAGATCATAGGTCTCCTGGAGAAAGACTGGGAGGAAGATTGAGAATAAATTTTTGGCAGTGTAACAGGGTCCTTCCCCAAGGGGACATGGCCTTCCCCTCATTCAAGGGACTCTGGGTCTGTAAACTCTCTCAAGTCTGGGAGTTGATTAAGGGGCCATGACTCTCTGTTTTTGTAATTTCAATTAGACTTTTGTTCACTTTACCTAGAACTCTTTTGCTTATACAGATCAAGTAAGAATTTAGTAGACTGCCCACCTATTTTACTTCTAGGTAGCCCATGACCTACAAGCCAACACCATAGGTCTCTGTGAGTCAGACTATTTTGATTACTGCTTTGAGTCTGCTGTCCATTAGGTAGCCACACCCACCTTGTCTTCGGTGATTAAGTGCCACCACCTGGCTTCTGCTAGCTTGTATCCAATCATGTATTTAAGAATCTATGTTCAGTAACAGCAGTTCCCACAGTAATGGTTTACCTATAGAGAAGATCAACCACAGAGCTCTTCAGGAATGATGTGGAATTAGTCTCACAAATGTATTTTTCACAGTCCTGTTGAAAGGTGTCTCCTCTGGACATTCCTGGGGTGGGTGAGCAGGTCTTACTTGATATATCCACTCTTTACATTCCAATCTCTCTAGCCTTTGGATCCCCTCATCTATATTATACCAAGGCAGTAATGGCATTTTGACCTCCAGCAATGTAGTCTGCTTTTTGGTCCATGCTTCAACCATCCACCCAAACAAAGTGTTAGAGCCCTTTCTAACCTCTCAAGTTACAATACTGAATCCAGAATCTCTGCCAAGTGGGCCCATATCAATAAATTCAGCCAATCCAACTGTATATTCCTTCCACCATTATTCACATCCTTAATATCCATTTCCACACATACATTCCCCTGATTTCTGTCTACATAAATTGGAAAACTCATGCAGTTCTTTTGGCATATAGTGCACCTCCTCAGGGTCACACTTTTTACCCAACCTTTTGTGCCCTGTTGGGACTTCAGTCTAGTTATATGTCTGGAAGAAAAGAAGGGTGGTGGGAGTGGGTCAAGAGAAGAATTAGAACTGCCTTGCAAGCCAATTACCTAAGGGCATTCCATTGCAGTTTATTCTGGTGAAACAGGATTAATCTCTTCAGACAGGAGTGAGGGCTGTTTCCTCAGGGGAGGTGGTTACAGGTTTATCAGGCACAGCAGGGTTAATATCTTTAGGTGGAGGTTGGATGGCAGATTCCTCAGGGCAGACTGAAGTTTGGTTGGCTAGTTCCTCAGGATAGACTGATGGTTGGGTGGCAGTCTTGAGGTAAGATGCTTTTTTCCTCAGGACAGACCATTACCGGTTTATCTGGCAAAGATGCAGAAGAACCTAGGCTTTCAGGATCCCCACCACCACTGTTATCAAGCCATATGTCCCCATTCCAATTTTCAGGATCCCATTCCTTTCCAATCAATGCTCTTACTTTGACAGCAGACACCCTGCAAGTTTGGGAATTTAGTTTACGTTATAATCAGCCACTTGTACAATGAGACTCTGGGTCTGGTTTTAGAAATCTAAAGTCTGCAGCTACATGAAATAAGATTGTCTTTCAGGGCACACACAAAAACTTTCATATCCTTAATGCAGTGCTTACGTTGCAGATTTGAAGCCTTCAACTCATCCCTTTCTTTTACAACTGTATCCAGTGTATTTAGGAACAACAAGCCAACATCATTATACATTTTAACTTCAAAAAACTCTGTTTAGGTATCAAAAACACTCTCACCCAGAGCCTTGCCTCTTACAAGCATTTGAGTAGTGTGTCAGTTTGAATGTATTGTGTCCCCCAAATGCCATTATCTTTGATGTAATCTTGTGTGGGCAGACATTATCAATTTTGATTAGATTTCTTTGAGTGTTTTTTTGGAGATGCGCCCCACCCAGCTGTGGGTGATGACTCTGATTGGATATTTCCATGGAGGCATGGCCCCACCCATTTAGGGTGGGCCTTTATCAGTGGAGCCATATAAATGAGCTGATGGGCAGAGGGAACTCAGTGCAGCTGTGAGTGATGTTTTGAAGAAGAGCTACAGACAAGAGGGACACTTTGAAGAAAGCACAGGAGCTGCAGATGAGAGGAAGTTTGAAGATGGCCATTGAAAGCACTCTTGCTCTGGAGAAGTTGAGAGAGGACAAATACCCCAAGAGCAACTAAGAGTGACATTTTTGAGGAACTGCAGCCTAGAGAGGAACGTCCTGGGAGAAAGCCATTTTGAAACCAGAACTTGGAGCAGACTCCAGCCACGTGCCTTCCCAGCTAACAGAGGTCTTCCGGACACCATTGGCTATCCTCCAGTGAAGGTACCCGATTGTTGATGTGTTACCTTGGACACTTTATGGCCTTAAGACTGTAACTATGTAACCAAATAAACCCCTTTTATGAAAGCCAATCCATCTTTGGTGTTTTGCATTCTGGCAGGTTTAGCAAACTAGAACAAGTAGCCATATCTCAATGGTGATATTTTGTGTATCTCTATTGCCAACTCATGCCATGGACTATCAGTGCCATCTTGGTTGTTGGCAATAGAGTTGTTAGTGCCTTTGAATCTAATCAAATTCGGGAACCAATTCCCAAAACTCCAGAACCAATTCAGAACTCTCATCCTTAAGATTCTTAACCCCTCCCAGTACCAAAGCTGTATTGGGTTCTCTAAGGAAACAGAATCTGCAGAAGATATCTGTAAATATTACGAAGTTTTTATAAAAATTGCCTCATGCAACTGTGGGGATACACAAGTCCAAATTTCATGGGGCAGGTTGCAAGCTGGGAACTCCATTGAAGGTTTTTGATGAATTCCCCAGGAGAAGCTGGTTGGCTGAAGTAGAGATGGAAATCCTCTTTTCTGACTGCTGAAATCATCATTCTCTCTCTCTCTCTTTTTTTTTTTTTTTTGGTTTAAAACTACAGAATTTATTCTCTTTTAGAGGCTCTGAGGGAGAATATGTTCCATGCCTCTCCCCTAGCTTCTGGTGGCTTTGGGCAATCTTTGGCATCACTCCAATCACTCTCCTTTTAAAGCCTTCAATTGATTGATTGAGACTTCTCTCATTGTTGAAAGCAGTCTCTTTAGTTGATTGTAGATGTAATCAGCCATAGATGCAATCAACTTACTACTGATTTAAGTCTATGAAATATCCTCACAGTAATAACCAGGCCAGTGTTTGCTTCGCCAAACAACTGGACACCATCACCTGTTCAAGTTGACACATGAACCTGACCATCACAGTTAGACAGATAGTTATATAGATGGATAGAGGGAGAGAAAGAGAGTTGTTTTAAGAGATAAACTGCATACTTCATTATTATTGTAATGGTGGGTACAGTATAATGAGTGTCAGAAAACTACTAGATGAACAAAAATATGCAAAAGCCAACTCTGTGCAAAGGGCTCAACCTTCCTGTTCTCAAGAGACTTATAAGTTCTGTGTACTAGATTAGCATACCTGAAACATAGAACAATGAAAAATGGAATGGAATACAACTCATAGAACAAAATAGAATAATGAAAATTGGACTGCAGCATGGAGGGTATATGAGAGCATGACAGTGGAGGTGGGTAGTGGAAACCAGATGTCAGGTGGCTTTGGGGGTGATGAGAAATATGAATGATGAGTGAAGATAGTGGCTTGCAAGAATTTTCAGAAATGGGGTCATAGCTAGAGAAGGACATGAATTCAAGGGAGGAAGCATTTAAGAAGAGGACAAGATGGAGTTTGGGAGAGATACCTATAAAGAGCACTCAGAAAGGCTGGAGAAGAACCTGGAGGGGTGCCATCTGGAGATTCTGGGGAGCCTTTCCATGGAGGAACAGTTAACATTATCTAATTCTATATAGAGTTGGACTAAGGTAGGTCTGAGAGGTGGCCATTGATTTTTCTATTAGACCAAATTTGGACCTTAGAAATGGATAGAGCTTGGAGAAAGATGAAAAGGCATACCAACAAAGGAAACAGCATAAGACAACCGTGATAAGCAATAACATTATATGGTCAAATAATCATTTCATATAGTGGTATTATCAAATAATCACAAATTGGATTTTATTGGGACTATAAAGGGTTAGCCAATACAATGCACAAGACATAGTGCTCTGTGCTTTAAACACATTGTATTATTTTATGCTCACACATTTTATAGATGAATTAAATGAGGTTTAGAGTGATTACACAGCAGAGCTGGAATCAGAACCCCTATCAGTCTGATCACATGGCCTCTTTTTGTTCCACTACTTCAAGGCACTAAGCTGTGAATGAACAGCAGGAAACAGAGCTACAGACATGGCAGGAATGGAAGGGTATGGGGAACAGTGAGAAGTAAGGTTGGATAGTAAGGGTGGGGTCAGAGTAAGGAAAAAAATTGAAATGGAGATGTTTTTTGGACAGGGCAATGAAATGTTGGAGGCCATATTTTAAGAAAGCCTTAACATAACAAGCAAAATGTATTAGCTGGGAAAGAGTGAAGGTTGGGAAAATAACAAAGACACACAACAGTTACCTAGGCAGGAGGATTTGAGGGAGTGGTCTCTAGAGGAAGGTCTACAAGACCCAGATTGCATTTATTTAATTTAGCAAATATTTATTGAGTACTTACTACAAGCCAAACATGGTGCTCACGCTAGGAATACAGCAGTGAACAAGACAGACCCAGTCCCTGCCCTCTCAGAGCTTACAAAAGTACTTACAGGATTTGGTGGGGTAATGGAAAGAGGGGTGAAAGAAAAATAGGAATAAAAATGACTATGATTTTAACCTGGAGGTCACTTTCCCAGAATTGAGGAACAGTATTATTTCTGATTTGATGTTGAATTCGAATTTTTAAATATACCCTTTCCTGCTACATCTTCTTATATGAAAGTTTTACATATAAGAAAGGATGGATAGGAACACTAGGGTGCAAAGGAAGGAAATGGATTCTTAATATGTCAGAGTCTCTAACCTTCTAGGTTAGAGAATCACTTCCCTTTAGTGGGGCTTGGTTTCTTCAACTCTAAAATATGTGGGCTATTCTGAATTCACTGGTTTCTAATCCTGGCTGCACATTATAACCTCCTGGGGGAGCCTCTGCAAAACACGCGAGCCTGGGTCTCATCCCATGCCAGTTAAATAAGAATTTCTGTTGGTGAACCCAGGCAAGGGTAGTTTTTAACTGCCCCAGATATTCTAATACTCTGCCACAGCAGAGATCTGCTGGTTTAAACAATCTCTGATGTTCTTTCCACCTCTGAAAATGCCACAGTTCTCAAGGGCAGAAAACTGAGCACTCTTATGGTTGTATTTTGTTGGTGAACAGAACATAGGGTGGGAGTGAGCATAGGGTGCTGGTGGTTATTTTTGTGGTTAAAAAAAAATCAAAGCTAAAATAATAGTGTATTAATAAAAACACATTTGCATTTCATAGTCCAAATCCAAGAGCACACCTTGCAAGAACGATGACTAAGTATCTTTGGGTCCTATTTGGTTTCAAAAGATGAGAGGCACAGAAACTCATCCATTATTTTGTGTGTGAGAGTGTGTAGTTACACACACTCATGGAAATACTGGGTTATTTCCTAATTCATGAAGGGATGTAATTAGCTATTTTTTCCATTAGATGGAGCTATATCTTCATTTCAGGACTCTTGAATTTATAAAAGGAATGTTTTGTAGATTAATTTTAAAGTGGAACAGGAAATAACTTCTTATTAATAAAAAACATGATACGAAATTGTTTTAGAGTAGCCATGTTATTTCTAACTTTTGAAATACCTTGCATTGTTACTTTGGGTAGATTTGCACAGCCTTTATATTTCATTCACAAGCTTTTGTTGACACATGGCATATTTTTTTTGACACCCTTCAGATGGACCCAAATCAAACTCTACTTCTGGAAGAGTAGCTGTTAATAATATTACGATTAGATCTCCTAGATACAGGTCCATAATCTATTTGCAATTACAAAATCCATAAAACTCTGAAAATAGTGTTGCCAGGTTTAGCAAATAAAAATCACGACAAATTTAAAATTGAATTCCAGAAAAGCAATGGATTCTTTTTTATTATAAGTATATTGCATGCAATATTGGGGACTGTTCTAGTTTGCTAATGCTGCCAGAATGCAAAGCACCAGAAACAGATTGGCTTTTATAAAAGGGGGCTTATTTGGTTACACAGTTGCAGTCTTAAGACCATAAAGTGTCCAAGGTAATGCATCAACAATCAGGTACCTTCACTGGAGGATGGCCAATGGTGTCCAGAAAAACTCTGTTAGCTGGGAAGGCACGTGGCCGGCGTCTGCTCTGTAGTTCTGCTTTCAAAATGGCTTTCTCCCAGGCCGTTCCTCTCTAGGCTTCAGCTCCTCGAAAATGTCACTCTCAGTTGTTCTTAGGGCGTTTGTCCTCTCAGCTTTTCCAGAGCAAAAGCGTGCTTTCAAAGGCCATCTCCAAAATGTCTTTGTAAGCTGAAGTTCCTCTCTCAGTTCCAGTGCATTCTTCGAAGTGTCCCTCTTGGCTGTAGCAAGCTTGCTCCTTCTGTCTGAGCTTATATAGTGCCCTAGTAAACTAATCAAGGCCCATGCTGAATGGGTGGGGCCACACCTTATGGAAACTATCCAATCACAGTTATCACCTACAATTGGGTGGGGCACATTTCCATGGAAACAACCTAATCCAAATATTCCAAATTAATCCCCATTAATATGTCTGCCCCCACAAGATTGTATCAAAGAACATGGCTTTTTCTGGGGGACATAATATATACAAACTGGTACAGGGACATATGCTAAAAAATTATTTGTTGTTTATATGAAACTCAAATTTAACTGGATGTTCTTTATCTGACAACCCTATCTGTAAACCAAAAGATTTTTGTAACTTATTTGGTGACAAAATGTAACCTGAACTCTTGTAAGGCTTTGTATAGTTTTCGCCTCACTTAATTTGACTATTCAGACAAATCACTGCAGAAATATCAATGTATTTGATTATATATACTGGCCCAGACTCCATTGGGGTGTTATACAATATATGATATGTGCACATTATCTTTTTGAAATCAGAGAAAACACTGAATTCCAAAATACAGTTGTCTTCAAGGTTTTTGGAAAAGGAATTGTGTACTTGTAGATCCATTTTTAGCTTAGTAAGCAAGAAAAATATATAAGCAAAAAGTTCTTTCCAAAGTTGCTGTAAGAAATAAAAAAATTGCGAACTTAATTATAGGAAATATGACTAGTAATAAATCATCAAATTTCTTTCGAAAAGAGTCTTTTTATTTTCTTCCATCTTCAAAGAAACAGAAAAAGAATGAGAGGACAGAGAACCTACAGTGAGAATTGAAAGAATGATGGAGTAATCATTTAGCCATTCCCCTTTCCTCTAAGCAAAATCACTGTAGACCCAAAAGATAGGCAATAACTACCCTCTCCTTCAAACAAAACAAATCCTATGGAGTGAAATTGCCTAACTCCTTTGGCATTATATTCCAGAAGATTTTTACCTCAGCACTTAGGAAATTTTCTCTAATTTGTCTTAAATTTCTCAGCTTTTGGTATATGTTTAATGGAATCAATGTTTATGACCATTAAAAGAATTGCATGGTGACATTCTCACAAATATGATTTTCCTTATTAAATACCTATTATTTCTCCCTCTAGATTTCTATTTCCAACTGAAACAATCTCAATTCCCTTTGGAATTTTTCCATTGTAACCATTTCCCAAGCCTTATTATTATTATTATTATAAAACAACTAGACTTAATCTTGTATTCATTGATATAGTAAAGACTTCATATATAGGAGGCTTACCTCTCTGTGTGTATGTTTCTGTTTTTATATACATCCAACAATTATCCTCCAGCACATTCTCCATCATTACAATGTGTCTTCTGGGTCTTTTTCTGATATATATATCAGAAACTTATATATATATATAAGTTTGCATTAATTGTATTTTTCCCCAGTACCACTCTATTTTTAACACCTTGCAAGGTTGACATTCATTTGTTCTCCCTCATGTAAAAACATATTTGTATATTTTATCACAAAGGTTGAGCACTCTAGATTTCACTGAGTTATACAGTCCCAGTCTTTATATTTCCTCTTTCCTTCTTGTGTCCCACATGCTCCTAACCTTTCTCTTTCAACCATACTCACAGTCATCTTTGTTCAGTGTACTTACATTGCTGTGCTGCCATAACCCAAAATTGTGTTCTAAACCTCTCACTCCTGTCTTTTCCTATCTGCCTATAGTGCTCCCTTTAGTATTTCCTGGATATAGGATTCTTGGTTGGTCGTTTTTCTCTTTCAGTATCTTAAATATATCACACCACTTCCTTCTTGCCTCCATGGTTTCTACTGAGAAATCCACATGTAGTCTTATCAAGCTTCCTTTGTATGTGATGAATCACTTTTCTCTTGCCACTTTCAGGATTCTCTCTTTGTCTTTGATGTTTGATAATCTGATTATTAAGTGTCTTGGCATAGGTCTATTCGGATCTATTCTGTTTGGGGTACACTGCACTTCTTGGATCTGTAATTTTAGGTCTTTCATAAGAGATGGGAAATTTTCATTGATTATTTCCTCTATTATTGCTTCTGGCCTTTTCCCCTTCTCTTATCCTTCTGGGACACCCATGACATGTACATTCATGCACCTCATGTTGTCATTCAATTCCTTGAGACATTCCTCATATTTTTCCATTCTTTTCCCTATCTGTTCCTTCATGTATAGAATTTCAGGTGTCTTATTCTCCAGTTCCTGAGTATTTTCTTCTGCCTCTTGAGATCTGCTGTTGTATTTCTACATTGTGTTTTTTGTCTCTTGTGTTGTGACTTTTGTTTCCATAGATTGTGCCAGTTGTTTTTCAAACTTTCAATTTCTACCTTATGTTCAACCAGCATTTTCTTTATAGCCTTTGTCTCTTTTGTCATATCTTTCCTGAACTTGTTGATTTGGTTTTTTATTTGATTTAGCATATTTCTTTGAAAATCTTTAATAGATTGTTTCATTAAAGTGTATCTTGATTGAGGTGTAAGTTTGTTCCTTTGACTGGGCTATATCTTTGTTTTTCCTAGTATAGATTGTAGTTTTCTGTTGTCTAGGCATCTGGTTTCCTTGGTTACCCTATTCAGATTTTCCCAGACCAGAATGGGTTCAGGTCTCAGAACGGGGTTATATTTAGGGTGTATCTTAGAGGAATGACAAACTTTCCAGTGAGGTTTCCAGTTGCTGTGCTTTTCCTAACCTGCCCAACAGGTGGTGCCTGTCAGCTTGTCACTCCTGACTGGTGTAAGGAGGTGTGGCCTCTTTAGTTTCTGTTTTGGCTGTTTTTCCCCAGGCTTTGGGGTCTGGTTCTGAATAGAAAGCTGGGCCCCACCTTCTTACTCGTAGAGAAGATACACCCCCCTAGGGATTTATCATCTGCATTTGAATAGTCTCTGTCTCTGTTATCTCCACCCTTGTCTGGGTCAGAGCACTGGGAACTGAAAATGACAGGCTCTCTCCACTGAAAATGGCTGTGGCTCTCTCTTCTGAGCCCCTCAGGTTGTGAGAGAGAAAAGGGATAGAAAGCCCCCTTTTGGAGCCAGTACATGGCCCTCCAGTTTCACTCATCAGCCAGAGGTAACACCCAGTGTTCTGGGCTCCCCCTCCCAGTATAGATGAGTATTCTGGCTCTTTAAGGTCAGTCATCACTAAAAGCCTCTGTCTACTTGTTGGTGGTTTGTATCTTGTATTCAGCAGTCTACCTTTGTTAATTAAAACCCCAGTTGGAGCTCAGCTGAGCTATACTCACTGGCTTGCTCAGAAAGTGCTGCTAGTTTCTACCACAGTGAGGCTTTGCAGCAAAGCCTGCCATGGGGGGAGGGGGCTCTCAGCATGGTTCTGCAGCTTTTGCTTACAGATTCTATGCTGCAATCTCAGGCATTCCCCCCAATCCAGGTTGGTGTATGATGTGTGGACAATCATAGTTGTCCCCCAGCAGTTATTCCAAATTATTTACTAGTTGTTCTTGTTTATTAATTGTTCCAGGGGACTGACTAAATTCCACTCCTCTTTATGCTGTCATCTTGCCCCTGCCCCTTTTTCTGATATTTTTATAACAAATTAATTCCTTCTAATAACTTTGAAAATGGATTTTCACCAAATGAATTACCTAGAGGTCTCTTTCCCCACCTCATATAAAAATGTGTTTTGCCTCCACCTTCAAACATTTAAAAATCAACATAAAAATCTTATTATATCCCCTCAGGTTGTCAGCAAATTAGTAGTCATCTTTCTTTTTAAGTAAGAAACAAAACTAATCCTTTCATTGTGCATGTATAACATGCAGCATATCCAAATGGAATCAGGTCTTAGGACCTGTTCAGAACCATGGTACAAAGTGATTTGCTCATAATGGACAAAAAAATAGATACAAAAATATATATTATATGATATAGATAGATTTAACATCGTTTTGATCACACTACATGAATACTCTTGTATCCTTGTTTTAGCCATATTATAATATAATCACTTTCCCAACAAGCATAATTTTGAATGAATGCCTCATGTAGATTCACCAAAATTTGCCTAAATCAATCCTCTTTTGGACATTTAGGTTATTTCAAATTATTTCCAACTATGAAGAGTATAACAATGAACATAATGCTTTATGTTTAAACATTTGAGATACCTTAGGATAGATTTCTAATAGTTGAATTGTAAGTGAATAAGGAACAATTTAAGCCTTTTGACACATATTGCCACATTTCTTTCCAAAAGGACTGTGTCAAATTATATTCTCACCAGCAATGTATGAACATGGGTACTGTTCTAGTTTCCTAATGCTGCCAGAATGCAAAACACCAGAGATGGACTGGCTTTTATAAAAGGGGTTTCACTTGGCCACACAGTTACAGTATTAAGGTCATAATTTGTCCAAGGTAACACATCAGCAACCATGTATCTTCACTGGAGGATGGCCAATGGTTTCCGGAAAACCTCTGTCAGCTAGGAAGGCACGTGGCCGGCGTCTGCTCCAAAGTTCTGGTTTCAAAATGCCTTTCTCCCAGGACGTTCCTCTCTAGGCTGCAGTTCCTAGAAAATGTCACTCATAGTTGCACTTGGGGTATTTTTCCTCTCTTAGCTTCTCTGGAGCAAGAGTCTGTTTTCAATGGCCATCTTCAAAATGTCTCTCATCTGCAGCACCTGTGCTTTCTTCATAGTGTCCCTCTTGGCTGTAGCTCCTCTTCAAAATGTCACTCACAGCTGCACTGAGTTCCTTCTGTTTGTCAGCTCATTTATATGGCTCCACTGATCAAGGCCCACCCTGAATGGGTGGGGCCACGCCTCCATGGAAATATCTCATCAGATACAGTTGGGTGGGGCACATTTCCATGCAAACAACCTAATTCAAACGTTCCAACTTAATCCCATTAACATGTCTGCCCCACAAGATTGCATCAAAGAATATGGCTTTTTCTGGGAGACATAATACATTCAAACCAGCACAGGTACTAAGCAACTTGACGGCTTGTAAGGGACCTAAGCAGGGTGATCCTTTACTTAACACTTTTTGATATGACTCAACTTGAGGTTTTTATTTCAACATATCTAAGAGCATTACCTGAAAATGATAAAAATCCATCCTTGTAATGAATCATGTTCACTGGGGATACTGCAAAAAAAAAAAAAAAAAAAAGGGTGAATGCATGGATTTTACTTATCATAGTTAGAAGTACAGAGAGTTTCTGCTGTTATTTCTAATCCCTCTTCATTAAGGAACCAAACAGCTGATGCATTTCATGGGGCACATGGACAGCCTTTGTGCCCCTCTTTGGAGGTAGAGAACTTGAGGAAAGACAACTGCCTGTCTCTCAGTTATTAAATTAGCACTGCAGTTCCCTGAGGTGTTCATGAATCCTGTTTGCAAATATTCTCCTCTTTCTGGGCACCTGATGAGATTGCACGTTCCCAAGTCCCTTTGAGGTTAATTGTGGCCATGTGACTTGATGAGATTGGACTTTCCCAGCTCCTTTGAAGTTAACTGTGGCCAGGTGACTTGCTTTGGCCAATGAAGCGTGAGAGGAAAGTGACAAATGTCACTCCTAGGTGGAAGTTTTCAAACTGGCCTGTGTTTTGCCCTTTCCCTTTTTCTTGCCTTGATAGTTGTGGAGGCACCTGTTGAGATGGAATCTCCATCAGCCTGCATCCCTGAGTGATTAGTGAGAACATCCTTACCAATCTGTGATGGATACAGGAGTGTGAGTGAGAAGTTAACATTTGTTGTTTTAAGCCCCTGAGGTTTTGAAGTTGTTTGTTTCTGTACCAAATCTAGTCTGTGCTGACATATATGCTCCTTACAGTCCAGCTGCCTATGGGAGAGTGTCCTCTTTCTCCATCTAAGGTGAATCAGTGCCTGTGGATGGACTTGTTCCTATGGATGTCTCCCCAGGAACTTCTACCTCCAATTCCTCTATAGTCCTTTTCTTCTCCAAGTGCATATGGCATCTTTTCCCCTTTCAACCACATTTCTAGACTTTGCTTGGTCAAATGTGTTTCCTCTGTTCAAAGGCAAGAAAATGGAAGTTCTTTTTGGTTACATGCCAAGATGTAGAACAAAGTGGGGAGATGGTGAGAGAAAGACATTGAGAATTTGCACGCGGATTCATTTTTTTTTTTCAAAAATAAACCAACTTTAACAGATATTATTTTATATTTATATAGTGCCTTCTTCAATAACTTTAAATGCTTTACAGACATTATATCTAATTAATCCCCACAACAACCCTGTGAGGTGAGTATTACTCCCATTTTATAAGAGAGGGAGACTGTGAAGCACAGAGAAGTTAAGTGACTTGCCCAAGGTCACACAGTTAAAATCCACTGAAGAGTCAGAACCTGAGTGTCTTGGCCTCCCAGATCCCAGGTAAATACCTCATGACAGAATCTTTAATGAAGGGTCTTTAAAGAAAATATCAAGAGTAGTATGTTATGAAAGTGAAGTCTTCCTTCTGCCATCAAGGAAAGAAAAAACCCTACACTGATGGTTAGGGGCAGCAAGACCCAGATCTTACACACCTTCTTCCTTCCCTTTCCTAAAGCCCCACAGCTCCTATCTTAAGTAACTGTCTAAAGCCAAAGTTTCTAAGACAGAAGCCGCACAACCTAAAGTGGAACTTAATTCAGAAAATTTAATTTGTTAAGTTAATTTATAGAAATTTTATTCCAATGTACAAAATATGAGACAGCCATCCCAACAAACATGTACATAGTTATATAGCAATCTGCCACCATTTACAGTTTCAATTTGTCCCTCATTTTAATCATAGTCAGCCAACAGACACCTTGATGCTCTCTAGACGGATCACTTTTCTTCCTTATTATATCTGCATTTTCCCCCCAACTCTAACTCTATATGTTTTTTTTAATATATTGAGTTTCTGATTAACTTTAAGACTTTTTACTTAGATTCAGCTGCACAGAGAGTTAAAAAGTAAATTTAGAACCATCACTCCAGAGTCCTCCTCCAGCAAATCACTTCGGGATTCACTTTTGCTAGTATTTCCCCATAGCTACCTGATTTTCCTTTTATTCAGTCAGTTTCATTCATTGTTAAGCTTCTATATGCCCACATCTCAGGCAAGACATGGTTCCCTTCCTTGAAAAAGACTGCTAACAAAAGATGTAGACTTCTCTCGGTCTCTGCAGATTTTAAGGTGTAGAACCTTCACCAGCTCTGTTTCTATTTCCATTGTACTACAACACAATTTATTTGCTACTGAATTCATCTCTACAAATGCTGGAGATTAAGAATCTATATGGTTCACTATTACTCTGTTTAAATACCTGGTGCTTGAAAATGGTTTCTTCTTTCTATATGATTCAAATGAGTAGGGTATATGAGCCATCCTAGCATTTTTTCCCTCAAAAAACAGTTTTGTGGTAAAAACATAGTTTTGTGGTTACTTCCTGTCTTGTATTATAAAATCCATCCCTTTATCTGTAGTTGCCTGAATTTTGATGTTTGGAAATTTCACACCCATTCATGTAAGTGCTGCACAGACCTTTTAGGATTGTACTAGGAAACAGAGATTGTATAGTTGTTTAGAATGAAGCACTAGAGAGAGAGAATGTAGATTTATACCATGGACTTTCATCATGTAAATGAGGAATGATGAAACCTATCACAAAATCTTGTTTTGAGCACTTAATGAGAACAGGTGAATGTAACAGAAAAAAGTAAAATTGTTAACCATAATTCCTGTCACTTTTTAGAGAAGGTCTTTAATTTGTGGACAACTGAGTTTATAAGTATACAGTTTGGGGATGAGAGATTGGAGGATGGGAAAGGAGCCAGTGGGGTTGGGGTTTTATGGGGGAAAAAGAGTGAAAAAAAAAACCTACAGCTGGTAGCTGGAGAGTCTTGGAGGAGCATCACCTCTGATTAGGACATTTGAGGCAGTTTGCTGAAGATGTGTAATTTAAGATCTCTCTTCTGTTTCCCCTTTGAAATCTTTAGTAAAGTCTATTTAAAAAAAAAAATCTCAAAATGCTGAGGGACTGTGTTTCTTGTACAAATGGATGGGGCGGGGGTCTAGGTACTTGCTGGCATTGAACAAGGAGAGTCAGCCTACAAGGATGAGGCAACAGCTCATATCTTCATTATAAGAGAAAACAGTGCAGTGCCTCACAAGTCAAGGAGGTCTAAAAAGTCTCTCTGCATCCATTGTCTGAGAGAGAAGAAGGTATTTTATTCCAGGGAACAACTGTGACATTTATAACATTTGAACAGCATTATATTTGCAAAGTTCTGTGATATAGCAACTAGACACTGAAGACGTTGGCAATTAGCCTTATAGTTAAAGAAGACATTGTTTCTTCAAGTCTAAGATTTGAACAATTGGAGACAGAAAGACTAAGACTTAGGACACAATATAAAGACATGAAGTGTTTTAGTGAGGGCTCAGACTGGCATGTGATATGGTCCAACAGGGTGCACAGAGAGCTACCAGTGGATGATACTGAACAGGCTATAAGAGAATAAAGATTCTGAACAGGACCAATGCTTCACTAGCATGTTCTCTAATTACTCCTTGTTAATACTTTCTTCTGTATCCCAGAGAGAACAGCTTACAGTTAATACAGTTTTGCCTGTATACTATTTATGCACTGTTTTTTTTATTTTTTGCTTTGTTTAGACGTTTATTAACTTTACCATACTTTGTTTCTTAGGGTGGATTGGTTCTTTTTAAAATGTTTTTATTATGGTAACGTATATGCAACATAAATTTCCCATTTTAACCACCTTCAAGTGTACATTCAGTGGTGTTAATCACAGCACAGAACTGTAAGTAAAGCTCCCCAAACTGCGGAGCTGGCACCCTCCCCCACCAGCATGGCAGCCTGAGCTGAAACACTTCCTTGTGGAAAGAAGAAACAGATTACCTGGAGCAAGGAAAAGCAACTCAACTAAGATCTAATTACGGTTTTAATTAACAAATTTGGACTACTGAATACAAGCTACAAGCACAGATAAACCCAGAGCAAGCAGGAAAGGAACCTGAGGTTCCTCCTGGCAGAGAGGAGGTAGGGTTGATGAAAAAAAAATACATAAATAAATAAAAACAGAGGCTTTGGGAGATGGCTAAGCTCAGAATACTGGAAAGCAGCTGTGTCTCAGAAGCAGGGGAGCAGAGAGCCAGGTGCCAATGCCGGTCAACCAGCGAGGCTGGGGGGCTGGGGACTGGCTTGGAAAAGCCTCAGGCTTTTTCAGTTATCAGCACTGACCCAGGCAAGGGTGGAGTTAACAGAGTCAGAGACAAAAAGGAGGAATTCAAGTGTAGAAAATAACTCCCTAAAGGATTATCTTCCCTAAAAAAAGGGGTACAGAACCCAGCTCAAGTGGCTGCCCTCCCTCAGAGAATTCAGACCCCAGGGCCTGGGAGGGAAAAACAAAACAAAACAAAACAGAAACAACTCAAGCATGGCTTCTGATGCTCTTGGCCCCTGGCCAGGACAGGGTCCGCTGAGAATTAAAGGGACCACACCTCTTTACACCAGTGGGGAGCTGCAAGCTGACAAGTGCCACCTGCTAGGAAGGATATGAAAAGCACAGAGTCTAGAGGCCTCACAGGAAGCCTGACAATCTGCTGGGTCTCACCCTCAGGGAAACTTGACATTGAATACAGCCTCTTTCTGAGACCTGGGCCAGTCTGGTCTGGGAAAATCTGATTGGGATAATCAAGGAAACCAGATGCCTAGACAACAACAACAACAAAATAACAAATCACACTAGGAAAAAAAAATAATAGCCATTCTAGTGAGTGTGAAGTGGTATCTCTGATTTTGATCTGCATTTCTCTGATGGTTAATGATGTTGAGCAACTTTTCATGTGATAATTGACCATTTGTATCTCTTCTTTGGAGAAATGTCTATTCAAGTTCTTTGCCCACTTTAAAAAAAGGGTTTTTGGTCTTTTTTTTGGTTGAGTTAAAGGATTTCTTTATATATTCTGGATATTAAACTCTTATCAGATATATGGCTTCCAAATATTTTCTCCCATTGTGTAGGTTGTCTTTTCACTTTTAAAATAATGCCCTTTGAGGTACAAAAGCTTTTAATTTTGATGAAGTCCAATTTATCCATTTTTTCTTTTGTTGCTCATGCTTTTGATATGAAATCTAAGAATCTCTTGCCTAATAAAAGATCCTAAAGATAGTCCCTTGTGTTTTCTTCTAGGGGTATTATAGTTTTAGTTTTTATATTTAAGTCTTTGATCCCTTTTGTGTTAATTTTTGCATATGGTGTGAGGTAGGGGTTCACTTTCATTCTTTTGTATTTTCATATCTATTTTTTCCAGCACCATTTGTTGAAGAGACTGTTCTTCCTCCATTGAGTGGACTTGGCACCCTTGAAAAAAATCAATTGGCCATAGTGTGCCAGTTTGAATGTATTATGTCCCCCTAAATGCCATTATCTTTGATACAATCTTGTGTGGGCAGACCTATTAGTGTTGATTAGATTGTAATTCTTTGAGTGTTTCCATGGAGATGTGACCCACCCAACTATAGGTGATAACTCTGGATAATTTCCATGGAGGTGTGGCCCCGCCCATTTAGCATGGGCCTTGATGAGTTTACTGAAGCACTATATAAGCTCAGACAGAAGGAGCAAGCTTGCTACAGCCAAGAGGGACACTTTGAAGAATGCACAGGAGCTGAGAGAGGAGCTTCAGCTTACAGAGATGTTTTGGAGACAGCCTTTGAAAGCAGACTTTTGCTCCAGAGAAGCTAAGAGAGGACAAACACCACAAGAGCAACTAAGAGTGACATTTTTGAGGAGCTGAACCCTACGGAGGAACATCCTGGGAGAAAGCCATTTTGAAACCAGAACTCCAGAGCAGACACTAGCCACATGCCTTCCCAGCTAACAGAGGTTTTCTGGACACCACTGGCCATCCTCCAGTGAAGGTACCCAATTGTTGATGTGTTATCTTGGACACTTTAGGGCCTTAAGACTAACTGTGTAATCAAATAAACCCCCTTTCATAAAGACAATCCATGTCTGGTGTTTTGCATTCCGGCAGCATTAGCAAACCAGAACACATAGCTCTGAGAGTTAATTCTGAACCCTCAGTTATATTCCGTTAATCTATAAGTCTGTTCTTGTGCCAGTAACACAGTATTTTTATTACTGTGGCTTTGTAATATATTGAGACTTATATTGTGACCTAACATGTTCTATCCTACAGAATGACCCACACTTGTGAAGAGTGTGTATTCTGTTGCTGTTGGGTGAAGTGTTCTACATATGTCTGTTAGGTTTAGTTGCCTTATAGAATCATTCAAGCTTTCTATTTCCTTATTGATATTCTGTCTAGATGTTCAATCTATTATTAAAAGTGGTATGTGGAAATCTCTTATTATTAATATGGAACCATCTATTTCTGCTTTCACAACTGTCAATATTTGCTTTACATATCTTGTAGCTCTGCTGTTAGGTATACATATATTTATATTTGTTATATCTTCTTGATGAATCAACCCTTTTATCACTATATAGTGTCCTCCTTGTCCCTTGTAACAGTTTTTGACCTTGGTTGATTTTATCTGATGTTAGGATAGCCATCCCAGATCTCTTTTGGTTACTATTTGCATTTAATATTTTTTCCAGTCCTTTCACTTTCAACCTGAATTTGAATTTAAGGTGAATCTCTTGTAAATAGCATATAGTGAGTAATGCTTTTTTTTATCCATTCCCCCAACTTCTGCCTTTTTGGCTAGAGAGTTTAATCTATTTACACCAAGTAATTGCTGATATTGCAGGATTGTCTTCTGCCATTTTGGTACTGGGTTTTTGTAAGTCTTTTTGTCCTCAGTTCTTCCATTCTTGCCTAATTTTGTATTTAGCTGAACTTTTGTAGTGAATCATTTAGAATCCCTTCACATTTCCTTCTGTTTTAATTTGCTAATGCTGCTGAAATGCAATAAACCAGAAATGGACTGACTTTGACACTGGGGATTTATTCACTTACAAGCTATAATTCTAAGGCCATGAAACTGTCCAAATTAAGGCATCAACAGGATGCTAACTTCTCCAAAGACAGGCTGCTGGCATCCAAGACACCTCTGTCATATGAGAAGATACATGGCCGGCATCTGCTGGTCCTTCTTTTCTAGGTTTCATTGCTTTCAGCTTCCGGCTGCTCTGTCTGTCAGCTTCTCTGGGTGCTTCTCTGAATTTCATTTCCTAGCTTCTTTATGTGTTTTATCCTCTTATAAAGGACTCCAGCAAGAGGGTCAAGACCCACCCTGAATGAGGCAAGTCACTTCTCAACTGATATAACCTAATCAAAAGGTCCCACCTACAATAGGTCTGTACCTACAGGAATGGATTAAAAGAACATGGCCTTTTCAGGGATATTTAACAGCTTCAAACTACCACACCTTCTTCATATATTTTTCAGATTTTTTTTCTTTGTGGTTACCATGGAGCTTAAATTTAACATCACAAATCTATAAAAATCTTGACTTAACTTCAATGGCATATGCAAACTATGTTCTTATACTTCTCTACCCCATCTTTATGTAGTTCTTTTCATAAATTATATATTTATACATGGTGTGTCCAAAAGCATAGATTTATAATTATTTTTTATGTGTTTACATTTTAGATCCTGTAAGAATTAAAATGTGGATTTACAAACCAAAAATACAATAATACTGACATTTATAATTACTCATGTAGTTATCTTTCTGGGAGATGTTTACTTATGCAGCTTCAATATACTGTCCTTTCCTTTCAATTTGAAGAACTCTCTAACATATCTTGCAGAGCAGATGTTCCAGTTTGCTAATGCTGCTGTTTTGCAGAACACCAGAAATGGATTGGCTTTTATAAAGGGAGTTTATTTGGTTACAAAGTTACAGTCTTAATGCCATAATAATGTCCAAGCTAAGGCATCAACAATAAGGTACCTTTGCTGAAGGATGGCCAATGGCATCCAGGAAACCTCTGTTAGCTGGGAAGGCACATGGCTGGCATCTGCTTGCTTCCAGGTTGCGTTTCAAAATGGCATTCACCAAAATGTCAGTGTCATCTTTCAATGGCCATCTTCAAAATGTCTGTCTCTGCTGCAGGTGCTCAGGTCCTTCTATTTGTGAGCTTTTCTAAGACTCCAGTGAGCTAATCAAGGCCCATGCTGAATGGGTGGGGCCACATTTCCATGGAAACAATCCAATCAAAGGTATCAATCACAGTTGGGTGAGTCAGATCTCCATGGAAACAATCCAATATTCCAAACTAATCATCACTGATACGTCTGCCCCCACAAGATTGCATTGAAGAACTTGGAGTTTTGGGGGACATAATACGTCCAAACCAGCACAGTAGACAGCACTGATGAACTTCCTTGGATTTTGTTTATCTGGGAATGTCTTAATCTCTCCTTCATTTTCTTAAACAGTTTCACCATATATTGAATTCTTGCTTGGCAATTATTGTCTTTCAGTACTTTAAAGATGTCATTCCACTACCTTCTTGCCTCCATGGTTTCTGATGGGAAATTGGTATAATCTTATTGAGTCTCCCTTGTACATGATGTATTGCTTCTTTCTTGCAGATTTTAGGACTCTCTTTTTCTTTGACATTTTATAGTTTGATTATAACATGTTTGACTGTGGATCTCTTTGAGTTTATCCTGCTTGATGTTTGTGGAGTTTCTTGGAAGTGTATATTCATGACTTTCATTAACTTTGGGAAGTTTTCAGCCATTATTTCTTTGAATATACTTTCTGCCCCTTTCTCTCTTCTCCTTATGGCACTCCCATAATGCATATATTGGTATGCTTGATGGTATCCTGCAGTCTCTTAAGTTCACTTTTCTTCATTCTTTTCTCTTTCTTCTCAGACTGAATAATTTACATTGTCTAATCTTCAATTTCACTGACTCTTCTGCCAGCTTCAATCTGCTAGTGAACTACTCTAGGAAATTTTAAATTTCAGTTATTGTGGTCCTCAGCTCCAGTATTTCTGTTTTGTTTCTTTTTATAATTTCTGTCTCTTTATTGAAGCTCTCATTTCGTTTAGATATCATTTTCCTGATATTCTTTAGTTCTTTGTCTGGTATGTCCAAGTTTCATCTTTTCTGTTGATGGTTTTTGATGTTTAATGATGGGCCATTATTTCCAGTTTCTTTGTATGACTGGCAATCTTTTGCTTCACTGGACATTTTAATGTTTAATGTGTTAACTCTGGAAGTTAGTTCCTGAGTATCTATTCCTTAAGTTTATATCCAGCTAGTGTCATAATAGAGATTTTTTGAATGCCAGGAGCTAACAAAAAACCACCTACCCAACCAACCAACAAACACAACATCTTTCACAGTCTTTGTAGATTGGCTCTGTGTTGGCTGGTGCTCTCCTTCAGAGCTTAGCCTACTAACAATGAACTTGAAGAGTAGGCTGAGGTGAAAGCATACGGTTCTCTCTGGTCTTTTCTGAGCATGTGTCTCCAACCAGGCATGTGTCCATGGCCTTAGGAATTCCTCTGTTTACATGGATCTGAATGACCCCTCCTGTCCCTATAAAATAGTCTTTCCTCCAGGTTCTGGGTGCTCTTACAGGTGATAATCCTTCTCCCCAGACCACTGCAATTTGATTGCTTCTTGTACTGATTTAACTGCCCACAAGCTGCTTTCATGTGCAGGACAAGCTCTGGGAGGGTGAACCAGAGATCAGTGTTCTGATTCAGTACTTTGGCCTGCCACCAGATAGACAGGTACAGACATACCTGTACTCCAGTATGCACACAGAGGTTCTTTGATTCCTTTGAAACTGGGAGCAGGGACCTGCACTGAGAATGTGGGCTGGCTCCATACCAAGCTGGAGAGGGGACTGAGGAGGGGCCAGACCTGGTGTCTTTTACTCGATTTGTCACTCGCCTAATTACTGCAACCCTTTAATTATTTTCTGGAGCTCTGAGAAAAAATGGCTCTCCAGTTTTTGCTAGTTGTTCAAAGATTCCATAGAGCTTCTAACTCTGCCATCTTGATGATGTCAGTCTCATACTGGTTCTTCTTAATTAAGCTTTCTATAAAATTCTTTTAAAAATGTTTATGGTGGTAAATATATATAACACAAAATTTGCCATTTGATTGTATACTTCATAGAAAAAGACACTTAGGTTCCTAGCTTGGATAGTTACAATACTACAATATATTATAGCTTTCTCAATCCCAGAATGTAAAGTAGTTAAGAAACCATCTGTGCTAGTTTGGATGTATTATGTCCTCCAAAGCCATGTTCTTTAATGCAATCTTGGGGGGGGCCAACATATTAGGGTTGATTAGGTTTGAATCTTTGGATTAGGCCATTTCCATGGAGATGTGACTCACCCCACTGTGGTAATACCTTTGATTAGATTATTTCCATGGAGGTATGCCCCACCCATTAAGCATGGGTCTTGATTAGTTTACTGGAGCCCTATAAAAGCTCACAAACAGAAGGGCCTTAGAACTGCTGCAGCTTAGAGAGACATTTTGAAGATGGCCATTGAAAGCTGACGCTGACATTTTGGAGAACACCATTTTGAAATGCAACCTGGGAGCAAGCAGATGCCAGCCATATGCCTTCCCAGCTAACAGAGGTTTTCTGGATACTTTGGCCTTCCTTTGGTGAAGGTACCCTATTGTTGATGTCTTCCTTCCTTACCTTGGACACTTTATGGCCTTAAGACTGTAATTTTATAACCAAATAACCTTCCTTTATGAAAGTCAATCCATTTCTGTTGTTTTACAAAATGGCAGCATTAGCAAACTGGAACACCATCCTTAAGAAAAACCTTCTTCAATAAAACCCATTTCTTCGTCATTGTGCACTTACAAACTGCACTTCTATGTGTGTGTTTGGTAGTCCAGGATTTTGTTTTTCATTATACCTCCCCAAAGTATGAAAGTAACTGTGCTAGTTTGTATATATTGTGTTCCCCAGAAAAAGCCATGTTCTTTGATGCAGTCTTGTGGGGGCAGACATATTAGTGTTGACTAGGTTGGAACCTTTGGATTGGGTTGTTTCCATGGGATGTGACCCACCCAACTGTGGGTGATAATTCTGATTAGATAATTTCCATGAAGGCGTGGTCCTGCCCATTCAGCATGGGCCTTGGTTAGTTTACTAGAGCCCTATATAAGAGCTCAAACAGAAGGAGCTTGCTGCTGCAACTTACAGAGACATTTTGAAGATGGCCTTTGAAAGTGAGTTTGCCCCAAGAAGCTGATAGAGAGACATTTTAGAGAATGTCATTTTGAAACGCAACCTGGGAGCAAGCAGACGCCAGCCACGTGCCTTCCCAGCTAACAGAGGTTTTCCAAATGCCAATGGCCTTTCTCCAGTGAAGGTACCCTATTGCTGATGCCTTACCTTGGACACTTGATGGCCTTAAGACTGAAACTGTATAACCAAATAAACCCCCCTTATAAAAGCCAATCCATTTCTAGTGTTTGCAAAATGGCAGCATTAGCAAATCGGAACAGTAACAAACACTATAAATTTAAGAATATTAAAATAATATAAAAAGGAAAAGCAGAAAGAAGGAAAGGAAGATCACATTTAATATCACCACCCAGAAATAAATACTACTAGCATTTTGTGGCCTAGAATATCCAACATTTAGTTTTCAAAATTAAGTTGATGAGTTCTATAAAGAAGGATAAACTGGCAATTAAATACTTTCCCTTAGCCAAGATTGAAGTATTTTATATATGTCTTTTATAAGTTCTTCAGACTTATATGATCAGTTTTGAGATTTTTTTTTTCAATTATTCCTTATGTACCCTAGGATTTAAGTATTTGGAACTGCATAAATGAGCATTTGATTTATTAAAACAATCTTTCTTTATTTCCTTGTTTAATTTTTTTAACTTCCAAACTAGAATTTCATCCATTGCTCCAGGTGCTTTATCACAGCTGTGTGAAGCAAAGGGTAAAAGTATCCGGTCTCTGCTTTAATATCATGAAAAAAGGGACTTCTTTTCTCCTTTTACTATTATATACCTCTTTTTCCCCCAAGTGCGCTGTTTATTATAGTATTCTTCAACCTCTTTTAGATGTTGCCTTCATTCTGTGTGTTGCTATACTGATTTTACTCTGAGAAATATATGGAAATAAATAATTAGGACTTGATATATTGATACCCTGAAGTCACTTAAAAATTATTAAATTCTTTACGCAAATGTCATGAAACACTAAGCCCACAAAAGAATCTGTATACATGTTTTGATATAATATTTCAATAAGTTTAGTTACAGAAGAACTTGCATAAAAAGATAAGGTGTAGTGAAAGCAGTATGTTCTTGGGGATATGTTCAATCACCTCAAATGGAAGGAGGAAGAATAGAGAGAAATCTCCAAACATTTGATTAGCATGTAAAATTTATCTAATTAGATTATTTTTCTCCAAGTACATTTGACTTGCTAATTCACATAGTTAAGCAAGAGAAAACTGGTCACAATTAAAAAATCTTTCACTTCCTACACACGTATGAATTTGAGCATCCTGATGGAGATGTTTAGAAATTAGCTGGAATGCCATGAGTATATTTCATTTTTTAGTCAAACTAAATAAGGCAGGTCTCTGACGTAGAAAACATGCATTTCATCTTGACCTAAACAAACAAAATCTCTCTTTGACCAGATTTCTCCTCAAATGATTATTTTGACCAAGTCTCACCATTTCTAACAACCATCCATCAAAGAGGGAAAAATATCTGTGATTTTGAAAACACTCTTTGTTACTGCTGTGTTTAATAAGAAAAATACATCTTATTAAGGCATCTTTAGCTGGCATTTTTCATGAATTGATGGACATCTGTTCAGCCTGGGCATTGCGCGGCTCAAAACACATCTATTCTCTCAGCATTCTTAAGGGGCTCTCTGCAGTGGCTGGATGCCAAAGATAACATCTAGATCAGCAAATTCTCATAAATCATTGGAACATGGAACACGAAACAAGAAGGAGAAATGAGGAATTCAATAATAAATATGGCAAGGTGCACAAACAAGAGAATTGAAACCAGATGAAAAGAAGCCTTTCAGTACAGAAGGTCAAGAAATGCGTTTCCTCTTGCTCTCACAAAGCCTTAGAATAATCCCTTTCATCGTGCTCCCTACCCAGCCATCAGCTTACTGCTCTGAGTTGGTTTTGGAATATTTATGTGGTGGATTTAAGGTTTTAACATACAACTGAAAAACTAGAAGAGTTTATTTTAGTTTGCTCAAGGCCCAAGGCCATTATGCCACGAAGGGGAAATACTGTTTATTGTACTTTAAGGAGTACTGTGCTCATGTGCCTTGAATAAATTCTAGATATGTGTATTTACATGTAGATAAATTTATGCAGTAGGTTTTTTAAACGTGAAGTTACATATATGATAAATTAATGTGACTAATTATGTTTTCAGACAACATAATTAGACCTTCTAGAAACATAGAGATGCTATTTGGTGACAAGTGTGGTAAATGATATAGGTAAAATGACTTTTTTTTGGTTGTTGTTAAAAACATTATGGAATACTAAATTAAGAGTGAAAGCAGTTTTGAAAGCATTTCCAAGGAAAGGTTACAAAATGTGACCAATGTCTCCCAAATCAATTATTCAATATATAAGCTGAATATTGAGATTTGGGGGTGGGGAGTGGGGGGGTGGAATAGGACTTTGTTTTGTCTTATAACAAAGAGCCTTATTTTATTCTCTTATTTTGAGTATTTTAGTTTACCTCTAAATGCATGAAGAAAGATCATTTTAAAAAGGCAATCTAAGCTATTATTAAAAACTAAAGAAATTATTTATGTGAGTAAATACATAAATAATTGATCATTTTCCAAGTTCAGACTTGTAAACACTTGCACGTTGCTTGTTGTTTTTTAAATCTGGAATCCTTTGTGGCATATTTTGTGAATAAATTAAATTGTCTTTAAATACCAAGTTGACTCCTTTTGGTCTCTTCCAGGTCTCCTTAAATTTATTGTTTACCATGGATTTCAGTTTCCCATATTAGGCATCTCAGAACTGAACCCTTGAAATGCAGGCAGACCCACCTTTGACCCCCTCCCTTAGTCTCTTCTCTCTGCTTTCAGAGAGAGTCTTTTTCCTATGCAGAGATTTCATTTTTTTTGCCCCTATGGCTACCATTAAAAAACATAACCTAATTTCATTTTGTTACACGTGGTCATCACATGGGGTTAAGTGTATGGATCTACCTGGGTTCAAGTTCCAGCCCTGCCACTTGCCAACTGTGTGATCTCATCCAAGTTACTTAACTTCTCTGAGCCTCAGTTATCTCATGGGCAAATTGGAAATACTTGTAGTTCCTGATTTATGAGGTTGTTTTAAGTGTTTTTTTTTTTTTTTTTTTTTTTTTTGCAGCATTTAAATGTTGCAAAGAGGGTCTGGTGCATGGTGAGTCTCAAGCATTTCCTATTAATTTTACTTCAAAGTAAATATACGGACTGAAACTTTTTGCTGTTATAATTTTTTAGAAAAATTCTGTGGGGAACATTTTCCCACACCTGATAGTATTTCATCTTATGAATGCATTGTAATTTACAAAATCAATCTAGTTATTTAGGTTGTTTCTAAATTTTTGCTGTTATAAATAATTTAATAACTTTGTTATCTTTGTTTTGTTAAAATAATTGGAGTCTCTGGTCATTTCCCTAGGGTACAGACATCTTTCACTCTTTTGATACTTTTTTTCAAAGTGGCCACCAGAAATATATCAATTTCCATTCCTGTCAATAGAGACAATATTGATTTCTATAGGTTACTGTGCACAAACCAGCATAATCCCTCTTCTACCTCTTTAACATGTTAGCCATATCTACACATTTACCACAGACTCCTCAAATAGAAAAACAGCTTTTACTCGTTCAGTAACCCAAATCATTGATACTAGTCCAGATGTTTAGTTTCTTCTCATGACCTTTGTCTTCAAATTTGTTTCCATTTCCTGTCATGTCCCTACTCCTTGCTTCTTACACACTTGCATATCTGCCTCTCTAGGAAAGCACAAGCTCACAAGCTCAAGGATTTTTCTTCAGTCACGCTATCACCAGAGTTCTCAGAAGCTTAGGGTCACTGGAGCACAAAGATCTGATCTTCCTTTAAGCCAGATGAAATATAAGAAGAACAGAAAAGAGGATTACAATGAAAGTAGAGACAGAAAACCATAAAATCAAGGGATGAAGCAGGCACAAACAAGGGCCGCTAGAAGGAACCTCTATTAAACGGCATGTTTTCAAGGCAGGGATCTTGTATAAGGAAGTTCTTTGTATACTGAAACAAAAGTGTATTCAAGATACACTGCAAGGTGTGGAGCAGTGTGTATTGAACGTTCCCATTTGTGTTAAAAAAAAAAAAAGGAGGGGAGAAGGATAAAGATATATGCATATTGCTTTTTTTGTGGATGGAAAAGACTGACAACTCTGATTATCCCCAGAGAGGAAAACTGGGTGGTGGAGAAGGGATGTGAAAAGATTCTTTTCATTCTCTTTGCTTTTGTACCTTTTGGATTTTGAACTATACGAATGTATTGTCTATTCAAAAGTAGAAAGGAAAATATTAAAACTTTTCTCTCATAACTGAATACCTCATATTGCTCCTTAAGTTACATAATCATGCTTTTCTTTTTAGAACCCGCTTCCTGTCTTTATCCTAAATTGTCCTATTAGCATGCATAATACAACAACCCTGGGACTAGAAGGCATTCTTCTGAGAAAATTGTTAATAGTAAATTTCAATAATCCACATGCTGAATATGACAAATCTCTATGTCATATTATCTTCATTTTCATTTCCTATAGGACGAAAACTAAGGGATGGGGAGTCAGGCAGCAATTGCTTCCAAGTTTCATAGAATCGGTGATGGGGATGGTGAAAAATTAAGCCTTCCTTCCTTTTTCTTTCTCTTTCTCTTCTTCTTCTTCCATTTCCTCCCCCTCCCTCCTCCTTCTTCTCTTGCTCTCTTTTGTCTCTTTCTTTCTTTCTTTTTTCTGGAAAGAAGAAGCTCATTATGTCTGGGCCTCCCACAGCTGTAGATTATAAAAACATTTTCACTTTTTTTTTGAGGTGCTTTAATAAAATGCAACCCAAAACCCAAAATGATTCACTTGGACAAGTGGTCTTTACAGCAAGGAAAACAAACACGTTGTGAAAACAACATCTATAAGCCTACACCTCTTGCCTTTTATCTTTACTATTTTCTCTGAGTCTGGCGTGAAACAGACACACACCAGCCTCCACAGGGGGTTAGAGAACCATCCAAACATCACAAAATGCTGTCCAGAATTTTGATGACTTCCATTCCTTGACTCTGGTGCACAGTGTTTGGCTTGTGTGCAGAGCCCATGATGTCCTGCTCAAGACAGATACTTGTAGTATGTTCCAGAAACAGCAGCTCCCAGCACAAGATGCACACATCTTAGAACAAGCCTCTATCCTCTTTCTAGAGAAATGAGCATAAAAAGCTTTTTCTACATCCCGATCAAAGTCCCTTCTGTTCTATTTTAGACTAGGATCATAGCTCCTGCTTTGTTTTAGATCAGCTTTCAATCTGCTTCAGCATACTTGCTTCATCTACTAAGCTCATCTGTGCATTATCAAATATAGGGATGGAGGGAGAACCAAAGGATCAGGATCCCCGCATTTAGAGACCAGAACAAAGTTGGGGGGCTGAGGCCTTGGCTCCTGAGTCTTCAGATCTCAGAAAAAAGGGATCCTCTCTGGAGGCCTGAACTATAGTAGCAACCAGAGGGGATTTACACAGGAAAAAAAAAAAATACTGTAAAAAGGTACATTATATGATACTATTAGTTGTTTTGAGTGGAGTTTAGGGTAATTCCTATATTCTTTTTTATAACTTTTTGTACTTTTCAAGTATCCTACTATGAATTCACTACCTAATCAGAAGTAAGCTTGAATAAGTTATCTCTTGGAATCTCATTTTTTAAAAATCTTTAAATTAGGGTCAACAGCACAAATTCTAGCACTTGGGGAGAGTGAAATGAAACAAACACACAGTGCTTGAGTGTAGCTGCTCAACAAATACCCGTTTCCTTACCACTGGACTCTCCTTAGGCTCCAGTTGATTACAGAGTCAGCGGCTTGAATTAGGACCAGCTGGGAGGGCGAACCCTGTGATGATAGAGCTGTCTACAACAGTGATTCTCAAACTTGAGAGTGCATCAGAATCACCTCGAGGGCTTGTTAAAAACAAGCTAGGAACACGGCAGCCTCAGGGGCCCTCCGCAGGGTAGTCGCAGCCTCTGCATCCGCCGCCCGAGCTGTCGCGGGTCAGCAAGCGGGAGGCAGAGCCCAGCTCCCCGCAGAAGCACACGCACAAGGTGTCCGCGTCCGGCCACATCCGCCAGCAGACCATCATCAAAGAGGGGATGCTGACGAAACAGAATAATTCAGTCCAACGATCGAAAAGGAGCTAAGTAGCTAAGTTCGAGGATGAACGTTGTACTATGTAAAAACTGCAAAGTCTATTTTTTTTAATTCAGTTTTATTGAAATATATTCATAAACCATACAGTCATCCATTGTATACAATCAACTGTTCACAGTATGATCATATAGTTATGCATTCATCACCACAATCTATTTCTGAACATTTTCCTTACATCAGAAAGAATCAGAATAAGAATAAAAAATAAAAGTGAAAAGAGAATACCCAAACCATCCCCCCATCCCACCCTATTTGTCATTTAGTTTTTACTCCCATTTTTCTACTGATTTTTTTTCAATTTTTTAACTTTGTTTATCAAAAAATTAAAAACAAACAGGCAAACAACAACCAAAAAAACCCCACAACATTTCAAATAAAGCAATGGATTAAGGAAAACAAATAACCTAAAATAACTACTTTGCTTCCAATATGTTCCTACCATACCCCAAGAAAATTAATAAACCATGTCCAAACATAGGAGTAAGAAAAACAAATAATCTAAAATAACTACATTGCTTCCAACATGTTCCTACCATACCCCAAGAAAATTAACAACCCCTAAGAAAACAATGGAATAAGAGAAAAAAAAACCTAAAATAACTCTATTGCTTCCAACATGATCTTACTATATCCAAGAAAGTTTACAAACCATAATCATTCCTGAGCATTCCCATAACCTTGAGATTACCCTCCATAGTTTATCTGTTCTTATTAGATTATCATTCCCCCTCCACTAATTGGTATCTCTAGGTCCCCTAAATTCTACAGTATAAAACATTGTACATTTTTCACAGAATTCACATTAGTGGTAACATACAATATCTCTCTTTTTGTGCCTGGCTTATTTTGCTCAGCATTATGTCTTTTTTTTTTTTTTTTTTTTATCTTCATTTTATTGAGATATATTCATATACCACGCAGTCATACAAAACAAATCGTACTTTCGATTGTTCACAGTACCATTACATAGTTGTACATTCATCACCCAAATCAATCCCTGACACCTTCATTAGCACACACACAAGAATAACAAGAATAATAATTAGAGTGAAAAAGAGCAATTGAAGTAAAAAAGAACACTGGGTACCTTTGTCTGTTTGTTTCCTTCCCCTATTTTTCTACTCATCCATCCATAAACTAGACAAAGTGGAGTGTGGTCCTTATGGCTTTCCCAATCCCATTGTCACCCCTCATAAGCTACATTTTTATACAACTGTCTTCGAGATTCATGGGTTCTGGGTTGTAGTTTGATAGTTTCAGGTATCCACCACCAGCTACCCCAATTCTTTAGAACCTAAAAAGGGTTGTCTAAAGTGTGCGTAAGAGTGCCCACCAGAGTGACCTCTCGGCTCCTTTTGGATTCTCTCTGCCACTGAAGCTTATTTCATTTCCTTTCACATCCCCCTTTTGGTCAAGAAGTTGTTCTCCGTCCCATGATGCCAGGTCTACATTCCTCCCCGGGAGTCATATTCCACGTTGCCAGGGAGATTCACTCCCCTGGGTGTCTGATCCCACGTAGGGGGGAGGGCAGTGATTTCACCTTTCAAGTTGGCTTAGCTAGAGAGACAGGGCCACATCTGAGCAACAAAGAGGCATTCGGGAGGAGGCTCTTAGGCACAACCATAGGGAGGCCTAGCCTCTCCTTTGCAGCAACCGTCTTCCCAAGGGTAAAGCCTGTGGTAGAGGGCCCAACCCATCAAACCACCAGTCCCCTATGTCTGTGGTCATGTTAGCAACCATGGAGGTGGGGTAGGCGAATACCCCTGGATTCTCCACAGGCTCCTCAAGGGGGCACTACATCTTTTTTTTTTCCTTGTTTTTTTTTTTTTGTTTTTTTTTTTTTAACTTTCCCTTCTTTTTTAAATCAACTGTATGAAAAAAAAGTTAAAAAGAAAACAAACATACAATAAAAGAACATTTCAAAGAGACCATAACAAGGGAGTAAGAAAAAGACAACTAACCTAAGATAACGGCTTAACTTCCAACATGTTCCTACTTTACCCCAAGAAAGTTACCTAATATAGCAACATTTCTGTGAACTTGCTCCTACTATATCCATCAGAAATTAACAGACCATAGTCATTCCTGGGCATCCCCAGAACGTTAAATAGCTTATCTGTTCTTCTTGGATTATTGTTCCCCCTTCCTTAATTGCTCTCTATTGCTAGTTCCCCTACATTCTACATTATAAGCCATTTGTTTTACATTTTTCAAAGTTCACATTAGTGGTAGCATATAATATTTCTCTTTTTGTGCCTGGCTTATTTCGCTTAGCATTATGTCCTCAAGGTTCATCCATGTTGTCATATGTTTCACGAGATCGTTCCTTCTTACTGCCGCGTAGTATTCCATCGTGTGTATATACCACATTTTATTTATCCACTCATCTGTTGAAGGACATTTTGGTTGTTTCCATCTTTTGGCAATTGTGAATAATGCTGCTATGAACATTGGCCTGCAGATATCTGTTCGTGTCACTGCTTTCCGATCTTCCGGGTATATACCGAGAAGTGCAATCGCTGGATCGAATGGTAACTCTATATCTAGTTTTCTAAGGAACTGCCAGACTGACTTCCAGAGTGGCTGAACCATTATACAGTCCCACCAACAGTGAATAAGAGTTCCAATTTCTCCACATCCCCTCCAGCATTTGTAGTTTCCTGTTTGTTTAATGGCAGCCATTCTAACCGGTGTTAGATGGTATCTCATTGTGGTCTTAATTTGCATCTCTCTAATAGCTAGTGAAGCTGAACATTTTTTCAGGTGTTTCTTGGCCATTTGTATTTCCTCTTCAGAGAACTGTCTTTTCATATCTTTTGCCCATTTTATAATTGGGCCGACTGTACTATTGTCATTGAGTTGTAGGATTTCTTTATATATGCAAGATATTAGTCTTTTGTCAGATACATGGTTTCCAAAAATTTTTTCCCATTGAGTTGGCTGCCTCTTTACCTTTTTGAGAAATTCCTTTGAGGTGCAGAAACTTCTAAGCTTGAGGAGTTCCCATTTATCTATTTTCTCTTTTGTTGCTTGTGGTTTGGGTGTAAAGTCTAGGAAGTGGCTGCCTAATACAAGGTCTTGAAGATGTTTTCCTACATTATCTTCTAGGAGTTTTATGGTACTTTCTTTTATATTGAGATCTTTGGTCCATTTTGAGTTAATTTTTGTGTAGGGGTTGAGGTAGGGGTCCTCTTTCATTCTTTTGGATATGGATATCCAACTCTCCCAGCCCCATTTGTTGAAAAGACCATTATGACTCAGTTCAGTGACTTTGGGGGCCTTATCAAAGATCAGTCGGCCATAGATCTGAGGGTCTGTCTCCGAATTCTCAATTCGATTCCATTGATCTATATGTCTATCTTTGTGCCAGTACCATGCTGTTTTGGCAACTGTGGCTTTATAATAAGCTTCAAAGTCAGGGAGTGTAAGTCCTCCCACTTGGTTTTTCTTTTTTAGAGTGTCTTTAGCAATTCGAGGCATCTTCCCTTTCCAAATAAATTTGATAACTAGCTTTTCCAAGTCTGCAAAGTAGGTTGTTGGAATTTTGATTGGGATTGCATTGAATCTGTAGATGAGTTTGGGTAGAATTGACATCTTAATGACATTTAGTCTTCCTATCCATGAACATGGAATATTTTTCCATCTTTTAAGGTCCTCTTCTATTTCTTTTAGTAGAGTTATGTAGTTTTCTTTGTATAGGTCTTTTACATCTTTGGTTAAGTTTATTCCTAGGTACTTGATTTTTTAGTTGCTATTGAAAATGGTATCTTTTTTGAGTGTCTCTTCAGTTTGTTCATTTCTAGCATATAGAAACATTACTGACTTATGTGCATTAACCTTGTATCCCGCTACTTTGCTAAATTTGTTTATAAGCTCTAGTAGCTGTATCGTCGATTTCTCAGGGTTTTCTAGATATAAGATCATATCATCTGCAAACAATGACAGTTTTACTTCTTCTTTTCCAATTTGGATGCCTTTTATTTCTTTGTCTTGCCGGATTGCCCTGGCTAGCACTTCCAGCACAATGTTGAATAACAGTGGTGATAGCGGGCATCCTTGTCTTGTTCCTGATCTTAGAGGGAAGGCTTTCAGTCTCTCACCATTGAGTACTGTGCTGGCTGTGGGTTTTTCGTATATGCTCTTTATCATGTTGAGGAAGTTTCCTTCAATTCCTACCTTTTGAAGTGTTTTTATCAAAAAGGGATGTTGGATTTTGTCAAATGCTTTTTCAGCATCTATTGAGATGATCAATTGATTTTTCCCTTTTGACTTGTTAATGTGTTGTAATACATTGATTGATTTTCTTACGTTGAACCATCCTTGCATGCCTGGAATAAACCCCACTTGGTCATGGTGTATGATTTTTTTAATGTGTCTTTGGATTCGATTCGCAAGTATTTTGTTGAGGATTTTTGCGTCTATATTCATTAGGGAGATTGGCCGGTAGTTTTCCTTTTTTGTAACATCTTTGCCTGGTTTTGGTATTAGATTGATGTTAGCTTCATAAAATGAGTTAGGTAGTGTTCCGTTTTCTTCAAAGTTTTGAAAGAGTTTGAGTAAGATTGGTGTCAGTTCTTTCTGGAAAGTTTGGTAGAATTCCCCTGTGAAGCCATCTGGCCCTGGGCATTTATTTGTGGGAAGATTTTTGATGACTGATTGGATCTCTTTGCTTGTGATGGGTTGGTTGAGGTCTTCTATTTCTTCTCTGGTCAGTCTAGGTTGTTCATATGTTTCCAGGAAATTGTCCATTTCTTCTACATTGTCCAGTTTGTTGCCATACAGTTGTTCCTAGTATCCTCTTATAATTTTTTTAATTTCTTCAGGATCTGCAGTTATGTCACCTTTTTCATTCATTATTTTGTTTATATGGGTCTTCTCTCTTTTTGATTTTGTCAGTCTAGCTAGGGGCTTGTCAATCTTGTTGATCTTCTCAAAGAACCAACTTTTGGTGATATTTATCCTCTCTATTGTTTTTTTGTTCTCTATATCATTTATTTCTGCTTTAATCCTTGTTATTTCTTTTCTTGTACTTGGTTTAGGATTGGTTTGCTGTTCATTTTCTAGCTTCTTCAGTTGATCCATTAGTTCTTTGATTTTGGCTCTTTCTTCCTTTTTAATATATGCGTTTAGTGCTATAAATTTCCCCCTTAGCACTGCTTTTGCTGCATCCCATAGGTTTTGGTATGTTGTGTTCTCATTTTCATTCATCTCTATATATTTAGCAATTTCTCTTGCTATTTCTTCTTTAACCCACTGATTGTTTAGGAGTGTGTTGTTTAACCTCCAGGTATTTGTGAATTTTCTAAGTCTCTGATGGTTATTGACTTCTAATTGTATTCCATTGTGGTCAGAGAATGTGCTTTGAATAATTTCAATCTTTTTAAATTTATTGAGGCTTGTTTTATGTCCCAGCATATGATCTATTCTGGAGAAAGTTCCATGAGCACTAGAAAAGTATGTGTATCCTGGTGATTTGGGATGTAATGTCCAGTATATGTCTGTTAAATCTAATTCATTTATCAGATTGTTTAGGTTTTCAATTTCCTTATTGGTCTTCTGTCTGGTTGATCTATCTATAGGAGAGAGTGATGTGTTGAAGTCTCCCACAATTATTGTGGAAACATCAATTGCTTCCTTTAGTTTTGCCAGTGTTTCTCTCATGTATTTTGTGGCACCTTGATTGGGTGCATAGACATTTACGATTGTTATTTCTTCTTGCTGAATTGCCCCTTTTATTAGTACGTAGTGGCCTTCTTTGTCTCTCAAAACATCCCTGCATTTGAAGTCTATTTTATCTGAGATTAATATTGCTACACCTGCTTTCTTTTGGCTGTAGCTTGCATGAAATATTTTTTTCCATCCTTTCACTTTCAGTTTCTTTGTGTCCCTGTGTCTAAGATGAGTCTCTTGTATGCAACATATTGATGGTTCATTTTTTTTTGATCCATTCTGCGAATCTATATCTTTTAATTGGGGAGTTTAATCCATTTACATTCAACGTTATAACTGTGAAGGCATTTCTTGAATCAGCCATCTTATCCTTTGGTTTATGTTTGTCATATTTTTCCCCTCTGTCTATTAATGTCCTTTATTGTACCCATACCGAATCTCTTTAGTACTGAACCTTTCTCCAAGTCTCTCTGTCCTTTCTTTGTTTCTCTGTCTGTAGGGCTCCCTTGAGTATCTCCAGTAGGGCAGGTCTCTTGTTAGCAAATTCTCTCAGCGTTTGTTTGTCTGTGAAAAATTTAAGCTCTCCCTCAAATTTGAAGGAGAGCTTTGCTGGATAAAGTATTCTTGGCTGGAAATTTTTCTCACTCAGAATTTTAAATATATCGTGCCACTGCCTTCTCGCCTCCATGGTGGCTGCTGAGTAGTCACTACTTAGTCTTATGCTGTTTCCTTTGTATGTGGTGAATTGCTTTTCTCTTGCTGCTTTCAGAACTTGCTCCTTCTCTTCTGTGTTTGATAGTGTGATCAGTATATGTCTCGGAGTGGGTTTATTTGGATTTATTCTATTTGGAGTTCGCTGAGCATTTATGATTTGTGTATTTATGTTGTTTAGAAGATTTGGGAAGTTTTCCCCAACAATTTCTTTGAATACTCTTCCTAGACCTTTACCCTTTTCTTCCCCTTCTGGGACACCAATGAGTCTTATATTTGGACATTTCATATTATCTATCATATCCCTGAGGTCCATTTCGATTTTTTCCATTTTTTTCCCCATTCTTTCTTTTATGCTTTCATTTTCCATTCTGTCATCTTCGAGGTCACTGATTCATTGTTCAACTTCCTCTAGTCTTGTACTATGAGTGTCCAGAATCTTTTTAATTTGGTCAACAGTTTCTTTAATTTCCATAAGATCATCCATTTTTTTATTTAGTCTTGCAATGTCTTCTTTATGCTCTTCTAGGGTCTTCTTGATTTCCTTTATCTCCCGTACTATGGTCTCATTGTTCATCTTTAGTTCTTTGAGTAGTTGCTCTAGGTGCTGTGTCTCTTCTGGTCTTTTGATTTGGGTGCTTGGGCTTGGGTTATCCATATCGTCTGGTTTTTTCATATGTTTTATAATTTTCTGTTGTTTTTGGCCTCGTGGCCTTTGCTGAACTTGATAGGGTTCTTTTAGGATTTGTAGACCAATTGAAGTCCTTATCTCTAATTTATCAGATCTACAGCTTCATGGAGTACACTTTCTCTAACTAACCAGCAGGTGGTGTCCACGAGCCACCTGTTCTCCACAAGGCAGTTCTCCCCTGCTTAGCCTTTTTGGTGAGTGGGGGAGTGAGTCTTGTGGGGTCCAATTGGTGTACCAAGCTTGCGTGTGTAGTTGGTGTTGCCTGCCCTGTATATGGGGCGTGTATCTGGGCAGTCAGGGAGAGGGGTGTGGCTCTAACAATCAAATCTCCCTGGTGCTCCTAGAGTTTTAAAGCTGCTGCAATAGTCTAATCCTTCAGTTCAGTCCTGCCACAGTTTGTCTCTGCCACTGACCCACAAGTCCTTGGTATTGGCGTATGGCTCCTGAGACTTGCAAGTGGGCCCCTCTTCCAGGCCGTGCACCCTGGGTCCTCTGTTGAGGGATGACTGTGCTATGTCACAGGTGAGTGCCGTCCCCCCAGGGCAGTTCTGGGCTGCTGGGCTGTGTAGGGAGGCTCCCAGTCTACTGAAATGATGGCTGAATGGGGTTTTGTTAATTCACACTGCTCTCCCTTCCCAACTCTGGGACAATCAGCTGAGGTTGCAGGGAAGGCTAATGTCCACGCCCAGTTTTGTGGTGTGTGCCTGTTATTTGAAGCACTTCCGTCACACTGGGTTGTCTGGGGCAGTTCTGGGCTATGGGGCTGGCGATGGGCAGGAGTGTTTCCTGTCCACCAGGATGATGGTTGTGAGCGGACACCCCCCTTTTCTTGGGAAGTTGTGGTGTTTAGTGAATTTTCTCAGCCACTGGATTATTGCGTTTTGTCTCAGAGCTCTCCTAGTTCTGCTCTTGACTTGACCTGCCCAAATAGCAAGTCTTTGAAGCTTTCTGTATTGGGCTTCTTAGAGTAATTGTTTTAGAAAAAGAAAAAAGGATTAAAAAAAAAACAAAAAAAAAAAAGGGCCCTCCTCAGAGATCTAATGGGTTATTGAAATGCTAAGAGACAAAGCAACCAGGGCCATTAAGGAAAGGTCCACAGGGCAGAGAGATCAGCTTTTCTTCAGGATTTGCATATGCGCCTCAGGGCCCTTCCCCTTTCTGTGTTCACCAGAACTCCAAAAATCCTCTGCTTTTATTTTGAAGTTTTTTGTGTTGTTTTTTTTCTATGCCTGTCTCCTCTCTGCTGGGCTGGCTGCTCTCAGATTCTCTGGTGTCTGGTCTCAGTCTATCTATGGTTGGAGTTTGAATCAGTAGAATGAGTTTCTGATAAGGGCTGCCCCTGCAGTTCTCCCTTCTCCTTCCCGGAGCTGACAGCCCCTCCTCCCCCGGGACTGAGCCTGGCAGGGAGGGGCGCGGGTCTCCTGGCCGCAAAAACTTACAGATTTCGCTGATCTCCGCAGTTCCACGTTTTCATGAGTGTTGTATGAAGTATGCCCAAAGTCAGATTGCTCTGTGGTGTCCAGTCCACGCAGTTCCTGGCTTTCTACCTACTTTCCTGGAGGAGTAACTAAAACATACAGCTCACCAGTCTGCCATCTTGCCCCGCCTCTCGCAAAGTCTATTTTTGATGAAGTGGATCTGACAGATGCTAGTGTGGCTGAATCCAGCACCAAAAAAATGGTAACAACAGTTTTTTTCATGAGTGCCAAATAACAGACTTCAAATGCAGAGCCTGTCCTGCGTTGGGGACAGCCTTGGAAGACCTCTGGGACTGGAACTCCACTTGCGGCTGGTGGTCCTGGGACAGTTCCCAGCCCTCGTGGCAGAAGTGCTAGTTCCTTCATATTCCTTTCAGATTTTGTTAGCACTCTAAAAACTGCCGTTTCATCTTAGGATATGCTGAAAATTGAAGAGGAAGTTCAAGACAGAGTCCACAGAGATGATCCAAGATAAGGAGGGAGCCCCAGCCAGCAAGCAATCAGCGATGGGGTGTGGGATATGGGAGTGGAGCTCCATGGAGAGTGTTTGAAGCTTGTTGACTGGTGCCCAGTTTATGATCTATAAGTTCTGGGTACTGTTGCTGTGAGAGACAAATATTTTAAATTCACACTTTATGATCTTTCCCATTTCTAAACCTTTGCTGTATTTATTGTCTGGACTCTGAAGCAGTCATTTTCCATGCAGTGCACTGCAGGCATTTATGGACAAGCCTCTTCCATCAGCCGTGACTCCTGAGATGCGGGGCCGTGCCTCAGACTTTGCGTCCTCACTCTCGAGCCCAGCTCAGTGCCTGGCACATGTGCTACAGGAGTGCATGTGGCATGAATGAATATGCATACCCCAAAGTGACTACATTTCCTGGAATATTTCATTTGGTTTTCCAGCTATTCCAGTCATTTCCAAATTCTACATCTTCTTCTAAAATTGCGTGCCTGAGACAAACAACCAGTTGCTGATAACTGCTGTTATTGCCCATCAGTCAACAGATGGGAAACTTTTGTATCTGGAGAGGTGTGATTAAATTAGCAGCACAGTAGAAAAGGCTCTCCTCTTCTCCCCACACTGTACTTTAAGCTTCTAGGACAAACGCTGTACTACATAAGAACTACAAAGTCGATCATTTTTGATGAGGTGGATCTGACAGATGCTAGTGTGGCTGAATCCAGCACCAAAAACAGTAACAACATTTTTTTTTTACGAGTGCCAAATGGCCACACCCCAAATGGCCAAAGAACCATACCCTAAATACTTCTTTAGAGGACCAGTGGGACTGCAGCCTTCCAAGGGAGAAGGGAGGAAATATTTGGAGGAGAGGAGAGATTTTTTAGAAAGATATGATGGAAGAAAGGGTACAAATGAGACTTACGAAACTTGAGGGAGGGGGTCTACTTGTCTTGCCGTTATTCAAGAGCAAAATGAAGCTGGGATAAAGCTGAAGATACCAGTATTGCCTTCAGATTCTTGATAGGTGGAGTGATCGCAGCAGGAGCATTTGGAAGATGGAAGGAAAGGAGACGACATCCTCTGTGTTTTTCTTACTTTCAAGCGGGGTCGCCTCTTCCAGCACCAAAAAACAGCAGAATGAAGAGAAAACAACTTGCCAGATTTGGGGAAAAGATTTGGGAAAAAAGATTTGTGGAAGTGTGTATTTTTGATGATTAAACATGCCAATAGTAATCTATGGGGGGGATGGGGACAAAAAACACAGATGCTGGGCCTCACCCCCAGAGTGTCTGATTCCACAGGCCAAGATAGGGCCTGAGAATTTGCATTTTTGACAAGTTCCCAGGTGACACTGATGCTGCTGATCCAGAGAGCACACTTTGAGAACCATGATCTACAGGATGCACAATAAAGGTTAATTTTAATTATTGCCATTATTATAATAAATATTTTGTCTCTTCTCTCTCTCATCTCTGTTTCCACCATCCCTTTCTCCCCTGCTCTCCCCTCCCACTTTTTTCCCCTTCATATTTTGGGGGTTACAGAAACCACCAAACTTTTTTTTCCCTCTATATTTTCTGACAACAGCTCAAGTCTCTATATGTCAAGAGACCAGGAGGGAGCAATCATATTGTTTGCTTTTAGTATCTTGTTTCATTCAGATACCAAGAGAAAGAGAAACAACTATTCTCTGAGATGTTCACTAATCTGAACTGATAATGTCTACTAATAATAGAAAGGCTGTTTCTTTGATGACAGATGCTTTTAAAAATTGGAAACTCTATAGACTCTCTGGTGCCAGGAAATGTTTTTGACATTTGGGGTTGTTTAATCTTTTATCAATATAAATATTTGGAAAATAAAATGGCAGGAAAATGGTTAAGGAAAACATTTCAAGTGGGTGCTTGGAAGGGCAGGTCAATTTCTGTGTGGAGCCTAGAAAAGCCCTTCTTGACTTCCTAGATTCTGTAGTGTATATGTTCTTGGTCTTGGACTTGTGGACCCTGGGAAGTTGTGAATGCAGCATGTGTTTGCTTATGAGAATTTTTTTGAGAAGAGGGTCCATGGCCTTCCACGGATTCTCAGAGGGATTGTGACTCAAACGAGATGAAGAAATATTGCCATGGGACTTGCTTGGTCGAAAGCCAAATTTTAATTTCTTGATAAAGGAAACAACTTCCCAGCATGGGAGAATGGGAGGGGAGCATAGGCTGATGAGTGATAGGACTTAGCTCTACCTGTGAACTCTATCAGTATCAGTGAACCACTAATTTAACTTTTCTCATCTGTAGTTCCCTTATCCGTGACACTGAGAAAATACAAATACTTCCATAGCCGAGTTGTTGTCTAGTTTAATGAGATGTTTGCAAAGCCCTTAGTACAGCATCTGGCCCATGGTAGATGCTAAATAAATGGTTGCCAGTAACAGTGGAAGTCTCGTGTGCATACACCTTACAGTGATTAATACATAAGCATGGACTTAAAAATCTTTGGCTTGTCTTCAGTATCAACCAAAGGATCAGAGACCTCCCTCTATGAGGTAGGAATTATTACCCTCATTTTACGAATAATGAAACTGAGGCTCATTTCCAAAAATTTGGAGGCAGGTTGCTATTTTATGTCACATTCATTTATTAGAGTCTTATTTCCTGCCAGCAATCATACTGCATACCAATCATTACATAAAATATATCAATATTTCACCCATTGTGTTTGGTAGGGAGCACCATGATTTCCAAGCAATCAGCATATAATCTACACTCATGCACACAAAACTACAGCACACACATGCCCTGCAACTGCTTAAAAATATTTTTTTTTCTTTAAAGAGGTGAGAATAAACAGACTCTAAATTAACATAATATTTTACCTCACATATACTGTTGAGCTTTATAATAACACTCAGCAGAAATGCTTAGTGTTACTGCCAACTAATGAGTCTCTTGTGTTTATATAGTTCCTCCTCCTAGCCAAGGACCTCACCAATGGAGTAAAGTTCTTGCTACAAAATGTGGTCTGTGAAACAGCAGGACTAGCATCCTCTGGGAACACGTTAGAAATGCAAAATCTCAGACCTACTGAATCAAAATATGCATTTTCATAAGACCCTTAGGTGATTCCTATGCACATTACAGTTTGTTAAGGCAGTCAAAAAATTTCTGCTGGAGTGTGTGAGCACATTTCCAGGGTGTGGAGGTGGCTTTTCGTTTCCTGCCTTTCTTCCTTCCAGCCTGTGGGACAGGCCGGACCAGGGGCTTCACTCAGCTCTCTGGAATTGTACCCACACTCTGCTCCCTTTGTAGCTTTTAGCTCTTGTCTGCTTCAGAGGATGCATCCCACTTTGAATATGGTTGATAGCTACCCTGTCCTCAAAAATCTAGGGTCAGGAGAATCAGAAACCAGGCAGAAGTACCCTCCATTTCAACAGGATTCTTCTGGTTCTGCACTAATGGGCACAGGGTAAAGGGTGCTGCCCCAAGGACAGAACTTGTAGAACAAGGCTTAAATTACTCCAAATGGAAGAAATTGCTACTGAGCTCTCTGACCCATCATTACCAAGAGCTTGTTGAAAAAAAAAGGAGAGGTGTGGAAGTGAAGAGTAGTGAGAGATGTTTGTAAAGTTGAAACATCTGTGGTCTTGCTGCGGTCCTGTGCCATTTACAGGTGATCCATTAACCTAACAAAGCTTGAGTTTGGGCAGAGTGCTTTATTCCAGTTCCAAGAGGGATGATCTTCGGGGAGCACGCTGGCACTGGGAAGTTTGATGCCACTATGGCCAAGAATCAGCTGGCTACATGGATTCTTGGGCTGTCACTTCAGTGTGGCCCAACTAAAAAGAATGAATCTTTGAAGCTGAAGTCCAGAGATGTTCAAGTACTCTTGTCAATCATTTTGACCATTTTGAGGAAAGAAGTAAAATTCAGTTCTGTAATCTCCTCATATAATGAACATTTACTGGTAAATTGTGTGACTCCTTTGGGGGGTAATTAGGGAAGGTTGGCCTCACTTCAGGAATATAAACGATGTTCTTGGGGGGTATCTAGGTACTATCACAAAGAGGGTTAGGAATGAATAATAATAATAATTATTATTGCTATTATTATTATTATTAAGATGGTGCCCAGACTTGTGAGAAAGGTACCAACAGGGAAAGAAAAGATAGTGGCAGCATCCAAGAAAAAAAGAGGGAGAGATAAATCAGGCTGAGTTCCTGGATGTGGGAGCCAAGAAAGAGAATCCTTCCAGGACCCAGCCTTTGACATGAGAAGGATCCCTGGGACTCTGTAGCGGTAGGTCCACTGTAGCCTCCTCACAGGCTCAGGGAGGTTCAGTGTTTTGACTGAGGTCATGGAACTAGAAAGAGGCAGAGCCAGAACGGGAATCCAGCTCAATGGGTTCCTTGGCCTGGAGGAGGGTCGTGGTTCTCAAATTTTAGCTGCCACCCAATCACTTGGAGGGCTCATTCCAACACAGACTGCTCGGCCCCATCCCAGACTTTCTGATTGAGTAGGTCTGAATGGGGTGTTAGATTTTGCATTTCTTACAAGCTCCCAGGTGATCCTGATGCTCCTGGGGCCACCTTTTGAAAATTGCTGCTCTAGTGGCTCCCCCCTCCACCAGATAGACAGTCTGATTTTGCTTTCCTAACAGGCCGTTATTGTGTTCCTACAGTGGACTTCTCTACTGAATTACAGCAAATAAAAAATATCACAACAGGGACAGGGATGATCAATGTAGACACTTTCACATTTCTCCTCACCCGTCCTCCCTCCTCTTCCTCCCCTTTCTCGCTTCTCAGTGGGGAAGATGGGGAGCTGATGCTCAGCATCCAGGTTCTCCCTAATTGTGATGAATCCTGAACTGGACACAATAGAGAAACTAAAGAAAACCTGAGAATCTAAATTGGTGCACACAGTAAAGTGTCAAAAGAAAGGAGATAGATTAAAAGTCACCTTGGCTGGGTGTTGGAAAGATTCACAGAGAAGAATTGGGAAGAAGGCGTTTAGAGAGCGAGGAGCTGTAGTGTAACCCAAGGAGGTTAGAGAGCAGTTAAGGAGAGGAGAGGAGAAGAGAAAGTTTTGGGGTTATGGACTGAGTGCCTTTCATATCCTTCAAGAGATGCCATTAGAGAATGAAGTGACTTTTTCCTCCTGAACTGTTTCTTTGCATGTAATGTCATGTGAGTCGGGGCTTCATGGGCCTTGGGATTGGATGGCCTTGCAGTGATGGCAACTTCATTCAGACTCACCCACACCTTGTCCCCCAGTTCTTCTTGTAACCGATGGCAAGAAAGAAAGCTAGCAAGGCAATGCCAGGATGCCCAGGAAACTCATGAACACTGATGCTATCTAATTTTGAGTTGTTTCTTATTCTGTGGTATGATTCTTCTTAACTCCAACTATTCAGAATAATAGGGCAGTATATGGAAATCCTGTATTTTATGCATGATTGTTCTGTAAACCCACAACTTCTCCAGTAAAGAAAAAATGTAGAAAAAAACTTATGACACAAAACAGCCTTGTCTTAGTGGTGCCTTGGAGAATAAGGAAGAGGCCCACATTGGGGACAAAGTGGCAGGATCAGTGATGGGGAAAGTAGAGGGAATGGCTGTGAAAGCAGCAGTGGAGATTTGGAGTAAGAGGTGACGGATGACTATGAGGAAAATGTAAGTTCTCCCAGAAAATTTATGGAAATCACTGGATTTCTAAAAGTACTGTGTTTGGACATTAAAACAAAGGTGATCCCAAAGCCTGGAGAATGGTGGAGCCTCTTACTGTTGGAGGAGAGAGTTGTATCCTTTACACAGTTTTTATATACTCTTATAACTAATTTAAATGTACATAAGATCTTCCTTGGAACAAAGGGGTCATTATACTAAGAGACAAGTCACTGGAAGGAGTTCTGGCTTAATAGGAACCAGGATATGAGGATAAAAGGGAAAAACCTCACAGGAAAGCTGCATTTTGATATGTTCCCAGGTGGATTCACCCTGATCAAAGAGATTTGGACAGAGTTAAACATCTGGATTATAAGAAATCCTTAAAGAGTGGTGGTATTCTCAAAGGATCTCAAAGCCAGGTTTAATTTGATCAGCTGAGTTTTAGACTAAAAATCATCTGCTGGCTGTGAAGTACACAGAGAGGGGTTTAAGCATTCAAAGGCACAGTAACCTGACAGGAGGTCAAATTCCTGACTTTTTGAAGCTCGGCTTTCCATAATTTCAGTTATGCTCCTCTCATTGAATCCTTCTCCAAACTTTTGAAGAACTGAAGGAAGGATCCCGTTTTTATGCTAGTGTTTGTCTATTTAAAAAAAAAAATAAGCTAGTCATAAAAATAGCCTGGATCAACAGTGCAGGGTGATTAAAAAGACCAGGCACAGAAGACAGATACCCACCTCTGTGGTGTGGATTTGCAGAATAGTTCTGACAAGATACTTAAATTCTCTTTCAGATTAGCCGACCATATCACTGGGTGCATAATAAAATAGACATAGTGGATTGCAGAGAAAATCCCAGTTCCATCATTTACCAGCCCAACCAATCCGTCCTCAGTTTTCTCCTCTGTAAAATGGAGATGATAAGAGAAATTACTTCACGGCATGGAAAAACCCTTGGCGCAGTGCCTGGAACTCAGGGCAAGCTCCATAAATGTTAGTGACCTTTTCCTTTTGGTGACTAGGGCAGTTATGTGGGAGGGTTACACATGAGCTCCCTAAGAGGGGAAGTATGCAAGCAGAAGCATTAAACTCATCTCCCAGCCTTGAGAGAACAGGATAGATAGACAGAGATGAAGGCAGGAGACAAGTAGAGAGGCCTGATCTGCCTTTGAAATCTTAGAGAGTCAAGCATTGTCTAGACTGCCTAAGCAAACACCTCACATATTCCATTTTTTAAAAAATGCTATTATGATTCTTAAAATGCAACTATGTTAAAATCATTTTTGAATTTATGGTGGCTTTGAGCATTTGATATTTTCTCAGTCAATGGATGATGACAGTACTAATACTCTGATAGAGGGCATGCTTTCCTCTGGTAACAAAGCAGTCTCAGTCTGGAAAAGGCTGGGACCATCAAACCTGGAGCTGGAGTCTTGCCTACTCGTGGACTGGGGGAGGCAAGAAGCATGTGGGTGGCCCGAGGGCTGCAGGAGTCTTGGCTTTGGGACCGAGGATACGGCTCTGAAAAACGTGATGGATCTGTTTTTCCCAGGCCATCCCCAGAATAGAAGCAAAATAACAGAAAATGAACAACATCATTGATGCAAACCTGGCTGTGTGAAGAAAAATCAGGTTCCATAATGGTCTGGGAAATTTGAAGTTCCTCCAGCGAGCTGAAATGTACTTCTGCTTGCCTGTCCCCACTCACATCATTCTCCACTTCCTTTTGTTTTCTCCTCTGCAAATCTTTCCTTCTTTCTTAGTTCCTTTTCTTTTCACACCCACAGAGAAATCTGATTCCAGTAGTGAGAAAAACTTGTGAAGCAAATGTTTTGGCTGTATTACAAATCATTTGTCATTTGTTTTCTGTTTCCTCTGTTTACTTCTGCCTCCCTGCCTGGTTTTATTTGGAGTGGGGACTCAAGGCTTTAATGCACAAACCAAAACATGATGACTCCCAGCACTGCAATACAATCAATTAAAATCTTGACTATGAAAATATTTTCATTTTGGCAATCTACTTTTTAATCATCTGAAGCTTGTCCTCTGAAGGAGATAAGGGTACAACTAGAGGCCTATCAACTTTAACCAACTTTGTAATGTAAAATGTTTTTATGATTATTTGCCATTCCTGGAACTTTGGATCACTCTGTAGATACTATTTTATATCTTACTTTGTTTTATCTAATATCTTACAATATAAAATTTCTCTTATCATAGAATTTATTTATAGAGAGAAACATCTTTAATGGCTATATTATACTCCCATGTATAAAGTAGCAACATTTATATAATTACTATCCAATCATTGGATATTTAGGTTATTCCTAGTTTCTTACTAAAATAAACTATATGAACAAAAGAGTCAACTGAATTTCTGACTCTTTCTATGGGATAGTCATCTTGAAGTGGAATTCTGTAGTCAAAGGATATAAACATTTTGAGGATACTGAATACATATTACCAAGTTGTTTTCCAAAAAAATTGTACTATCTTACTACACATCCACTACCCCTATCCCTATCCCAAGCCTCTACATGGTTATTGGGAGAATAAAATTACAATGCTTGGCAGACAGCACCTGGCACCTAGTAGTAGCTCAATAAATGGTAGTTGAGGCTGATTTTGCTGATGATCAAGCTATTATCACTACTGCCTCTCCCTGCCTCCTCCTGATTCTCTGTAGGGGTACAATGCTTCTCTGATGCTCTAGGCTTTTCTCTGTTGTGCACCATCTGGATGTCCAGATCATCTATTATGTCTCTTCCACAGTTCCCTGCCCAGGGACTGGCTAGCTAATCCCATAAATTTCTTGAAACTGTGGTGTCATTGGAAGGAAAATGATGTACAGCTTTATCTGTCCTTGATTTTCAATAGGTATCTTAAAATGTAACTCAGTGGTTCTGATTTTTGGCTGCATGTTAGAATCATCTGGAAGCTTTGAAAACAGTACCGAAGCATTGCCTTAGTTGGTCTAGAGTTGAGTCTGGGCATTGGCATTTAAAAAATTCTTCCCAGACAATTCTAATATAAGCAAAGGATGATTACCACTCACTCAACCCAAAAGAGAAGTTTGGGAATTCTGGACCCGGATGGGAATTAGTGAGGGAGTTATTTGGAAGCTGAAGTCTCTCAAAAATTAGAACACAAATACTGGATGGAACCCTAAAGGTCCTCACTCTTCAATATGCTGGCAACATTCTGCCTGCAGGAAGGCCAGATGTATCAGCCAATTCTTTCTAGAAAACTTGTCCTGCTCTTTGTGATTACCATCACAACTTCCATAGTAGCCCGTGAGGAAGAAGTGTAAAGCCCAATTTAACTTGCTCTGAGGCTTTGCTAGCAAGAGGCCGAGCTGGGAATCAAATCCAGGACTCTAAATCTCATGCTCTTTCTATCTCACCATGTTGCCTTTTAAAAAAATTGCATTGTAACTGATTCTGATTTTTTGTTTTTGCTAAGCAGTGGTGACTTAGTTCCTCCTTTTTGAAGAAGCCAACATACAAAAAGTGCCTCCCCCTTCCCCCCAAAAACACACCAACAATTGTCTTTTGACCAGGTATTATGGGTGTGCTCTCAGCATAGCCCAAGAGGAATGTAGCTGTATCTAGTCATCACTTTTATAAATATTGATGAAGAATGGTAAAAATGTTTTAAAGGAAACTTTATCTGAAGGAGTGTCTTAGAATTCAGCTGTTTTCTCTCTCATGTCTTTCAGACCTTTATCCCTGGCACTGAAATCCAAACAGCTGAGGGTCTGCCAGATCCCAGTGTTTGTTTATAATCATGGCACTGGCAGTTCTGTACTAGGCAGGCTTGGGAGGGTGGCCCCAGGGGATGGCAATTGGTCCTTGTCCCTGATTGGTGGCGAATATTTAATAACACCATGACTCCACAGAAGGGCTCGGTACTGAGATCCACATCACTTTATGAACTCCCTTTATTTCAAGGATATGTGAAAAGACAAGACCCATTTTGTAGCAGAGAAATTCAAGGGAAAGAAACATCACTCAACCTGCCTGAGGGCACACAGTAACAGTGGCCATAGGGGAAGGGAACTTGTGCCTGGAGGGTTGTGCTGTCCTGGGGCCTACTCCACCTCTTTCATCCTTTTCCTTTATTAGCTGCTCATTTAAAAGTTGGGGACAAGGAAGTATGTACAAAGAGGGTTGTTCTGCATTATTTCTAACAACATTGGAAACAATTTCAATGACAAACAAGATGATGGTTAAGAAAAATACGGTCTACACATTCTATGAAATACATAAACATTAAAAATAATAGTTAAAAATGGTTTTAATGACTTGGGAAGATGCTTATAATATGAACCATTTCTCTGATTCTTCTTCAGGCCCCTGACCTCTAAGTCTGAGGTACTCAAAATGGGGCCCACAGGCCATCCATATCACCTGAGGGCTTGTGAGAAATGCAATCTCAGGTCCCACCCCAGAGCTGCTGAATTGGAATCTGCATTTTGACAGCACTTCCATGTGACCCACATGCACATTGGCTTTGTAAAGTACTGATGTATGTAAGCAGTTCAGCCCTCAGACTTCTTCCCTTGTAAATACACTCTTGCTTTGAGTTTGCTATTCTTGTACCTAGCAGCATATTAAGTTTCTGATCTCATTGGCCTGGGGTGTGGCCTTGGGCATTGGCATTTCAAAAATGCAGCCCGTGTTGAGATCCACTTCCTAACTGGAAAATGCACAATACCAAATTGCATATTTTGTTTGCTTTAATTATGGGAAAATATGAAGAGAAAAGAGTGGAAGGAAATAAGCCAAAATATTAACAGTGATACAATAGAAGTGAGCTTTTTTTGGAGGGCAGTTGGCTTCTTTATATTTTTCTCTACATAGTGGTCACAAAGCTCAAGCCCCTGACTCAGATGTGCAAGAGATACAATTTTATTTTTATTTTGAGCCCCAATCTGCTTTTGGTGGTAACTTTTCAGTCACTTCAGAGAGATCCTTTCCAGCCAACAAGTTGTCAGTCAAGCTACCACTAGTCTATGGCATCATTGTGTGAAAAAGTCCCTCTAGGAAGATGCAACCCTGGTCCAGCGCAAATGGTGCACAAACTAGATTTTAGTCCCTATCTGTTCCCTCAACTGGGTACCCCTGTGCAATGAGCAACCTGTCTTTCTGTATGTGGTGGTTGTGTGCTCAGTTAACTCAGGATCCTACTTCTTTACCCATCGCTTTGGGTAAATTCCAAACTTTCATGGTGGTGCTGGGTTGCGAGCAGCTCAAGGGAGGCATCACTTCTCCCCAGTCTTCATCACTGACAATGTCTATGCCAAGATGACCTGATTCCTGCCTGGTCTTTGGTTTACCAGACTCTCGCTGAGGGCTCCTTACTGGTCCAAAGCATCTCTGGGCTGGGTTCTCTCTCTCAGAACTTCTGAGCCCTTCCAGGAAATATCTAGCTGCTCATCGAGCCTCATGAGCAACAAGGAACACAGTGAGGACATTTCAGAACCAGCTGCCAGGCACTCCTTGCAGCCATCCCCTCCATGTTGTGCTTGAGGAAGCTCCGTAAGACTCACTTCCCGCTGGAGCTCCACCTAGCAGGAATAAACCAGGTTCCCTCTGTCCTCATATGCCCCTGACCTTCCTGTGGGTTTTCAGCACTATCTCCCCCTTTGCTTGACTGGTCTTGGGTCTGGGGCAAATAGTGGGCAGAAAGCAGAGCCCCTCCTGGGTGCTGTTCTTTATGTTTTCTACCCTGGGAATCTTCCTCCCCTCTGGGGCAGGCAAACTACTTCTTACATTATCTTGTAGTCTTCCAATTTTATTGCTTATCCATGGACTTATATGTCCTGGTCCAGGATTTACAAATCAAAGCTTTCGATTTTATAAATCAAAGCACTGCCTCTGCTTTCTTCAGTTTCACCTTATCTGACTCAGTGACAGCCTCCAACTGAATCGGGGGAGGAGGAAATGATTTTAAGGAAATATGGACAAAAATAAAATTAACATTTCAAAATACTACCCTGACACATGTTCTTTCCATATTTTCTATAATAAGCTTTTTTTTTGATATAGTATATTTATTACTGTTGAAAGAACATTAAAATACTAACTGTAGTACATAATTTGCAATAGGTATATTTTTCCCTATAATCCCCTCTATTATTATCTTCTAGTTATAGTGTCATACATTTGTTCTAGTTCATGAAAGAGATTTCTAATATTTGTACAGTTAATCATGGACGATGTCCACCACAAGATTCACTGTTTTATACATTCCCATCTTTTAACCTCCAACTTTCCTTCTGGTGACACAGGGGACTCTAACCTTCCCCCTTCTGCCACATTCACACACCCTTCAGCACTGTTAGTTATTCTCACAATTACATGCTACCATCACCTCTGTCCATTTCAAAACACTTAAGTTCAACCTAGTTAAACATTCTGTTCATAATAAGCAACTGATCCCCATTCTTTAGCCTTGTTCTATATCCTGGTAACTTATATTTCATGTCTATGAGTTTACATATTATAGTTAGTTCATATTAGTGAGACTATACAATATTTGTCCTTATGTGTCTGACTTATTTCACTCAATATAGTGCCCTCAAGGTTTCTTCATCAACCCATTTTTGTTTTTTGTTTCTTTTTTAAGCAGTTTTGTTCACCCACCATACATTCCATCCTAAGTAAAAAATCAATGGTTCCATGTATAATCACGTATTTATGCATTCACCACCATCACCACTATCTATTTAAGGACATCTCCATTTCTTCCTCAAAGGAGGAAGAGTCAAAGAAGGTAGAGGGGCAAAAGAAAAAGAAAAAGAAAAAAATTGACAGCTAAAAAGCAATGACAGGTAAAATAAACTAAAGTACAATAAAAGAGTCAGACAATGGCACCAATGCCAAGAATCCCATACTCCTCCCTTATATCCCACTCTTACAGGCATTTAGCTTTGATATATTGCCTTTGTTACATTAAAGGAAGCATAATACAATGTTTCTGTTAACTACAGTCTCTAGTTTGCATTGATTGTATTTTTCCCCAATATCACCCTGTTTTTAACTCCTTGCAAGGCTGACATTCATTTGTTCTCCCTCATGTAAAAACATATTTGTACATTTTATCACAGTTGTTGAGCACTCTAGGTTTCACTGAGTTATACAATCCCAGTCTTCATCTTTCCTTTTTCCTTCTGGTGTCCCACATGCTCCTAACCTTCCTCTTTCAACCATACTCCCAGTCATCTTTGTTCAGTGTACTTACATTGTTGTGTTACCATCAACCAAAATTGTGTTCCTGGCAGCAAGGGATTGAAAATGCCTACTTGACCAAAAGAGGGGGAAAAGAATGGTAACAAGGTGAGATCACAGTGGCTGAGAGATCCCAAATAGAGTTGAGAGGCTGTCCTGGAGGTTTCTTTTATGCAGACTCCAGCTAGACATCCCAAATGGCCACAGTACACCATGCCCTTACCAAAAGTAGTCCCCAAATACCTAGGTCCCTGAGATTCTTAAAAGAGTCATTCTCTAAGTTTTTTCTCTCAGAAAATTAAATCCACCAGAGTAGAGTGTTCCTATGCCAGACAAGTCCTAAAACCCAGAGGCTATTAGTACCCACTCCTGTCTTTTCCTATCTGTATGCAGTGCTTCCTTTAGTATTTCCTGTAGTGTGGGTATCTTGTTCACAAACTCTCTCATTGTTTGTCAGAGAATATTTTAAATTCTCCCTTATATTTGAAGGATAGTTTTGAAGGATAGTTTTGCTGGATCTAGGATTCTTGGTTGGTGGTTTTTCTCTTTTAGTATCTTAAATATATCACAACCACTTCTTTCTTGCCTACCTGGTTTCTACTGAGTAATCCGCACATAGTCTTATCAAGCTTCATTTGTATGTGATAGATCTCTTTTCTCTTGCTGCTTTCAGGATTCTTTCTGTCTTTGATGTTTGATAATCTGATTATTAAATGTCTTGGCATAGGTCTATTCAGATCTATTCTATTTGGGGTACACTGTGCTTCTTGGATCTATAATTTTATGCCTTTCATGAGAGATGAGAAATTTTCATAGATTATTTCCTTTATTATTTCTTCTGCCCCTTTTCCCTTCTCTTCTCCTTCTGGGACACCCATGACACGTACATTCATGTGCTTCATGTTGTCATTCAATTCCCTGAGCTGTTGCTCATAGTTTTCCATTCTTTTTCCTATCTGTTCTTTTGTGTGTAGAATTTCAGGTGTCTTGTTCTCCAGTTCCTGAGTGTTTTCATCTTGCTTCTTGAGATCTGCTGTTGTATGTTTCCATTGTGTTTTTCATCTCTTGTGTTCTGCCTTCATTTCCGTAGATTCTACTAATAGTTTTTTCAAACTTTTGACTTCTACCTTATGTTTGCCTGGTGTTTTCTTTATATCCTTCATCTCTTTTGCCATATCTTCCCTGAACTCATTGCCTTGGTTTTTTAATTGATTAGCATATTTCTTTGAAAATCTTTAATTAATTGTTTCATTAAAGTGAAACAATATCTCAACTCTGTCTTAATTGAGGTGTAAGGTTGTTCCTTTGCACCATGTTTTCATTTTTCCTAATATAATTTGTAGTTTTCTGTTGTCTAGGCATCTGGTTTCCTTGGTTACCCCAATCAGATTTTCCCAGACCACACCAGGTTCAACTCTCACAAGGGGACTATATTCAGAGTCAAGTTTCCCTGAGGGTGTGTCTTAGAAGATTTTACTGAAGCTTCTGGCCACTGTGCTTTTCCTAACCTGCCCAGCAGGTGGCACCTGTCAGCCTGTCACTCCCGACTGTTGTAAGGGGGTGTGGCCCCTTTAATGCTTAGCTTGGTTTGTTTCTGTTTTGACTGTTTCCCCCCAGGCCCTGGGGTCTGATTTCTGAAGGGCGGGCCAGCTGCAGAGCTGGGCCACACCTTCCTGGTAGGGAAGGTACACCCCCTAGGGAGTTATCTTCTGCATTTGAATAGCTCCTTTGTCTCTTTGACTCTGTTAACTCCACCCATCTAGTCAGAGTGCTGTGAACTGAAAATGGTTGATGCTCTCTCCACTGAGCCATTAAGGTGGAGAGAGAGAAAAAAGGAAAGAAAGCCCCCTTTCATAGCCAGTCCACAGCTCCCCAGTTTTGCCCATCAGTCAGATAGAGCACCTGGTCTTCTGGGCTCCCTTTCCTGGGTACAGGTGTTTTCTGGCTCTCCAATGTAAGTCTCTAAAAGCCTCTGTATTTTTCCTTCTTTTTTTTTTAATTAAAATTTTTTTCTGTCAGCCCGACCTTTCCACAGGGAGTGACCTCAGGGTACTTTGCTGCTTGTTAGGGGTTTGTGTATGTTTGTAGCTTGTATTCAGCAGTCTACATTTGTTAATTAAAACCCCAGTTGGAGCTGGGCTGAGCTATATACGCTTGCTCCAAGAATGCTGCTTTCTCCCATAGTGAGGTCCTCCACTTCAAACTACCATGGTGGGAGGGGGTTCCTGGCACAGATCTGCAGTTTTCACTTTCAGAATCTATGTTGTGATCCCAGCCATTCCACCCAGTCCAGGTTGGTGTACAATGTGTGGCCAGTCATGGTTGTCCCCCAGCAGTTGTTCCAGATTATTTACTAGTTGTTCCTGGTTGTTTATTAGTTGCTCCAGGGGACTAACTAAATTCCACACCTCTCTGTGTTGCCATCTTGCCACTCCTCTCACTCGGCATTTTTGTAGCTGTTTGCCTTTTTTTTTTTCTATTCAAAGGCCATGAAAATGTCCAAATTAAGGCATCAACCAGAGGATATCGTCACTGAAGAAAAGCCAGTGGCATCAAGAACAACTCTGTCAGCTGGGAAGGTACATGGCTGGTGTCTGCTGGTCCTTTGTTCCGGGGTTCTAGTTTCAAAATGGCTTTCTCCCTCTATAATAAACTTTTACGGGAAGCAAACAAAATGAAACTGAAAAAAATCTTGTAAGAATTTTTTTCTAGATAAGTTTATATTTTGATAGGAATCGCTTTCCCTCCTCTTATTCTTTTCCTGATGGAAAGACAGCTGCTAACTAACATTTATTGAGAACTTATTCTTTGCTACACACCATTGAAAACACTTTGAACATATTACCTCATTTAATACTCACAACACTAGGATATCATTATTTCCAATTTTTAGGTGAGAAAACTGAGACTTAAAGAGGTTAGGTAACTTGCTTACAGTCTCACATCTAGCAAATGGCAGCGCCTTGCTCAGAATTCAGCACCACAGACTGCAGTAGCTCTTGTGCATAAAACAAGACCTGCCGACACTACACTGCGCCGACAGTGAGCTGCTTTGTCCTCTTACCCATGTACCTCACTTCCAGTATCAAAGATGAAAAGGTTCTCACTGGCCGGCTTGAAGTTTAGAGGTAACAGCCTTTCCTCCCTCACAAATCTGTTAGTGAAATTTTTGGGGGGAAGTGGTTGGCAATTGTGACTTTGTGCAGGTGGTCTGATGTCTGTCATTAAAGAGAAAGAGAAGGTTCATGAGGTGAACCTGACTCTGGTTTTGGCTTGTTCCTCTCAGGAAGCCTGGTTTCCTCACTAAATGTTGTTGATCAAACTGTAATGAAGGCCATCAGATCCAGCTCAGCATGAGAAATGCAGAATTCATTGCTGGGTGCTTGCAGACATCCTTGGAGACTTAACAATAGCAGCACCTGGGGGAACAGGAAAGCTTTGTGCTGCCTAATTTCATCTTATCTGGTGAAAAGTTGATTTCAAGCTCACATACCCATGAAATCACTGAGAGGCAGCAGCTGTGAAAGCTCTAGTTGGAAGAAGGGGGAGGGTGGGACAACCCAGGGGAAAATGCTTCTCCCTTGAGCATTTTTATGGATGCTTACAAGTTTTCCAGGCAGCCTTTGTCAGATAAGGAGGCAACTGATGAATTTCTTTGAGAAGCAGCTAACACAGCAGCTGCCATGTAAGTTAGCTATGACTACATATTACTTTCTGTTGCCTCTCTTTTGGAATTTACAACTGTGTACTTGTCTGATTGCAGGAATTAAAGTGATTTCCTTCCCCTGGCAAAAATATTTTTGATTACCTATTATATGTTGGGCCCTTGCTAGGACTGAGGATAATAATTTATGAAGACATTTCAGTCCCTGCCTTTAGGAGCTCCTGGACAAGGGATTGACCCCCCAGTCATTAGAACGGAGGGATGCACACAAAGCTCTGGGGACCTTTGGACAAGGACCTCTCCATTTAGTGGTAATTCCATTGTGGCATTTGTTACAGTTGTCTCTCTCTCTCTCTTTTTTTTTTTTTAATTTTAAATCTTCATTTTATTGAGATATATTCACATACCACGCAGTCATACAAAACAAATCGTACATTCAATTGTTCACGGTACCATTACATAGTTGTACATTCATCACCTAAAACAATTCCTGACACCTTCATTAGCACGCACACACAAATAACAAGAATAATAATTAAAGTGAAAAAGAGCAATTAAAGTAAAAAAGAACACTGGGTGCCTTTGTTTGTTTGTTTCCTTCCCCTATTTTTCTACTCATCCATCCATAAACTAGACAAAGGGGAGTGTGGTCCTTATGGCTTTCCCAATCCCACTGTCACCCCTCATAAGCTACATTTTTATACAATTGTCTTCGAGATTCATGGGTTCTGGGTTGTAGTTTGATAGTTTCAGGTATCCACCACCAGCTACCCCAATTCTTTAGAACCTAAAAAGGGTTATCTATATTGAGCATAAGAGTGCCCACCAGAGTGACCTCTCAGCTCCTTTTGGAATCTCTCTGCCACTGAAGCTTATATCATTTCCTTTCACATCCCCCTTTTGGTCAAGAAGATGTTCTCTGTCCCATGATGCCAGGTCTACATTCCTCCCCGGGAGTCATATTCCACGTTGCCAGGGAGATTCACTCCCCTGGGTGTCTGATCCCACGTAGTGGGGAGGGCAGTGATTTCACCTTTCAAGTTGGCTTAGCTAGAGAGAGAGGGCCACATCTGAGCAACAAAGAGGCACTCGGGAGGAGGCTCTTAGGCACAATTATTGTCTCTCAGTTTTTAAAGAGAGAAGTTGTAGGTTTACAAAAAAATGCATAAAATACAGTGTTCCCATATACCGTCCTCTTATTAACACTTTGCATTCATGTGGTACTTTTGTTACAATTCATGAAACAACACATTTATAATTGTACTATTACAATTAACTGTAGTTAATTGACTTAGATTAGGGTTCCTTGTGTTGTACAGTCCTATGCTTTTTAAATTTTTATTCTAGTGACGTATATACAACCTAAAATTTCCCTCTTTTAACCACGGTCAAATATATAATTCAGTGCTGTTAGTTACATTCACAATGTTGTGCTAACATCACCACCACCCATTACCAAAACATTTCCACCAATAGTTGTATCTTGAGAAAGTAAATTTCCCACAGATTCCAGTGGGTTGATAGTGATGGTGGTGCTATTTTCTAGATATGCCAAAGTTGAACATTAAGGCCCCTTACAGGTAACAGTGAGATGAATTTCTGGGCACATACAAAGCAAGGATGGGGTCAAACTTTGACAATAGGACCAAAACTTATGCACAGGATTTTCCTAGGGTTCGAAGGTTTTGACTGCCTGGGACAACTTCTTTCACGTATGCTACACCATTCCCTCAGCTGCACCTACAGGTGAGGATAGATAGGCAGCTTGGCAGAGGGGACAGAGCAAGCGAGCTCTTTGGAGTAGGGAAACCTGGGGTGTGGGTTGTTGCAACTGTAGGATGAGGCCACCAACCCCTCTCACAAATGTGTGGACAAAGGGAAATTCCAAAGCAGATACACCAAACAGGGGAAGCCAAAAGTGTGCTACATAGACCCAGAGACTTTAAGCTCTTTGCTTGCTGCAACTAAAGCTCCACACTGCAGCCCCAAAATGTTCTTGAACCAGACGCTTGAGATTGATCACAGCCCTGCTGGTAAAACCGTTAGTAAACAGTGGAAGAACAAAGAGCCCCAAACCACTAGAGGGTGCACAAAGCTCCCCTCTCCACAAAGGAGGAGAAAGGGGCAGAAGGACTTTATGGGGATATGGGGATGTGGCATTAGGATGAATCATTCAGAGCGATGGGGATGGGGGTGAGGGTGAGGGTGAGGATGAGGATGAGGGTGGGTGCAGGTAGAAGTGGTTGGTTCTGACTGCCCTGCCCCCTTGGGAGCCATCCCCTGTTTATAGGTCTATTTTGGCCAGTCTCTTTGGATGTTTTCTATCTTGGTCTTCTTAACACTCACTGGTCTGTTGAAATGGGTTTGGGGCAATGCCTCAGACTTGGGAGATTCCAGCCCAGGAAAGTCCCCTAATTATAATGGCTTATATTTACAGAGCCTTTATGATGTGCTAGAAGCTCTGCTAAGTGTTTTACATGAATAATCTTACTTCCTACACACACACACACACACACACACACAAACCCATGTGTAGGTACTATTATTATAAACGGGGAACTGAGGCTGTGTTCCAGGATAATGTTGGCAGGTCCCTGGTGAGGTAAGGTGAAAATGCTAGGTCTTTAGGATAAACCTTCTCTTTCCTTCTGAGCATTTTCCTCAGGTTTATCTTCTTTTGATTTTTCTTGCCATACAGGTGATCAGAATTTTCCCCAAAAGTCTGATTTAGAGCCTACAGAAGAAATATTTCAGTTCACATCTGGACCAGCCCAACTCCCTAAGGTCCCCAGTTTTTTCTTTTATTGGGGTGGACAAAATACCCAGTTATTTCTAGTAATATAGTGTGTATTTGGCCTTGATCTCTGTGAACCCAGGGGACCAGTAGGCTAGCTGGGAGGGTTCTAGGTGTGAGATCTCAATTAAAAAGTCAAATAGCCATTTACTAATTTAATACAATTGACTTACGTGTAAGAGCCTACATGTGTCATAAGGGAGAGACTGCATGCCTTCACACACATGCACAAACACACTAACAGATACTGTTCCAGTTTACTAATGCTGCTGTTATGCAAAATACCAGAAATGGATTGGCTTTTATAAAGGGAGTTCATTTGGTTACAAAGTTACAGTCTTAAGGCCATGCAAATGTCCAAAGACATCAGCAGTAGGGTAGCTTCACTGAAGAACACCTTCGCATCTGGAAAACCTCTGTCAGCTGGGAAGGCACTTGGCTAGCGTCTGCTTGCTCCTAGGTTGCGTTTCAAAACAGTGTTCTCTAAGATGTCTCTCTAAGTTGCAGCTGCTTTAAGGTCCTGTTTGTGAGCTTTTATAGGGCTCTAGTAAACTAATCAAGACCCATGCTGAATGGGCAGGGCCACACCTCCATGGAATTAATCTAATCAAAGGTATTACCCACAGTTGGGTGGGTCACATCTCCACAGAAACAGCATAATCCAAAGATTCCAACCTAATCAACACTAATACGTCTGCCCCCACAAGATTTCATTAAAGAACATGGTGTTTGGGGGGACATAATACATCCAAACCAGCACAGATGCTTACAGATACAGATACATTAACACACTGTCTGAATTTGCTTCAGGTTGGAAAATATGTTGTATCCAAATTGTCATCTTCTCAAAATACAGCTGGAGAGAGAATGCTGCCTATATTTCAGAGAACTTTTAGATTTCATTGAATGGTGGCAAATCAGTCTAGCTGCCAAAATCTAGGAGGATATGAGTCACCAAGCTGCGGACACTGATCATAGATGGCACCAGGTCCCAGTCCTCCAGCCACCCCCTTCCCACTCCCCAGCCCCTACACAAAACTGCGTCTGGTGGCCAGTACCAAATTTGCTGAATTCTTTTCTTCCTCATCTCCAGGTTTCCTCATGCTCCTGGAGCTTGCCATCCCCAAGGTCTCCCAGCTGCTGTAACCAGCTTTCTTATCTCATATGCTTAGCAGAGACTCTTGGAGGGCTTTTTCTTTATACTTGAAATTATGGGATAAGAACATCAGAAGTAAGAAGCCAAGTTCCCCCAGAGCATCCTTGATCAGGATTTGCTACCCCACCTCATCTGTAGGAGATGAGAGTCCTAAGCATGGATTAGGCAAGAGCAAGGGCTCTAAGATATTAGTAGGGCAAGGAAGGAAAGTGCTTGCTGTGGGTCAGGTACTGGACTTGATCCTTTTGGTGTCGTTATCTCATTCAATCTTCACAACAGTCCTGGAGCTGTTTTCACCTCTATTTTACAGATGAGGAAACAGGACCAGAGAAGTTAAATATGTTGTAATGGTAATACAGATCTGGAATTTGTACTCAGATATTCACAGTTGAAATCTAGATGTTTTTCAGTTCTGGCTTCAATGCCATCATCTACACAGAATTATCTGAAGTCTTTCTCCTGTTCCATGGACTTTCTTTGTAATTGATATATTATATCGGGAGCCACTATGTTGAGGAGTATGATAATGATGATAACGACAATAACAGCTATAACAGCTAACTTACATTGATCACCTACTGTAAGCCAAGCTTACATGAAGGAAGCTTCATTTAAGCCCAGCTCTGCCGCTGAGCACCAAACCTTCATTATCTTCAGTTTTAACAACAACTCTACAATGTAGTTACTATCATTGTCTCCACCAGGCATCTGAAGCTTAGGATTGTTAAGAAACTTGCACAAGGTCACACAACCAGTTAATGGTAGAGCTACGTTTTTAACTGCCTTTAAGCTCAAGTATTTGAACCAGTATGTGGTACTGCATGTTGTGGGAGTACTAAGGCTATGCAGATTAGGACAGAGAAACATGCAGAGCTATAACACTATTCAGAAGATCCTTTTAAGAAACTGAAATGATAGTTGGCAAAAAGGGGAACAGCCATATCTTTATGTGACAGGGCATAATGAGGCAGCTGGAAAAAAAGCTTACGTGCTAAAACAGGAAGCTTTCTAACCTTCTTGCTTAGAAAAATAATCAACTCTGATTGTTTTCTTTCCTTTTTTTTTTTTGGCCTTTTTATTAGTTAGGGTTCTCTAGGGAAACAGAATCAATGAGAGGTATCAATGAATATAAGATTTATAAAAGTGACTCACACAACTGTGGGTATGCACGACTCCAAATTCTGTAGAGCAGTCAGCAAACTGGCAACTCCAATGAAGATGTCTGATGAACTCCTCAGGAAATGAACTGGCAACTTCAACAAACTCCTCAGGAAACGCTTCGCTGGGCAGCCAAAGAAGTGAAGGTCCTCTATCTGTCTTGCTTATAAGTCTTCAACTGATTAATTGGATTAAATCCAGCCAATTGCATTCCCTCATTGCAGAAGACATGCTGCTTGGTGAGTCATCAGTCACAGCTGCAGCCAACTGACTGATAATTTAATAAACCAGCCTGTTGGTTTATTAACCAGCCACAAACCTTCTCGCAGCAATTGTTAGGCCAGTGCATGCTTGACCAGACAGCTGGGTACTATCACCTGGCCAAGTTGACACATGAACCTAACCATCACAGCCTTGGATTGGAAATTCCAAGAAGAGTGATTTTAATTGCAGTTGGAACTCAACCTGCACTGCTGTTATTTGTCAGAAGCCCCTTTCACCATTTCTATAACCAGCTGATAGACCTATCACTAGGGATCTAGTTCGTGGGGGTGGGGTTCTGGTCCAATGAATGCCTTCAGATAATCGAGGTTGAGGGGACAAATGGCTATTTTGTTACCAACTGCTCTCTGACTATAAAAAATGACAAATCAGGGGAAAGTGGAAGAATGGCTAACATAGTGGACTGGAGTTAATAAGTCTGATATTCTCCTACTTGCAGTGGTGGGGATGAAGTGGCTGAGCACCTTCTTAGCAGCACCTTGAGAAGAATCAGATCTCAGCAATTGATCAAATCTCAGCAAACTCATCAAATCGGATCTCAGCAAACTCATCAAATTGGATCATCGGATCAGATCTCAGCAACTCGTCAATTCTGCCTGAGCTTACATCTTTAAACTCCAACGAGTCTGAAATTTTTCCTAACAGTATTTCAAAGAAGAAATGAAAAGGATGTGTTCATCGCCAAGAGTCAGACAGGTATCGCCTGAATATCTGTGGTATGAGTGGTTCTGCTGAGTGGCGAGCTGACGTGGATGTTTAGTTAAGGTGATGCCAGGCGGTTGCTGTCCCTAGACAACAGCCCGAGGAGAACTCACTTTAGTGAGTCCCTAGATGGCAGTAGTGAACAAGGCTGTATCAGAGAAGGTGCGGCATCTCAGAGAAGGAGTACCTTCCAGGGACCCAGAAAGAAGCTGGATTTGCCATTGGGTTTAAGATTCCGAGGTGGGCGGTGAAGTGTGTAGGAAGGGGAGGCAGTGAAGCTCAGCGAGCGATCAGAATTAGGAAGCTTCATCTAAGCCCAGCTCTGCCACTAGCTGGCTGTGTGACCTGGGGCAACTCTTCTGTTGACAACCCCTCTCCCCCTTCTTGTCCTAATTTCCTCATCTGTAAAACAAATGGAGTTGGATGAGTTCATTTCTGAGTACCTTTAGATATACTATGACTCAGAGTTTGATGATGCCTCTAGCATTTTTCACCACACTCTTTACAAGGGAAGAACTTGAGTACTTAGGAGGGGGTGTGGATGGTAGGCTTGTTTGTGTGCGTTCAAGAGAGATGTGTTGTATCTGTTTTTTAAACAGAGTTTTACGTCCAGAGAATAAGCTGAGCTTCACACACTAGAACAATATCGTCGGCCTATTATTAGTAAAAGATGGACTACAAGTGATTTTTAAATTGTCAGGGGCATACTCTGGCCCACCTATGCTCCTTCTCAACTGGACCCCACACCCACCCTGACTAAAACTCCTTTAGACAGTTCCAGCTGCAGTGTCTGTAAGGATGGAACATTGTTTTCTAGCCAACCGAGCTCATGGCTGTGCCATGATAGTTAAAATGTCTTTGTTCTTTCACTATGTGTCAGGTACTATGCCAAGTCTTTAATGTATCTTAGGCACATCAAATCCTCAAAAAAACGCAATATTTCTTTTATTCTACCTAAATGTAGTTTTCAAATATCCTTGTTTAAGCAGACCAACCTCTTAAACCAAGTTCACCTTAATAATAGCTAATAGATACAGAACTGTTTATGTACCAGACCCTATTCTAACTTACTTATGTATGTTATGTAATTTAATCCTCAAAATAATTTTATGAACTAATATTAGTATTTAACATTATTTCTGTATAAAAATTGAGGCCCAGCGAAGGTTAAATAACTTGCCCTAGATCACAAAACAGTACCAGGAATTTGAACCCAGGTGTCTGGTTCTAGGATTGCCCAAGATATCACACTTAAAAGAAGTCTAGGAATCTGTGCATATTGCTTCTGTTTTACTCTCATTAGATTAAAAGCAGGCTTAAATTTTTTTTCAACCTGGTAATTTACTACAGTGAACCTCTGATTTAACTTTGTACTCTTTCTAGGATATATAATCTGTGAATATAGTCACAAAAACAAATCCCACCACGACTCCACCAGGACAGGGTGACTCTCCCCTATATTGCAAAGGTTTTTACTTGTACTACAGGCTGAAGATAGTAATTTTTTTGTAATTGGAAAATATTTTTTGGAAGTTGAAGAAACACTGTTAGGGAAAAAGAAGATGTCTTTGGCAACAGCTTGCAGGATTGTCTGAAAGGGGAAAGTTATAGGGATATAAGAAAAAATGCTGCTGGCTTGAATGAAGACTAACATGAGGCCCAGAGATGAGAAATGGTAAACACACTGTTTGAAGTTACAGGAATGCCAAATGTGGAGTCAAAGTTAATGTTAGTTGCTCTTGAAGTAATATAGCTTGTGTCCAAGGTAACACTGGAAGAGCACAGTGAATTTTCCATGTCAAGAAAGCTAACTGAGCACACACTCTGATGGGCTTCCAAGGCTTTTAATCCCGACTGTAGGAGAATCAGTCCCCTTTGCTGATGTCTTTATTTCTTGGAGGGTTGCACAGTGGTATTAGGCCAATATCTTGAACTAGTGTCCCCATTTTTGAGATGCAAAAAAAGAGGTCTTGAATGAATAAGCTACTCTCTACCGCTTACCACAGCCCCTGTATCACCAGGAAAATAGCTCAGTATTCCAGTCAAGTTTCCTCCCTCACCATCCTGTCTCCTCACCTATGGAGAAGACTCAAGTGATTATGTGATGTCTGTTTGGGCCAAGGTGTTCATGGAAATATGGCTTCTGCATATTTTGTTCAGTATTTATGTATCTCAGAGGTGCTCCAAATTCACTTTCAGAGCCAAATTGGCCATTGGCCCTTGACTTCAGTTTCTCCAGAAAGTGGCATGCTGAGCAGCTGAAGGTTTTTATTCCTGAGGAATTTAAGCCCCAATCAATCTCCGTTCCTCAGGGAAGAAAGAAGTGAAGGCTAGTCTCATGACTGTGAGAGTTTATTACTTACATGATACTGTTTTGGAGCACTTTGTCCCTGGGCCCAGTGATTCTTGGCAAGTCAACAAAGTTTTCTTCAGCATCAAACTATTTGGATTTCATCTGTATTAAGTCTGAAAGCTCATGCTATGTGCTTCCTACATACAGCCTCTCCCAGAGTCGTTCCTTGAAGAATGTTGATAAAAAGAGATTAATCATAGGAGCATCTGTAGTACCAGAAAGGAGCAGTAATGTGATGAATGCCTTTTGAGATCTTTCTTTAGCTTTCCCTGTGTCTTGTCAATATCCTGAGCCTTTTGCTTGGGAGGGAGATATTGAAAATTTTCTGTTGCTTCATTTTCATATAAGTACTCAGAGAAACTCTTGAGGAGTTCTCGGGACAACTGATCTGTTGCCTTTCCAATTTATTTTCTGGAAGATAAAGATTAGAGAGGCTAAATGACTTGCCTAAAGCCACACAGTTAATAGGTACCTGCACGCAATTGTTCTGACTACAAAGTCTAAATGCTTTACTCTGTGGAGTGCTGCCAATCATGAACTCAGATTAAACAGACAGATGGGTTTCTTGTGTGATCTTTCCTTCTATCAACTTCCCCTGTTGGGGGACCACTAACCCCAAGATCCCGACTTTCCACGAAGCTAACTATAAGAGTTGGTTTTAACTCCATTTTGGTCCATTTATCTTACATACCTGCTATGAAGCCAAGTGGTTGGGTGGGTCTGTAACATTTTCAGGCCACCTTGAGAACTTGAACAAGTCATTTCTCTTGCCTCCCTGGGAAAACAAGGAGGATGGTCCAGATCATTATTAAAGTTTCATTCAGCTCGAATGTGTCAGTGTTGCTGCAAACGTGGAACTACATGTGACCGGGGCCTAGTTTTCTCTCCCCTGGGTGGTTGCTGTCATTGCCTCCTTGTTAGACCCCATCAGCATCCCTCTCCAGTTTACCTGAGGGCTCCAGCTAAAATGACCTCACCTGCCTACTACTTTGACGGTGTCAAAGTGAGTTCCAAGATCCTCATCTTCTACATTAAAATCTTCCCCTTCAGCTCCCATCCTTCCTGTTTCTTGCCTAGAGCTCCTTTATCTCTGGTCCATTGGTTCTCAATGAGGGCAGTCTGCCTCCTGGAGGCCATTTTGGAAATTTGGGAGAGTAATTTTTGTGTACTAGTGCAGTTTGTGTCAAGCAACACATATTTTATTAGAAATTACTTTCCTTTTTTTTCTTCTTTACATTACCTTTGGGCCATTACATTGATTTAAAAAAATATGAGTGTCAGTAGGTTATCTTTTCCATATGTTTCACTTTGGGATGATAAAGAGGCATTTTTAGACATTGACTATAAAAGAGAACCCTGCTTCAGTCGCCATTGCTCCAGGCAGCTAGCCAGCCTGTGATCTTCCAAGCACACTGGGCTAACATTCTAGCTGTTTCTGACCTCTTCCATGAAGTTTTTCTATAATAATTAGAAGAATTTTGATGGTTTTGTCCAACTCTGTGCTGATCCCACAAACAGTTTCCTCTCCTGTAAAAGAATAAAACCTGCATCTTTCTTGGAGTCTTATTATGAAGATCATATGAGATGATACAGTAGCAAAGGGACCAGTTTGTAGTGGACGTTCAGTAAGGGTTAGAACCTTTCTCCTGGCCTTACATTTCTTCCTTTTAAAACATTACTAGGATTGTGATTATGAGGGCATAACATTTAAACATTTTTATGCTTCTTTATAGACATATAGCCAAAGCATTTTCCAGAAGAGTTTTAAAAATAAATTGGTGAAAAGACTTCCAGAAAAGATGGCAGAGTAGGGTGCTTCAGGACTTAGTTCTTCCACCAAAACAGGCAGGAATAGTCTGAAACAGCTATTTTGAAACTACAGAGGTCAAAAGAACACTGTTTAATGTCCAGAGAAGAATGGGAGGAAGAGACTGATAAATTATGGTAAATTGCTTTCTCCATGTGGCAGCTGCCAGAGCCCAGCCCTACTCTGGGGGCAGGCTGACATGGAGTCCAGTCCCTGGCTAGCTCGCTGGTGACAGAAAAGGACATGAAAATCCTCTTCCCCAAGAACAGGTATGGCCACTGCCCTTCACTGATCACAGCTTTTGATTAGTGAAGTCAGATTGCTGGGGGCCCAGCTCTGAGGGCAGCTATTGTTTTCTTATTTTTAATTAAATTTTATTGAGATATATTCACAAAACATACAATCATCCACAGATTAAAATCAGTTATTCACAGTACCATTATATAGTTGTGCATTCATCACCACAATCGATTTTTGAACATTTTCATTATCACAGAAAAAGAATAAGAATAAAAATTAAAGTAAAAAAGAACACCCAAGACATCCCATACCCCCCATCCCTCTCTATTATTCATTTTTTGTCTTTATTTTTCTACTCATCTGTCCATACACTGGATAAAGGGAGGGGGAGTCACAAGGTTTTCACAATCACATGGTCACACAGTGTAAGCTATATAGTTATACAGTTGTCTTCAAGAATCAAGGCTACTGGGTTGCAGTTCAACAGTTTCAGGCAGTTCCTTCTAGCTATTCTAATACACTAAAAACTAAAAAGAGATATCTATATAATGCATAAGAATAACCTCCAGAATTACCTCTCAACTCTATTTGAGATCTCTCAGTCACTGGAACTTTATTTTGTTTCATTTCTTCCCCGTTTTTGTCCAAGAAGGCTTTCTCAATCTCACGATGCCAGGGCCAAGCTCTTCCCTGAAAGTAATGTTCCATGTTGTCAGGGAGATTTATACCCCTGGGAGTCATGTCCCATGTAGGGGGGAGGGCAGTGAGTTTACCTGAAGAGTTGACTTAGAGAGAGAGGCCACATCTGAACAATAAAAGAGGTTCTCCAGGGTAACCCTTGGGCACAATATTAAGTAGGCTCAGCTTCTCCTTTGCAGTAACAAACTTCACAAGGGAAAGCCCCAAGATTGAGGGCTCAGCCTTCTAAATTGGTAGTTCCAAATGCATGTGAGAATATCAGTAATTCCCTAGGTGGGGAAGTTTAATATTTCCACATTTCCCCCCAGTCCCTCAAGGGGGCTTTGCAAATACATTTTTATTCTCTGCCTAGATTACTCAGGGATGTATTGGGGCTTCACACTAACCTGTACAAACCAACCAGATTTCACTCCCTATTCAGAGTTTCATGTAATTATGGTGTTTGAATAAACTGACCGTATGAGTTAAATTATATAGTGTATTACAAAAACGTAGATTTGTACCTAATAAACATCTCTTCCTTTGGTCTCACACAGAAGTTGAAGTTTTAAAACACTGTCAATATCATCCTTTACCTTTTAGTCTGATTTACCTTAGTCCTAACAAAGTCCATTTCATTCATATCTCTAACTGAAGTCTGGTCTCTTTTTTCAGATTCTTGAACATTTGCTGTATGGGGTAATGCTGACATTCATAGCTGCCAGACTGTGGCTCTGGGTCTTAGGTGTCACACAGATACCCAAACTTTCAGGGACCAACCAGGTTATACACAAAGAGCTCAGCATCTCAGAATTTAGAAATAGCCTTTACAACTCAGGAATAGATGTAACTACTGCAAGAGCTTATGATCTAGGAACATTTACCATAAGCCTTTCCTGGATAACCTGTGCTCTCAGATTCAATTCTCAGAGTTTGCACATTATAGTTAGTCCATATTAGTGAGGCATTAAAATGTTTGTGTTTTCATTTCTGGTTTATTTCATGCAACATACTATCTTCAATGTTCATTCACCTACTTGCATATCTCACAACTTTATTCCTTTTTGTAGCAGCTCAATATTCCATTGCATACATAAACCACAGTTTGCCATCTGTTCATCAGTGGATGTACCCTTAAGCCACCTCAATCCACTGTGAATCATGAATACTGAGACCAGAAACCCCACTGTGCAAATGTCCATTAGTGTCCCTCTTTTCAGTTCTTCCAAATATATAACCAATAACAGGGTTGCAGGGCCATATGGCAACCCCATAAGTAGTTTCCTGTGGAACCACCACACTCTCCTCCAGATGGGTTGCACCACTCTACTTCCCCGTCAATGGTGATTAGGTACATCCCTTTTTCCACATTTTCTCCAGCACTTGTATCCCTCTATTTATTTTTTAGATGTTTTTATTCATACACTATACATTCTCTCCTAAGTAAACAATCAGTGGTTTCCTGTATAATCACATAGTTATGCATTCACTGCCACTATCTATATGAGGACATTTTCATTTCTTCCACAAAGAAAGAGAAGAGGTGAAAAAAGAAATCAGAAAAAAGAAACAAAAGAAAAAGAAAGAAAAAAATTACAACTAAAAAGCAACCAAAGAAAAAATAAAATTAAAATAAGCTACATTAAAAAGGTGAGACAACACCAACACCAAGAATCCCATACCCCTCCCTTATATCCCCATCTTATAGACATTTAGCTCTGGTATATTGCCTTTGTTACAATTAATGGAAGCATATTACAATGTTACTGTTAAGTGTAGACTCTAGTTTGAATTGATTGTATTTTTTCCCCAATATCCCATTTTCAACACCTTGCAAAGTTGACATTCATTTGTTCTCCCTCATGGAAAAATATTCTTATATTTTTACATTTAATCACAATCATTGACCACTCTAGGTTTTACCAAGTTATACCATCTCGGTCTTCTATCTTTCTGTCTTGTATCTTACATGCCCCAACCTTCCTCTTTCAACTCTACTCGCAGTCATCTTTGTTCGCTGAACTTACAGTATTGTGCTCCCATCACCCAGTATTGTGCTATCCATTTCTGGATCAATACAATCAATCTTGTTGAACATTCTACACTCCTTCAGCATCAAATGCCCAATCTTTACCCTCTTTCTATCTCTTGGTATCGTCATTTCTACCCTCTTCTCCAAACCTCTCTCTCCTGTCTTGTCCTATCTGGTTGTAGCACTCCCTTTAGTATTTCTTGTAGAGGAGGTTTCCTGTTCACAAACTCTCTCAGGTCTGTTTATCTGTAAATATTTGAAACTCTCCCTCATTTTTGAAGGACAGTTTTGCCAGATATAGAATTCTTGGTTGGTAGTTTTTCTTTGTCAGTATCTTGAATATATTATACCATTGTCTTCTCACCTCCATGGTTTCTACTAAGAAACATGCACTTAGTCTTATTGGGCATCCCTTGTATGTGATGGATTGCTTTTCTCTTGCTGCTTTCAGAAGGACATCCCATGTTCATAGATTGAAAGACTAAATATCATTAAGATGTCAATATTACCTAAAGCAATTTATAGATTCAATGCAATTCCATTAAAATTCCAACACAGTTCTTTGCAGAAATGGAAAAACCAATCATCAAATTTATGTGGAAGGTAAGAGGCCCCGAATAGCTAAACCCATCTTGAAAGAAGAATGAAGGTCGAGAATTCACAGTTACTGATCTTAAGACTTATTACAAAGCCACAGTAATGAAAACAACATGGTCCTGGCACAAGAACAGACATATATACCAATGGAATTGAACCAAGAGTTCAGAAATCAACCTCATATTTATGGCCAACTGATTTTTGACAAGGTGCCAAAGACCACTTAATTGGGAAAGAATAGTTTCTTCAACAAATGGTGCTAGAAAAACTGGATCTCTATTTGCAAAAAAAAAAAAAAAAAAAAAAAAAAAAAAAAAAATAAAAAAAAAAGAAAAAACGGAAAGAAGGAGGAGGACACCTACCTCACACCATATAAAAAGTCAACTCAGTATGGATGAAAGACCTTGATATAAGAACTATCAAATGCCTGGGAGGCAATGTAGGGAAGCATTTTCAGTACCTTGTGTTAGGCAATGGTTTCTTAGACTTTACACCCAAAGCACAAGCAATGAAAGAAAAAATAGAAAAAAAGTAAAAACTTTTATTCCTCAAGGGAATTGGTCATGAAAATAAAGTGACAACCTATACAATGGGATAAAATATTTGGAAACCATATATCCCATAAAGTTTTAATATCTAGGAATATATAAAGAACTCCTTCAACCTAACAATATACAGACAACCCCATTAAAATATGGGCAAAAGACTTGAACAGACATTTCTCCAAAGAAGATATACAAATGGCCAGAAAACACATGAAAAGGTGCTTGACATCATGAGCCATCAGGAAAATGCAAATCAAATGCAAATCAAAACCACAACTAGATACCATTTCACATTCATTAGAATGACTACTACTAATAAAATGGAAAATAAAAAATGTTGGAGAGGATGCAGAGAAATAGGAGCCCTCATTCATTGTTGATGGCAGTGTAAAGTGGTGTGACTGCTGTGGAAGACTGTTTGGTGGTTCCTCAGAAAACTAGGTACAGAGCTACCATATGACATGGCAATCCCACTACTAGGTGTCTACCGAAAGAATTGAATGCAGGAACTCAAACAGATATTTGTTCACCAATATTCATAGTGTTATTATTCACAATTGCTGGAAGATGGAAGCAAACCAAGTGTCCATCAACAGAGGAATTGGTGAATAAAATACAGTATATACACACAATGGAATATTATTCAGCCATAAAAGAAATAAAGTCCTGATGTATGTGACAACATGGATGAACCTTGAAGACTTCATGTTGAGTAAAAATAAGCCAGATGCTAAAGGACAAAGATTGTATGATCTCACTGATTTGAAACAATTAGAATAAGTGTGCTGGTTGGATATATTATGTCCCCCAGAAAAGCCATATTCTTTAATGCAGTCTTATGGGGGCAAACTTATTAGTCTGTTGATTAGGGTGGAAACTCTGATTGAATTATTTCCATGGAGGTATGGACCTGCCCATTCAGGGTGGGTCTTGATTTAATCACTGGGGTCCTATAAAAGAGCTCACAAAAAGAAAGAGTTCAGAGCAGCTGAGAGGGATATTTTGGGGAGAAGCTAAGGGCTGACACTGATGCTGACATTTGGAGATGCTTGGAGACGTTTGGAGATGCTAGCCCAGAGTTTGCCCCGGAAAAGCTAAGATAGGACCCTGATGCTTAGATGCACAGGACCTGAAGAAGCTAAGAGAGACCCACAGACATTTTGGAGGAAGCCATTTTGAAATGCAACCTGGGAGCAAAGGAACAGCAGACAACTGCCAAGTGCTTTCCCAGCTAACAGAGGTTTTCCAGACGCCATTGGCAGTTCTTCAGTGAACGTATCTTCTTGCTGATGCCTTAGTATGGACACTTTTATGGCCTTAGGACTGTAAACGTGTAACCAAATAAACCCCCTTTATAAAAGCCAATCCATTTCTGGTATTTTGCATAATGGCAGCATTAGCAAATCAGAACAACAAGCAAACTCATAGAGTCAGAATCTAGAATATATGTTACTGGGGGATGTGGTAGGGATAGGAAATAGTAAGTTAATGCTTAAAATATATAGGGTTCCTATTTGAAATGATGGAAATGTCTTGGTAATGAATGGTTGTGATGGTAGTACTACGTTGTGAATGCAATTAACAACACTGAAATATATATCTGAATATGATTAAAAGGGGAAATGTTAGATTTTATATATGGTAACAGAACAGAAATTTTTAAAAAGGCCCTTGGAACTGCACTGCACAAATGGTTAAACTGTGGACTTTAATTAATGATGCAATTATAGAAGCATGCTATCATCAGTTGTAGCTGATGTTCCACACCAAATCGGGGTGTTGGTGGTGGGGTGGTGTATAGGGATCCTGTATTTTGTGCATGATTGTTCTATAAACCCAAAACTTCTCTAATAAGGAAAAGAAAAGAAAAAAGAAAAAAATCAATTGACAAGGCTGCCAGCAGTGTATTAATGTGTCAGTTTTACTACAATCTCCAGCTTGGCTATCATAATTTGAGAAATATGCTGATTTAATAGGCATTTCTTTGATATGTGTTCTAGTTTGCTAATGCTGCTGGGATGCAAAACACCAGAAATGGATCGGCTTTTATAAAGGGGGTTTATTTGGTTACACAGTTAGAGTCTTAAGGCCATAAAGTATCCAAGCTAAGGGGGTACCTTCACTGGAAGCTGGCCAATGGTGTCTGGAAAACCTCTGCTAGCTGGGAAGGCACGTGGCTGGTGTCTGCTCCAAAGTGCTGGTTTCAAAATGGCTTTCTACCAGGACATTCCTCTCTAGGCTGCAGTTCCTCAAAAATGTCACTCTCAATTGATCTTGGGGTATTTGTCCTCTCTTATCTTCTCCAGAGCCAGAGTCTGCTCTCAACAGCCATCTTCAAACTGTCTCTCATCTGCAGCTACTCTCTCAGTTTCTGTGCATTCTTCCAAGTGTCCCTCTTGGCTGTAGGTCCTCTTCAAAATGTCACTCTCAGCTGCACTGAGTTCCTTCTGCTTGTCAGCTCATCTATATGGCTCCAGTGATTTAATTCAGACCTACCCTGAATGGGCGGGCCAACACCTCCATGGAAATTATCCAATCAGAATCATCACCCACAGTTGGGCGCATCTCCACGGAAACACTCAAAGAATTACAATCTAATTAACACTGATAGGTCAGCCCACACGAGATTACATCAAAGATAATGGCATTTTGGGGGATGTAACACATTCAAACTGGCGCAATATGCATGAGCTTGTTTATTACCAGAGCTTCCTTTCCAATGAATTCTTGGTTCTTACACATACACTTGATGTTGATATTATGTGTGAGAAATATTTATCTTCATCTCAGAATATGTCTGTTGGATATTTGTGGGACAATCAGCTGTTATTCTTCTTTGTTAGTATTTTCTGTCTTTGAATGAAGCACTCTCTGCATATGACTGAACATGGAGTTACGTAGACAAATGCTCAGTAAGTACTTTCCATTTCTGTATTTTCAAATTGTGACTCATATGTTTTTTTTACCCAGAAATCGCTATTGTGTTGGGGGGTGGTTAAGGGAAAAGGAGGAAACAAGTGGAAAAAAAAAATTTACGTATCCTTTGTATGTAATACAGTTAAGAGTTTCCTCCTCCTTGAACACAATGTGCTTGATTTTAGGATGGAAGGATCATGCCCTTCCATATGAAAATTATGTGTGTGAATGTTTCTCTGGGCTTGAGGGATATTATACGGGAGAGTGGCATGTTGACATTTGAGAAGGAGAAGGTTAGTATAGTGGGCAGGTAGAGGGAGGGCGGCTGGAGGCTTTCATTACTGAGAACCCCAGGAGTTCAGTGTTAGAGGGATTAGCTCAGTGTAGACTCAGTTCTATATCCTGGTTGGTGCTTCAATGAACTAAGGTGAGAAGGCTTCTTCGGACAGGAAACAGGACTCTAGTGACAGATTCAGAATGAGAAGGGACAGATAAAAAGGAAGCATTTATTGGACAACTCCTGGAAGAATAAGAGTAGGCTTAAGGGATTATGGTACTAGCACTGGGATCACATGTATGCAAGAAAAATTGAGCCTGAGGCATAAGCTTAGAAATAGGAATTAATTTCTAATTTAGGGTCCATGAACTCCTTGAAATCAAATGCAAACTTAGGTATGCATGTGCACACAGGCAGGTTTTAAATAGAGTGTCCATAGCTTTTATCAGATCCTCAGAAGCATCTATGACTCTAAAAATATTAAGAACAGCTATAAATATAAGTAATAAGGTCTAGTTTGGTGGGAGGAGATGAAAAAAAGATACATTGCAAAGAGATACTAGTTAATTCAGGGGGAATGGGATTGCTTAGAGGGTGGAGGAGACCATGAACTTTTAAAGAACTACTTCTCAGTACTGTTTTAATTTGTAAGTATGTTACTTTTGAAATATAGAAAAGTAAAAAAAAAAAAAAAAGAAAGAAAGAAAGAAAGAAAAGAAAAGAAAAAAAGAAAAATCTTCCATTGAAACCGATAAAAGCCACACTAGATTATATACGATGGAACTGTCCTTTCTGGGTGACTGGCTACAGATAAACCACATAAGAAAGGACCCACCCAGGGAAGAGATGGGACTTTCAGAGCCAGAAGTCAAAGGAGTTCCCAGGAAGATGAAGAGAACATTTGTACTGTAGAGCAAACTCTGAAACCCGGGGAATAATTCTTTGGAGGCCAAGGGAGAAAGGGCTTTCCTCATCTAGAGAAACTGGAAAGTGTGTGAGGGGTTGGTGCTGGGACAGGAGAAGAGTGAGCCTTAGAACTAAGGCTAGGAAAAAGCCCACAGGACCCAGAACTTTTATGGACCTGGCATGGGGTGCTGTAATACAGTTTTTTTGAAGTGCTGTCTTGACAGTTTTGAGGCCATGGCTAGAGGCCAGGCAGTTTCACTTCTTGAGCAGCTTATTAAGTCCACACTCCAACTACTCCCCTAACTGGGCTCTTACACTCAGGGCCCCTATGCACTGGCCCTAATCACCCTGGGGCCAGGAACCAAACAACCGGGGCCAGCCCCTATGACATTATTCAAATTAGCAATCCACAGGGAACCCGAGAAACCTAGCTAAACCACCTCCATGCTCAAACTGTCTCCTGCAGTTCCAGCTTTCTGTTACCCTCTCCCGGGGTGCACGCCCCACCCTCTTTAGCCCTGCATGGCAGCCTTGTCTCATTCGGGGCTGAGACATTCGGAGTCCTTGTCTTTCATCTCTGAGTGTCTTTTGCTGTGTCCCACCATCCAAGGAAGGGAAGGAAGAACAAGGGACCAAGGGGAAGGTCAAGAAGCGCCTGACTGGAGGCCCCGTGACCTTTTAACAAGTGAGTTCCTAGGTTCCATCTGAGGCGAGTTTGACGGCCAGAGAGGAGCTGGACCCTGCGCCAGGGGGAGGATGCTCCTGGGTTACGTCCCTTAGGCTCTTCTGGCTCCTGTTCCAGACAGCTGTAGGATTTCCACTGTACTGCAGAGGTCTCTGGGGTCCTGTCCAGATCCTTCCAGCGCTTAGGCATTGAAGTTTGCTTGAAAAAAGTGACGCGGAAGCCATTTTGCCCTTCTCTTATTTTGGTTCAAGCAAAACAATGTTATTTTAGGCCTTGCGAAGATTCACTGACCCCATATACTGTAATTGCCCTCTGTCCTCTGTCCTCATCACCCTTCCCCCTCAAAAAAATTGAAGACTAGGTATCTCTAAAGTTAGAACAGTGTTTTTTTTTTTTAGTTTATGATTATTTTAAACTTGGTTAATGAAAATGCCGCCTCAAGCTATTATCTACCAAAGATAGTTTCATAATTACTGTTTGCTTAATGCTCTAAGGTTTACAAAATATTTCTTCAGACATTATATTATTAAAACCTCATTATAAGCCTTTAAAGGTATGACTTACTGATAAGCAACTGAGGCTGTGAGAGGCTAAGTACTGAAAGTAACACACCAGGACGTGGCAGAGTCAGGATTTCAGCACAATTAGACTCCAAATATCAGGCATTTCCTACTGCACCAGTCTGCTTATTTTACAGGTTGGGAGGTGGTTACTGTGATCAGTAAATACCTGGACTCTAGAACCGGCTCACTTGGGTTCCAATCCCAGAGCCTGCATTCACTGATTGAGTGACCTTAGACAAGGCACTTAGCACTACGTCCGTCGGTTTCCTATTCTGTACACAGGTGGTGCAGTACTATTGCCTGCCCTACAGGGTTGTGGTGAGGATTGAACGAATTAATGTATATAAAACTCCTAGAAGAGTTTCTGGCACATAATAGGGAACACTGTATGAGTATTTGCTGTTATTAAAAGCTTTCTACTTTTAAGATCTCTTGTTCTGCATGCGTCTCATTCTGCCTTTCCTTCTCCCTTGAAGAGCAACAGGGAAGAAAAATAGCTGCTCCTGAAAGAAGCCCTAGGCTAAGCCTCTCCGGTCCTTTCTGTAGGTTTCCTCCAGGAGGAAGGGATTAGCATGAAATTATAGCTCTGGGGGCTGCAAGTGACCACAGACAAATCCGACTCTCCAGCTCTGAGGAGGAGCCTGGGGCCCAGAGGGTTGCACACCTAGTCGTTGTCTGGGCTGGTCTCCTGACTCCTAATCTAGTGCTCTGGCTTTGGTCTACAGAACATATATTTGGCACCCTTTCTCAGTGCTTAAAACAAAACAGCCTTCTTGTTTTTCAGGAAATAGTCACATTTGCACTGCAAAGCCTGTTTGAAGTCAAGTGGGCGATCATCATAACAACATGTGGTTTAAAAAAAAAGGTGGAAAGGATTTAGAAGCTACAGCTAGATTTTTGATGAAGGGGCCATTTTAGGTGCTTTTTTAAAGAAGTAAGGGAAAATATTCTGTGCATAAAGGCTCAAAATAGAAAAAAAAATTCAAATGCACTCAGTTTATTTTATTTATTTAGTTTCTAGGTGATCAGAGGAAGCAACTAGAAACTGAAGCTTTTGCCAAATGTAAAGAAAAAACATTGCATCGAGATTGAAACTGAATTGAGGTTGACATTTCTGGTCATCAGGCAAGCTCTTAAAGGGAAGGAAGAAAATGTTTCCCATCCTCACCCTCTAATAAGAATGTTAGCAAGCTGTGGCTTATTCATTTAGGAAATTTTTTTTAATGCTGTTAAGTCAGTGATTAGACTTTCAATTCTTGTACCGCAATATATGAATGATAAAGGAAAAATGTTTGGGTGCAGCTCCTTCATCAAAAATGGGGGCACATGTACTTCCTTTGTAAACAAAAGACTCTAGTTTCTTCAAATTGGGATTTAAAGACAGAGGCATAGCTGATTCCCAAGGAGCCCCTACAAAAACTACAAACCTTCAAAAAATGGCAGCTCCCCTGGTGTGAATGGGAGGCCATTTGCATGATCTTGGGAAAGAGGTCCTTTTCGCAGTTTTTCTTGGGGGAACAGAATTTTAAAAGTATATCGACAGTACAAATTAAGGGCAGTGATTATTTCTCTGAGTCTTATGACCTGCCTTGTTTCCTTAAGTTACACCTGGTCTAGCCAACTGGAGTGTGAGCAGACCTACCCCTAATTTATGCAAGACCTGGGCAACAGTACAAATGGAGGCCCACATACCCTAAGTCTCAATATTCACGTTATAAATTAAGCTAACAAACTATTAAACAAAATATGTTGTATCTTCCTATCTGGACAAATATACCTTCATGTCTGTTTTCTCAGTCTAAGGGTATTCCTGAAAGGGAATTTGTTGTCTTTCATGACAGAGGCTGGAACGCAAGCATTGGTCTATAGCTAAATTGGCACGTTATGAATTTTCTAGAACCATCCCAATTTCAAACATGCTGCTCTGTTGCCTGACCATATATCAGGCTACAGGTTGAGGCTACACAGCGTACATATGTGTGAAGGCCCAGTGTTTCTTAAAATGGCAGCACTGGTATTTTTGTTGGGAAAATTCTTTATTATGTGGAACTGTGATGAGCATCACAGGATTTTTAGTATCCCTGATCTTTGCCCATTAAATGTCAGCAGAAAACCTTAGTCATTGTGACAAGTAAAAATGTCCCAACATGTTTTCAGATGCCCCTAGAAGGGGTGGTACTGCCCCAATCCTCTCTTTAATCTTTCCTGCCAACTCCAATGATTAACATTTTTTTAAATACTTCCCATATACATAGAGCACTGTCTTGGAATCTGGGTTGAAAATAGAGGCTTGATTTGATGACCTCGTGTGAAGGGCTGTTATCAGTAACATCATATAGGTAAGTAAGGAGAACGTATAAAAATTATTACCTTTTACATGTGTATTGTCTTAAATCTATATTGCTACAATGGTATAGAGATGGAGCCCTCAGATATTAAACCAAAATTTAAAGAGCACTGGTGATTTCCTCATCCTGTATTTGGTCTATAGAGAGTGTACTTGTGGTTTCTGATTACAACCATCAAGTTAGTATTTTTTGGTGGCAAGAAATAGATACTCAATTTATTTTAGGTAATGGGAGAATTATTTTGAAGACAGTCTTCAGAATACATGAATGGGCCATCAGCCCCATGGCCAGGCTCAGTCACTGAGGACTCATAGGGAGAGGATGGAGCGGGTTTAGTGAACTAGGAGGTTCTGTGGGGTCCAGTGCAGTCATAAAGGCTAGGCTACCTGAACATCCCCTCAGCAGCCGGAGTTGTCAACCCCGTCTGTGGTACTCTGCTAATATAGTGAATCAGCTCTCTGACTCCATTTTCTACCCTACCAACCAATCCCAAAAAGCCACCTTTTCTTCTGATCTATGTGTCTTTTAGCTTCTGCTAATTCAAGGCTCCTTTTTTGTTTTGTTCTTCTCATTTGTGTTCTTCTTGTCCTTCCTCCTTATCATCCTTTTTTCTCCCCCTCCTAATCTTCTTTCTTCCTCTTTAATGGCTTCTGCCTTCTAATAGCTTCTGCTGCCTCTATGGTTTGTATTTACTCGTGTCTTCCATCAACTTGTGACCTCTGCTGCTCGTGGCCTTTGCTGCCTGCTCTTTCTCTTCATGTCTTTTTGCTTTTGTACTCCTCCCCATGCTTCTACTTCAAACTCCTAAGAAAAATAACTATATTGGTTCCAGCTAGTCACTGTAATTTATATGGGGCAGATCTCTTATGCCAAAGCTTAGGCTCTTCTGTGGCTCAGACAGGGCTACCCACAATGGCCTTCAGAGACCTCTCTGGGGCTGCCCTCACCTGTGAGTGTGGCAGGTACCCGAAGTGGGCAGACAACCTTCCAACCTTCACCTTGGACAAAGAACTGTGGGATGATAGGAAATTCCTATTTACAGGATACTGACTTCCAGGTTTAATTTATTGTTCTAGTTCTTGAATTAAAATGAGAAAATTATCTCTTTTCTCCTTTAAAGTCACGATGTATAATTTGATTATGGAAAACCTAGGTGACCTTGAGCAATTAATATAAGTGGTCTGAACTTCATCGCCTGAATAATGGGATGACATTCACAGGGTGTCAGATGGGGTTCCTGTGAGACTATAGCTACAAAAAGGCTTTATGTATCAGAATGCTGCAAATCCTTCTTATTATTTTTCCACTTAAAAAGTGTGTAGAAATAATACGAATTACTCAGCAATAAGTTCAGAGAACTTTAATGGTGCCTCCCCCACACCCCGACATTGATATGACATTTCCCCTTGTGATATTGCTCTATGCCTCCATTTGGCAGTTTTACACATGTGCCTTCTGGAGCGTCGAATCATATGAGTGCTGGAACTTCACAGGCACCATCTTCTCTAGAAAGTGGAATTTAGCAGGAAGTCCTCCTGGGCGCTGTCGGTGGGGCTTTCATTCCTGAAGCCTCAGGGGGATGTCTATATGGCGGCTTCACCCCCAGACAACCCTGGGTCTGGACAGAGGAGGATCCCAATCATCTGTCTCCTGGAGTGTGGTGGCCTGGCCTGAACCAGGGAAATGAAGCCAGAAGTGCAGAAGCACTGACAGATGTTCCTCTGGAAAAAATAGACAAGGCGAGAAAGAATTACTGCCAAAGGGTCTTCAGCGCCAGTTCTGTTGCAAAACCCAATCTCCTGGTTGTGATTTACAACCTCCTGGTGTGAGGGACTCAGACTTTAATGCCTGGAGGGGAAAATGATTCTTTAGCCTGAGACATTACTGTGCATGATGATGTAAGGAAGAGGGAGGAAATGAAAGAGTAAAGCATGTGGATATCCCATGCTGTGTGCCAGTTGGTTGGTTTTGATGCTCTGGTGCTCAATGTTCCACTTCTAATAAATGACTCTCAAATAGGGAAAAATGAGGTGTACTTTCAGGTGGTTTATTTAAGGAGTCTTTTTGTCATAACCTGAACACATTTGGCTGTGACACATGGAGGAACCACTACAAATTTGTCCTTAAATTCTTTGGCCCTCTTCCCAAGGAGAAATAATGTCTATTTTCATTCTCCTTGAATCCAGACTGGTCTTTTAGTGCTTTGAGCAATAGAGTATGGCAGATGGGATGCTATGCCAGTTCCAGACCTTGCTTTTGAAAGGAGTGGCAGCTTCTATCATGGTCCCTTTGAGCTTTTGGCTATCATGTAAGAAATATGACTTGCCTGCTGGGAATACTGCATGGAGAAGTCCTGAGACTAAGTGGAGGTGAGGGTCCCTGTGAGTCCAGCCCTCCAGTTGTCTCTGCCAGGCTTGGATCAGCACAGCCCGACAGCTGATTGACCATTGAGTATCCCCAGTTGACACCATGTGGAGCAGAAGAATTGCACAGCCAATCCCTGCCCAAGTTCCTGACCCACAAAAACACAAGATATAATAAAATGGTTGTTGTTAGTTTGGGGGTAGTTTTAATTCAACAATAGATAAACAAAATATTCACAATACCAAGACAGGAAGCCAGGATGGCTTCGACCAGAGGGAAGGGGATGAAAAAGCCAGGGACTAGTGGATGAGCCCTAAGAGGACTGGGAGATGGCTGTTCTTGAGTGGGGTCAGACTGTCTCAAAGTTCAATTAATCTTGCATCTTAATAGGGCTTCAAAAACGCAGGATCTATCTAGGCAGTAGTAGTACCAGGGTCTCGTAGCACAGGAGATTCTAAACAGGGCTAAATTCATGGTCAAGAGGTGGGGGTATTGGGGTTCAGTATATTCTGGTTACTTTGTGCAGGACCTGGTCCCCAGTGAGGAGATGTTAATTGTTGGGAAGCGTTTCAGAGATACAGATGAATACCCTGGAAGTTAGGAAGAGAAGCCATTCAGATTCCAGAACAGAGGGGACCTAGAGGACAAATGGCTTGAGAGACCCAATCATGTGGAGTGTGAAAACTGGGGAGGCTCATGGTGAAGGCTGTGGCCCAGTGGTCTCTGAGTGCCCTAGGAGATCCCCATGCCCTGGTGACTCTCAGACCTGGGAAACTGAAATAAAACTGAAGAGAAAGGTAGTGAGTTTCCAGAATTGACTGCCTAACAATTTATACATGTATATAAACAGATATATAGATAATTAAATAGATATAGATATTGTTTTGTATTTGTCAGGGTCCCAGGAGGAAATGAAAGGTGCACTTGAAAGGATTTCACTGGAGTCTTTAACGAAGAAATTATTTAGAGAGGTGCAGGCAAGTGTGCAGGAAAGAGTTAACATAGCAGACCCGAGACTAGTATACTTTAAAAGGCTTGCTTGCAAGGTTGGCCTTAGGCTGGCAACTGGAAACTTGAGTTTTGAGAGGATTCCCACTATTCCCTGATCAGAATGGCTCACTGTGCCTATATTGATTATGCAAACACTATGGTTTATCCTGAACATCTGCTTTCCTTCTGGGAATCTGGACAGAGATATCTACATGACCAGCCCTCAATAAAAATGCAGGGCACTGAGTCTCTAATGACCTTTACTGATAAACAACATTTCACAATGTGGTCACAACTCTTTGCTGGAGGAATTTAACTCATCCTCTGTGACTCCACTGAGAGAGGACCCTTAGAAGCTTATGTGTAAACCAGAAGCCTCCAGACTTCACTCCATGTGCCTTATCCCTTTGCTGATTTTACTTTTCATCCTCTCACTGTAATAAATCTCAGCCAGGAGTACAACTATATGCTGAATCCTGAGAATCCCCCAGTGAATCATCAAATCTGGGGGTAGACTTGGGGTTCCCCAGCACAGCAGGTTTAGGAAGACAACAAAGGATGGTGAGGCACCAAATGGCTAGCAAACAGGAAGCCATTCCCACCCCTAGACCTGGACAGGCAGGAGGAAGGAGCAGTTACCAGACCTTGGCAAGAGCTGTAGCTGTAGGAAGGAGACATTCTGTAAGATCCAAGGCTTTGGTGGAGAAATACAGCCACTGACCAACCACAATCTGGCCAGGAAGACAAAGGGAGGAGACACATCCCTGATTCTCTCTCCTCCTGACCTTCAGTCTTCTGCTGGTGCTTCCCATTGGCTACATCCTTTTGCAAGGAAGAGGGCGAGTGAGCTGAGGTGAAGTCAGAATCCGAGGGCACAGAATAGGGCAGAGGAGGGTGAAGAGTAGATCTGAGGGGGCAAATGGAGAGTAACTAGAATAAGTTTAAAAGTGAAGCATTTTTAAAATTAAATTCAGTTTTATTGAGATATATTCACATACATACAGTCATCCATGGTGTACAGTCAACTGTTCACAGTATCATCATATAGCTGTGCATCCATCGCCCCAATCTATTTTTGAACATTTTCCTTACACCAGAAAGAATCAGAATAAGAATAAGAAATTAAGTAAAAAAGAACACCCAAATCATCCCCCCCATCCCACCCTATTTTTCATTTAGTTTTTGTCCCCGTTTTTCTACTCATTCATCCATACACTGGATAAAGGGAGTGTGATCCACAAGATTTTCACAGTCACACTGTCACCCCTTGTAAGCTACATTGTTATACAATCATCTTCAAGAATCAAGGCTACTGGGTTGCAGTTTGACAGTTTCAGGTATTTACTTCTAGCTTTTCCAATATATTAAAACCTAAAAAGTGTTATCTATATATTGTGTAAGAATGTCCACCAGAGTGACCTCTCGACTCCATTTGAAATCTCTCAGCCACCGAAGCTTTATTTCATTTCATTTCACATCCCCCTTTTGGTCAAGAAGATGTTCTCAATCCCATGATGCTGGGTCCAGATTCATCCCCGGGAGTCATATCTCGCGTTGCCAGAGAGATTTACATCCCTGGTAGTCAGGTCCCAAGTAGTGGGGAGGGCAGTGAGGTCACCTGCTGAGGTGGCTTAGAGAGAGAGAGAGGGCCACATCTGAGCAACAAAGAGGCACTCGGGAAGATTCTTAGGCACAATTATCAGCAGGTTTAGCCTCCCCTTTGCAGTAACAAACTTCATAGGGGCCAGCCCCAAGACAGAAGGCTCGGCATACCAAGCTGTCAGTCCTCAATATTGTGAGAACATTTGGAACAATCCAGGTGAGGAAGTCCAACACTTCCGCATTTTCTCCCAACTCCCCAGGGGGCCCTGCATATATATTTTTATTCTCTGTCCAAATTAAAAAGTGAAGCATTTCTAAATGTTACTGAACTAAGTTGACGTCAGCTAATTACTGAAAGGTAGTATTTCACAACAGTGCATTACTGAATAACCCTGTATGAACTCTCATTCCACATACAGAATGAAGTTCAAATTATTATCATGGCATTTCAAGGCCCCTCTTAATCTGGTCACAGCTTAACTCAACTGTGTCTTCTCACTCCACAGTCTGCATAAATTCTATACTCCTGGTCCACCACCGCATGCCATTGCTTTGATACAACAACGTCCTCCAGCCTGTGTGTTTTGCTTTCCTCTTCTTTGTACTTGGTATGCCTCTTCTTGTTGCCTTTGCTTAATGAAGTCCCACTAATCCTTTAGGGCCCAGCCCAACTGCTTTACTGCCCACAAAGCCTTCTTGAACCCCAGCCTTTCCTGGGTGGATAGATTTGCCCCTCCCCCATGTTCTCATGGTCTCCTGTTAGAATCTCTCTTGTGGAACTAATCAGTCCAGCACAGGTCAGGGTTGGGTCTATGTCCTCTCTCACCAGCTCCTCTAGTGTCCAAGACAAAGGCCATAGGTGCCATATAGCAAGCTGCAGAGAACACCCAATAGAGCCATGACACACAAATTCTTTCACATACTGGCTTTCCCTGTGTGGCAACCAGCGTCAGGCTGTTAATCTGGTGCTAATACTGCAGCTCTGAAGGATGCTGCGTTCCTTAATTGCCCCTTGGGTTCACACCCAGTGCATGCAGGCTCCAGGCCCGTGGGTCTGCAGAACCCAGAGTAGGTGCCGGGACTCTGCCTGCTGGGCGTGTGGTGACCTGGGTCCCCTCCTCCTCTGGAGGCTGATACTGGATACTATGCAAATGTCCATTTCCCCCCGGGTTTGGACCACTTAGAGAGCAGTAGCTGTCAGATATTCATCACATAACCGTCACACTGGTGATTAGGACCTCATCCATAGAGGATGTTTAATGTGCACAACTGAATTGAATTAATTGGAATAAAAAGGTACTGAATCAAATATCAATTTTTTTTACCCTCTAATCTCTGTCATTTTTAGAAGTCAGGAAAATAGATTGGTCATTTTTCTAGTTTTGAACCTGGTTGCCCTAGGAAATGAGAAGAAAATGAATCCACTTTGAAGTCACATAAGAGGGCTTTTTCTTGTACCCTGGAGGTTTTGTCTGTGAGAAACAAAATGAAAAAGCCATTTTAGAAGAAAGAAAATGTTTCTGTGAAATGACTTCCCTTCTGCTTGTGAAAAATTAACGCACAAAGCTAAAACTTGCAATTTTACTGAAAAAGCCAGGTTTTTTCAATTCTTAACTAAAAAAAAATAAAAGTTTAGAATTGTTAACAGAGATTTAAAGTTATTCTCAAAGCTCTTTAATGTTTGCATGGACCTTGCTTTCTTGTTTTCCTAAGGCCATGTAAAGTAAGAACTTGATAGACATAAATTTTTAATATTCCAGTAGGTTGTCAACACCACAAGGTGGTCTCCTAGCAACAAGAAGGGAGAGACAGTGGGGTGAAGAGATGCATTGTGTGGACAGACATTCCATGTAGGATTTTTTAAGGCAGTTGATAAGGTGACCAGCTTATAGACATGGATGCGTGGGCAGTAAAATATATCCCTGAATGAAAGATGCAGTGGGGAGGAAACTTTTCACGTAATTTGGCTATGCTTTATTGTGTAATTAGCTATTCTACAAGCTGTTCATTTAATTTTTCCATAGGTTTTAATGGAATAAACCAGAATTGAATACTTCTGCACACTTAGCTCCTCAGGATTTGGCTAAAGAACCTCATTGATAATGAAAATGTAGGTAAGCTTTGCCAACCAACAAATCACATAATAACCTTTGAGGAGCAGTTAGGGAACTGAGTTGTTAAATTTCAATTTGTTCGCTTTAAAACACAAACACAGCACATACCTGATCAGTACACAAGAGGATTTAACTAGCTATAAAAAATTCCTAGAAATGGCAGGGTTGCTTATAATCCCCTGGAATCCCTGGTATAGTTTAATAAATATCACCACACTCTAGCTATTGGGTTTTTGCAGCCTAGTCAGAGTCATCATTTTTTATAACAGTTTTATTAAGATATGATTCACATAGGATAAGATTCACCCTTTTAGAGTGTACAATTCAGTGGTTTTTAGTATATTCACAACTGTGCAAACTTCACTCCTATTTAACTTCAGAATATTTTTATCACCCCACAAAGAAACCTCATACTCATTAGCAGGCACTCCCTCCCCTCCACTCAGTTCTTCACAGCCACTAATAGGATTTGCCTATTCTGGATACTCCATCTAATTGAGTCATACAGTATGTGGCATTTTGTCGGGCTTTTCACATATCATACTGTTTTCAAGGTTTGTCCATGTTGCACTTCATTTCTTTTTATTGCTGAATAATTTCCCCAATGTATGGATATACCACATTTTGCTTATCCATTCATCCGTTGATGGACTTTGTGTTGTTTCTATGTTTTGCTGTTGTACATAGTGCTGCTATAACATGAATGTACCTGGCTTTTGTTTGAATGCCTGTTTTCAAAACTCCTGGGTGTACCTAGGTGAGTAATTGCTAGGTCATATGCTAAATTTATGTGTCTCATTTTGAGAAACTGCCAAACTGTTTTATAAATCAGCTACACCATTTTATATTCCCAAAAGCAATGTATGAAAATTCCGTTATTTCCACATTATCAACAAAACTTTTTATTGTCTGCCTTTTTTTTAATTATTATTATCCCATCCCTGTGGGTGTAGAGTGGTATCTCATTGTGGTTTTGTTTTCCAGGTCTCTAATAATTAATGATGCTGAACATATTTTCATCAGCTTATTGACCATTTGTATGTTTTCTTTGGATAAATATCTATATATATCCTTTGTCCATTTTAAATTGGGTTGTTTGTCTTTTTATTGTTGACATAAGTCCCCTATTACATAGTTGATTTACAAATATTTTCTCCCATTCCATGGATTGTTTTTTTCACTTTCTTCCAGGTGTCCCCTGCAGCACAAAAATTTTTAATTTTGATGAAATCTAATTTATCTATTTTTCCTTTTATTGGTTATGCTTTTGGTGTCATATCTAAGAAATCATTACCCTTCCTAAAGTCATGAAGATTTACTCTTAAGTTTTCCATGATCCATTTTATTTTTTTGTATACGATATGAGATAAAGATCCAAATTCATTGTTTTGCATATGGATAGCTCACACATCCAGTTGTCCCAGCACCATTTGTTGGAAAGACTATTCATCCTTTTTTCTTTATTGAATGGTCTTGGCACCTTTGCCCAAAATCAATTGATCATAATTGCAAGGGTTTATTTCTAGACTCTCAATTCTATCCTTATGCCCGTACCACCCTATCTTGATTACTGTAGCATTGTAATAAGTTTTGCAATCAGGCAGTGTGAGTCCTGCAAATTTGGTCTTCTTTTTTTCAAGATTGTTTTGGGCATTATAGAACCTTAGTATTTCAGTATAGATTTTAGAATAAGCATGTCAGTTTCTACACAAAAGCATTCTGGGATATTGATTAGGATTGCATTGAATCTATAGATAAATTTAGGAAGAAGTGACTTCCTAATAATATTGTGTCTTGTCATCCAGGAACATGGCTTATCTCTCTACTTACTTAGGTCTTATCCAAACATATTTGGTAGTTTTTAATGTATAGGCCTTATATACATTTTGTTAAACTTATTTCATCTATTTGCCATGATATTAGTGAAAGACTAAGCCCATAGACCAATGAAACAGAAGAGAGACCAGAAATACATCCACACGAGTATAGTCAACTGATCTTTGACAAAGGAGCAAAGTCAATTCAATGGAGAAAGGATAGTCATTTCAACACATGATGCTGAAACAACTGGAGGTTCATATGCAAAAACAAAGCAAAACAAACTGTTAAACACAAACCTTACACTTTTGACAAATATTAACTTGAAATGCACCATATACCTAAATGTAAAACGTAGCAGTAAGATTTCTTGAAGAAAACATATAAGAAAATTTCCATGACCTTGGGTTTGGTGATGAATTTTAAAATTTAACACCAAAAGAAATGAAAGACACTTAAGCAAATGAAAGGAGAAGCTACAAAATGGGGGAAAATATTTGCAAAAATGATGAAGTATCACTGCATACCTACTAGAATGGCATATATTTAACTGACAATACCAATTGCTGGTGAGGATGCAGAGCAACAGGAGCTCTCATTCATTACTGATGGGAATGCAAAATTGTCCTGCCATGTAGGAAGGCAATTTCTCCATTTCCAACAAAACTAAACATAATTTTACCATATGATCCAGTATTCATGCTACTAGGCATTTACCCAACTAATTTCAAAACTTATGTCCACACAAGAAACATACACGTGAATGTTTATAGTAGCTTTATTCATAACCAAAAAATGGAAGCAACTATGATGTCCTTAAGTATCAAGAACAGTTATTTATAAGTTTATCAGCTTCTTTTGTTCAAGACCCTCATGGGCATGATTCAGGTTATCTTTAAATACAACTGATGACAGTAGCTTTATGAATTTACATACTTTGGCATCTTTAGATGCAAAGTTTATGACAAAACATTTTATTGAGCAGCTAGCATGCTTTGCATCAGCCTTCCAAAAAAATGTACAAAGGAAGAACATCTGGTAAGAGTTTCACTAATTCTTTTAAGCTTCCATTTAGTGTGTCCTGAAGCAGAAAATTACTAAATGATACTGTGGGATTTTGAAGGTGTAAATATGCTCACAAAGAGACCTGTGAATTCCCTTGGAAGAATTCTTTAGGAGAATGTGGTTTGTTAATTCTGATAATGTATCAAAGAGAGATGGATATGCAAGTATGTTCATAGCAAGAGCTCTGAATTTGTGCAAATGATGTGTGTATTTGGTGGGGGTATAACACATTGGTACAGTATGGTGAATAGAAAAGGTGGGATCTGGGGAAGTATATAGGGCTAGAGTAGGATTTCTCAAATCATGTTTACTTGACTCCCAGTAAGAAAATAGTTTTACATCATGGTCCAGCACATATGTGTGTGTGTGTGTGTGTGCGCGCGCGCGCACACGTGTGTGCTATGTATAATTGAAATTAAATTTTCATTGAACTACACTATTACTTATTGTGTGTGTTCTACTCTAGTCTAAACTAGTCTATTCTACTTCACTTTTAAAATAATGCTCTTCTGACCCACTAAATTGATTTTAATTCTCACTAATGAATCAAGGCTCACAAATATTTTCCAACATTTTATTATGAAAAATTTCAAATATATAGAAAAGTTGAAAGAACTGTATATTGAACACTCATATATCTACCATTTATGTTAAATGTTTACATAAGTATCATAACTAGAATTTAATATTTTCTTGAGTCCTCTTTCTTAGGTAAAATTTACATATAGTAAAATGTACAAATTTAAGTGCATTATTCATTCCGTGAGATTTCACAAATATGCAGCCTGTGCAATCAATTATTAGATATAGAGCATTACCTTATCCCAGAAAGTTCCCTTAGCCTCTTCCCAGTTAGTCCCCATATTTACCCCCTCCCAGAGGCAACCACTGTCTTTTTCACCATGGATTAGTTTTGCCTGTTCTAGAACGTCATAAAAATGGAATAATACAGCAAGTGTCCAGCTTCTTTCACTCAGCATGTTTTTGAAATTCATCCATGTTGTTGCATTTATAAGTGGTTTGCTCATTTTTATTCCAGAGTTATACTTAATTATGTGATATACCATAGTTTGTTTATCCATTATCCTGTTGATGGAGATCCAGGCTATTTCCAGGTTTTGACTATTATGAATAAGCTGCTAAGAACATTCTTGAAAAACTTTTTGTGGACATGAGCTTTCTGTTCTCTTGGATACTGTATTAGCTTTCTACTGTTGTTTTAACAAATTATTACAAACTCAGTGGATTCAGTAATACAAATGTATTATCTCATAGTTCTGTAGGTCAAGTAACTGATAGGGTCTCACTGGATTAAAATCAGTTTTGCTCATTGTCCTAACTGTCCACCTTGACACCTGATTGTTTAATAGTAAAGTTTTTTTTTCCTCTGACTACTTCAAACTTTACCTCTTTATCTTTAGTTTTCATAATATCAGGGAGATGTGCCTAGATGGGGTATCTTTTTTATTTACCTTGCTTCAATTCACTGAGCTTCCTGAATATGTAAATCTTGGAAAAATCTGGCCATATTCTTCAAATATGTTTTTCTTTCACCCTTCTATCTTCTCTCCTCCTGGACTCCAGTTACACATGTATTATACCAGTGATGTTATTAGGAACCTGGCTTTTTTTTTTTTTTAACTTTTTATTGTGGCAACACACGTACAACTCGAAATTTTCCATTCCACCACTTTAAAATGCACAATTCAGTTGTATTATTTACATTCACATAGTTGTACTTCCATCACTACCATCCATTACTGAAACCTTTTCATCACCCCAAACAGAAACTCTGCACCTGTTAGGCAGTAACTCCCCACCCCTCACCCCCACTCCTGGCCACTGATAACCATGATGTAGGAATCCAGCTACTTTACACTTTTCTGTTCTGCTATACTTGGCATATCATATTCTCATTACACCAACTCCTTTCATGTTTCCAAGATGGCTGCCACAGGTCCAGACACCACAGGAAAACATTCTTGTGTGCCTCTTTGTAAGCCCTAAAAAATACCTTTTCCAGATGCTCCACTCACACTTCATTGGCCAGAACAAGGCCACCCCTCATTTAATCAGTGACCATGGAAACAGAACCACCGTGATTGACTTAATCCAATCAGGATCTAAACTTGGGGGGGCTGGGGAACAAAATCTGGCTCTCCCAGTATGGAAGAAGTATATTGGATTTGAGCAGGCTATAAACATTGCCATCTCCACTGGAATACAGGTTTTTCCATTTCCAAATCCTACAGCCAAGTCTCAGGAGCAGACAGTTTGCACACTCTTTCCTGCAGGGGTTTTGATGATACCATTTCCTGCTCTATCTCTTGGAATTCCTTGGGATCTGGTGTTCCCCAATCCTTTTTAATCCCTCAGCAAGTGCATGGCAGCTCTTTTCATTTTAAGGTCCTTGTCTTTACATGGAAGATTGTAAGAAAACAAATGACATTAAAAAAATGAACTATGGATAAGTCACATAACTTTGAAAAACTTTCACAATGTTAACCCTTATGGTCTTGTGCCAGTTTGAACATATTGTTTCCCCCAAACACCATTATCTTTGATGTAATCTTGTGTGGGCAGATGTTATCAGTGTTGATTAGATTGTAATTCTTTGAGTGTTTCTGTGGAGATGCACCCCACACAGCTGTGGGTGATGACTCTGATTGGATAATTTCCATGGAGGTTTTGGCCCGCCCATTGGGTGGGTCTGAATTAAATTAGTGGCACACTATATAAGATCAGACAGAAGAAGCGAGCTTGCTACAGCTAAGCTGTAAGGGACGCTTTGGGGAAAGCACAGGAGCTGTAGATGAGAGACAGTTTGAAGATGACCGTTGAAAGCAGACTCTTGCTCCAGAGAAGCCGAGAGAGGACAAATATCCCAAGTGCAACTAAGAGTGACATTTCTGAGGAACTGCAGCCTAGAGAGGAACGTCCTGGGAGAAAGCTATTTTGAGGCCAGAATTTTGAAGCAGATGCCAGCCACGTGCCTTCCCAGCTAACAGAGGTTTCCTGGACACCATTGGCCACCCTCCAGTGAAGGTACCCGATTGCTGATGTGTTACCTTGGACACTTTATGGCCTTAAGACTGTAACTGTGTAACCAAATAAACTCCCTTTATAAAAGCCAATCCATTTCTGGTGTTTTGCATTCCAGCAGCATTAGCAAACTAGAACAGGTCTCTAAACCACAATTTTTGAGTCCCTTCTGATTTGGAACCTAATACCCTAATGGGTTATTTTTCTCAGCTTTCCTTCCATTCCTGAACATTTCTCTGGCTCTCTCCACAGTTTATTGCCTTTTGGATGCAGAGAAATGCTGAACCTCTTATTCATGTAGGCGTTTCTTAGCCAATTCTTGCAGAGACCATATCCTTCTCTCAGATGGAAAAAAGCCTTGGGAGGTGACTGAGGATGGTGATATGCCACACAGAGCATCCTCTTTGAGCATTTCCTCCAGTCCACGTTGAGCTTCACCTGATCCTGTCCTGCTGCAAAGAGGGAGTCTGCTCTATTGAAGCCGCCATTTAGGGAATTTCTGGTTGAAATGGTCAGTAATGAAGTGTTCCCTAGAGTCAACACTTTCTCTTTGCCAGTAAAACTACAGCTCTGAAAATGTGTGCCATTTCTTGGCACTCCAGTCCTAAGAAAAAGCCTCATCTTGAAGTCCTTGATATAGAGTCCCTAAACTCAGGTAGACTTTGCTTCCTAAACACACACACAAAGGAGCACATGCAGTGTGAACAGGTACAGTGGTGGCTGTCTGGGTGATTTGTTTTCTCACTTCTCTAGAAATAAATAATACAGGGCAGAATGATTCAGAAACAGGGGTAGAGGATGAGGGCAATAATGATCAGGGTCAGAGTCAGGGAGTTAAAGTTTCAAGAACCCATGTTACATGGTCCAGAGTAGTGTCCATAAAAAAGGGTTGTAATCATATTTAAAGATTTTTGTGGTCCAAAACTTGATAAGGGTTTGATGCCATGTTGTTGAGGCAAAGGCTAGGGAGTTTGTGGTTCTAAGCAGGTCTTAAACTTGTGGTCTTAGAAGCTGAAGTTGCATGCACCAAGAATCTGGAAGGTTAGATGATAAAGACAAAGGAACTAGTGGCTTTGGCCAGGATGATGCTGGCCCAGAGGTGTTAGATGGTTTGTCTTCTGGCCTGAAGTATACTTTATGCTGGGCAGGGGAGGTGCTGAGTCTGCAGATGCACTCAGGGAGACATGGTGTCTTGCAGGAAGTGTGCTGAGATAGGAGGCACAGGATGTAGGCTTCAGTTCTGCTCTGTGCCGCACCAGCTATGTGACCTCAGGCAAGTCACTTCCTCTCTCTTGGTTTCTTCATCTGAAAAACTTTTGTGAAAATGCTTGTCTTCTGTAAGGATGAGATTAAGATAATGTGTGTCAAATCACTTTGCAACTTTAAAGTTCAGTATCATTATTTCTGGAGGGATCTTACGACCTCTGATTAAAAGAAGCAAAGTGAGGCAAGAAAACAGATCTATAAGGGATCTTTATGTTCCAGGCCTCCAGTGGAGAAGCTATGTCTATAACGCTAAATTACTTCTTTTGTGTCAGCAATATGATGCTATCTCATACTTCTCCTAGCAAGATAATGCTGACTGCTATCATCTTGTCTGTTCAAATGACAGAAACCTAAATTCAAACTGGCTTAAATTATAAAGGAGTTTCACGGACTTAAAGAACAGGGGAGTGCAGAGATGTTAGATTCAGGCATGGCTCAATTCAAGGGCTCAAATGATATTGTAATCTTTCTCTGTCTCCCCTCTCATTTGTTTCCCTCTGTGTGGCTCATATACCCTCTGTTCAGAGGTGTCACATGCAGCTCTAACATCATCACATCATTCTTGTCTTGCAACTTCAGCAGAAGGAGAAATTCCCTCTCTACCTTCCATACCCCAATGCCAGGATGTCCCCAGCACCACCCCCCTCCAAGCTGTAGATGGCATGTCTACCTTTGAACAAATCAGGGCTGTGTTCATTATAAGGCCAATGCAGCTAGTTTGTAAAATTTGCGAAAGTAAGATATTTTAATCATATCTCTTTCCACGTTGGCTTGCCCTCCATCATATCTCTACTTGTGTCCAGCAGTGCTGAGCGGCCACAGGCATTTGTCTAGGGGCAGTTGAGTTGAGTATTTATTCGGTTAGGCTTTAGTGGGATATATTTACATGCTTTACAATGCCTTCCATGTATAGTTAAGATATTGCTAGCCTTACCTGACATCATGACACATGAGATTCAGAGCCAGAGATCACATTATGAATTATTGTGTCTATTGGCATCCAGAACTCATGGATGGATAGTGGAGGAGAAACAGTTTGAAATGCACAGAGCTAGAAGTTAGTCTGTGGAAATTCTTCCAACCATGAGATGTTAAATTATAAGTGAAGGATTTCATTCTTATAGCACTTGGTCACACCAGAAGTTCTCTCCTATCAGGCATATATTTGATAATGCAGCATATAAAATTATAAATGTGTCATACAATTATACAAAATTATAAATATGTCATACAATTTTTTTTCCTTTGATAAAAATCACAGGAGATAGAATTTATAAGTCCTGCATTTGTAGTCTATGCTTGTGGCATTTTCAGCTTTTTGGAATGTGCAGATTTCAACTTTTCAGAAGTTGTTTTAATTTCTCTTCTCTTCATTTAGCACCTACTATGTGCCAAGCTTCTCTGGTCACTGCGGATATACAAGTGAACACAGCATATTCTCATGGAGTTTACATAGGAGACTGTCAAATCGTCAACAGTAAACCAAGAGATCCTTCAGTGGACTTCTTTAGTGGACCCTTGGGAGGACAAAAACTAGCTGCCAATGCACAGTACACTTGGGTTCATAAGAAAAATCAACAAGTATCCCAGTTATCTAGCACTGGGAGACAGACAAAAACAAAAGAGGTTAATCTGTATTAACAAAACAAAACAACACAAAACAGCAAAAGCAAGACTAGAATAAAAGCAGAGGCTAACTTTCTGTGTGTGCTTGAGGTTCAATCTTTAAATGGTAGTTATATCTAGTTCTTGGAACTTAATTTAGGTTGTTTTTTTTTTTTTTTTTTTTTTAATCTTAATGAAGTCTGTATAACAATGACCATGAAATACGCAAACTGCAAAACCCTGCATTTATACACAGGAGTGAGGGATGTTTAATGAAGTGAATCGGGAATATCATAAAACCCGGGGGATATTACACTGGGGGAGAATTTTTAAAGGGAAGAATCAGCCTAGAATTTGTTTCTCAGCTGAAAACCCACAAGTGTATAAAACTCCTTTTCATCACATGCAATAGCACAAAACAGATCATAGTAAAAAGCTCAAAAACACAGAGGAGGGAGATGCAGTATCATTAAATAGAAACAAGACATCTTCCAGGCAATAAGCAACCATTTTGCAGAGTCTGTTAAAGAAGAATGAATCTAAAATTCTAGCATGTAATGAATACTTAAAGAATGAGCTTTAAAATCCACTGCTGTCAAGAAATTTGTGAATTCTCCAAAATCGTGTTAAAATCTCTGCTGTAAGAAAACAACCGTTTCAAATGCAGATGGTGAGGGTAGTGAATGCCTTCAGAAAAAGATAGAATTTACAGATTGGCAGTAAATGAATGAGTCATTTCCCTTGGCCACCATGGCTAAGGGTTTCAGCAATTCCCACTTAAGGACTGAAGGGTTGGAAGCTATATTACCCGGCCTGTGAGGTTACTATCTATTTTATGTATACACATAAAAACACAGATCTAGATCCATAGATACACACACAATACATTCTGGAAGGGCTATTGCTAACTAGGCCTTGTACCTTTGTACACTAAACTCCTCCACACTTATACACACACGCACATTAATTCATGCCTAAGTAATCTGAATAGTAAAATGTATATAGTTTCATTCCATTGAGTGAGAATAGTTCATTTTGTTGAACCTTTTCATCATCATTACAAAGGCCCAGTTCTAATTCCCTTTCTGGTGAACTCAAAAGACCTTGAAATCAGACCTGGGTTTAAACCCTGATTTTTCTACTTGCCAAACACAAGAACTCACACAAATTGATTAGTCTCCAAACAGGTAAACTTGGAGAACAAAATTGACTCCCAAGGCTTCTGTGAGGATTAAATTATCTAAAATATGTAAAGCTCCTCTACCAGATAATCACCATGCCCGAAACCTTAAGGAAAACTTCCTGCCCAAATTCCCTGCTAAGAGGCATCTCTAATCAGCCATGTTTAGAACCACTTAGCCTCCTCCACCCTGGCACCACAGATTGGACCAGAAGTTGGGCGCAGGAGCTATATGTTTCTGATTTACAGTTGACCATTAGCCTATGAAATTATCTAGCATGGGAAGGTCACACTTGGGCAATTGACTCAAGGAGTCTAGAGACAATCAGGAAATTTGTAGCAAGAGCCGAAGCTAAAAGAAACACAAAGACTTGCTCTGGGGTAGACATGGGTCTCTGAGTAAGACAGTTATGTGGGAGCAGCAACTCTGAGTTATGAATAAGCAGAGACACCATTAGGGGAGGGTATAGAACATGGAAAAGAAAGCAAGAGGAGAAACAATAAGCCACTCTAAGAGCAGAACAGATGGAGAGAGCAGTAGAGTTCTGTGGAGGTGAAGGACCAGAACAAAATTAGGTGAGCTTTTGCTGCTGAGGCCCCCAAGACCCCAGGTCCTGCTGGGGTCTCTGCTCTTAGAGTCTTGTAAGATCTCTGATTCCCCTCCTAACTCCTGCCTGTCCTTTCCCTTTCCTGGATTCTCCCCAAAAGCCCACTTAGCCAGCTCAAGTCCCTGTACTTAGAATTCTAAGAGCCCAGTTCAATCAACACCTAATTAGGGGATGGTACAAACTTGATGCTCAATAATGTTAGTCTCCATCCCCCTCCCCCAGCTGATAACCGGCATTATGATTTTGGTACACAAAGATACCAGACTAAGTAAGCAATGGTCCTTCCAAAACAGTTGATGGAAGCACTGGCCCAACCGACTGCAAGGACATTTGTGGCTGGTTAATACACCAGAAGGCTGGTTTATTAAACCATCAGCCAATTGGCTGCACCTGTGACTGATTACATCAACAAAGGGCGTGTCTTCCTCAATGAGAGAATTCAATCAGCTGGATTTAATCCAATCAGTTGAATACTTTTAAGAGAGAAGAGAGAAAACTTTCACTTCTTCAGCCAGCCAGCTTGTCCTGGGGCCTTCATCGAAGACCTTCATTGGAGTTGCCAGCTTGCTGCCTGCCCTACGGAATCTGGATTTGTGCATCCTGCCCTATGGAATTTGGGCTCAAGTATTCCCACAGTTGCATGAGATACTTTTATAGAGTCTCATATTTACAGGTATCTCCTATTGGTTCTGTTTCCCTAGAGAACCCTAACTAATGAAATGTCTTAACCCATCTTACTCCTATATATATGTATTTTTAATTAGAGAAATTGTGGGCTTACAGAAAAATCATGCATAAAATCCAGGATTCCCACATACCACCGTATTATTAACTCCTTGCATTGGTGTGGTACATTTGTTACAGTTGAAAAAAGCATATTTTTGTAATTGTACTATTAACTATAGTCCACAATTTAACTTAGGGCTCACTGTTTGTGTTGTGCAGTTCCATGGATATAAAAATTTTTTTATTCTAGTACCATATTTACAACCTAAAATTTCTCCTTTTTACCACATTCAAATATATGCTTTAGTGCTGTTGATTATGTTCACAATGGTGTACTACTGTCACCACCATCCATTACCAAAATGTTTCCATCATCCAAATAGAATCTCTGTACATTTTAAGACTTAATTATCTATTCCCTACACCCATCCCATCCCCTGATAACCTAATTTCTAGATTCTGATTCTATGAGTTTGCATTTTCTAATTATTCATATCAGTGAGATGATACAATATTTCTCTTTTTGTGGCTGGCTTATTTCACTCAACATGATGTCTTCAAGGATCATCCATATTGTCACATGTATCAGAATGTCATTCCTTTTTACAGCTGAATAATATTCCATTGTATGTATATACCACACTTGGTTTTTCCATTCATCAGTCAATGGACACTTGAGTTGCTTCTATCTGTTGGCAATTGTGAATAACACTGCTAAGAACATTGGTGTAAAAATATTAGTTCAAGTTTCTGCTTTCAGTTCTTTGGTGTATATACCTGGAAGTGGGATTGCCAGGTCATATGGTAGTTCTATACTTCACTTTCTGAAGAACTGCCAGTCTTCCTCAGTGGCTGCACCATTTTACATTACCACCAGCAATGAGTAAGTGTTCCTATATCTCCACATCTTCTCCTTCACTTTAACTTTTTGTTCTTTTAATAGTGGGTATGAAATGATATCTCATTGTGGTTTTGATTTGTTTTTACCTGATGGCTAATGATGTTGAGCATCTTTTCATGTGCTTTCTATTTGGATATCTTCCTTGGAGAAATGTCCATTCAAGTCTTTTGCCCATTTTTAAATTGGTTTGTCTGTCTTTTTGTTGTTAAGTTGAAGGATTCTTTATAAACTGTGGATATGAAACCTTTATCAGGTATGTGGTTTCCAAATATTTTTTCCCCATTGTGTAGGTTGTCATTTTACTTTCATGATAAAGTCCTTTGAGGCACAAAAGTTTTTAATTTTGATGAGGTCCCATTTATCTATTTTTTCTTTTGCTGCTTGTGCTTTGGGTGTAAAGTCTCAGAAATCATAGCCTAACACAAGATCATGAAGGTGATTCCCTATGTTTTCTTCTAGGAGTAGTTCTGGTTCTTATATTAAGGTCTTTCATCCATTTTTGAGTTGCTGTTTGTATGTGGTGCAAGGTAGGGGTCCATCTTCATTCTTTTGCATATGAATATCCAGTTCTTCCAGCACCATTTGTTGAAGAACTATTCTTGTCCAATTGAGTGGACTTGGCACTCTTACCAAATATCAGTTGGCCGTAGACATAAGAAGTGACAGTTGATCTCTGAGCTCTCAATTCTATTCCATTGGTCTATATGTCTATCCTGTGCCAGGACCACGTTGTTTTGATTATTGTGGATTTTGCTATTCATACCCCCTTATCCTTCCACATAAATTTGATGACAGGCTTTTCTGTTTCTGCAAAGAAGGTTTTTGCATTTTGATTGGGATTGTGTTGAATCTGTAAATAGCTTTGAATAGAATTGACATATTAATAATACTTAGTCTTCCAATTCATGAACATGGAATGTCCTTCCGTTTATTCAGGTCTTCTTTGATTTCTTTTAGCAATGCTTTGTAGTTTTCTGTGTACAAATCCTCTACATCATTGATTAGATTTATTTCTAGGTATCTTTCCCTTGTCTTGTCCTGGGCTTGTGCTTGCTAGCAGTTTAGGCATTCCCCTGCTTACAAGAGTTTGAATGCCTCCTCTGCTTACCATGAAACAGATCTTCTCCCTCTCCCAGGTGTTCCACTCCTGGACTTAAAGTAGGTAAGCCTTTGCCCAGGCCATCCACCACAATTGTTTCATATACTGCTTTTATTGCCTCAAGCTGCCATTACCTGGAGGGCAAATTTGGGGAGTGAGGCATGCTGGAGATGAATTTCCCAAGTCAGTCTTTCCCAGCCAGAACAAGGTCATGGACCATAAAGGGAGAGCAAGGAGCTCCAAGCTGCCCTGGACTGGGGAAAGGAATGGCTCCAGGAGCTTCTTCCACTGCTCCCCCAAACTGCCCTCTCTTGACCTGTTCAGCAAATGTAGCCCTTCCACTGTTGTCACAGCTCTGAGGAGGCATAGCGTCTTTACATCTCCTCTGCCACTATTGTCTGGAAGAGCTTGGAGCAATGGCTGCCCTCAGAGCCAGGTTCCCAGCAATCCAAAATAGCTAATCAAAAGCTATGAACAGCAATCTACCTGTGCCCACCCTGGGTCTTGGGGAAGTGGGTTTTCATGTCCTTTTCTGGCACCAGTAAGCTATGCCAGGGGCCTGACTCCACTGTGGTTTGCTGAGAGAGTGGAGGATGGGCAATGGAAACCACTGTGTGGAGAGAGCAATTTACTGTTATTTACCATAATTTACCAACCTCTTCTTCCCACTCTTCTTTGGATATTGTACAGTATTCTACTGGACTCGAGTTTGAAATAGATTCAAACAGTTCCTGTCTGTTTAATAGCTGTTGTGGGGGTGGTGGGGGGACAGGCTGCTGGACCGTCCTACTCTGCCATATTCCCACAATGCCCCTCTCCCTATATGGGTTTGAATGAGTTAAGGTGCCATCAGAATTCAACTTATTTAGGAAAAGGCCCTTCAGAGGGTACAGACCTTGGTATAAGCACTAGCGACCATCACACTTAAATAACTTTGTTTTCCTATTTATGGTCAGAGAATAGGAGATCATCACAGAGAAGCAGCTTTCCTTTACTCAGTCTATTATAGCAAAGGTGGGAGAGGAAAAAAGAGGAAACTTGTAAGAGAAATAGAGATGGCTTACTGTTGCTAAGCAACATTTGTTGGCAAAAAATGTAAAAACAAGACTCAAAGAGCTTCTAATTGGGCAAATATCTTAGAGAATACTTCTAATTCCTGAGAGATTTGTTTTCAGACCATTCCTTTTTTGATTAAAACACTCAGTCACTTATTTTAGAGATGGTTATCATAATTACATAAAATTTGATCACTTAAAGCTAATTTTAGAGTGTCACTGATTAGGTTCCAAGTGTTTGTGAAAGAAACCTTAAAATTTTTTTATTTAAATAAAGCATCAGAATGTATGTATTTTATACATGAGTATCATGCTCTCTATACTATAGCCAAGTAAGTTATCTCCCTGGAGCTGTCATAGTCCCAGAAATAGGAGGGCACCTAAGCTTACTGCTTACATTATTATGGTCTTTAATAGGGGGATCAACTCATCCTGGTTTGCCTAGGACTCCCCTAATTTTATTATTGGAAGTCCTGCATCCCAGGAACCCCTTGAGTCCTGGGCAAACTGGGATGGTTGGTCACCCTAGCTCTGATTTTATTATTATAGTGAGATGTTAGATTGGATTCAGGATTATCTCTGGGGGCTAGAGTGATCTTGGAAGACTATTTCTGAGCACAGTTGAACTTCCTATCTGGAGGTTCCCCTGCACAGCTGGCTAGTTTAGACTTGATAGGGCTCTGATCAGCTTTGTGGAGTCCCAAGAGAAGGTAGTCTGGGAGAACCCACTTGGGGACTCCTTGAGAGGGAGAGGGAGACCATCTTGCCTCTCCTCCATTTCAGAGTTTCCTTAATCTGTGGTGTTGGCTCATGACTTCCAAATTCTTTTAGACACTCCAATAATTCATATGCAATACAGTCTCATCAGTAACATCTGTCATTATACAAAGCAATTCTCAATGGGTATTTATGCAGCAGGGAATCAGTCATGGAGAATGGATAGAAGTCGAGTTTGTGCTGCTTGAAAGAGAAAGGCACAAGGAGGTTCACATTGTTCCCCAGGGAAGGGGCATTGTTACCTCTGTGGGGTCAATCACATCCTCTCCCATAAATATGGAGGAATTCTCTTTGGCTGCTGGAAGTTTGGGTCAGGCACAATAAGTGGGTCAACTAAGTGTCCACCTATCCTTGAGATTCTTGGTCCATGGCCCAGTTGGCTATGTCATCAATTGACCTTCACCCATTGACTAGACCACACAATTGTAGTAGTCGGCTGTGGATATTTGAAAACTAAGTGCAATGTGGAGGGCCTAGGGAAGAGGTGTCTGAAGTGAATAAATGGTTGGGAAATAACATACCCAGAATTGGCTAATTTAACCTAGTGAAGACAAGACTGAAAGGTAACGATCAGTGATTATTTAAGTAAGGATCTTCACATGTAAGATGGTGAACTTCACTGAAATAGAACAAAATAAGAGAAATTGTGTGCAATCCAAATATGCCAGTGTGCAGTTTGAATGTATTATGTCCCCCAAAATGCCATTATTTTTGATGCAATCTTGTGTGGGCAGACATATTAGTGTTGATTAGACTTTGGAATCCTTTGGGTGTTTCCATGGAGATGTGATTCAATCACCTGTGGACAAGACCTTTGGTTGGATAATTCCATGGAAGTGTTGCCCCACCCATTCAGGGTGGGTCTGAATTAAATTACTGGAGTACTATATAAGCTCAGACAGAAGGAGCAAGCTTGCTACAGCCAAGAGGGACACTTTGAAGAATGCACAGAAGCTGAGAGAGTAGCTGCAGATGAGAGACAGTTTGAAGGTGGCTGTTGAAAGCAGACTTTTGCTCTGGAGAAGCTAAGAGAGGACAAATACCCCAAGAACAACTAAGAGTGACGTTTTTGAGGAACTTTAGCCTAGAGAGGAATGTCCTGGGAGAAAGCCATTTTGAAACCAGAACTTTGGAGCAGACACCAGCCACATGCCTTCCCAACTAACAGAGGTTTTCCGGACACCATTGGCCTTCCTCCAGTGAAGGTACCTGATTGCTGATGTGTTACCTTGGACACTTTATGGCCTTAAGACTATAACGGTATAACCAAATAAACCCCCTTTTATAAAAGCCAACCCATCTCTGGTGTTTTGCATTCCGGCAGCATTAGAAAACTAGAACAGCCAAATTTAGGTGGGGTGTCCTGACATGTCCAACATGTAGTGATTTTATCACATGTAACCTGGCAATACAGGAACATGCCATGTCCGAGATTAATGTAGGATTACTCAAGGCCTGTGCTGATAATTCTCTGCATGGTGAGTTTATACATTGCTGGAAAGCCCTGAGCTGAATGCACCACACAGGCACTCCTCAAACTAATCCATGGTAACCCTCCTTCCTTTAGCGAATACTAGGAGGTTCTAAAGTGATTTTTTTTTTGTTAGTGTGCTATGGCGAAAAGACTGATAGATTAAATAAGTATGCTGACTTAATGGCTAGATTTACTAGTACTACAAATTAGTTTATAAAAATGTAGGCAGAAAGTCAGTTGACAGCCTTTAATACACCTATCAGTCAAATAAATAGAGTTATTTTTTAGGTTGATAATGAGGGACAATGGAGTTGCATTTTTAACTATCAATAGCTGAGGAACAAATGCATTTAAAAGATACGGGATTTTTGTAGGTAGAGAAAGGTAGATAAATGCTGAGAAAGAAGAAAAATAACAAAGAGCCCTTAGTACACTCTACTCTGGGAAAACAAGGATGACAGTTTTTGCGTTGTGTTATGTATGTAAACTGGAGTGATTTTTAAGAATGCAGCCCAGGTGCCACACCCCTTAACACTGCGAGAAGGGGTGGTGCTATCAGTAACATTCGGGTGAGTCAAGCAAATACAAAGAATTCTAAAATCCTGAGTTCAGTTCTTTGGGTTCAAGAAACATAATCCTACTCCTGTTGAGTCCACAAGGGATGGAGATGGGGGTTGGCATGAAGTGGAGGAAGGTGGTGGAGGTTCAAGAATGGCTTCCCTGTTCCACCTTCTGGTCTCTGGATCCCTTCATGGACTCAGGGTCTTAACCTTAGACTCCCAGAGCTGCATTGAGTTTAAGCTGTCAGTCAGTAGAGATCATCCTTCCTTGCACCATCTTACTTGCACACTAACACCCCCACCCTCCAAACATAAAAACACGTAGTACTTTGGCCTTTTTAACCCCTTTCTTATCTACTATCCAGTTGCGAGATCCCTCCTCTTCTCTTACTTCATCTCCAGTATAATATAGCCATCCTCTGCTCCTGGGGGGCTCTGAGGTGGGAGCATGCTTCTCCAGATCCTGACCTCAGAGAATCCCTACTGACACAATTTCTGCTAGTATAACCATAAACCTTGTTGTGCTAAGAGAGTTTCTGCTTCTCCCCCATCCCTGAGGGACAAGACAGAAGCCTTCCTTTTATCCTTTAGCTTCAGGAGGCACAACATTGCAGAAAAGGGAAGGGGAAGAAAAAACTTGCCCTGCCACAAAAGTATTTGAGGTTTCTCATCTTTAGTGCACTTATGCCAAAGCAAACCGAGGACTGATTCAGTGAGCAAAGGTTTGGCGGGGAGGAAGGAAGGGGAAAAGAGAGGGAAGTAGAAAGGGAGAGAAAAGAGGAAAGAAAAGCAAAGAAAGGGAAAAGCAAGAAAAGGAGAGACAGCCTCCTTTCCTGCTATGCCTGCGGAATGAGTCTATGTCACACAAACTGTACCACAGGATGGCAGGAGTTACATAGACCCTCATCTCAGAGCAAAATGCTCCTCTCACAGACTCTGTGTGGCTTGCTTCTTTGCTTCCTTCAGCATCTGCTCAGCTGTCACCTTGCTCAGGAGGTCTTATCTGACTACCCTCCAACCCCTTATGCTGCTTTATTCTTCATATATGTAGCATTTGTCACCACCTGGCACATCGTATATGTGTTTAAGTATACAATATACATATGTACTTATTATATATGTGTATACAGAAAACACTGTGTATGTTTATTGTTTGTTTTCCCCACCCTAAAATACAAGCCTTGTGTGAGCAGGGACTTACTGATTTTGCTCAGTGCTGTCCCCAGAATAGTCCCTGACAACATAGCAGAAGCTCCATAAATATTTGTTGAATAAAATTAGGGATAAGGGTTTCTGTGGAGCTTTACTGAAGGCTCCAGGATTTACTCTGTTGGTTTAAAGCAAATAGGATGGGGACCGAAAATAAACACCAGAACCACTCCAGACATCCCTTGATTTGGAGACTCCCAGAGGCTTCCTAGCAGAGTAGTTTCCTTCATATTGCAATAAATATGGGAAAATCCCTAATACCTGGGATGTGAATGACCAAGGGCTATGGCTTTTCAGAAACTTGAGCCTTTGAAATGGGTAGAGGTTCATGGAGAAAGCTGTTCAAATGCATACAGAGCAAGACGACTTGGAACACTAAAATTGGGGTTCCAACCTTCACCATTCACTCCCAACAGGTAAGTGAGCATCCTGATTTGACTGGCTGCAACTCACCTCATGTCTCTGGAAAATTTAAGCAGAAAAATTCTTGCTAGAAAAGAGCTGTGAGATCCTGGAATAAGGGACAGATGATCCAAGGTAAGACAATGGGGAATTTGAAAGTGGAAGAGTCAATTAATTAAATGAGCAGAATGTCCAGTTGGGGTTTATGTTCATCTATACAACTCCTTGTTTGTTCCATTTATTGTAATTCCCCCCTGACTGCCACAGAGAACTTGCATTTTATCCAAAGTAAATATTTCAGTAGATGAAATCTAAGCAGACAACTTTAGCACTTATAAAGCTGAGTTCTAATGGTTTTCTCCCACATTGGGGTTTGAGACTGTGCTTTGTGGGGGATGGGGTGGGGGTGCGGATTGGGAGTAGCTGTATTTTCAAAGTGAGCAGGATCTCCTTTCTCTAAAGTGGTTTGTCTTTAATGGCTCTACACCTCCAGCCAAATTAGTTTGTCAGGCTGAAAAACAAAAATTTTTCTTGGCAATAATCTTCCCCCTCCCACTAACTAAAAAAAAAAAAACTGATCTTTTCTAACTGTTAATATACTTTTTATGTTTTGTCTGATCATTTGCATACACACCTTTCCCCTCTCACTAGCTCTGGGATGTTCATGTCTTTTCCTTAAACTTGATGGATGTGTGAGGGACACTTGTCAGCTCTGATGAGCTCCTTCTCAGGGCAGTCCCATCAGAGACAGAGGGCTCACCCAAAGCAAAGATGAGTTGAATACCTGGCAAAGGTTAATGGCTTTTCCACAATTGCATGGAACTTTGAATAGGAAGTGAGATACGGTAGGTTAGTATAGGCTGGAGTGAAATAGTGACACATCCCAGAGTAATCTGGGCAGATAATAAAAAATATATTTACAGCCTCCCCCTCCTCAGCCCCGAGGATGGGGGAAGGTGCGGATGTGTTGGACTTCCTCACCTGGACTGGTGTTGATGTTATCACAAACATTGGGACTTGCGGTTTGATGTGCTGAGCCCTCGATCCTGGGACATGCCCTTATGAAGCTTGTTACTGCAAAGGAGAGGCTAAACTTGCATATAATTGTGCCTAAGAGTCTCCCCTTGAGTACCTCTTTGTTGCTCAGATGTGGCCCTCTCTCTCTCTAACTGAGCCACCTCGACAGGTGAACTCGCTGCCCTCCCCCCTATGTGGGACCCGACTCCCAGGGGTGTAAATCTCCCTGGCAATGCAGGATATGACTCCCGGAGATGAATCTGGACCTGGCATCATGGGACTGAGAGTATCTTCTTGGTCAAAAGGGGGATGCAAAATGAGACAAAATAGTTTCAGTGGCTGAGAGATTTCAAATGGAGTCAAGAGGTCACTCTGGTGGACATTCTTATGCACTATATAGATAACACCTCTTAGGTTTTAATGTATTGGAATAGCTAGAAGTAAATACCTGAAACTACAAAACTCCAACCTAGCAGTCTGGACTCCTGAAGACAATTATATAAGAATGTAGATTACAAGGGGTGACAGTGTGATTGTGAAGACCTTGTGGATCACACCCCCTTTCTCTAGTGTATGGATGATTAGAAAAATGGGGATAAAAACTAAAGGACAAATGGGGTGGGATGGGGGGGATGATTTGGTTGTTCTCTTTTCACTTTTATTTTTTATTCTTGTTCTGGTTCTTTCTGATGTAAGGAAAATGTTCAGAGATAGATTGTGGTGATGAACGCACAGCTATGTTATCATACTGTGGACAGTGGATTGTATACCATGGATGACTGTATGGTGTGTGAATGTATTTCAATAAAACTGAATTTAATAAAAAAATAAAAAAATAAATAGAATTTCACAACCAAAAAAAAAAAAAAAAAAGATTAATGGCTTTAGCAATGGCTTCATTGTTTTGTTATTATTATTTTTTTTAATTTACCCTTGCTATGGTGTTAAGAAGTAAAAGTCACATTTCTGTGCAAATCCAGAGCATCCTCTTTGTGCAAACCAGATGATCACTGGACTGAGCTTTTCTGTCATTGTTTCTCCACGAAGTTTGAGTTAGGACCCTTCCCTGAGCACCTGCTCTGTGCTCAGGACTCTGCTCTACAAGAATGACAGGGACTCAGAGGATGAAAAGATGAGGCACGACCCTTGGTTTTCCTCAGTGGCTTCTGTCCAGAGGGACTGCTCATGTGTGTCCTAAAATTCTTGCTCCCTCCAATCCACTCTCCACACAACAGCCTGAATAGCCTTCCGAAAATGATCAGATGGGGGTCATTATCCTGCCGGAGACCCTTCAGCATCTTCCTGTGTGTATCTTGGGGGTAAAGATATTTTTAATATTACTTATCCTCTGCCTACCTTTCTGGCTCCATTCCTCACTTCTCACTGAGAGCCCAGCTGGGGGAAACATTTTGCCTCCCTCAAATATACCTCTACCCTTGCTCCCAGGCACTCCACCTTTCACCTCTGAGCCTTTGCACACGCTCACATTCCCAACTTCCTGCCTTCTTTGCCCCTCATTTCTTGAGAAACCCCTATTCATCCTTCAGGTCTCCAGATCAGGTTAGGTCCTGTTCTTTATGCTCCTACACAAGAGTGTTCAACTCAAATATATTTGGGTGCAGGACAGGGTGAAACTAGCCCTACATGATACAATCAGGAGTGGTGGGGAGTGTGGCGAATTGGAGTGTCCATGTTCCTGTAGAGGGGCAGCTGCTTCTCAGCTCCAGACAAGTGTTGTCATTTGGGAATGCAGACCCACTCTCACCATCTTTTCTGATCTATAAAGAGAAGTTGGACATCCAGTTTTTTAATGGGCATGGTCCTGCTATTAAACGTCCTGGGCTGTGTAGGCCCAGATGTGGCTTGTGGACCACCAGGTGAGACTCCTGTTTTATTGTCCTCTCTGCTGGGCTACAAGACTACGGAGACAGGCAGGATGTCTCATTCATTGTTCTACAGCATTTACAATGCCTAGCATGGGGTCTAGCACCTAGTAGGTACTCAAAAAATTTGGGCTGAGTGAATAAATGGTTAAGCTGAAATGCCAGACCTGGTCTATTTTGTAAGCTGCTGCTTCTCAAATCACCAAGATCCTATTCTGTGGGATCTGCCTGGAGTGAGTTGGGAGAATGAATTTAGAGGATTGTATCCTCTTCCTTGATCAGTTTAGATTTTTCCAGAATCAATTGCCAAAGAGAGAGATAAGTAGTTTCAGAGACAGGAGAACGGAACTCAAGGTGGGCTGTTGGTAGGCAGGAGAAGGAACCCATGGATCTTCCTGGAATTTCTTCTCCTGGATGTGAACTTTAAGGTATCTCAATATGGATGAAGGCATGGCCACCTCAGTGGTAAGGGGAAGATGTTGTCTTGCACGGACATGCTGGAGTTTAGCTCCCTGGAGGAGACTTCACTTTGAAGATGAGAAAACCATCCCTTGTAAACAAGATTCTTTAGTTACAAGCTACTTTTTTTTTTTTAATTCCAAGACCTTTGGCACAGCCTTGTTTAAATGTCCCAGCCTGGTCTGGAAGGGGAGACATTAGAATAAGATCATTAAATGGGGAGCAGCGACCCCAAGAGGCCACACACTGGCAGCACAGTAATGGAAAGTGCATCTAGACCGCGGTCTCTGGTGCTTGTTAGAAATGCAGGTGCCTCCTGCCCTCCCCCAAACTTGGCAAACCAGACTCTGGGAGCAAGGCTCCGGGTATCTGCCTCTAAGAAATATTGCTTAAAGAGAAGCGTAAGGGGAGAGGGATCGTTTTCCTTCCTCCTTGGTTACCTTGCAAGACTGGGGCTTGATTTTGTTAAGAAATGTGGCAGTTTCCTTTCTGCAGCACAGGAATTGTTTATTTCCTGTTTCTGTGTCCTTTACACAGTGTGATCTAATAAAGGTGACCTTTGCTCACAGCCTCCACTTCAGCTCTGTTGCTCACTTGCCTTCCACCTGAGACTTTGCTGGGTTTATTTTAGTTATTTTACCTCCCCCTGTACTTCATGGTCATCTCTCTTCCTGTTTTCCTAGTAGTCAACTACAGGAATGGACTGTTGAAGAGAATAAAAAGGGATATGTAATGACACTCAGCAGGGAAGCAGGTCTTTTCTAAATAAGCAACCTCATTGTTTTCCTGCTCTGTGGTTGTGTTGACAGTGTGGGAGGCTGACCAGCTCAGTTGACTCAGAAACAGAAAGGAAAATCAGGGTTCTGGAGGCTGGGGAGTTGGCTCAGTCACTGACTCACTGCGTGGTCTGCGGTGAAGTCATCGGTCTCCCACTCCCCAGCTCCCCCAAAGAGAAAGAAACAGCATTACACAACTCCGTAAGTTGAGGATGATAGAATCGCAAATTCTGGTTATTTACAAGCAGTTTGCAAGTTCCAAAATATGGTGTGTCTGCTATTTGGGAATAGAAGAAAGGAAGGGGGCTCTAGTCAGTTGCTGAGTGACAGAGGATATATCCCAGAGTTAGGAGACCAGGTTTTCAGTTCTGGATTTACCTTTTGCTTAACAGTGTGAGTCTGAGCAAGTCACCTGATCTCAGGCAAGTCATGTGACCTTGTCAACCCTCAGGTTCCTCCCTGCGAGATGGGGAGTGGTCAAAGTGATCTCTAAGGTCCTCTGATGGCTCTAGTTGTGCCCATGAGTTAATTGAGAGGGAAACTACCTTTGCTCAGAATTACCATTTATTGCTCTGACTTCCTTCAAGCGCCTGTCAGGGGGCTGTGGTCTCTCAGCACATAACATGGAACAGAATATGCTGGAATAGGACCTTCTGTGTACTCTCACATTTAATTTGAAATTAGAACTGTATGAGACTGTAAAGCAAGTGTTAAGAAGTGTAATAAAGTCCTCACTTTTCCTAGTGAGAAAAGATGTTTTGACATCTTTTCTTGGGAATAGCAACCAAATTCTTTAAAAACAATGTTTTTGGTGCTCCTGATTTTTGGGGCCCCAGATGTGTATTTATTCTGCCTCCTGGTTACCCCAGAACTGGACAGAGACTCCTATCTCTGCAGGGGCCCTGCTGGTAATTGAGCCTCCACCACAAAGAGGAGATAATGCTTTGCACAGAGAAGAGGAATTTGGGTTGCAGGCAGTGGAGGAGAAAGGAATCCTGAGAAAAAACTATGAGGGAAAATACTAAATAAACTGAACCCAACTGTCCCATCCCAGGTTCAGACTCTCTGGTCCCTGTTTTGTTCCAGACAGCTGGGAAGCAATTGGTGTCTGCCTTATGGGCTCTCTTACCCCTACCCCAAATCCAAGCTGACTGATTAAAAAGATTATCTGAATTGTTATAAGACAAGCTCTGCTTGTCATCTTATTTGAGCCCCTTGACAAGGTCTTTCAGGATAAGGGGCTGCCAGGGGTACACAGCACAGGAGAAGAGGGGCTCTGTTGATTCTGTTGAGGCCTGCACTTCCAGGATGGGGCCTCAGGTGGCCTTTCCTCTTCCTATAGCCTTGTTTTCCTCTTTCTTTGGAAGTCTGTCCCCACCTGAACAAAGATCCTCACTTCTGGGCTGGGGGGCTATCCTTTCCTCCGAAGCAGAAAGTAAGCAGTAGCTCAGTCATCTGCCAAGATCAAGCCTTGTTGCAAATAGATAAGTGGCCCATCCCTTCATTACAAGCCTGAGTTTCTGCTGTGGACAAATGGCCAGATGGTGTATCCCAAGGGCCTGACTTGTGGGATATCGATTATCTGCAAAATCTGGGCTGTTGATTGGGGTCAGAGAATGTGATAGGGACCTGGTCATGTAGGGCTTTCTTGGAATGTGTCTTACAGGGTTTTTAAACTAAAAAGTTTTAAATAGAGGGAGTGAAAGATCAGATTTTCATTTTGGAAAGCTTATTTAGTGATGAGAACAGATTACAGGGCAGCAAAGTGGTCCAGGGGAGGACAGGTGTAGTGCTGGTGGGAATGGAGAGAGGTACAGATTTCTGACATTTGGGAGACAGAATTGGCTGGTCATGATTTATTTATTTATTTATTTATTTATTTATTTATTTATTTATTTATTGAAATAAATTAAAACTTACAGGAACAGTTGCAAAAATAATACAAACCCCATACACAGAACTCCAGCATACCCCAACCTCCCTCCACCAATACCCCGATCTACCAACTTCAATATTTTGTCACTTTACCATTTGTTTCTTTCCCTCTCTCCCTTCCTCACTCCCTCCCTATCATCCATCATCTATTGCTGTCTTCTGATCATATGAGAGCAAGTTGCACACATCCTTGAACAAATAATACAATTCACATATACATTTCCTATGAACAAGAATATTCATTTATGTAATCACATTAAGTGTAGTTAAGAAGTTCAAGAAATTTAGCATTGATATAAAGCTTACATTCTATATTTCATTTTTTTCCTGATGTCCCAATTGTGTCCTTTTGAGCCTTTTCTCCTCTATTCTTAGATCCCGTCCAGGATCATCTATGGCATTCAATTGTCATTATCTATTTAGACTGTCTTTTTTTTTTCAATTGTGAAAACATATCTACAGCATAAGTCTTCCCATTCCAACCCCTCCCAAGCATTCCATTTAGTGGGATTAATCACATTCACAATGTTGCATTGCCATCACCTTCCCACCATCCCTTACTAGAAATTTCCCTTCACCCCAAACAGAAACCCTACACTCATTTCTTAACTACCCATTGCCCCTTCCCCCATTTCTCATAACCCATACTCTATTTTTCATCTCTATGATCATATTCTCTGATACTTACTTTGTGTTTACTGTGGGGCTTAAATTTAACATCTTAAGTCTATAACAATCTTGTTTTCTTTGATACCAACTTAACTTCAACAGGACACATAAACTATGTCCCTATACTCCACCATTCCCCCACCTTTATGTAGTTCTTGTCAAAAATTACATATTTTACATTGAGTCCAAAACCACTGATTTATCATTACACTTTATGTATTTTAGATCCTGTAGGAAGTAAATAGTGGAGTTACAAATCAAAAATACAGTAGTATTGGTATTTATATTTACCATGTGATCTTTACTGGAAATCTTTATTTCTTCATGTGGTTTCAATCAATTGTTTAGTGTCCCTTCCTTTCTGCCTGCTCAATTCCCTTTAGCATTTCTTATAGGACTGATTCACTGGTGATGAAGTCCCTCGGCTTTTGATTATCCGGGAATGTTTTCATCTCCCCCTCATTTTTACCTTCCAGGTGTTTGTGAATTTTCTAAATCTCTGATGGTTATTGACTTCCATTTGTATTCCACTGTGGTCAGAGAATGTGCTTTGAATAATTTCTATTTTTTTAAATTTATTGAGGCTTGTTTTATGTCCCAGCCTATGGTCTATTCTGGAGAAAGTCCTGTGATCACTAGAGAAGAATGTGTATCCTGGTGATTTGGGATATATATATATATATATATATATATATATATATATATATATGTTAAATTTCTCTGTATCTCTCTCTCCTTTCTTTGTTTCTCTCTCGGTAGGGCTCCCTTTAGTGTCTGAAGTAGGGCAGGTCTTCTATTAGCAAAATCTCTCAGCATTTGTTTGTCTGTGAAAAATTTAAGCTCCCCCTCAAATTTGAAAGAGAGTTTTGCTGGATAAAGTATTCTTGGTTGGAAATTTTTCTCTCTCAGAATTTTAAATATGTCATTCCACTGCCTTCTCGCCTCCGTGGTAGCCACCGGGTAGTCACTACTTAGTCTTATGTTGTTTCCTTTGTATGTGGTGAATTGCTCTTCTCTTGTTGCTTTCAGAACTTGCTCCTTCTCTTCAGTATTTGACAGTCTGATCAGAATATGTCTTGGAGGGGGTTTATTTGGTTTTATTCCATTTGGAGTTTGCTGGGCATTTATGCTTTGTATATTTATATTGTGTAGAAGGTTTGGGGAGTTTTCCCCAACAATTTCTTTGAATACTCTTTCTAGACCTTTATCCTTCTCTTCCCCTTCTGGGACACCAATGAGTCTTATATTTGGATGTTTTATTTTATTTATCATATCCCTGAGATCCATTCCAATTTTTTCAATTTTTTCTCCATTCTTTCTTTTGTTCTTTCATTTTCTGTTCTGTGGTTCTCAAGGTCACTGAGTCATTCTTCAGCTTCCTCTAGTCTTGTACTATGAGTATCCAGAATCTTTTTAATTTGGTCAACAGTTTTTTTTTTTTTTCCATAAGATCATCTATTTGTTTATTTACTCTTGCAATTTCTTTTTTATGCTCTTCTAGGGTCTTCTTCATGTCCTCTGTATCCTGTGCCATGCTCTTCTTCATGTCCTTTATATCTTGTGCCATGCTCTCATTGTTTGCCTTTAGTTCTTTGATTAATTGCTCCTCTGATCTTTTGATTTGGGTGTTTGGGTTTGGATTATTCCTTATCGTCTGGTTTTTTCATATGCTTTAAAATTTTCTGTTGTTTTTGGGCTCTTGGCATTTGCTTTACTTGATAGTGTTCTTTTAGAATATGGTGGATTATTCAAACCCCAATCTCTAATTTTTCAGATCTTTAGCTTGGTGGAGTACCCTTTCTCTAACTAATCAGCAGATGGCATCCATGAGTAACCTATTCCCCTCAAGTCAGTTCTCCCCAACTTTGTCTTTGTGGTGTGTGGGGGTCTGGTTCTTGTGGGGTCCAATTGGTGCAGCAATGCACCAGCTGGACAAGGTCTGCTAATCCACAGGGACTGTGCACTTGGTGAAACCAGGAGTCTGTGTTCTGAAACGAGTGAGTAAGCCTGCTGAATGTCCAGCAGCCACGCTGTGGTATGGGGAAACCGTGGGTTTGGGTGTGTTGCTGGTGCTGTCTGCCCTGAATGTGGGGTGTGTGTCTGAGCAGTTAGGGAGGGAGGGCAGCTTTAATAATCAAACCTCCCAGGTGTTCCTGGAGATTAAAGGCTGTTGCAAGAGTCTAAACCTTCATTTCAGTTTCACCACAGATTGTCTCTGCTGCTGACCTACAAGTCCTTAGTATTGGCGTAGGTTCCCTGGGATTTCCGAGTGGGTCCCTCTTCCCAGCCATGCCCTTCCAGGGCCTCTGCTGGGGGAAGGCTGTGCTACGTCACAAGTGTGCGCCATCCCTCAAGGGAAGCCCTGGGCTGCCGGGCTGTGCAGGGGTGTTCCCAGCCTGCTGTAAAGATGGCTGAATGGGACATGTTAACATCCCCCTTTTTGCACAGTTCTGCCTACCCAGCTCCAGGACAACCAGCTGTGGGCGCGCAAAAGGCCACTGTCCACGCCCAATATTGTGGTGTGTGGGTGGTGTTGCAGGAAACACTTCCTGGTATGGCTCTGGTCCATGACTCCGGCACTGGCCAGGAGCGTTTCCAGCCCTCTGTGAAGATGGCTGCAAGGGGTGTGGGTTTTTTCTCCTTTTGGCTCACCTCTGCCCTCCTCACTCTGAGACAATTAGCAGTGGGTCCACGAAAGGCTATTTTCCACGCCAGATAATGAGGCGTTCGCACAGGCCGTTCCCGTCGTACTTCGCTGCATGGTTCTAGCTGCCGTATCTGCAGCCACTTTTGGGTTTTTTTTTTAAAAGAACTAGTCCACCTCCAAATGCCAACCCACGGTTTCCCCATACCACAGAGTGGCCGCCGGACATTCAGCAGGCTTACTCACTCGTTTCAGAACGCAGACTCCTGGTTTCACCAAGTGCACAGTCCCTGTGGATTTAGCAGACCTTGTCCAGCTGGTGCATTGCTAGAACTGGTGTTCTGGGTCTCTCTCTGGCTTTTATCTAGTATTTTTCATGGAGGTGTTTTTTTGCCCTGTCTCTCCTAGCCACCATCATAGGTTCTCCCTGGTCATGATTTATTGAATGCTGAGTGCTGGAGGTAAAGAAGAGGGAGGAGTCAAGGTTTTTGTTGGACAAATGAGTTGATACTGAAACCTTTGAAATTGGGAACACAGGTGGAGGAATTGTTTTTTTTTGGGGGGGGGCATTGAAATGATAAACATAATTTTGGATATATGGATTCTGAGGTGTCCACAGGATAGTCAAATACAGATGTTTATTAGTTTCATACACTTGTCTGGAATTCAGGAGAGAGATTGGAGCTGGAGAAAAACATGGGGATAGTTGGGATTATCCAGGGAGGGGGTGCAGAGCAACCAGAACAGAGGTCCTAGGACTACACACCAAGGAACACTTAAGTTTAAAAGGATGGATTCAGGAAGGGGGACATGCAAGGGAAGCTGAGAAGGAGGGGTCAGAAGGAGGAAAAGAATTAGGAGATCCTAAAAAAAGGGAGGATTCAGTCATGTCAAATGCAGCTAAAAGTACAAGAATGATAAAAATGGACAAAAGATCATTGGATTTAGCAACGGGGGGGTTGTTGAGGGCAATTTTAGAGGTGTAGTGGAGATGAATTTTAGAGGTGCAGGATGAATGATGAATAAGTGGGAGGAGAGAAAGCAAAGGGATGGCTGTGAAGAAGAAGAGAGAGAGGGATAGCTGGAAAGAGGCTGCGGAATCAAAGGATGTTTTTCTGTTGCTTTGTTGTATTTTGTATTTAAGGTGCGAGCTCAGAATAGCAGTATAAAAGATAAAAAAGAAAAATATCCATCATATATGTGCAACATGTATGCATCTCAAAAGCATCATGCTAAATGAAGGAAGCCATATGCAAAAACTTCATACTGTTGGACTCCATTCATGTAAAATTCTGGAAAAGGCAAAACTATAGTGACAGAAAGCAGATCAGTGTTTGCCATGGGGCCTGAGGGGTAGGCACAGGGGATTGACTGACAATGGGCACACAGGAGCTATTTGGGGTGATGGAAACACTCAGTGCAGGCAGTCCTCACTTTGCATGATTCCTACTTGAATGGATTTTAGTTTAGTTCAGTAACAAGAGTCCCTCAACCACGTGGTTCAAATTTCAGTGACTACAGTCTATTAGCTATGAGTATTTGCACAAAGTATAAACTTTGTAGCCAGTTCTTCAGTTCACAGATCACTGTGGATAATGTGTTCCATCAACAGTGACCTCCTGATATTTCTTTCAAAGTCTGTTGGTTATTGGCCATTGCATATCTGTTATTCAGTTCAAGCACAGACAGTGTTTAGTTATATTGCTCCTTGTCTCTCAGTGATAAACCCAAGTGAAAGTTTACAAAAATGGATAATCAAAAGATAATTGACCAACAAAAGTCTAAAAGACTTTTTAATTTAGTTTTAACTCTTTGACTCCTCAAATCACAATTTGCAATAGTTATTGAGTACTTACTATGGACCAGGTACTTGCTAAGGGCTTTTTAGACTTCATCTCATTCAATCCTAACTAAAATCACATTATTCCCATTTTGCAAATAAGATTCAGGTTAATTAATTTGCCCAAGGTCATACGGTTAGAGAGATGCAAAGACTAGATTTAAATCCAGATCTATGAAGACAGTACTTTTACCTGTATTATCTCATTATTATTACCATTAAATTGTTAATAAACATGATTTCCTATACAAGAAGTCTAGGAACCATGAGTTCTCTTCCCTAAGGTTTCTGTCATTGGGGTTTGAAGGGACTTCCCTGAGGCTCATCAGGTGGCAACAGGGAGGCTGAGGAAACCTTGGGTGACCTGAGCATTGCAGGTCGGATATGGGACTCTGGGCAGGAGGGGAATGAAGCAGCCTTTGATGACTAAGGGACAGGGGCTTTGTTGATGGGAAATGATCATATAATGTGCCTCTACACTGTGGGCTTATACCTGGCTTCACTTGGTTGACACCTGGGCAGGTGAGGGCAGGATGTCCACTTAACGGTTAGGTCAGGTTGATTTTCTTTCGGCAAGCCCTATTTGGATCAAGTCGATGTTACATTTGCTGATCTTGAGACAAGATGTTACTGGCCATAAAGCATTAGAGTTAAAAGCCTGGTGGTGAAGAACATGGACTTTGGAGTCAGGCACACCTGGGGTTGAATCCTGGCCTTGCCACATAACTGTGTGACCTTGAGCAAGTCATTTAACCTCAATTTTCACATTTGTATAAAGGAGATAAGAAAACCTACCACCTAAACCTGTTGTAATTATTAAGAAGCTTATGTATGTAAAACAGTTAGCACATTGCATAGCACATAGTAAGTCCTCAGTAAATGGTAGCTGTTGTTATTACTGTGGCCAAGTTGAAAAAGGGATCTTATTTCCTGTTTTCTTTCTATTTGATTGTTCTTTCACAAATTTCACAGTAAATCCAAAGATACTTGATTCTTACCTTTATCCACATATCAAAATCCTACTTACCTTTTAAAGTACAACTGATGTTAACTTCTCTGTGATTCAAGTCCTCCTTCCTTAGCCTGTTTTTATATTATATTATTTTATTTTATAGTTTTACTTTTATTATGACAATTCACAGACTGGGATACATGTTAAGCTTCAAGGGGCATATTGCGTGTCCTTGGAGAAAGTCCTGGTTATAGCATCTTTTATTTTTTTAATCAATAATATAAAGAACTAAACTGAAAGTGTACATCCTGAGTTTGTCAATACCAGTGTGAATCAAATAGGTTCCTCACAATTTGGAAGGGGTAATCAATAAAACAACAGAAAAAAACTAGAAAGTGGAGGAAATGCCAGATGGTAAACCTAAGGACAACTCCCTAGACTGCAAGCTATGAAGTTAGAGAATAACAGGGAACAGTTGTGGTTTAAATAGGGGTCAACAGTTTAAAGCTGTTTTTGAAACTTGCAGAATACAGGGCAGGACTGAAAATGAATGAAATAATAAACATTCAGATCTTTGGCGTGTGTGAATATGGGTTAATGCCAAATTATTAATGGGAATGTTCTAAACATTGAAGAATATTAATATGTCAGATAAAGCCAAGAAAAGAACAGCAAAGTGAGAAAGAAAATCTGAAAAACAAGAGGAGAATGAGACAAACAGAGAAAAGAAGAGAGACGTGCATTTTAGATGCTACATAAAGAATTTCTCAATAGAAAAGCAAAAAGTTTGTGAAATGAAACCGTCTCCTTGGATGCTTTGAAGGCCACATTCAAAGTTAAGGATGGATGTGAAAGCACCTTCTGCAGTTTCTTCAATTGCTGTGATTCGATGATATTTCACTTTCTAACTTGTGCCCAAACACACTATACGTTTCTAAAACTCAAAACCTTAAAAGTTGTAGCTTGAATGCAGCCAGTCCATTCTAAAGAGGAATCGAATCAGATTTCTGGCTTTCTCAGCCTCAGATTCACTCAATTACATTTGTCAAGCAGCCAACCAGACTCAGTAAGAATGGAAACAATGGGTCAGCTGAAATAGCAACAAGGGCTTCTCTGACCAATTTGTACTTTGTATCAGTTTCCAGATGACCAGGAGTGCAATCTGTACACAACTGGACAACGCTGAGCTTGTTATTCTGTTGTTCTTTACAGAAGAAGCCCAAGGATGTACCGTTCACCTGAAAGTTTTATATTGCCTGGTCTTTGGTGTTTATCTGTGTTCAGTGAGTATCCTGGCCTGGACATCGTGGCAGTTAACCGTGTGCGAGGAATGGAACCTGGTTCGGTCTGAAACATTAAGGAATCAATATTTCCTGCCAAGAATGGCTTCTGCTTCCTAGGAGGGGAAGGCATGACTGACTAGGATACCTTGGAAGGAAATTTTATAGAATGGAAATTCTAGGATTGGATTCCAAGCCCACTGCTTGTCCAATTAGAATAGATGGAGCCACAATACATGCTCATTAAGTAACCTAACTTGTTATTTTCAACAGGATCCCTTACAGCGCAATAAAACAACCAGAGAAACTGTGCTTCTGAAAAAATGTGTTTCCAGGTGTAAGTTGTTGCCACATGAAACCCTCCCTGATACTAACTGAAAAATAATCTGTAATCTCATTTCATAAAGTTGTATTTTAAAAAATTTTATTTTCCTGTCTTCAGAATCTTCTATTTTCCTGCTATCAGCCTCAGGGATCACTCCTCCTTCTTTGTTCTCTTCATCTAGCTACCCCCCTCCCCCAGCCCCTCTCATAGCTCTGTAAATGTTAATTTCCTTTCCCACCCAGCTCCATGCTTTCATTCTGCCTCAGTTAACAGTCTGAATTTCCTCTGGTGGTCTTATTACCTCCCAAATAAAGCACCCCATTGCACTAATATGCAAGTTTAAAATGATTTGGAAACCTGAGCTTGTTTTTCACAAGCACAAGATGCCTGTTGAAATAAGTGTGAGATTGGGGCTTTTCCATGAATTCCTTTTATTAAGTGATTAGACTGAATTTTACTTCCTGCCTAAGGTCAAGGTCGAAGAACTTCTCTGTATGTCATTTAACCATCTCTGTTTTTCTACTTAATCTGAAAATAATAGCCCATCCCTAACGTTTTTTCTCTGTCTCTCTCTGGTATCTATTTGCAGATCAATCCCTCTTGCTTCCCATTTGCCTGGTGACTTACTTGGCTCTGTGTGGTGGTGGTAAAAGCTATTTTCCTAAGGAGAAACGCAGCAGCACAGAGCAGTGGCAGAGCAGCCTAATTTAGACTTTGTTTATTGACCATACCATTTGGTTTCTAGGAAGATCTGATGATCAGTATTCAGGTCATTCTCTGAGATGCATCATCACTGAGTCAATGGTTTCATAGAACAAGAAAAATAGAAGGGAAACCAGTTCCTTCTCACTGAGCTTACCAGAGTGGGATCTTAGCAAGCTGCTTAGAACTAAGAAGACTGAGTTTCCTTATCTGTAAAATGGAGGCAATAATATTACTTATGCCATGTGAAGATTATATAAGACAATGTGTATAAAGTGGTTAGCCCAGTGCCTGAGAGGTCAGCACAGAATAGCCTGTAAGCAGAAAAACTCAAGCCAGGCTGTCTGTCTCTCAATCCTCACTCAGTCGCTTACTGTCTGTGTGACTTTGGGCAAGTCAGGTAAGTTTGTGCCTCAGTTTACAAATATGTAAAATGGGGTAATGATCACATGTACTTCATAGTGTTGTAGTGAGAATTAAACGCATCGATGGAAACTAATCAGAACAGTGCCTGGCACATAACAAGTGCTATAAAAGTGCTATTATTATCAGAAAATACTGGTATTGTTCCAGCTATTGAAATAAGTTGTGGATTTGAAAAAATTGTCCTGAAAAGCTGATAAAGTTGATGTCAAGCAGTAAATGTTTTACCTTTTGTCATGCATGAACTAAGACCTTTTTCCTCCCTTCCTTCCTGCCTTCCTTCCTTCCTTCCTTCCTCCTTCCCTCCCTCCCCCTCTCTTTCTTTCTTTCTCCCTTCCTCCCTCCCTTCCTCTCCCTCTCTCTTTTTTCTTTCTTTCCTTCTCCCTCACTCCCTCCCTCCCCCCCCTCCTTCCTTTGACAAAAGGAAACAGAAAGTTCAGAGATGATATTGACTTGGGAAGCCCATCCGAAAAAGGGAGTAATCCAGGTGACCTGGTTTTCTTCACATTCCTCAGGAAGCTCATTGGCCCCAGGAAGACCTACAGAGCAGCTGAATCTGACCTCATAATTAAATGAAGCTGCTTTTTAAACCTGGAAAGACAAAGGTTAAAGGCGCAATCATGAGGGGTGATTATTCCGCTGCAGGGATAAAATTTAATATAACTGGAGGTCACTGGAGACAGTCTCCAATATACTAAATAACAAATTAATATTTGGATTTATTTTAAAAAGGGAGGGTGATCAGTTCAAAGCATGGTGGGGAATTATATGGTGAGGCCAGAACAGTACATGAGGAGACAGCTGATAAGGTTTGAAAGATAATACATAACTACCTTATGTCCCTTAAGGACTTTGCTAAAGCTCATCTGTGCCAATGTTTTGTTTTTCCTTATGTTTTAAACCCTTGGTAGAACCTATAACTATTGTTAAGTGCAAGATGCATCAACCATTTGATAAACATGAAAAATAAAAAGCGATTTTCCTAAACCTGTCTGTGCCTCGTGTACCTTTTTAAAATGTGCATCTGAAAGAACTATCTTATAGAATGGTCTGGTGTAGACACTGAATTAAGAGTCTTTGGGGTTCAGTGACCTTGAGCAAATCACTTCTCTAAATTATTTTTTTTTTTATTTTTTTGGAGAAGTTGTGGGTTTACAGAACAATCATGCATAAAATACAGGATTCCCATAAACGACCCAACCACCAACACCTTGCATTGGTATGGAACATTTGTTATAACTGATGATAGCATATTTGTATAACTGTATTATTAGTTAAAGTCCATGGTTTAACTTAGGATTCACTGTGTGTGGTGAGTTCCACTGATTTTAAAAAAATTTGTATTCTGTTACCATATATAAAATCTAACATTTCTCCTTTTAATCATATTCACATATATATTTCAGTCTTGTTAATTGCGTCCACTGTGTTGTGCTACCATCACCATCATCCTATTACTTAAACATTTCTGTCATTCCAAATAAGAACACTGTACATTTTAAGCCTTAACTTCCTATTCCCTATCCTCACCCCATCCCCTGGTAACCTATATTCTAGATTGTGACTTTATGAGTTTGCTTATTCTAATTGTTGTAAAACAGTGAGATCATATAATATTTGTCCTTTTCTTTCTGGCTTATTTCACTCAACACAGTGTCTTCAAGGTGCAGCCAAGTTGTCGCATGTGTCAGGACTTCACTCCTTTTCATGGCTGAACAATATTCCGTTGTATGTGTATACCACATTTTGTTTATCCATTTGTCAGTTGATGGGCATTTGGGTTGCTTCCATCTTCCCACAACTGTGAATAATGGCAGTATGAACACTAGTGTGCAAATATTGGTTCGAGTCTCTGATTTCAATTCTCTTACCTAGTATTGGGATTGGTGGGTCATATGGTAATTCTATACTTTTTTCTGAAGAACTGCCAAACTGTCTTCCACAGTGGCTACATCAGTTTGCATTCCCACCAGCACAGAATAAGTGTTCCTGTTTCTCCACATTCTCTTCAACACTTAAGATTTTTCATTTTTTTAAATAGCAGCCGTTCTAGTGGGTCTCGTAGTTTTGATTTGCGTTTCCCTGATGGCTCATGATGTTGAGCCTGTGCTTTCTGGACATTTATATATCTTCTTTGGAGAGATGTCTGTTCAAGTCTTTTGCCCATTTTAATTGTGTTGTTTGTCTTTTTTGTTAAGTTGAAGGATTTCTTTATATATTCTGAATATTAATCATTTATAAGATATGTGGTTTCCAAATATTTTCTCCCATTGTGTAGGTTGTCATTTTACTTTCATGATAAAGTCCTTTGAGGAACAAAAGGTTTTAATTTTGGTGAGGTTCCATTTATCTATTTTTTCTTTTGTTGCTTGTGCTTTGGGTATAAAGTCTAAGAAACCATTGGCCTAACACAAGATCCTGAAGATCCTTCCCTATGTTTTCTTCTAGGCATTTGGTAGCTCTAGCTCTTTTACTAGGGTCTTTGTTCCATTTTGAGTTGATTTTTGTATATGGTGTGAAGTAGGGGTCCTCCTTTTTTGATGAATAGAAATCCAGTTTTCCCAGCACCATTTGTTGAAGAAATTATTCTTTTCCCAGTTTGGTGGTCTTTGGCACCTTGTCAAAAATCAGTTGCCCAGAAATGTGAGGGTTGATTTCTGAACTCTCTGAAATTGGTCTATTTGTCTGCCCTTCTGCCAGGACCAAGTTGTTTGATTACTGTGGCTTTGTAACAAGTTTTAAGATTGGGAAGTGTGAGTACTCCAGTTTCATTCTTCTTTTTCAAGTGGCTTTATCTATTCAAGGCCCCTTACCTTTCCATATAAATCTGATGATTGGCTTTTCCATTTCTGCAAAGAACTTTGTTGGAATTTTAATTGAGATTGCACTGAATCTATAAATTACTTTGGGTAGTATTGACATCTTAATGATATTTAGTCATCCAATCTATGAACACAGAATGTCCTTCCATTTATTTTGGTCTTCTTTAATTTCTTTTAGTAATGTTTTTTAGTTTTCTGTGTACAAGTCCTTTACATCCTTGGTTAGATTTATTCCTAGATATTTGATTCTTCTAGTTGCTATTGTGAATGGGTTTTTTCTTGATTTCTTCTTCTGATTGTTTATTGCTAGTGTATGAAACACTACTGATTTTTGTGTGTTGATCTGGTACCCCACTACTTTGTTGAACTCATTTATTAGCCCTAGCAGCTTTGTTGAGGGGTTTTCAGTATTTTCTGTATATAGGATCATATCGTCTGCAAATAGGGAAAGCTTTACTTCTTCCTTTCCAATTTTGATACCTTTTATTTCTTTTTCTTGCCTAATTGTCCTGGCAAATCTACTTTTATGTTTATTTTCTTTCTTGCATTGTACCTTATTGAGTGACTTCTCACTTATATCTGGATATATTTTTCATCTATTTACTTGTGGTTACCATGGGAAAATTTAACATCCTAAATATATAACAACCATATTTGGTTTGATACCAACTTAACTTCAATATCATGCACATATACTTTTCCTGTACTCCTCTGTCCCCCACCACTTTTTTTGTACTTGTTACCACTTATGTCTTTGTACATTGTATGTCCAAAAACATTGATTTATCATTGCTTTTTATGCATTTGCATTTTAACACCTGTAGGAAGGAAGAAGTGGAGTTACATACCAAGCAATAAAATACGATAGTAGCATTTATAATTACCCAAAAAGTTACCTTTACTGCAGATCTTTGTTTCGTTATGCTGTGTAGTGCCGTTTTGTGTAATGTCCTTTCATTTCATTCTGAAGAACTCCCTTTAACATTGTTTGTAGGGCCTGTCTGGTGGTGATAAACTCCCTCAGCTTTTGTTTACCTGAGAATGTCTTAATCTCACCCATTTTGAAAAAGAGCCTCACTGAATATATAATTCTTGACTGGCAGTTGTTTTCCTTCAGCACTTTAAATATTTCAACCCACTGCCTTCTTGCCTCCCTGGTTTCTTTTTTTTTTTTTTTTTTTTTCTGATTATGAAAGTAATACATATTCATTTTATTTTATTTTATTTTTTTAAGATGTGTAATCAGTATAATTTTAATATCAATTTACTATTTTTTTTTATCATCATTTTATTGAGATATATTCACATACCACGCAGTCATACAAAACAAATTGTACTTTCGATTGTTTACAGTACCATTACATAGTTGTACATTCATCACCTAAATCAATCCCTGACACCTTCATTAGCACACACACAAAAATAACAAGAATAATAATTAGAGTGAAAAAGAGCAATTGAAGTAAAAAAGAACACTGGGTACCTTTGTCTGTTTGTTTGCTTCCCCTACTTTTCTACACATCCATCCATAAACTAGACAAAGTGGAGTTTGGTCCTTATGGCATTCCCAATCCCACTGTCACCCCTCATAAGCTACATTTTTATACAACTATCTTCAAGATTCATGGGTTCTGGGTTGTAGTTTAATAGTTTCAGGTATCCACCACCAGCTACCCCAATTCTTTAGAACCTAAAAAAGGTTGTCTAAAGTGTGCGTAAGAGTGCCCACCAGAGTGATCTCTCGGCTCGTTCTGGAATCTCTCTGCCACTGAAGCTCACTTCATTTCCTTTCACATCCCCCCCCTGGTCAAGAAGATGTTCTCCATCCCACGATGCCGGGCCTACATTCCTCCCCGGGAGTCATATTCCACGTTGCCAGGGAGATTCACTTCCCTGAGTGTCTGATCCCACGTAGGGGGGAGGGCAGTGATTTCACCTTTCAAGTTGGCTTAGCCAGAGAGAGAGGGCCACATCTGAGCAACAAAGAGGCATTCAGGAGGAGACTCTTAGGCACAAATACAGGGAGGCCTAGCCTCTCCTTTGCAGCAACCGTCTTCCCAAGGGTAAAACTTATGGTAGAGGGCTCAACCCATCAAACCACCAGTCCCCTATGTCTGTGGTCATGTTAGCAACCATGGAGGTGGGGTAGGCGAACACCCCTGCATTCTCCACAGGCTCCTCAAGGGGGCACTACATCTTTTTTTTTTTTTTTTCCTTGTTTGTCTTTTTTCTTTTTTTTTTTTTTTTTAACTTTCCCTTCTTTTTTAAATCAACTGTATGAAAAAAAAAGTTAAAAAGAAAACAAACATACAATAGAAGAACATTTCAAAGAGACCATAACAAGGGAGTAAGAAAAAGACAACTAACCTAAGATAACTGCTTAACTTCCAACATGTTCCTACTTTACCCCAAGAAAGTTACATAATATAGCAACATTTCAGTGAACTTGTTCCTACTACATCCATCAGAAATTAAGAGACCATAGTCATTTCTGGGCATCCCCAGAACGTTAAATAGCTTATCTGTTCTTCTTGGATTATTGTTCCCCCTTCCTTAATTGCTCTCTACTGCTAGTTCCCCTACATTCTACATTATAAACCATTTGTTTTACATTTTTCAAAATTCACATTAGTGGTAGCATATAATATTTCTCTTTTTGTGCCTGGCTTATTTCGCTCAGCATTATGTCTTCAAGGTTCATCCATGTTGTCATATGTTTCACCAGATCGTTCCTTCTTACTGCCGCGTAGTATTCCATCGTGTGTATATACCACATTTTATTTATCCACTCATCTGTTGAAGGACATTTGGGTTGTTTCCATCTCTTGGCAATTGTGAATAATGCTGCTATGAACATTGGCGTGCAGATATCTGTTCGTGTCACTGCTTTCCGATCTTCCGGGTATATACCGAGAAGTGCAATCGCTGGATCGAATGGTAGCTCTATATCTAGTTTTCTAAGGAACTGCCAGACTGACTTCCAGAGTGGCTGAACCATTATACAGTCCCACCAACAATGAATAAGAGTTCCAATTTCTCCACATCCCCTCCAGCATTTGTAGTTTCCTGTTTGTTTAATGGCAGCCATTCTAACCGGTGTTAGATGGTATCTCATTGTGGTCTTAATTTGCATCTCTCTAATAGCTAGTGAAGCTGAACATTTTTTCATGTGTTTCTTGGCCATTTGTATTTCCTCTTCAGAGAACTGTCTTTTCATATCTTTTGCCCATTTTATAATTGGGCTGTCTGTACTATTGTCATTGAGTTGTAGGATTTCTTTGTATATGCAAGATATCAGTCTTTTGTCAGATACATGGTTTCCAAAAATTTTTTCCCATTGAGTTGGCTGCCTCTTTACCTTTTTGAGAAATTCCTTTGAGGTGCAGAAACTTCTAAGCTTGAGGAGTTCCCATTTATCTATTTTCTCTTTTGTTGCTTGTGCTTTGGGTGTAAAGTCTAGGAAGTGGCCTCCTAATACAAGGTCTTGAAGATGTTTTCCTACATTATCTTCTAGGAGTTTTATGGTACTTTCTTTTATATTGAGATCTTTGGTCCATTTTGAGTTAATTTTTGTGTAGGGGGTGAGGTAGGGGTCCTCTTTCATTCTTTTGGATATGGATATCCAACTCTCCCAGCCCCATTTGTTGAAAAGACCATTATGGCTCAGTTCGGTGACTTTGGGGGCCTTATCAAAGATCAGTCGGCCATAGATCTGAGGGTCTATCTCTGAATTCTCAATTCGATTCCATTGATCTATATGTCTATCTTTGTGCCAGTACCATGCTGTTTTGGCAACTGTGGCTTTATAATAAGCTTCAAAGTCAGGGAGTGTAAGTCCTCCCGCTTCGTTTTTCTTTTTTAGAGTGTCTTTAGCAATTCGAGGCATCTTCCCTTTCCAAATAAATTTGATAACTAGCTTTTCCAAGTCTGCAAAGTAGGTTGTTGGAATTTTGATTGGGATTGCATTGAATCTGTAGATGAGTTTGGGTAGAATTGACATCTTAATGACATTTAGCCTTCCTATCCATGAACATGGAATATTTTTCCATCTTTTAAGGGTCCCCTTCTATTTCTTTTAGTAGAGTTATGTAGTTTTGTTTGTATAGGTCTTTTACATCTTTGGTTAAGTTTATTCCTAGGTACTTGATTTTTTTAGTTGCTATTGAAAATGGTATCTTTTTCTTGAGTGTCTCTTCAGTTTGTTCATTTCTAGCATATAGAAACATTACCGACTTATGTGCATTAACCTTGTATCCCACTACTTTGCTAAATTTGTTTATTAGCTCTAGTAGCTGTATCGTCGATTTCTCATGGTTTTCTAGATATAAGATCATATCGTCTGCAAACAATGACAGTTTTACTTCTTCTTTTCCTATTTGGATGCCTTTTATTTCTTTGTCTTGCCGGATTGCCCTGGCTAGCACTTCCAGCACAATGTTGAATAACAGTGGTGACAGCGGGCATCCTTGTCTTGTTCCTGATCTTAGAGGGAAGGCTTTCAGTCTCTCACCATTGAGTACTATGCTGGCTGTGGGTTTTTCATATATGCTCTTTATCATGTTGAGGAAGTTTCCTTCAAAAGTTTCCTTTTGAAGTGTTTTGATCAAAAAGGGATGTTGGATTTTGTCAAATGCTTTTTCAGCATCTATTGAGATGATCAATTGATTTTTCCTGTTCGAGTTTTTAATGTGTTGTAATACATTGATTATTTTTCTTATGTTGAACCATCCTTGCATGCCTGGAATGAACCCCACTTGGTCATGGTGTATGGTTTTTTTAATGTGTCTTTGGATTCGATTTGCAAGTATTTTGTTGAGGATTTTTGCATCTATATTCATTAGGGAGATTGGCCGGTAGTTTTCCTTTTTTGTAGCATCTTTGCCTGGTTTTGGTATTAGATTGATGTTAGCTTCATAAAATGAGTTAGGTAGTGTTCCATTTTTTTCAATGTTTGGAAAGAGTTTGAGTAAGATTGGTGTCAGTTCTTTCTGGAAAGTTTGGTAGAATTCCCCTGTGAAGCCATCTGGCCCTGGGCATTTATTTGTGGGAAGATTTTTGATGACTGATTGGATCTCTTTGCTTGTGATGGGTTGGTTGAGGTCTTCTATTTCTTCTCTGGTCAGTCTAGGTTGTTCATATGTTTCCATGAAATTGTCCATTTCTTCTACATTATCCAGTTTGTTGCCATACAGTTGTTCATAATATCCTCTTATAATTTTTTTAATTTCTTCAGGATCTGCAGTTATGTCACCTTTTTCATTCATTATTTTGTTTATATGGGTCTTCTGTCTTTTTGATTTTGTCAGTCTAGCTAGGGGCTTGTCAATCTTGTTGATCTTCTCAAAGAACCAACTTTTGGTGATATTTATCCTTTCTATTGTTTTTTTGTTCTCTATGTCATTTATTTCTGCTTTAATCCTTGTTATTTCTTTTCTTGTACTTGGTTTAGGATTGGTTTGCTGTTCATTTTCTAGCTTCTTCAGTTGATCCATTAGTTCTTTGATTTTGGCTCTTTCTTCCTTTTTAATATATGCGTTTAGTGCTATAAATTTCCCCCTTAGCACTGCTTTTGCTGCATCCCATAGGTTTTGGTATGTTGTGTTCTCATTTTCATTCGTCTCTATATATTTAGCAATTTCTCTTGCTATTTCTTCTTTAACCCACTGATTGTTTAGGAGTGTGTTGTTTAACCTCCAGGTATTTGTGAATTTTCTAAGTCTCTGATGGTTATTGACTTCTAATTGTATTCCATTGTGGTCAGAGAATGTGCTTTGAATAATTTCAATCTTTTTAAATTTATTGAGGCTTGTTTTATGTCCCAGCATATGATCTGTTCTGGAGAAAGTTCCGTGAGCACTAGAAAAGTATGTGTATCCTGGTGATTTGGGATGTAATGTCCTGTAGATGTCTGTTAAATCTAATTCATTTATCAGATTGTTTAGGTTTTCAATTTCCTTATTGGTCTTCTGTCTGGTTGATCTATCTATAGGAGAGAATGATGTGTTGAAGTCTCCCACAATTATTGTGGAAACATCAATTGCTTCCTTTAGTTTTGCCAATGTTTCTCTCATGTATTTTGTGGCACCTTGATTGGGTGCATAGACATTTACGATTGTTATTTCTTCTTGCTGAATTACCCCTTTTATTAGTATGTAGTGGCCTTCTTTGTCTCTCAAAACATCCCTGCATTTGAAGTCTATTTTATCTGAGATTAATATTGCTACACCTGCTTTCTTTTGGCTGTAGCTTGCATGAAATATTTTTTTCCATCCTTTCACTTTCAGTTTCTTTGTGTCCCTGTGTCTAAGATGAGTCTCTTGTATGCAACATATTGATGGTTCATTTTTTTTGATCCATTCTGCGAATCTATATCTTTTAATTGGGGAGTTTAATCCATTTACATTCAACGTTAAAACCGTGAAGGCATTTCTTGAATCGGCCATCTTATCCTTTGGATTATGTTTGCCATATTTTTCCCTCTCTCTATTAATATCCTTTATTGTACCCATACCGAATCTCTTTAGTACTGAACCTTTCTCCAAGTCTCTCTGTCCTGTCTTTGTTTCTCTGTCTGTAGGGCTCCCTTTAGTATCTCCAGTAGGGCAGGTCTCTTGTTAGCAAATTCTCTCAGCATTTCTTTGTCTGTGAAAAATTTAAGCTCTCCCTCAAATTTGAAGGAGAGCTTTGCTGGATAAAGTATTCTTGGCTGGAAATTCCTCTCACTCAGAATTTTAAATATATCGTGCCACTGCCTTCTCGCCTCCATGGTGGCTGCTGAGTAGTCACTACTTAGTCTTATGCTGTTTCCTTTGTATGTGGTGAATTGCTTTTCTCTTGCTGCTTTCAGAACTTGCTCCTTCTCTTCTATGTTTGACAGTGTGATCAGTATATGTCTCGGAGTGGGTTTCTTTGGATTTATTCTATTTGGAGTTCGCTGAGCATTTATGATTTGTGTATTTATGTTGTTTAGAACATTTGGGAAGTTTTCCCCAACAATTTCTTTGAATACTCTTCCTAGACCTTTACCCTTTTCTTCCCCTTCTGGGACACCAATGAGTCTTATATTCGGACGTTTCATATTATCTATCATATCCCTGAGGTCCATTTCGAGTTTTTCAATTTTTTTCCCCATTCTTTCTTTTATGCTTTCATTTTCCATTCTGTCATCTTCCAGGTCACTGATTCGTTGTTCAACTTCCTCTAGTCTTGTACTATGAGTGTCCAGAATCTTTTTAATTTGGTCAACAGTTTCTTTAATTTCCATAAGATCATCCATTTTTTTATTTAGTCTTGCAATGTCTTCTTTATGCTCTTCTAGGGTCTTCTTGATTTCCTTCATATCCCGTACTATGGTCTCATTGTTCATCTTTAGTTCTTTGAGTAGCTGCTCTATTTGCTGTGTCTTTTCTGGTCTTTTGATTTGGGTGCTTGGGCTTGGGTTATCCATATCGTCTGGTTTTTTCAAATGCTTTATAATTTTCTGTTGTTTTTGGCCTCGTGGCATTTGCTGTCCTTGATAGGGTTCTTTTAGGGTTTGTAGACCAGTTGAAGTCCTTATCTCTAATTTATCAGATCTACAGCTTCGTGGAGTACACTTTCTCTAACTAACCAGCAGGTGGCGTCCACGAGCCACCTGTTCTCCACAAGCTAGATCTCCCCTGCTTAGCCTTTTTGGTGAGTGGGGGAGTGAGTCTTGTGGGGCCCAATTGGTGTACCAAGCTTGCGTGTGTAGTTGGTGTTGCCTGCCCTGTATGTGGGGCGTGTTTCTGGGCAGTCGGGGAGGGGGGGTGGCCCTAACAATCAAATCTCCCTGATGATCCTAGAGTTTTAAAGCTGCTGCAATAGTCTAATCCTTCAGTTCAGTCCTGCCACAGTTTGTCTCTGCCACTGACCCACAAGTCTTTGGTATTGGCGTATGGCTCCTGAGACTTGCAAGTGGGCCCCTCTTCCAGGCTGTGCACCCCGGGTCCTCTGTTGAGGGGTGACTGTGCTATGTCACAGGTGAGTGCCGTCCCCCCAGGGCAGTTCTGGGCTGCTGGGCTGTGTTGGGAGGCTCCCAGTCTGCTCAAATGATGGCTGAATGGGGCTCTGTTAATTCACACTGCTCCCCCTTCCCAGCTCTGGGATATTCAGCTGAGGTTGCAGGGAAGGCTAATGTCCACACCCAGTTTTGTGGTGTGTGCCTGTTATTTGAAGCACTTCCGTCACACTGGGTTGTCTGGGGCAGCTCTGGGCTATGGGGCTGGCGATGGGCAGGAGTGTTTCCTGTCCACCAGGATGGTGGCTGTGAGCGGACACCCCCCTTTTCTTGGGAAGTTGTGTTGTTTAGTGAATTTTCTCAGCCACTGGATTATTGCCTTTTGTCTCAGAGCTCTCTTAGTTCTGCTCTTGACTTGACCTGCCCAAATTGCAAGTCTTTGAGGCTTTCTGTATTGAGCTTCTTAGAGTAATTGTTTTAGAAAAAGCAAAAAGGATTTAAAAAAAAAAAAAAAAGGCCCTCCTCAGAGATCTAATGGGTTATTGAAATGCTAATAGACAAAGCAACCAGGGCCATTAAGGAAAGGTGCACAGGGCAGAGAGATCAGCTTTGCTTCGGGATTTGCATATGCGCCTCAAGGCCTGATCTCCGCCCTTCCCCTTTCTGTGTTCACCAGAACTCCAAAAATCCTCTGCTTTTATTTTGGAGTTTTTCGTGTTGTTTTTTTTCTATGCCTGTCTCCTCTCTGCTGGGCTGGCTGCTCTCAGAGTCTCTGGTGTCTGGTCTCAGTCTATCTATGGTTGGAGTTTGAATCAGTAGAATGAGTTTCCGATAAGAGCAGCCACTGCAATTCTCCCTTCTCCTTCCCGGAGCTGACAGCCCCTCCTCCCCCGGGACTGAGCCTGGCAGGGAGGGGCGCGGGTCCCCTGGCCGCAAAAACTTACAGATTTCGCTGATCTCAGCAGTTCCACGTTTTCATGAGTGTTGTATGAAGTATGCCCAAAGACAGATTGCTCTGTGGTGTCCAGTCCACGCAGTTCCTGGCTTTTTACCTACTTTCCTGGAGGAGTAACTAAAACATACAGCTCACCAGTCTGCCATCTTGCCCCGCCTCCGCCTCCCTGGTTTCTGATGAGAAATTGGCACTCAATCTAATTGGGACTCCCTTGTATATAACATGTTGCTCTTCTCTTGCAGTTTTCAGAACTCTCTCCTTGTCATTTGCATTCAATAGTGTGATCAATATATAACAGTATATATTTTTCTGCAGGTTTATCCTGTTTGGTGTTCTCTGAGCTTCTTGGATGTGCATATTCATGTCTTTTGCTAAGTTTGGGAGATCTCTGTCTTTATTTCTTTGATTATTCCTTCTGCCCCTTTCTCTCTTTGTTCTCCTTCTGGCACACCCACGATGTGTATATTCATGTGCTTGATGGTGTCCCATAGGTGTCTTAGGCTATTTTTGCTTTTAATATTTCTTTTTTTCCTTTCTGCTCCTTGGCTTGACTCATTTCAAGTGTCTTGTCTTCAAGTTTCTTCTGCCAGCTCCAATCTGCTCCTGAAACTCTCCTGGGCATTTTTCATTTGACTTGTTGTGGTCTTCAGCTCCAATAGTTCAGTTTGGTTCCTTTTAAATTTTCTATCTCTTTACTTAGTCTCTCATATTGTTCATTCATTGTTTTCCTGATATCATTTAACTAAAAGACATTTTTTATCTCCTTGAGCATTTTTTTTCAGCTTCTTTTTTTAAATTCAGTTTTATTCAGATATATTCACAAACCATACAATCATCCATGGTGTACAATCAACTGTTCACAGTACCATCATATAGTTGTGCATTCATTGCCCCAATTTATTTTTGAACATTTTCCTTACACCAGAAGAATCAGAATAAGAATAAAAAATAGAAGTAAAAAAGAACACCCAAATGATCCCCCAATCCCACCCTATTTTTCATTTAGTTTTTGTCCCCATTTTTCTACTCATCCATCCATACACTGGATAAAGGGATTGCGATCCACAAGGTTTTCACAATCACACTGTCACCCCTTGTAATCTACATTGTTATACAATTGTCTTCAAGGGTCAAGGCTACTGGGTTGGAGTTTGGTAGTTTCAGGTATTTACTGCTAGCTATTCCAATACATTAAAACCTAAAAAGTGCTATCTATATAGTGCATAAGAATGTCCACCAGAGTGATCTATTGACTCCAGTATGAAATCTCTCCTTGAGCATTTTTAAGATCATTTTTTAAAGGCTATGTTTGGTCCACATTCTCATCTTCTTCAGTGGTATTTTCTGTATCTTTATCCTCTTCCTTTGGATGGCCGCCATTTCCTGTTTCTTTGTTTGTCTTGTACTATTTTTTGCACACTATACATTTTAATATTTAAAAATATTAATTCTGGGATTTATTCCCTGAGATATCTATTACTTGGTTTTGTAACCAGCTAGTGATAAGACAAAGATTTCCTTGGTGTCAGATCTCCTATCAGGAATGTCTGCCCAAGGCAAATGCAGTGTGCAGGGTTTTCTCTGTCTTTCTGGGCCTCTGTCTTGTCCTAGGCTTGTGTCTGTTAGTTGTTTTGGAGCTCCCCTGTTTACAGGAGTTTGGTTATCCCGTATGTTTCCCAGGAGAATAGCCTCCATCTCCTGGGTTTTTGAGCTGGCAGAGCTTTGTCCCAGACTGTCTACCTTTAGAGTTTCCTATACTCCTTTCATTGTCTTATGCTGCTTTTGCCTGGAGGGCAAATTTTGGGGGGAGTTCCCACTGGAGAGGACTTTCACAGCCAAAAGAGGGCCAGGAACCTATGAAGGGGCACTAACCATCTCCAGTGTGACCTGGAAAGGGGATCAGGAAGTGCACCAAAATCTTCTCTGATGGCTTCCCAAAGTTGAGCTTTCCTAGGCTGCCCAGCAAGGCAGCCCTCCAGCTAACTGTCCCCTGCAGCCCTGAGGAGATGGTGTGTCTTTAATTCCCTTATGCCTCCGCCCCTGGCTGGGCAGGATTGAAACAATGGCTGCCTCCACCTTAGTCTGAGGGCATGCTAAACAATAGCTGCCCTCAGAGCCGGGAACCACTGATTCAAATTCACTAATCAGAAGCTGTGATCAGCAATCAGCCAGGTGCACCCCTGTTTTTGGGGATGAGGATTTTTATATCCCTTTCTGTCACCAATAGCTGGCCAGGGATTGGATCCCACAATGACCTTCTGCAGTAGTGGGGGATGGGCACCAATAAACTGAACAGAGAGAGCAATTTACAGTTCTTTACTGAAACTGATCAGCCTCTTCTTTCTTCCTGTTCTTCTCTGGATGCTGTACAGTGTTCTTCTGGCCTCTGGAGTTTCAACACAGCTGTTTCAGACAGTTCCTGCCTGCTTAATAGTTGTTTTGGTGGAAGGACTGAGTCCTGGAGCTCCTTACTTTGCTACCTTCCCTGCGAGTCTCACTTCTCTGAATTTTAGTTTCTGCATCCCCTGCTTATCCCAGAAGGTTATAAGCAAAGGTTATTATCTTTCTATACCTGCTTCCTCAGCTGCAAAGTGAGGGGGTAATAAGCAGTAACTGCCATAAGACTAATGAGTTAATGCTTATAAAAGCACTGGGCTTTGTTACTAGCATATAGAAAACACTCAGTAAATACAGCACTATTGTTACTAATATTATTATTGTTATCACTGTCATTGTTAAATCATCAAATTTTAGAAGGGGTGTTTTCATGTGGGTAAAAGGTGATCATGTCTTTTTGACAGCTCTGGAGAGAGCAGCTGCAAAGTTTTCCTGTACTCTTGTCAATCAGAAAATGATTTAGGCTCCAGGATTGCCAAAGTTTCAGATCTGCTGGAGGGGGTAAAAAGAGGCTTTCTGGTTTGTGAAGAAATTGCAGGACTAGGGCATTAATACAGCTCTCTTGTTTTCCTTAAGGATGCTTTAAAGAAAGTCAGAGTGATTTCATTGTAGCCATTTATTTCTGACCAGCAATTTCTTAGTATTCTAGGTGTGCACATCTAATTCCTTCAGAAGTTTCCTAGTGGGAGAAAAGTCAACAGAACTGAAATAAAATTATGACTGTTGCACTCCATTTACACTCCATGTATTGTCCTGAAGACGATTTGTCTTCACAGTATATTCAGAGAAGGTAAGATTAGAAAACTGCACATATATATGGATAAGAATTAAGACAAAAACAAAAAAAACAAAGGATGAGTTGTTATCATAGCTCCCCAAATTGATGTGTTATATTTGCTATTGATAATGTAAGGTAGGCTTACAAATGGTATCAATAAATTCTAAGGGAAATGAGGAAATAAGAAAAATAATTCAGTAACATTTGACAAGTTGAAACTCATACTTTTACTTAGCAATGTATTGCAAGCTCCTGTTAATTGACTCAAGAATTGTGAGCCATTTCCCCCTCTTGTTCTCCACATCCCAAACATCTTAAATTAGTAATTATTTCTATGACTACTACTAAAATCTCATCACACTACCATATTGGAAGAATTACAGACATACTTTTTTCTTTTAACCTAAATTTGTGAGGTTTTGGTTGTTCATTCTTTTGCTGTGAGTCATTTTGAAACCCAGGATGCTTCTTAGGACTTCAAATAACAGTGATTTCATAAGCTATTGTTCAATTTCTTTCACATGGAGAACAGATCCTAGATGTGGATCTAATTGAGTTAATGTAATAAGTGCACTTTTCATGGGAGCAAATCCCTGGTGGGCTGCTGCTTTCTCTTTGAACATGAATCACAGGTTATGTAATCTATAAATATCAAAGCAAAATTGCATATACACCTAAAGGAGGAAAGAAACCTTGTCATATCTTATTCCATATTCAAAATTTCTTTTCAGTGAAGGCAAGACACTTAATTTCTAAATCTTTGATTAATAGTAGGTTCCTCAGTACTTTCTCAAGGTCAAAAATAAGATAAATAAACTAAAATGGGCAACAAAATATCCCAGACAAGTAACAATTATGCGAACCAGTTTTGAGTATCATCCAAATTATGTTTTCAACAATCACATAGGAGGTCTTGTTGAAGCATTTCACATTGTTGTTTTTTTTTTTTTTATAACATTAATGGGCTTCCTCGCTTCTGAATCTTGCTTGTTTAAATTGAACAAGTATTACTGACAGGCAGGAATAATTCTATTCTTTCTCATCTTCTAAAACTTGCCTTAGGCCAAATATCCTTTTTTTTTGTCTCTGCTTTCTTGATGAAATCAGCTAGTGGGATGCCTCTTGTTCAGAAAAGAGGGCTTTGCTAGAGCCCATTCTGATTTAAATGTGTTATCAGTCTGGCAGCTTGCAGCCATCAGAAACTCCTGGCCATTGCTACCAAGCTTTTCCCTATTCTCCCACCCAGAACTTGAACATCAAGTCAATTTCACTGAGTGTTTGAAACCCCTGGATCATCATTCATTGACTCATTAACCAACATGTATTAAATGACTACTTTGGGCCAGACACTGTGCTAGATGCTGGGAGCCCAAACATATATTGTCCCTATCCTCAAGGATAAGTCTGTTGATCTTTCAATCCCTTGGGCCTCTAGAACATTTAAACATTAGGCCCTTAACACCCCCAGAGAGCCCATTCTGGGTCCTATAGAACTGGAGAATCTAAAGGGAATGAGCATTTTGGTTAGATTTCTTTATTCCAGCCTGGCTTTGTGGATGCAAAGGAAAGATAAAGAAGAGGGATGAGGAGAACAGTGACATGTAAATTCTAGTTCTTTACATAGCCTGTAACCAGACTTGTCTGTGAGCATGGTGGCTGATACCACTTTGTACTTGAGTTATGTTACTCTGTAAGTTTAACACTTCTTCATGTCTTCTCAGTTGTATAATCAGCAACCCAAGAGAGAAACAGGGGCCATGCCTTCTACTTATTTGGAATCTGCATATTGTATTATGTAGCTGGTAAGTTCTGAATCTATGCTCTTGAGAGGGTATAAATACATGTTACTGATTCATCATCAAACTTATCCTCAGTGTGAATGTGCAGATCAGTATTAGTGATTTTTCTTTATTCCCTAAATGGTCCTGAAAGGACGAGCCTAGCAAACTCTGACCCTCTCTCTTTCACTACCTAACATGCCCTGCTCATGTGTGGAGCTATAATAACCTCTGAGATTCAACAATTTTGAATCAAACCACCTCTAAAAGCATGTGGCTAGGTATACGGTACAAGCTTAGAAGATATTTGGAGTTGAATCCAAATGCTCCAAGAGAAAAATTTCAGGGGGTCCCTCTGGGATTCAGACTCTGTAAGCATGACTCCTCAAGGACCCCTCTAAATCACACTCCGATTCTTCTCTCCTCCCTCCACCCCCACCCACATTACCCTAAAGGGTTCAAGCATTCTGGGGCATAAGGACCCCATGGCCTGTTGGTGACATATCCTGAGTGACTGAGGGAGTTTAATTCCCTGGTCACATTCTCTTGCTGTTATTTAGAAACAAAATAAGCACAAAACTCCATATTGCATAATGGTATGGTTCAGACTCTGGGGCCAGGCAAACCTGGGTTCAAATCCAGGCTCTCTCTCTTGTTAAGTTTTGTGACTTAGGGCAAATAATGGAACCTCCTTAATGCTCATTTCCTAATCTATAAAATTGAGCTAATCATAGTGCCTACTTTATTGGTTTACTGTGAGGATTAAATGATGAAATGAATGGCAAGTGTTTAGCAGAGAGCTTGGCACAAAGGAAAGTCTCAAAATGATTATTTGCCATGGGCATTCTACTGAGGTGCTCCTTTCATAAGTTTCCTGGGAACCATCCTGGCCTTTATAACTCTTTGTAGCTCCTAGAACCCCTGTTCTCAAGAGACTCCTCAGTTTGGCTGCCTCTACTCTCTGCCACTTCTCAGTCTTACCCACTGACCACTTCTGAGGCACAGACTCTGATATATGCTCTAGCTCTCAGGAATGAGTGTTCCCAATCAGCACTTTGCCAGCAGAAGCCTTTACAGTGACATTTTCAGAGGTAATGAGATTTCTCTGACCCCAGATCTCTCTCCACCAAGCTCCTCCTAGCTAGTTAGAGGAGTGGAGTTTTGTGACCTAAATGAATTAACACAATAAAGAGTAATTTTGTTTGATTACAAATTAGAAATGTAATTTGGGATGGTAGAAAAGTTTTGGTAATGGTTGGTGGTGATGGTAGCATAACATTGTGAACATAATTAACCACACTGAATTATATATATGAATGTGGTTAAGGTGGGAGAAATTTAGGTTATATATATGGTACTAGAATAAGAATTAAAATAAAAAAAGCCATGGAACTGCACAACACAGTGAACCCTAAGTTAAACCATGGACTGTAGTTAATAGTACAATTATAAAAATGTGCTTTCATCAATTGTAGCAAATGTTCTACACCAATTCTAGATGTTAATAATAGGATAGTATATGTATTTATGCATGATTGTTCTGTAACCCCTTCTCTAATATAAAAAAGCTATGTGTTTTGATTTTACAGTGTCAAGAGTTATAAGCATAAGGAGGCTATACATAGCCTTATATTTGTTCTTATTTAAGTAATGTTAACATAAAAATAATTTAAATGAATGCTGGTGGATGGCAATAATTTCCTTCCTTGGGTCTATGTATTATGCAAGTTAAAAACACATTGGTTTAAAGGACCAAAGCCATAGCATTTTGAAACTCGTTTATGAAATGTATAACAGACTTGTATTCAATATATTCGTGTTTATCTAAATAACTTCTTAGATTGAAACATTTTTAGCAGAAATGGAATTATATTCATTTTTGTATCACTGAACTTTGCATGTTACAAGTTCTCAAGAACTATCCCAATTGTGAAACAAAAACTTACTTAGCACCTGCCGCACAGGGAACGTTCTGTAAGGCTTTGTGAGGAGCCACAAAGATGAAGTAAGATATAGCTTGTGGTCCAGGAAGACGGGTGAACAGCCAACTACAATGCTCAGCTTGAGGAAAGAGGGCTTGGTGGGGCGGGGTGGGGGTGGGGGAATAGTAAGTAAAAATTAAATGCTGGAGGTTCAGAGAAGGAGCCTATGCTTCCAGCTGGAGACCTCAACACAACTTGATAGAAAAGTGGAATTTGAACTGGTACTTGAAGGAGATGTAAGATTTGGACATGGTGAAATGGTGCAGGAAGGCTTTGCAGGCAGATACAACAGCTTGATCAAAGGTTGGAAAGCGCAGAGCACATACAGAACATCAGCAGGAATTTTGATTTGAGAATAGATTAAGCCAATAAAGTAAATTGAGGTCAAATCTGAAAGTTTGAGGCCCAGCCTGTGGAGAGTCATTCATGGAAGACTGTTGATTAAGTGAACAACATGAATGAATTGTTCGGGTACTTCACATTTTCACAGAGCAGAGAAAAAAGGTCATGGTGAAATGTAATCCAGAATCACCAAGATCTGAAGGATGTGATAAAATGGGGGGGGGGTGGGGGCAGAGGATATTCAGGGATCCACTGCAAAGGCTAGAGTGAGAATTTCTCAGGAACTTCTGGCCTCCACGACACTTAGCTCTGAAGCCCTTAGTCATCTATATTAATGTGCTGTTTATTTCTCAGGTCAATGAAATCAAGTTATTTATGAGCACTGAGTGCTTCAAGTTTCATGTTAGCTGATTTTTAAGATTCCATTTAGTCCTTGCCTTCAAAGAGATTTCAGGGTAATAGGAGGAATAAGAAGAGAATTCAAGTACTATTATTGAAAGCTTTTGCCCAATAAAAAATTACCTGATGAGAATGGAATTGGCTAAGTAAGAGGGAGAAGAGATACTAGTGAGAAGGCTAATTCAGCTCTCTATGAGAGGCATAGTAAGGTACTAAGTGTGAAGGTCAGCAGTGGGAATGGAAAGAAGGAAAGATGAGAGGCTAAACTTGTAGAACTAAAACAAACAGGGCTTGACATATCATTGTATATTACATGAGCAAGAGGGAAGTGTCCAAGATGACCTTTACATCTTGGGAGGTTAAAGAGGTGGTGGTGTCATTACTCTAGGAGTAAGAGCATGTTGGGGAATTGGGAAGGTGATGATTTTAGAGTATTTGATTCATCAGTGTGAGCAGATTATAGGTATCTTCATTCAGTGGTTTGCCCACAGGCAGAAATTATGTGATGTTCACCTGAGTAGCCCCAGGGCTCAACCGAAAACCTAATAGTGAGAAATTGCTCAAGAGATGTTGTGGAACTGGACTGGGTAATTGAACTGCTCGGCACATGGGTGTGCTTGGCTGGTGCTAGGGAGAAGGGTAGATCTGCCCAGGGGAGACAGTGGGAGAGGAAGAGTGTGAAGCAAAGAGGTAGAGGACAGCACCTTACATAGGCAATACCTAAACTGGAGAGTGGGAGAAGGAAGAAAGGCCCAAGAAGGAAACTGAGACACATCCTCCCAAAAGACAGAACAGAAAAAAAAAAAAAAAAAAAAAAAAAAAAACCAACGCAGAATCCAGAAACAGTGAGAAAAAGGGACTTCAAGAATGAAAGGTAAGAAATATTTTTTAGACAGGAGACCAAAAGCACTAGCCATTAAGGAAAAGAATGAACAATTTAATTAAGATTAGGAACTTCTGTACTTCACACATAGCCATAGAGAGAGTAAAAGATAAGCCACAGAGTGGAGAAGATACTGTTAACACATATAATTAACTCTGGACATGGCAGGGAATATACAAAGAATTCTTACCAATATATAAGAAAAAGAAGGCAACATAGAAGAAAAGTAAGCAAGAGACTTGAAAAAGTATTTCATAAAAAGAGGACATCCAAAATCTAAAAATGTGTGGAAAGGTTCTCAATTAGTAATCATGGAAAAGCAAATTAAAAGCACATCAGCCATTATGATTATAATTAATAAGACAGACTAGGCCAAGTTTTGGTGAGAATGTAGCACTATGGAAACTCATACACTGCTGATGGAGTATAAATTAAGATAAAACTTTGGAAAACAATTTGGTATTGTTACTAATGTGGAAGACTCATGTATTCTGTTACTCAGTAGTTCCACTTTTAGGCATATCCCCAAAATAAATGTGTGCCATGCACCAAGACATATACAAGAATGTTTATAGCAGCACTATTCATACTAGCTCCATCTGGAAACAATCCAAATGGCCATCAACAGTCAAATGGATAAGTATATTGTGGTATATAGAACACCAGAAGAGTAATAAAAATGAATTGATTACAGCTAAATGCAAGAAAACAGACAAATCTCACAAATGTCACATTGAAATAAAGAAGCCTGATACAAAAGAATAAAGATTGAATATATCATGTTGAAAAACAGCAAAACTAAGTATTTAGGAAAGTACACTAGTAGTAAAAGCATAAGGAAAAGCAAGTAAGTGACTGTCATAAAAGTGAGGATAGTGGTTGCTGTTTGGAGGGATGGATTGGGATTAAAAGGGTCATAGCCTACTCTTGGGATGATGTTAGTGTTTTATTTCTTGTCTTGGGAGACATTAATCTATTTGATTAAGGTGTGACTTTTTGATTGGATTGTTTCCATGGAGATGTAACTCACCCAACTGTAGGTGACACATTTTGATTAGATCATTTCCATGGAGGTGTGGCCCTGCCTATTCAGGAAGGATCTTAATTAGATCACTGGAGTTCTTTAAGAGGCTCAGAAAGAGCTGGCAGAGATGCACAGAGATGCTTGGAGATGCTATGCTAAGAGATGAAGCCCAGAGTTTGCCCTGGAGAAGCTAAGAGAGGACTCCTAGACACCTAGAGAGAAGTGGAACCCAGGAGCAAAGGACCAGCAGACACCAGCCATGTGCACTCCCAGCTGACAGAGGTGTTCCAGATGCCATCAGCCTTTTTCAGAGTCAAGTTATCTTTCTCTGGATGCCTTAGTTTGGACACTTTTGTGTCCTGAGAACTATAAATTTGTAACATAATAAAACAGCCTCAGAGATGTGCATAAAGGAAGAGCTCTAGAGGAATGGTAAGGTGGCGATCCAAGAGAGCAGCTGAACCAGAAGGTCCCCTTCTGCTTAATGACACAAAATGTGAGGTGCCAAAATAGCCTTGGGGTCTTGGAAAAAGGTAACAATGCCCTAGGCAGACCCCAGAGTTGGTGGGAAGCCATCCAGGCCCTGCTAAAGTTGGAGAGCCAGAATCTGGGTGAATGCTGGAAGGCACAATAGCTTAAGAATAATAACAAGAAATGGGACAGTGCTCTTTATAATGTTCTACAATTGATGATAAGGGTAGGCATTGCTGTAGATATATTTGCAGGGAGAAATTAAAAAAGCTGAAGAGGTGAGAAAATGAAGTTTCCATGTTTTTCTCAATAAAATAACAGACGATTATTTTTTAGGAAAGGATGGGTTGAGGAGGGGTCTTGAAGAAAATCTGGAAGAATCATTAAGGGCAATGGAAGAAGTTAGTTGATCAAAGTCAAGTACAAGAGGGCCTGGCTGAGGTTGGAGGCCATGAGTCTATTGCATGAATTTGCATGGTTATAGGACTTTCTCCATTAGCACTCAGTTTCTTGGAGAAGGGAAAAACAAACTGCAGCACTAATCTAGGACCACGTTTTTGCTGAATGGGTATAACACAGGATGGTAGGGATGGGTGGTGGTAGTAAGGAATTTGAAGCTGGCATAGAGTGGTGTAGGGTCTCACCATGGGGTATAGGAAGGAAAAGCTGGAGTGGGGGATTTCTGTATACAATGGAGGTGCCATGGTCAAATAACAATGGCAGAGAAATGGAGTCATGAGAGCATGGGGAAGATTGGCGATTTTTGTCAGCTGGAGGTATATTGAGACAACTGTTCTAAGTGATTACAGTTTCTAGGGTGGAAGGGGGTGACTGAAGTGAAGAGAAGTTCATTAAAATAAAGAGGTCTTTGAATTTCAGGGCTAGGTTATTGGATGAGTCCCTTAAATGAACATTGAAACCTTCATAGGATGGTACATAGGTTTTATGTTATGCAATAACTTTGATAGACTATTCTGGCTGCCTGGGCTGTTGTATTGAGAAGGATTTTGAGGCCATTTCAAGATGCAGCTAGTAAGAGTACCATGATAGATTAGCAATAATTTCCCTCAGGAGGAGAGAAGAGTAACAAGCATATACAATCTTACCTTTGTACTTGACTGCTTTGAAACTCATCGAATTTGGTACTCAATGCATTTTGATGCAAAAATTTTGCCCCATTGCTCATTGTTTGTTTGGTACTTAATGTGCAATTTAGAACTTGTTGGTGTTGGTTGCCTCATGACTTGCTACCCTTTGTGGCGAAACAGAGGGTCACGTGTTAATCGTGCAGTAGATCTTGCCCAGTTCACATTCCCCTGCAGTTTTATCTTAGCTTCTGTGGTCATTTTGTGTATTTTTGCACTTTTTTCCCTCATCATGGGTCCCTAAGAAAATGAGCAGTGATAACACTGAACAGAAAAGAAACCACTTTGCACCACCATTGAGCAAAAAAAAGAAAAATAGTAGGCAAATATCAGAGCAGTATTACTGATCTTTTTAACAAATATGATATGCCTAGAACAATGGTCTCCACCACCATTAAGAATAAGGAAGTGATTTTTTTTTAAAAAGTCTAATGTTGAGGAGTTAGTGGAGGAACATCGTGAAGAGCGTAGCACTGAGTTGCTGCAGGAACCACAGAAGGGGCAGCAACAAGAGATGGCTGAAGAGATTTCTGCAGGTGAGGAGGATGTTCCCAGTTCCTTGATAAAAGAAATGTGTGCAAAATGGGCAGAAGTTCAAAACTTTGTGGAGAAGTACCAGCCAGACAAAGCTCTGACAAGCAGAAATGTGAATTTATTGAATGACCAAACAATTTCACATTTTCAAGGAGTTCTGAAAAGAAGACAGAAGCAGTCCTCATTGGATAAGTTTTTAATGAAGGTGACAAAGAATGTGTCAGAGCCTGTGTTGCAAGTTGAAAAAAAGGCAGAAAAGAGAAAGAACACCCAAACTGCAAGCGCCTGATGTTCTATTGGAGGGGGACTCTCCTTCCAAGCAACACTCCATGTACCCTCTTCTCTTCACCACTCTCCTCCCACCATCCCATTAGGCCATGGACTCTTCTCAGTACAGGTAAAGTGAAGTAGTTCTGATTAGAGAACTTGAAGACGTAGTATATAAACTTCATAAAATGCAGCATCCAGCAAAAGACTAAAAGAGCATCAGTGAATTATGAGACGAATTCCAGTTTCATAATAAGCATGTAATTGGAGTCCCTGAAGGAGAGGTAGGGGAAAATATGGAAAATATTTAACAAAAGAATGGCAGAAAATTTACTAAAATTGAAAAAACTATAAACCACAGTTCCAAAAGTAAAATGTAGTAAGTTAAGTGTAATAAGTTAAAGATGCATACTCTGTACCCTAGAAAACATACTAAAATAATACAATGAAGAATTATATTTAGAGTCAATAAAGAAGGTAAAATACAATCATAAAAAAATCAGTTAATACAAAAAAAGTCAGGAAGAACAAAGAATACATGAAAAAATAGATAACAGCTAGCAAGATGGTAACTTTAAACCCAAATCATATCAATAATCACATTACTGTAAATGGACTAAATGCCCAATTTAAAGGCAGAGATTGTCAAATTGGGCTTTTTATTTTAAACAGATCTAATTATCTGCTGCTTACAAGAAACCCACTTTTAATATAAAGACACAAAGAAAGCATGGAAAAGGTAAAAGTAAAAAGTAAAAGGATGGGGAGATATATAACTTGCTAATCCTAATGAAAAGAGAGTCTGAATGCCTTTTTAGTAACAAAGTAGATTTGATAGCAAAAAATATTAGCAGAGATAATAAAGGTCTTTTCAAAAAGACAAAAGGATGAATTTCTCAAGAGGACATAGTAATCCTAAATGTTTATGCAACTAATAGTGGATCTTCAAAATATATGAAGCAAAAACTGAGGGAACTGCAAATATAAATAGACAAATCCACAATTATAGTCAGATATTTAAAAACTGCTCTCCCAGTAAATTGACAGAACATAGAAATTCTGCATTTATATAGAAGACTTGAATAATATCAGTATACTGACTTAATGTACATTTGTAAAACTTTCTATCCATGAACAGCAGAATACCCATTCTCTTCAAGTGCATATGGAATATTTACCATGATAGACCATATTCTAGGCTGTAAAACAAGACTCAATAAATTAAAAAAGATTCATATCATGCAAAGTATATTTTTGAACACAGTGAAACTAAACTAGAAATCAATACCAGAAAGATTTCTAGAAAACTAAATAACACACTTCTAAACAACATATACGTATTAGTTAGGATTCTCTAGGGAAACAGAACCAACAAGGGATGTCTGTAAATATAAGATTTTATGAAAGTGTCTCACGCAACTGTGGGGATGCACAAGTCCAAATTCTGTAGGGCAGGCAGTGAATGAACAACTCTGATGAAGGTGTTTCATGTACTCCTCAGGAGACACTGGCTAGCTGAAGAAGAAATGAAAGTTCTCTCTCTTCTTCCTTCAACTGATTGGATTAAATCCAGCTGATTGAATTCTCTCATTGTGGAAGACACACCCATCACTGATGTGATCAGCCACACCTGCAGCCAATTGACTGATGATTTAATAAACCAGCCTTCTCATTTCTTAACCAGCCACAAATGTCCTTGCAGTAATGGTTAGGCCAGTGCTTGCTCGACTAGACACCTGGACACCATCACCTAGCCAAGATGACACGTGAACCTAACCATCACAATATAGGTCAAAGAATAAATGAAACAGGAAACTAGAAAGTATTTTGAACCGGATTAAAAAAGAAAAAACATAAAACAAACAACTGTTCAGAGGTAATTCTGGTGATTTTTTCTTCTGATTTTTTTTTAATTGAACGTTTTATTATTCCCTTTTGATTTGGGTTGGCTTTTAAGCTACAATTCTTGTTGTCTTGGTGTGTGTGTGTGTGTGTGGTTGCTTTAGTGTTTATAATATATATGGTAGGTAGATTTCTAAGATGGTCCCCAATGATGTCCCTACTTGTGTTTAAGGTCTTGTGTAATCCCCTCTCCTCAAATAACTTCCTTCTAATCAACAGAATACAGTAATGTTGAAGAGATGCCACTTCATTATTAGGTTACTAGAGATGGTGACTTCCAACTTGCCAGCAAACTCTCTGTCTTGCTGGCTTCGATGAAGCAAGCTTCCATGTTGCAGAGGCTCATGTGGCATAGAGTCTCCAGCCAACAGCCCGTATGAAATGAGGTCCTCAGTCCAACAGCCCTCAAACTGAATACTGCCAACAATAATGTGAGCTTGGAAGGGAATCAATCCCCAGTCAAGCGTTGAGATTACATCCCAGCTGACCACTTGATTGCAGCCTGAGACCCTAAAGCGGAAGACCCAACTAAGCCATGCATGGATTCTTGACTCACGGAAACTGTGAGATAATAAAAATGTGTTATTTTAAGCCAGTAAGTTCTGTAGTAATTTGTTACACATTGATCAATAACTTTTTTCTCAGTATGTTTCATTTTGGATAGTTTCTACTACTATATTATCAAATTTGCCAACCTTTCCTTCTACAATGTCTAATCTGCTGTTGATCCTATCTGGTATCTATATTTTCATCTCAGATATCAGTAGTTTTTCCCTCTAAAGGTTTGACTTGGTTCTACTTTTATCATCTATGTCTCTCCTCAATTTGCTCAATCTTTTCCATATTTTCTTGAACATATGGAAAAAAGTTATAACAGTTTTATTTTCCTTTTCTACTAATTATATCTTCTGTGTAATTTGATTGGTTTCAACTGATTGATATTTCTTCTCATTATAGGATGTATTGTCCTGCTTCTTTGCATGTTAGATAATTTTTAATTGGATTCTAGACATTGTAAATTTTTTTCTTGTTAAGTGCTGTAAATCTTTGCTTTTCTCATAAACATTCTTGTACTTGATTCTGGGACTCTATTAAGTTACTTGGAAACAGGTTGGTCTTGTGAGGCTTGCTTTTAAACATCATTAGGAAGGGTCAGAACAGCATTTATTCTAATGCTAATTTTACCCTACAACCAAGGCAACCCCCTTCTGAGTACTCTACCTGATATCCCATAAATTATGAGTTTTCCCCTTGCCTGGGAAAATTATTCCTAGTCCTCATGAGCCCTGAATATTGCTCCCTATAGTCTTTTTGGGTGTTTTTTTCCATGGTCTCGGGTAGCAAACTCACACACATCCACTCATCAGTGCTCAATTGAAGATTCAAGGGGAACCTTCCGCAGATCTCCAAGCTCCCTTTCTGTGAAGTTCTCTCCTCTTTAGTACTATGTCCGATGAAATCTAGTGACTGAGACTTTTTGTGAATAACTAGCAACTCTTCTTCCACTCAGGGAGATCACTGCTTTTGTGTGGGTTTCCTGTACCATGGCCTGGATATTGTCTAGGTGCTCAGTTAGGACTCACCTTGTTTGTTTCCCATCTCTCAGGTATCACTGTCTTTTGTTTCCTGATGTCCAGTGTCTTGAAAACCATCTCTTTATATATTTTGTTTACTAGTTATTTCAAGCCAGGAAACTTGATCCCTGTTACATTGCTTGTCTGGGAGAACAACTCACTCCCTGGTGAATTTTTTCAAGAAGAGTTTTGGCTCTGAGGCAAGTCTAGAAATAACAGAACTTTGCTCAATTTGTTCTCAACATAAAACACATATATCCCTGGCTCAGACTTTCATTCATGCTATTCTTCAAGCTTGAGCTGAATCTTAATGGACCAGCAGGAAATTGCAAGCAAAGATGTACATGCCAATGCAACATATGCAAAAATAGAGTTGGGAAAGAGTATCACAAGTACAAGTATTTGGTGTGACTGACATGTAAGGTATATATGGTAGAGTAGCTGAAGAGTAGGCAAGTAGAGCCAGATCATGGACTGACCATGACAAGAGTTTGAATTCTATCCTCAGGTCTACAGGGAGACACTGAAGGATTTTTAGAGTAGAAAAAATGTTATCAGACCCTCATTCTAGAAAGCTCTTTGGGAAAAATGAAAGAGAACACAGAAAGAAACTCTTGAGTTGGATAGGTTATGAGCCTGTTGCAATATTTGGACGTGAACCTTGGCAAGGAGGGAAGAGAGAATTGGATGGATTGGAGAGATGTTTAGGAGGTAGGCTCAACATAAACTTATGGAAGCTAAGAGAGAGAAAATTCTAGGGTAATACCTAGTTTTTTCATTGATTTGAAAAAGCACTTGAATCATTTGTTGATTTTTGTATGTGTATAGAAAATGTAGTTGGCAATGTCTATAGAAACCATTTGAACATCTCTCCACATGTGTCCCTTTAAGCTGAGGCCATGGATAAGATTATCTAGTGGTAATGTGTAGGGTAAAGAGATCCTCCTGTAGCACATATTCTTATTTATTGTATGAGTCACATTTTTAAACTTTCCTTGTTTTCCACCTTTAAATCTTAAGCTGTGTCTTTTAGGAGATTTATGTTGAAGAGTACCCAGAATGCTAACCTTTTCATCACTAAACTGCTGTATTACTTATTAAGCCTACTATTTGCTAAAGGTAGCTTTCTTTGATACTTAGAATGTTTTCTCTTTCCTTTCCTATTTTAAAGGCCCTTTGAGGATGTAGACTTTGCTGCACACCTCTCTATGGGCACATAAAAGGTGGTCAATAAAGATTTGTCAGCAATGATGGCACCTACCAGAAGACCCTAACTCTATACAGCTTCTATATCTGAAATGTGATTCTATCAATAGCAATGTGATAAAAAATACGAGTATCGGGCCACTGACGAGAAAGTAATCTAACTTTTTACGTAAGCTGATTTTTTAAGAAATTTTTTTACGAACAAGCTGTTTGGGAACTGTCAGCCTGTGTCAAGATGAAGGTATCTGTTGACTAACATAATGAAAATACTTTGAGTTCTTAATCCCAAGATGGGATTTTAGTAAGTTCACCTTTGAAGAGAAAACTACATTTCTTTCAATAATCAGATGAGCAAGGTAGGTGTTATATTTCCGTCAATGAAAGGCATATGTGATGACATGAACATTAATTTTAATTTTCTTCTGTTTCCCATGCTCACAGCTTAGAAAGTGCCTACCAGGTGATGGATGGGGCAGGTTAGGGTGGCCTGGGCACAGCCCCTGGAAGTGCTTCAGACGCAGAAGAAAAGCTGAGTTATGCAACTCATAATATTCATAACACACTGCCCAGTACAATGGTTTCTAACTTAACTGTTTCAATTCCAATTTTCTAATGATTTGATTGTTTATGTTCTTTTTAATATGCCTCTTCCTCAATTCAGTTCTCAGTTCTGGTCACTCTATTCCATGTTATTCCAAATGCACCTGGGATGGAGGTGTTCAATGTGTCGTTAACACATCTCTGCTACTTCTCAGAGTTCTTGCAGCTTCCAGTTTCTCCAGGCTTCCTAAACTGGACTCTGACCCCTCCAGGTCCCAAGTGCTCTTTCTCTGTTCTCCTACTAGAGTTGTCTAAAGCCACCTTTTAGAGGAGACACAAATAAAATCACTCTAGGTAGTCTTCTAAGCAAACCTCCTCAAAAGCACAAGTAGCTTAAGATTTAAAAGCAGAAAATGGGGAAAATTAAAAATCAGACTCAGGTAAATAGAACCAAAAATATAAAGTTTAAAAAACTTTTTCTAAAAATATCCACATCCTCATGTGTATCATGCTCTTCTTATATAATTAAGCCATGTATTTGAGATATTTTTTAGGAAGAATCTGGTCTCATTCTTGAAAGAAAAGCTATTAAATTCCAAGTTCTGTGCTTTGTGTGACCTCAGTCTCCTTACTAAAAAACCTTGGGCAGTAACAATACAAAGAAACAAAATCAGCATTTAAAAGATTTTAAGATGGAATGAACTGCAATAATCTCTCTCTTCCCACAGGCAGGTCTGTGGGGCCGGGGATAAACTCATAAGATTCATTGGGGAACTCTTTGAACCCTTGAGATGTCCTCTTAGGTAACCAAAGGGACATGTATTCAATTATTTATCAGACAGCTACCATGAGCCAGGCTCTGTGTGATGTGCCGAAGACTCAGAATAAAATGAAGCTAAAACCCAGCCTCTGCTTTAATGATTCACGTGGTTTTGTTTCGGCCTCCTCTGACAATTATTATTCCATGTTACCTTACCTGATGGCTGAAAAAAAAAAAACGAAGTCCTCTTTTATATAGTCACTGCATCTTTCTGTGGGTGCTTCCGGGAAGTAGGGGAAATACAGCTTTCTCTCTCCTCCCACCGTCTCCACCCTCTCCTCCTCCTTTAATGCCCTTCCCTCAGCTCTCTGATGAGGTCTCTGGTCTATTTTCATAGACTTAGTTCTGAATCATTCAGCTTCTCCTCTAAGCACTGCTCTTCGCTTGTCTCCCCATGCCTGAGCATCACCCCTTTCCTGGCTCTACCTATTTTTAGAGCTCAAAGATAGATATTTTGGCTCCAACCTGATGCTCAGTTCTTCTGCTCTAGCAAAATTCAGCTCTCCTCTTCAAGCGTGATGCATCCAGAAACATATCTACCATCCACAAAACATTTTTGTTTTATAAGCCCCAGGGCACCCACCATTGGGTATTACCGGGACAATCAGCCCCTGGTCTGTCAATGGCCTGAGAAAGGGGTCAGAACCCTTCCTGGCAGCCTCAAGCTCCTCTCCATCAACTGTTCTTGGCTGTGTCCTGCTCCTTCTCCCTTCCTGCCAATGTTTATAGCATTCCCTCTCCATGTTTCTCATCCTTCACCATCCCGGCCTACTGCCCCTATTTTCACCTGGTCAACTCCATTCTTCAATGCTGCCTCCCAGAGAAATCTTCTGGGTTATGTGTCATTCCCAGAAAACAGAGTCTGAATGAAGATTTGCACCAAGGTAAAGCAAGTTCCTTGAGGGAGTATCTTCAGGCTCAATACTATGGAGGAGAGAAGGCAGGAAGACTAGGCAGTGAGAGGAGCTGAATTCCGATGCTTTGGCAACAGAGACCTCAGCTCAGCCTTGGAGCTGGAATGGCCCCTCAGAGTCATCCCAGCCTTAGGATAAGGAGATCCAGTTCTTTATATCCAACTGCTCTCACCCTCGACTTCAGTCAGTCAGTGGAAGTGGGAAAAGGGTGACCTTGGGTGAGGAGGCTTTCTTTGACTGAGAGAAATTCATGGGGAAGGACTCAGCCCTGATCCCGGAGGAAGATTTGGAGGCAGACCACAGCATCCTCCATGCCTCCCTGACGTGGTTTTTCTTCTTATGCATTCTCAGGCACCATCAACCTCTGCTTCTGCTTATTAGTGGTAAGTGCTACTATTGTTTTTTTTTTTCATTTATTGGTAAATTTGAATAAGAATTAGACTGTGTGGTGATTTGGATCTATTATGTACCCCAGAAAAGACTATGTTCTTTTAATCCAATTTTGTGAGGGCAGACCTATTGTGGGTGGGACCTTTTGATTAGGTTGTTTCCATGGAGATGTGACCCCACCCATTCAAGGTGGGTCTTTATCTTCTTGCTGTATTCCTCTATGAGAGGATAAAAGACAAATGAAACAGAGAGAGCTCAGAGAAGCTGAGATGAAATCCAGAGTTTGCCCCAGAGAAGCTAAGAGAGGAAAAGCCCCTGGGATTGTTGAGACAGAAAGCCATTGAAACTAGAGTCTGGGAAAGAAGGATCAGCAGACGCCAGCCATGTGCCTTCCCATGTGACAGAGGAACCCCAGATGCCATCGGCCTTTCTTCAGAGAAGATCATCCTTTTGATGCCCTAACTGGGACATTTTCATGGACTTAGAACTATAAATTTGTGAAGTAATAAACCCCCACTGAAAAAACCAAGTCATTTCTGGTATGTTGCATTCCGGTAGCTTTAGCAAGCCCAAACAGACTGTAAATATGCAAAGACCTGGCTTATTTTTGTTCACTTTTATATTTCCCATTCCTAGAAAAAGTGCCTGAACTATAATAAGCACTTTTTAAATATTTGTGAATAACCAAATGAATGAAGTGTTACCACTGTACTCTGACCTGGGGTATGATATGTTTCTTAGACTGAACCGCTGAGTTCTGGAATCCCCTCCTCTCAATGGACCACTATCTATTTTGAAAAATTTTAAATGAAAGCAAGATAACAAAGCCTTGGAATTGGAGCCAAAGGACCCACGCGTGGCTTCCTGCTGTGTTGGGTGGGTCCCTTGGCCAATCAGAGCCTCAGTTTCCTCATCTGTTAGCTAGGAAAGATAATTTCTAGTCCACAGACTGAGTCATGATTGAATGACATAATATGGGAAAATCTCCAGCTGGTGATAGTGCCATTCCCAGGGCAGGTGGGCAGGAGGAGGGCATGTCTGGGCAGCAAGAGAGGCATGAGTTTGATTTGGGATTTTAGGAATATCAGGAGCCTGTGGGGCATCCAGGTAGTCATTCTAGTAGGCAGTGGCACATACAGTGCTGGATAAAAGTTAAATCAGTTTTAATTAACTCTTTTTTAGTTTCCCTGCCCCCAGATTTCTTGTGCTCATTTTCATGCATTTTATAATCTGAGACTGGCTTTCTCTACTGCAGCCTTTCTACCTCCTCTCCTCTCTCTCCCACTCCTTATAACCAGTCCACACAAAGAATAAAGCATCTATCTACCTGCCTCCATTAGCTGGGAAATCATTTGCTTTATTGAAAAATATAAATAATGGAAATGCGTAGAGCACATGGGAGATGAACAGAAGGTTTTGGAGTGGAGTGGTGCTTTCTTTGTCTGGGAAATTCCATTTGTGTGGAATGATTTATGAGGGTTTTGCTAGTAGTAACTATGAGGAGAGGATTGGGGAGGCAAACCAGCTCATTTATTAATATGAACTACTTCCTTCAAAAACTTTATATGGTAACATGTAAATAAAAATGCCTTGGGCATGAGTTTTCTGCACTTTAGCTGCTTCTGGGTTTTAGAGAAATAAATTAGAGTGCATTAAATGAGTATATCTGGGGAAAATTTGAGTAAGTGTGCAAAAACCTGGTTTATTTTTGTTCACTTTTATATTTCCTATGCCTAGAAAAAGTGCTTAAACTATAATAAGCACTTTTTAAATATTTGTGACTGAATGAATGAATGAAGTGTTACCACTGTACTCAGACCTGGGGCCTGAAATATTTCTCACACTGAACCCCTGAGTTCTGGAATCCCCTCCTCTCAATGAACCACTATCTATTCTGAAAAAATTAGTAAATGAAAGTAAAATAAAGATACTTTGGAATCGAAGTCAAAGGACCCAGTTGTGGCCCCCTGCTGGGTTGGGTGGGTCCCTTGGCCTCTCGGAGCCTCACATTTGGGAAGCTCTGTTCAGAGTTCAGTGTGTGTGTGTGTGTGTGTGTGTGTGTGCACCTGCACCTACATATATTCATGTGCATACAAGTGTGTGTATGCATGTGTTTGGATAAGAAAGAGAACTGAGGGAGGGGAAGAGGCCTAATGTTTGCTTGTATTTACTAGTCTTTAATCTCAAGCTGAAATCTTTTATCTCTGGTTCCCTGTGGTCCTCTGATCACCACAGGTGTTAATCAAGTCTAACAACATGGCCAGAAAGAAGCTATCCAGAGAAAATCACTCCCTGACCTATAGCCTTTCGCAGAATTGCAAGCCATAGCATGCTATGACTGGGAAGGGACAACAGTCACATGGTCCAGCTCCCTCAATTCACAGATAGGAACAGGAGGACCAAATAAAAAAAGACCTGTCCAAATGGCCACTGGAAGAGCCAGTGAAACCATATGCGAATCTAAGGACAAGCATGGCCTGTTTTTTGAAAGGACAACGCTTCAGAGTGACTTTTTAATTTCTGAAATTGAAGTCTACTTGCAGTAAGCAGCTCATCTGCTGCTGGGGCAGTGCCTCTGGTAGCACATAAGGTGACTTTGTGACAAATTAGAAGACAGCATGCCCTCCAACTGCATGGCTAAGGAGAGAAATATGCACTTGAATAAAGTAGGCAAATCTGTTCCCCATCCTCAGTAGGCAGAGTCCATCCAGAGTGCCTGGGTTAGAAAGTAGAGAAGATCCTAGATTTCGGCACCTCCTCATCCAAGGCTGGGCGTCCTTATGCAGAACATACTGTCAAACCATGCCTGGCAGCCCCTTGCAGAGCCCTGTCATCACTGGACGTGCCTCAATGGAGGCATGTTGGGGAAACCAGATGAGACCTGGGCTTCTCTAAACTGCTCCATCATCTCTTCCTGCTGCCTTCCTCTTCTTTCTCCTTTATTTCTTCTTTGGTCACCATTGGCTAGTTAAAGTGACTGGCATGGCTCAATCCAGGGCATTAAGATGCTATTTTGGAAAAATATATTGAGACTTACACAGTTGTACCTAATTTTGCAAGTTCATTGGCTCAAGGGGAACCCAGCTGAGATCTACCTTCCCTCTGCTGGGAGAACTGCACCTCACCAAGAAAGTCTTTAAGCATTTATTTGATAGATGTAAGCCATGTTCACACCACGCAGTTGTTAATAACTTTCTCAGGGGTTTGCTTCTTGCCTTAACATATTAATCATAGTTTTGGTAAAACCTAGAAGTCACAATTTAGGGTCATAAATATATGCTTCAATCCATCTGTTTCTTCAGCCTATTTTTAAAATAGTTCCTCAATCTCTCTCTCTAGCTCTCTAACATTTTAGTTTAGGGTTGCCAAATTAAAAAAAAAAAAAGAGGAATCCTTTCTGTGTTCTCTTAGTGTTAGAAGTAGGCAATGAAAGGTGAAAAAAGCATGGGTTAAAAGCCACAGGATCCAGTATAAGCCCCTACTCTGTCACTTCCTAGATAAATGATTTTGGGCAAGTCGCTTAACTTTTCTATGCCATAGTTTTCCCGTTTGGAAAATGGGAGCAAAAATAAAGCCTACCTTTTCAAATGAGGGAATGTTTGTAGAAATGCCATAACTCCAAAGCACTATGCAAATGTTTATTAAAATTATTTTTAATCATTATTTGTGGTTGATTAAAGATGGGCACACATACTTTATACCACTCTGCCCACCAAGAGGTGGAGTCTATTTCTTCATCCATGTTAACTCTGGACTGACCTGTGACTTGCTTTGACCAATAGACTAGAGGTAGGGAAACAAGTGAGGCAAGGAGTAATTAGTATAGGGGAGAGAGGCCTGGACTGGGGTGGAGAGGGTGATGGACATACCTTTCTGTTGATCACCAGGGTTGGGGATAAACTTTGCTTCACACAGTCTGTGGACTTGGGACCACAGTGGTGAAACAGCTGAAAGAAACCTAGGCAAGGGTACAAAGTGGAACAGTTGAGAAGATGTGGGCAAGAAAAAAGATTTTCACAGTAGAGTGTTTATTTCCCTTATTTATTAAAAAAATGTGGTGAGTATGTTCATATAAGAAATACCTATTAAATAATGGGATTCTCTATTATACATGATTTTCAACTTATGCAGTGTCTTGGAACGTACTGGTCTTGTAAAACAAGGTCTGACAGTATTTGTTTCCACAGGCTAGTGCAGTCCACTTAGGAGACTGTTGCATGACCCAGACAAGAGACAATGAGGATCTGGACTAGAAGTGTGACAATAGGTGATAGAAGGGAAAGGTAGACTGTGGTTCAGTCCCCAGGAGCTTTTCTCACATTTCTCAGCCAAGAGGATGGTGAGGAGTTAAAGGAGTCAGGCATCCTTTGGAGTCAATGAAAGTCCTGCTGACAGGAAGGAATGAGCAGCAGGACCCCCAAGCAAGCAGCCAACAGATGATGGAGCTGACGGTGGAGTTATCAGTTGGGAAACGTAGTAGCCATGACAACCATCTAGCAAGGGCACCAGGAAGCTGGCAGCACAGAGTGACTGGGCAGGGACAGAAACAGCAGGGAAACTTTAACAGCAAAGACAGTGTAGAAGCCATTCAGACCCTCTGGGAAAGGCAGAGATGGGGTCTGCTTTGCACTTCTCCTTGTCTATTTCTTCCTGCCTCCACATACATATAAAGCCTTGAGGGATCCAGGGCATGGGGTTGGGGTAAGGGGTGGAAATGAAGCAATCTGGAAACTGGGGTTTGTCTGAGTCCTTTCTTTTTTCCCTTTTCTGACCTCTTCTTGATAACTTCTCACACATATCGCCTGGATCCTCTGTGGCTGTTTCCCAGGAGGGGTAGAGCCCAGGCTGCCATGCCGGCTAAAACATTCCTGAGATGACATTAAGCCCCAAACACTTGCTAATAACCTGCTATAAGAGTTTATGTGGAGTGTGGGAGTGGAGGAAAACAGCTAATTAGAGGAATAACTGATGATTTGGGCGGGTTTCAGAGGCAACTGCTTTGAGCCATTATTTATCCTATTTTCCTCTATCCACCCTCTGCCATCTCAGCCTAATTTCTCAGATCTTTTACTAAATGGTAAAGAAGTCTCTGTGCTCTCCCCCGCCCCCAATCTATTTTGTTTTGCTGTCAGAGACTCTATTTTCTCTTCTATTCTGTTTTCTATCTGGATTTCAGTGGATCAAATCTTGTGAAAACCTAACTAAACATTTTTTCTTAATGTGGGGATTTAGAACACAATAGAGCTGAGTGGATGCGGCAGAGAGGGCCAATTTCACTTCAGCCATATAAGCAGAATATACTTTTTATGTGCTGGAAAAAGAAGTGACATTTGTTAAAAGGGTAATTTTCAACAAAAAAGAGGCAGGATCATGAGATATAGAAATATAAAGTGAACATGTGCTAAAGATTTTATTTGTCCCATGTTAATGATGACAGATGTTATAACTGGTGCAAAGAAGAAGTCAAAGAAACACAAACTTACACTCCAGATTTACGTAGAGTAAAGGAATGTTGAAACCAGTGTGCAAATGGATGCAAAACCGCCTTGTTCTTTTTCTGGACAGAATTTATTTGCATGTCTATAGATAAGAATTATTTGCCATTGCTATTAGTTTATCTACAATCTACAGACTAAGGCAGCACCCACAGATTCAGAATCAGATAATCCACCCAGAAGGGTGTGCTTGAGACAAGACATATTTTTCATTGAAGCATAACTGTTTTCTTATACATTTAGAAAAATTCTTCCAGTCCAGGAAATCACTCACTGGCTTCTTCCACAGGTAGTTTGGGCTAACTCAGAAGAAACATGGCTAAGAAGGAAACTTGGGCCTAGTTGAAATTTGCTTTTCAGTTGACACACGAATATCCCAAATCTCAACTTGACTCTACCTAAATTTCACGAAAGGACTTGAAGTTGTGTCTCACGTTCAGTTAAGGATCCAAGACTAAAGTATACAGTCATAGAGAGTCAGTCCCAGCTTTCTGGCTAAAGAAGCGTGTCATCTGTAAGCCTCAGTTTTCTTATCTGCAAGATGGGGGAGGGCAGACTAGATGCTCTCTAAGGTCTCTGTTAGTTTTAAGCCCCTATGATTTTACTTCTCTTGTCAGTGGCATGTTTTCTATTTTATGTTACTTTGAAGAAAGAGGAAGAGAATTGTTGAAATTAGATTTCTCTAGAAAAGAGGTCTTGTTTCTCTGGGATAGAAACTCCTCTGAAATATGATAAAACCTCTGATTTTCTGCCCATACTCTGCACAGAAGAACAAAATTTGCATACTTTGTGTACATATTCAAACAACCTTTAGACTCCTTTCACAAAGTCCAGCCCTTGTATTCAGTAGCAAGAAGAAAAGGGCATGTTTGAAAATGAGGGTCTGATTCTTTGGTCAAGGACTCATCATTTCCTCCTTGATCACAGTCTTAGTTTGCCAGTCTTCTATGACAAACACCACACAATGATTTGGCTTAACAACAGAAGTTTATTGGCTCACAGTTTTAAGGCTAGACGAAGTCCTGAATCAAGATATTGGCAAGACTTGCTTTCTCCTGGAATCTGTAGCGTTCTGTTGCTGGCTGCAGGCAATCCTAGGGGTTCCTTGTCTTGTATCTCTGCCTCCAGTTGCAAGGTGATGTCCTCTCCTTTCTGGCTTCTGTGACTGCTGAGTTCTTTCTATGAGGCCCCCAGTAATATGGATCAAGAGCCATCCTGATTCAGTTCACCACACCTTAACTAAAAAGAATATCTGCAAGAGGTTCTGTTTACAATGGGTTCATATACCCACAGAATAGATTAAGATTAAGAACATGTTTGTTGGTTTACAAAATTCAGCGTACCACAACCACCAAGATTACTGACCTGGAAGGTCATGGACCTATGAGTCTTTCCCCAACTTACCAAGAAATCTGGGCTTACAGTCATTTATTGGTCAATGCCTCATTTCTCCCAGGAACTAGAAAGATAAGACATTATTTTCCTTGATTTATCACTACCTCCTCCAGTGAGACAGGATGAGTGTCATTAAAGCCCATGGGAAACATGACAGATAAGAGGCAGAGGAAGCTGGCTGTGAACCACATGCTCCATTCCATATTAGTGACACATTAAGACCATTTGAGTAATGATACCAACTGTGCCAATCATCTACTATGGAGCAAGAGATGCTTACAGCATTACTTCTTAAGCATAAAAATGCCATGATGATATTCAGCTCCCACAATGTGTTAGGTCCTACTCACTTATTAGTGCTAATACAATATCCTTGGAAAATGGTTTTTTTCTTTCTTAATTTCTTTTCTTTCTTTCTTTCTTTTTTTTTTTTTTTTTGCGAATAAGAAAATTGGGATAGCAGAGTGGCATGACTTGTCTAAGGCCACAAAGCTAGTAAAGAGCAGAGACAAAAATTTAACCCGGACTCTCCTTTTCCCCTGTACCACAGCCCCTTTCCCATGGCCCATCTCTCTTCCAGTGAGTGGCCATCCCAAGAATAAGTGCATTACGGTGAATGCCAAGTATGAGAAGATGATGCTGCAGCGAAAAAGAAGGAAAAGAAACACCATTTCTCAAAGCAGCAATCATTGGCAAGGGAAGCAATGTTGCTGTGAAAACATGGTGCCCAAAATGCCTTATAGGTGGAAAGGAAGGGATAACACACACACAGTGCTGTTAAAGCCTTGATTGTGGAACCTACAGGATACTCTTCTTGACTGTTGCTGACTGAAGAGGCCTCCCAAATGATCCTTCTAAGACAGAAGTTATAATTTCACATTAAGGGTAAGCTTGATGGTGAATATGTAGGTTTGTAGTCACCCACTGGAGTTTATTAAGGATCCATTAATCTATTATGGTAAGACTCTGACCCCAGGGAATCTGGAGAGGGGACCTCAAGATTAACAGAACTCCTGTTTCTGCTTTCCAGGAGCTTTTAAATCCCCTTTGCCATCAAAGAATTATAACATAAGGAAGATTAAAATAAGAGTTGGAAAGATGTATAACCACTGTGACCCATTAGTTCAAAAGAAAGTTTAATTTTAACTGGGGAATGGAGAAAAGCTTTGTGAAGCAAGTGAAATTTGAGCTGGGCCTTGCAGGATAAGAACAACTTCAGTTGGCAGAAAATGGAGGGAATTGCATTTCCAGCTGAGGAAACAGACATGGAAGTATGGGAGCATGTGGCATTCAGGGGAAAGGAGAACAGTCTATGTTGCTGGAGCACAGAGAGGATAAGGGATGTGGTGGACAATGAGGCTGGCTGCACGATGGGTTTTGAATGGTAGGATAAGATAAGGAGTATGCGGTAGATTTTATTGTGGCTCCCAGCTCTTCAGCTCTTCACTCTTCCTTTAGGCAAGAGGAGTACACATCTCCTGTTATTGCCCTAGGACTTTCAGCGTCTCCTATAGGAAGAGTATGCACCTCTGCTCCTTTGACATTGGGCTTGGTCATGTGACTTGGTTTGGCAATGACATGTGAACAGGTATGACATATGCCATGTTGAAGCAGCCTTGAGAGGCATTCCTTGTTTCCAACAGCTCTGGCTCTCTTTTCCTTCTGCAATCAGAGTGGCTTATCCTATAGAGGAGCTACTCTTTCAGCTCAATTCTGGAATGAGGACAACCCACAGAGCTGACCCTCAGCTGGTCCCACAATGACCCATAACTAACATGTAACATGAGCAAGAAATAAACCTTTGTAATTGTATGTCACTGAAATTTGGAGGCTGTTTATTACCACAGCAAAGCTGACTAATAAATGTTTTTCAGTTTATTCTGAAGGCAATGGGTTTTGGAAAAGACAACATTTTTCTCTTCTCTCCCTCTCTGGCAGTCCCATGAATTTAAGTGGTGAATGAAACCTCATTTCAATTTCTGACTCTATTCAAATTCAGTTGTTTTGCCCATATTGGAGGCATTCTGGGGGAATAGAATAACAATTAGCTTAATACTTGCTTTTTGTAGCCACTGGGTTAGATGCTCTTGGAATCCATGTAAATCTGATAAATAGCACTGCAGGCGTCCAACACTTTGTAGCTCATGGCAGCAGAAACATCACTTTCTTCCAAATTGTTGAGGATATTGCCAATTTGCCAGATAGAAATAAAGATTTCAAATTTAAACTTGAAGCTTTATTTTCCAGGGATGGAATATTCCATTCAGGCTCAGCAAAGAAATGAACAGACAGATGTTTCATGCTGAGATGACCACAGGGGAAGTGGCTTCGAAATGCTGGCCACAGAACTGAAAGCTTGTGCTGTCACTGTAGTAAGCGAGCTCAGAGAGGTTTAACCTTCATTAGGTTAATGAGAAGAACTCAAGAATACATTTGATTATTACTTCTGTTTCTTGCATAACACTTAGTTGAGCACTGACTAAGTAGAATAAGTAAGAGCATGAGAAGTGGAGAGTGCATGGGTTCAAATAAAACTAGTTATGGGTGGTGCAGGGCTGCTGCTGCTGATAATAATGAGGAAATAAAAAGAGACAGAGCATGAGCTTGGACTCAGTTAAATCTCAATTACAAGAATGGTTTGCAACTTACTAGGTGTAGGTTTGGGGGAAAGCTACTTTTAAAAATCCCTAAAAAAAGTTTCTCATTTATAAAATGGTAATAATAATACTGTCTGCTATAGTGCTCATGAAGATAATATGAGACAATGAATTAAAGTACTTGGCACATGGTAAGTGACTAATATTGTTAAAAATTGTTAGAGTTCTCTTTCCTCAACTTTTAGTTTTTAACCTTGTTTCCTTACCTGAAAGCTTTTTGCAAACCTTATCAAAATCCTACCCGTTCTGAAGCATCTGGATTTACCATCATGCCAAGGCCTTCACTGACTTCAGTTTGCGGTACACTCCCTTCTCTAAAACAGCAGTAAAGGCCATAGATGTTCATTTTCCAAATACAATAATTAATTCATTTATTAAACAAATACTTCTTGAGTATCTACTCAGGGTACTAGAAATACAGCTGCGAACAAAATCCCTGCTGTCACTGAGCTTACATTATAGGGGGAAGAGAGAGACAGTAGACAGATAAATAAATATATAATAAGTCAAATAATGATAAGTGCTATCAAAGAAAAAGAAAATAAGGCAAGAAGAAAAAGGAGCTGCAGAGTAGGAAGGTGTTTTAGTTTGCTAAAGTTGCCGAAATACAATATACCAGATAGGGACTGTCTTTTAACAATGGGGATCTATTAGCTTACAAGTTTACAGTTCTGAGGCCTTGAAAATGTCCAAATCAAGACATCAACAGGATGATACCTTCTTCCTGAAGAAAGGCTGCCGGCAACCTGGGACTACTCTGTCACATGGCTTTCTCTCCCAGGTTTTGTTGCTTTCAGCTTCTGGCTCCTCCGTCTGTGGCTTTCATTCTTGAACTCTGTGTGTGTTTCTCTCTTTAGCTTCTGTCTCTCTTAGCTTCTGTGTGAGCCCTTCTCTCTCAGCTTCTTCTAAAGGACTCCAGTAAGAAAATTAAGACCCGCCCAGGGCATGTGTCAGCTGAAATAACCTAATCAAAAGGTCCCACCCACAAAAGGCTACGCCCACAGGAATGGGTTAGCTTTAAGAGCATGATTTTTCCTGGGGTCCATGAAACCTCCTAACCCTCACAGAGGGATACTGTTTTTTATTGGGTAATCAAGAAAAGCCTTGCTGAGAAGATGCCATGGGAGTAAAGGGAGTGAGCTTGTGGGATAAAGGGTCTATACAGTGGCAAAAGTCCTAATGCAGGAGCAAGCCTGGCATGTTCTAGGAACAGGAAGAATACCTGTGTGGGTGAGCCAGGAGAGAATGATAGAGATGACATCAGAAAGGTAGGAATCTGGTAAGTGATGGGAGGGACTTTGATTTTTACTCTGAGTGATCTGGGAAGCCATGGGAAGGTTTTGAGCAGAAAAATTACATTATTTTACTTAGATTTTAAAAAAAGCTTACTCTGTATACTGGGTAGAAAATAGACTTCAGAAGAATAAGGACAGAAGAAGAGACAACATTAATAGTTTTGCAATAACAGTTGAGAGAAGATGGCAGCTTGGACAAGATAGTAGTGATGCAAGTGGTGAAAAGTGGTTGGCATCTGGATATATTTTGAAGGAGGAATTAAACAGATTCTCTGATAGATTTGAGAATACGGTGTGAGAAAAAGGAAGGAGTCAAGGATGATTTTTGATCTGAATTACCTGGAAGATGGGAAGCTTGTCGGAGGAGCAGGTTTTGGGTGTGGGGAGAATTTTGTGTGCATGTTGGCATCTGTTGAGATGTCTATTAGATATCCAAGTGGAGACTGAGTGGGCAGTTGGATATGTGAGTCTGGAATTCAAGGGAGAAATCTAGACTTGAGACGTGATTTGAGAGTCAGAAGTATATATGTGTAATTAAAAGCTATGAGGGTGGATGAGGTCACTGAGTGAATCCTGGGGGACTCCAGATTTCTGGGCTTGGGAAGAGGAGGAGTGAAGGAGACTGAGAAGGAGCACCCAGTGAAGAGAACTGTGAGATTAGCCAGCTGCTTAGTTTACCTCTTGGTGTGGCCATGTTGTTTTATAACTAGGATCAGATCTGCAAACATTCTCTGAAGGGACGAAAACTTCACTTATTTTTAAAAAAACAAAAACAAAAAACAATGCCTAAAAATGAAAGCGGTGTTTTCACTGGGGAATCCACAAAGGTCTTTGCATATAAACCAAAAAAAAAAAAAAAAAAAAAGTAAAAATCAACCAAATTTCACATCTGTTCTGTTTAAATGGGCTCACTGCTATAATCTCTATTTCAGTCTGTTGCTAAATATTCAGGTCAAAAAGTACCAAACATTGGAGGGAAATTATCTTCAGCCAAAACTAGCATTCGTGACAAACTCAGGGAAACAGAACAGGAAACTTCTCTTGGGAATATGGGCTGGGAGAATGAAAATAAACCAAGATGGAAAAAACAAAAAAAAACTTGTCAGATAAAATGGACTGCTTTACCCAGCAGTGGAGGGATAATTGGGAGGCTGAGGCTTGTAATAATCCATCAAATCTGATCATGCAGCAGCTTTGGCAAGGAAGAGAATGGGAACTTAAGTTAATTTTGGCAAGAGCCTGCTTCCCGTCTGCTTGTCCTACACCAGAGGGACAAGATTTTTAGAGGGATCAGGCTTAACAGTAACCCTTCCATTGCACCCCTCGTGTGGTCTCTGCTGTCCCAAATCACGTGGACAGAATTCTTATGACCACTGTATGCGATGAGGATTAATAGCTCATTTTTAGGATGTGAGCTGGAGGCGTAGAGGGCTCAGATAATTTGCTCAAAGACATCCAGCTCGTAAGTGGCAGAGCAGGGGTTCAAACCACATCTTCTAGATCCATATTCTGCCCTTATTCATACTCCAAACAGTCCTGTATTTAAGAGAGTTCAAGTTGAGTGGCACCTCATCAGCTTGGGCAGAGCATTTGTCCCAGCTTACTGAAGGTACATTTCTATTAGGACTACCACTTAGGAGGAAAGAACAGTGCAGAAGCAGATTTCAGCTTTGCCTTATGAGGATTTGTCTTCTTTCATTATGTCTCATACCTGTTTCCTTCCCCTTTCCATTCCCACTGCCCTCCATGCCTCCTGTACCAGTCAGGGTTCTCCAGAGAAACAGAACCAACAGGAGCTATCTCTCTAGATCTCTCTCCCTAGATCTCCCCTCTTTCTGAAGAAGCTGGTTGGGAACCAAGTGATCCATCTCATATTTATATCCATGAATTATTTTTTTAAAAAATGACTTAATGAGAAGGAGAGATTGAGATTTAAGGAATTGGCTAATGCAGTTGTGGGGACTAGCGAGTCACAAATATGCAGGGGAGTTCAGCAGGCTAGAAACTCTGACAAGAGCAGATGTGGTAGTCTTGAAGTAGAATTTCTTCTTTTTCTGGAAACCTCAGTTCTTTGTTCCTTCAAATGATTGGATGAGGCCCACCCACATTATCGAAGGTGATCTCCTTTACTTAAAGCCAACTGATTATAGATGATAATCACATCTACAAAATACCTTCACTGAAACATCTAAGCTACTGTTTGATCAGACAAACTGGACAGCATAGCCTAGCCAAGTTGGCACATAAAATTAACCATTACACCTCCATTTCCTCATGCCAGGCTGTTGTATCTAAACTGAACATTCTGTCCCTTGTGCCTTTCTTGAAAAGCAGTTTTCACATTGATGTAGATTAATTTTCCTGTAATAATGCCAGCTTCATTACATCACCTGCCTGATTAAAAACGGTCACTGGCTATGGTTCACACGACCAGGTGCCGGCTCCTTGTCTTGGCATTGAAAGCCAATTTGACCCCAATCTATCTTTATATCTTATGTCCCACTCTGCCCCTTCTCACCCTGGAGTATGCATATTCCCCAATCTAAACCTCAGTATCCTGTATTCACTCTGAATGTAATGCTGTCATCTCCCCTCTATACCTGCACTTTGTACTTCTATTTTTCTATTTTTCAGAGCTAAAGTGATTTTCACCTCCTGAAAGACTTCCCCCAAATGTTTCAGCAAATGGTGATTCTTACAGGGCTGAGTGTCTTCTGCTTGCCCCACCAGATCCACTTCCACCTTCTCCCACCTGCTCTGTGCTCCGAGAAGCTGAGCAGCATGAATTGGTTTCCTTGTTGCCCCAAGGCTGAATTGTCTCTTGTGGTTTCCTTTCACCCTACACTCATCTTGGTAATTTTTTAAAAAAATTAAACTCTACTCAAATTACCTAATTTGAATTTGCCATCTGCTTCCTGCCAGGACCTTGACGGATATCTTTCCTTTCTCCTATTCACTGGCAGGCCTTATTTATTACTTTAAGCCTTTGTATGTCATATCAAAGGCAGTATATAATCCCCTTTGATTATATACTGTCAACATGACTATAAGTTCTCTAAATGCAAAGAATATGTATTATATTTCTAATATGTTGGGATATCCCCCTTACCAACTCCTACCTCAGTAGCAATTAACATAGTATACCAAACAGTTCACTGATTGGTGAAGGTTTTAAATCAATAATAAAGCCTTTATATGTCAATGTTCAAGAATAAAGTTAAGGATAAGGGGATGTTGGGGATTAAATCACATACCTGACAAAAGACACGCTCAAGGTTTAATCCTCATTCCTGTGTATGAGAATCCATTTGTGACTAGCACCTTCGAAGATATTATTAAAGTGTGGCCAAACTGAATCAGGATAGGCCTTATCCGTATGACTGGAAGCCCCATAAAGAAAGGAAATGTCTATGCTGTCGACCAGAAGAAGTCAGAAATCAAAGAAAGCCTCAAGGAAAGGAGATCATGTAACAGAAGCAGAGATGCAAACAAAGGAACCCCAAAGGATTATAGCAAGCCAGCCCCAGAAGGCCATGGCTCCTGGAGAAACCCTGGCCTGCTGAGATCTTGATGTTGGACTTCTGCCTTCCAAAAGCATGAAACAATAAATTCCTGTTGCTTAAGCCAACCAGTGTGTGCTATTTGCCATAGAAGGGGGATATCAATCTAAAAAGAATCACAAATCTTCACTATTTCTCTATTTCAAAAACAAAAAAGGCCTAATTTCTCTTTACTTGTTTCCTTATCTGTGAAATGGGCATTAAATACCTGCTCTTTCTACCTCATAGGGCTGAATCAAGGATTAAATCATACAAAGCATGTAAAAGTACTTTGCAAATCATAAAACATAATGCAACATAAGTATAAGGGTTTGTTATTTTTATCAAGTTAGTAGCAGACCTCCTATAAAAGCTAGTATTTCAAAATATTGAGGTGGTGGTAGTGGGGCAAACTTCCAGAAGAAGTAATGTATGATTGGGCTGTATAATTTGAAAATGTGGCAAGGAAAACACTGAAAGTTTACAGAATTTTCAATGGGCAAAAACATGTGGGGATCTTCTGTTATATGTAAAGTACACCCAAATTGGTTAAAAAAGCAGACCAATTTACAGTCTTAACAAACACACACTGGAAAACATCCATTTATAATAGAAATATGAAATTGAATGATGCAAGGAGTTGATAGTGACATATTGTACCTTCTTTTTCCAGGTAATTGATTGCAGTTTAGTCCTGCCCAGACTTAAACAAGTTACTACCGTAATGCAAAGATATCTCAGTTGGCTTCAGTTACTTACTTCCTGGCCAGTAGGGTCGGAGTTAGGAAGTGCAGCTTCAAAGGATGCTACCAACTTTAAGGACAACAAATTTTATGCCCCTTAGAGATGGCTTCTAAAGGGCTGGGAAGCAATTTTCCAGAAATGGAGGAAACAACCAAAGTTCATAAAGAGCCACTTGATTTTTAACTTCAATTTCAAAATAATTGAAAATTATGTTCCTAACGAGATGACCAGGCCACGTGATGGACACTGACAACAGAATCAGCCATCCAGCCTAAGTTCATGCTCTACATCTGGCTCCTTGACTTTGTGAGAACGCCATGCTGACAACTGCTCAAACCAAGGAATTTGTATGGGGACCCCTCCCCTCCTGCCCCTCTCTTACTTAAAGAGCTAGATGGTGGGCTCAGGCCAGAGAACATTTTAAGTCATTTTAACAGCAGAATTGGATCAGTATTCCATGAAAGATAATAGCTTCATTCACAGAATGCCTGCCTTCTTCAAATGCCTTCACTTTTTGACATCTCATTTGCAAGATATTATTATTGCCATTTTAAACACAGAGAAATTAAGACCCAAGGAATTAAGTGACCGGCTTCAAGTTGTGGAGCCAGTTCTTAGAGATGCTGGTGGGGCACTTAGGACTCCTGACTTCCACCTGATTTCTTCTTTCTTCACATTCATCAAACCATGAGTACATCTCTTTCATCATATTCAAAAGGTCCCACTCTCAATATTTATTGATCACCTCTAAGTATACCAAAAACTAGCAAATTGGGAAATGTATACTAATTTAAATAATTTGCTATAAACCCCCATTCTTTTGTTTATATCATTCAGTTATTTTTAAACATTTGACATTCTCAGAAGGTAGGAACTGGGTCAATGTAAGGTTTGCCGTATGGCATCAATTGCAGTGGATAATAAATACAATAAAAATCTGACATAATATAGTAGGTTAGGAGCAGAGAACAAAGAGTGGGATTTGGGATCAGAAGATTTAGGTATAAGTGTCAATTCCATCATTCACTGGTTGTGTGACCTGAAGCTAGACACTTAACCTCTAAGAAGCTCAGCCTCATCACCTATAAGATGGGAATCATCTCTGGATAGTGTTTGGAGAGTTTAATAAGCAGTACAACTGTAAGGAGCTTTGCAAATTTAAGAAAGTAAATTTTATCTCATTATTACACAAAAATATGTGTATGTGTCAAAAAGTGAAGGTCATTAAGAAATCAGACACCCCAAAAATCCTCATACAATTCACTTAATTGATTGTATCCTCATTAATCTTGATAGAATGCTAGTTTTTTAAAGCAGTGACTCCACTGTGCTAATTGACAATAGTAAAGTATTGATGTTGGGTAAGTTCTAAAGAACATGGATTTTCAACCCAGGGAGATGAGGGTTGAAATCCTAACTCTGCAATTTATTGCATGCATGGTTTATGCCAGCTGTAAAAGGTTAATAATATACTTACCTCCTAACATTTTTGTGAAGGCTTAAAAATATATATATAAAATGCCTAGCTCAGTGCATGGCCCATGGTATCATTCCCTTATATTCACATGCATATACATCATATATATAATTGTAGCAAACATGGAGTTACATACACAAAGTGTTCAGAGGTCTAATTACAAGAACATTACGTATGTTAAATGTAGCATCAACATAATACAGATTGTGCTTTTGGAAACTGAGAACAAAATATATATGTGTATATCTTTTAATTACAGTAAATATGCCATATATTAAGGTAAATTACCATTTCCCCAAATTTATAAGTAAAAGAATTTCTGCCTAAGGCAATTTGCTGAAAGTTAAATGTGATCTGTAGAGTGTCTTTGTGGCTATTGTGAATTGCAGATATGGAAATGTTTTGATTATTTTATTGTCTTAGGCATTATAACTGACTATAAGCTTAATTTCTACAGATTTCATAAAGATGCCTTGAGAAGAAAAATCACTGAACCAGTCAGCAAGCAAATAGTTATAAAGAGCCAGCTAAAGGATATCTTCATTTCTATGTAAAAATCTCTCAAGTAATGGGAAATTGGGGAATGTATATACTATATTCTAACTATAGCTTGGATTAGAGTGAATTAAACTTTTTTCAGTTTTCTCCATCTCTCCTTCTTTCTCGTCCTGCTTTTCTTACTCCTTTGCTACTTTGTTTCTTGCCCTCTGCTTATTCACAGCTGCTTCTTGCTCATGGCTTCTACGGTCTGGTGGCTTCTTTTCTCAGTCTTCTTTCTGTGGTTGTTTGGACTCCACTCTACTCTGGGGGCTATTTCTGTTCATTACAAATGCCCAGGTCAGGGGATCTGATAGAGGGTCAGTCGCCATCTGAGAGAGTATGTCTCCTGGGCCAAGCTCTAGTACCGGGTCAGTGCATGCATAGAGGCTATTTGGGGGTCAGGAGCTACTCCAGACTCTGCTCCAAGCAAATGTGGCCAGGGGGATGGTGTCATGTGATACCCATGTATGAGAGACTCCTCAAAGTGGTCTGTGGACATAGTTGGTACCAGTATAGATGACAGGTCCTTCTAACCCTAAGTCTATGACTGCCAATTTAGAACGAGATGCAATTAGCGTGTGTTGGATGACTAAGGCATGCCAGGTATTCTCATGTGCACTGTGTCATTTATTTCTTGTGACAAATCTGGGAGCATTTTTAGCATGGTTCACTGAATCTAAAGTGCCACTAATTGTAAACCTGCTATTATTTATGTATCACTAAGATTGAAAGAATATTGTCAATTAAATTTTGATGCAATATTCTTTTATCACTTAGCTATTTACTATGTACATATTAAAGGAGTTCTCTTAAACTTATGCAGACATAGTTTTCTATTATAGATCATTTTTGTATGTGCATTGAAAGGAAAGTAGAGCAAGATAAATTAGTCAAAATATTCTGAAGACCTCTTCACTTTCAGAATCTGACTCTTCTGAATACCTTTTCTATTGAGTTCCCCAAACTATTGAGTGTTTTTGCACCTGATATCATCCTCTGTGCCATCAAGTGCATTGGTGATTTTGCTGTTTTTTCAAAAAGTGTTCCACTATTGTCTCTGGTATTTTCTTTCATGTTGCTGATGCCCATTTTCCAAGTTTTGATGTAAGAACATTTTTTTTATTGTTATCAGAAGTTGTGGAAAAATTTCCACCCTTGACCAGGACTCATTCTCCTTCTTTAGATTGTTCCCAAATGGTCAGGAGGCTGCAGTTATCCAGTCCACACTATATCAGGAATAACTGTACACACAAGTAATAATGGCCATGTCATGACAACTGTCTGGTAATTGAACCGTAAGATAGCCAGGCAAAGGATGTTAAAATAGAAATGGGTGTCTTATAATCAAAAAAATAGGTATTATTACCAATTTATAGATGAGGAAACTATTGCTAAGAAGTGAAGTGGTTTGCCTAAAAACACATGAATTACAAGAGGCAGAACCAGGTCTTCCAACTTGGAGCCATTCCACCTGATCGCCTTTGGGAGATGGGGGAAGGGAATTGGCAGTTACTGAGCATCTACTTATTTGGGTGTCTTAGACATGTCATTCATATTATGTCATTTAATGCTCAGAAAAACTCTTTGAAGTGTGTGAGAAAGGTAATATTAAAAGGTTAAATAATTTGCCCATGATCCTAGATCATCAAATGGCAGAGCCAGAATTTAAACCGAGGTCTTTCTCCATCTGTGCAAGGGCAGCCCATAAAGGATGGGGTGAGATTTAAAGAATTGGCAAGAAAGACAACTTAGATTCACAGAAAACTTTCTTTAGCAAGTCAGGAAATTATCAGTATCAAAGATACGCATGTAAGAGTGGATGCAGCTCCCCAGCACCTGAGGTTGCTGGCTAATGCTTCCTGCTTGCAATGAGAAGCTAGCCCCTGGCTTGCTGCTTTCTGTACCCTAGGCTGAATGTGGGTCACATTAGCTTTTGAGAATTTATCACCTAACACACAGGAAATTTTTACCACACTAGTGATATCCTTCTGCATTCCATTTCTTACCGTTTCGTCCAGCTTGCAGCATCTGTGACCTACTACTGAGTCTAAAGCCCTGGCTTTCTTTATCTCTTTTTCTTGTTTGTTTGTTTGGTCCTAACGTATTCAAAGGATTTCATTTTATAGGGAGATCCCAAAGACATCATTTAAGTAAGCAGTTTTCCTTTCATTTCACTCAACAAATAAACAATAATGAACCAGGAAGTTTTCTGGTATAAAATGAACTTGAAATGGAAGCCCAGCTGTCTAAGAGGTTATACCTGAGACCAAGCTTTCCTCAGTGGGCAGAAGGGAATGTCTAGACATCAGATTTCATCATTATAGCTCATGCTGTCATTTTGAGCTCTTCAGACTCATGGTGGATAGCCAGGCGGCTATGTGTCTAAAATGAAAAGCCAAAGGTCAAGCAGTCAGATTAAGATGGTGCTAGAGCATTCCACAAGATGAGAGTGTCTGATGAAGTTCACTTTTCAGCCCCTGTTGCCCAGATGTTCCTGAGGCATAACTGTAGGAAGCAAGACCATCTGCCAGCTTCCACCAAAGTCACGGCAGTTAGAGTCTAATTCCCAGCTCCACAATAGCCCTTGGACAGAAGTAAGTGGCATGGACCCAAGGTTGCTTATCCTGTCCTAAACTCCCTTCCAGGAGAAGCAATACATGGAGGCACCTCTGCTGAGGTCTGTGAGATGGAGTAGTTTTTGACAACAGCAGCAGCAAATAGCTACTAAGCTGCTACATACTGAGAACTTACTGTATTTCAGTGGTTTCCCACATTTCATTTCATTCAGTCCTCATAATCACCCTCTGAAGTAGCTATCATGATTATTCCCATTTTTCAGATGAGGATACTGAGTCTTGGAGAGGTGAAATGGCTTGCCCAAGTTCACACAGACAGTAAATGGCTGAGTCAGAACTCAAATCCAGGTCTGAGTGACAGCCCAGACTGTCCTCTGTCCTAGTTGAACCAAGCTACCCCGTCTCATCAGTTGAATACACAGGGCCTGGACTGGACACACCAGTGGTGACCAATCAAAAGATTGAAGCTCCAGAAAAAACAGTATGACATGCCTGGAGATTTAGGTAAACCCTGCTTCAGTTTAAAAGCTCATAGATAGAGTAATAGATTTAGGAACAAACAAATGAGTAAATAAAAACAAGAATGTCATGGTTTTCCAGCCTTCTTGGTGGTTTTCCTAGGTTTTACCACTATTTGGGCTTGGTTCCAACCCCTGTTTTTCTTCATCTCTGCCTTTGACCATACCACCCAGCTCCAGTCTGTCTGGTTCTCTGACTCTCACCTTTTTGACCCCCAAGCCTACATCCTTGCTCTATTCTGGCCCATTCCAATTTGAAAACATATTCCTTTGGCACATTTCATACCTATAGGTGTTATCTGAGCACCTCTGCCTTGAGTTCAGTAGACTAAGTTGGGGCAACAGCTCTTGACAAAAGGTCTCTAGGAAATGGGTGGGTGTTGAGAAGGCAAATCCAGATTTCCCCACTGGACTTCAATCATCACATAAAACCAATTGAATGTGAGTATTCAGGACCCAAAAAGATCTGCAAGGGCAAACCAAAGTTGAGTCATCAAATTCTGTTGAAATTACATAGTTGATCCTTGGATTCCACCAGAGATGTCAATAGGGACTCAAATCTACCAATACCTGGTTCAAGGTTCATGGGTGGGGATTCTAGGCTCAGGTGAGTTGGAATTATTGGAATGTGTGTGTGTGTGTGTCTGCATGTATGTGAATGTGGCGTTCTGACTGAGCAGGTACAATAAGGTAAGCCTTGCTGGGCAGAAAACTAGAAGCTGTGATTCAAAGCAAAGATGGGGTATTTGGGAGCTTTGAGCCATCTTTCCCTCTTATTCCCCATCTTTTAATTTAATAATAGACCTTTTCTTCTTTTTTCCTTCATTTTTCAGTTTATTTACTCAACAGATATTCACTGAGTTCCTCAGACTCTGCTTTCACTATATTGTGCTCAGGGAAAATGTTCATTCTCATTCAAATTCCTTTCAAAGAAGGATGCTATTCAAATGTGCCTCTACATATCCTCTCTGGAGTCCATTATTGACTCTTTATTGCATCATTCACTCCTCAAGACATTTCCCTTAGGGAGGCTCAGTACATGCTCAGCTGCCTCCCATATGTGAAGTCTTAAGGTGAGAATCAGACCCATCAGAGCACATTTTGTTACCTTAATGATCTAAGTTCCAAATGAGATTCCTGGTATAATGGTCAGTTCTAAATGACTGATTTGCCCTTCCACTGGTATCCTATTGTTCTCAAAATCAGGATCAGAAAGAGAAGAAAAGAAAGGGGGAGTGGAATGAAGAAAAGAAAAAGGAAAGAAAGGGAAGAGAATAGCCATTTACTGGGGCACAAAGAGCATCACAATCCATAGTTGAGTTGTGCATGTGTGTGTGTGTGTGTGTGCATGCACACTCACATATGTAGTTTTTGTGACTGCTTCAGGTGTTTTCTTAAAATGTATCACATTTGATCCATGGCCAAGGTACTATTTATGTGCTTTACAACTAAGGTATAGCTACACTTAATTGACTAAATAAGCCAAGCTGAATAGACCCCCAAACTAAAAATGAGATGCTTTCCTTGCTTGACTCTGGCTTCACATTCCTTGATTGAGTTACTGACTGGTCTGTTTCAACTTAGACCTATTTCTTCTCTCCACAGAAGGTCAGCTCTGGCCCAGGGAAACCATATATTTCCTCTACCCAAATTGAATGCCTTGATGACTATACTAGTACAGAAGGGATTTACCAAGCTGATGTTGTTCAAAGGGCTACTGTATAATAATTAGGTCTCCCTCTATATCCTTTTGGTCTTCAACCTGAGGGCCAGCCAGAGTCTCTACAAATCTTTGCAGTAACAGGCATACCCCTGCTGTGTCTTGGTATCTTTGAGTCTTTGGATCTGATTCTCTTATTCTGAGTATTTATGGACTCCTGTGCAGAAAAAATGTATTTGGAAGAATTCAAATTTGCATTCTTGATCATTCTATGACAGTGCACACCAGAGATATTTGTTGTATGAGTATTATCAATGAGTTACCACTGATATTATAGTTACTTGTGTACAGTTTGTTTTACTCCAGCAAGTTATGCTATAGAGAGCAAAAGCTTTGTCCTTTTATTCATCTTTCCATGCACTAGTAGATGCTCAATAAATGTTTGTTGCAGAATTTGTGAGTAGTTGTTATCTCTAAACAGATGCTCTTCAAGAATGCAAAAGAATTTTCAGGTGTTGACAAATGGTATTCCTTTAGGTAAAGAACCAGTTCCAAGTTGCTGAGTAATTTGGAATTTGATGGTGTCAGCTTGAACACTGCACCATTAACTCCAGCAATGAGTACCATTTTTAAGTGCTTACCGTCTGACAAGCACTCTGTTTTACATTTAATTATTTTCTAGTCTGTTCAATAACACTAGATATAAATTTTGTGTTCTTGTTTTAAAGATGAAGAACTTAAAGATGAAGCTTAGAGAGGTTAAGTAACCTTCCCAAGATTATGCAGATATTAAGTAGTGTGGTTGGGATTCTTATCCAGCGAGGAGTGCATTTATCCCCTATTTCTTTATACTCCTCATAACTTAGCTGTCAGAAAGAAACAGGAACTCCAGAAATTACTTGTGATGCGCAATTTCTGCAGTGGGTAGCTTGTCTGGAAGCAAAATTGTTTTACCTTTATATAGCATTTTAGAATGTATTAAGTAACGAGGCTAATATTGCCTTACGTGACCTTCACCTGAACTTTATGAGATGTTTATATTTATAATACAGAGAATATATGGAGAATTTTATTGGATCAGGAAGATTGCATAACCTGCCCTGGGACACATGGACAGAAGTAGCATAGCCAGAACTAATCACAGGATTTTTGTGGTTCCCACCACATGATTCAACACCCCAAAGATAGCAAGGAATCCTAAACAGAAAGCAGTCTGCTGATGGGCTCCAGTTTAGCACCATGGAAACAGAATTGAAAATCAAATACTTGCTAAAATGTAATGCTTATAGCATGTACACCCAAAGAGCATATATAGCAACCACATTTCAGTTGTGATTGGGCATGGTTTCCATAGCAATGTGATTTATATGCAGTAGAATTTGTCCACTTAAAATTGTAGGCTTCCTCTTATTAAGAGAAACAAATAAAAGGTTCATCATTATATGTTGCCCTATTTCACCAGAGCAGAATGTTTGATTATGGCAAAGAAACAACAATTTCCACCACAGAGCAAACAGGAAAATAAAGCTACCATTATTTATCTGCAACGAAATGGATTCCATTTAGTTACAAGGAGCTGCAGCAAAAAAAGGACACTGAGTTCCAGGAGTGCCAGGCCAAGGCTGGAGGTCTGGCTCCTTCAAATCCACATGGAGATGCAATGCCCACAAGGGATATAATACTTAGAAGTTTAAAGTGGCTTTCCTTAAGTAGAAAACAATTAAAGAAAAAGAATGATTTTCTCCAGGAGGGAGCACTTAGCCTTGAATGGGGCAGAGAAGTCTAAAAGCAAGTAACAGTAATGAAAGCTGACATTTTTGGTGTTCTTTCTCTGTGCCAGACACTGTTCTAAGATCCTTCTAAAAATTATCCCAGTTACTCTTCCCATGAGGTAGAAGCTATGATTATCCTTGATTTGCAGGTGTGGAAACAGGCATGAGAAGCTAAGTGTCTTGTCAAAGGGCACACAGTTGGAAAATCGCAAAGCTAGGATTTGAACTTTGCAAATCCGGCCCCAGAATCTACACTCTTAACCACTCCTCTACACAGATAAAGAACTGAAAAAAAGATAAAAGTTCTTGCTCAAGTCCCAAAGTGTCCTAAGTAAGTGAACTGAAGATCTTGGACTGAGGGTTTGCTGGGATTTCCATCATGCCAGGCTGCTCTTCTTGCATAGATGAGGGCTTCAGGAGAAGGAAGAGAGACCCATGAGAAGCACAGTGGTAAAAGTGCTAAAGGTCTCTGCCTTATGGCTTTTTAAAAATAAAAAAACTTTTGATTTTGAAATAATTTTAAACTTACAGGACAATTGCGAGAATATTACAAAATCCATATAAGGAACTCCAACATATCCCCTACTCAGATATCCAGATCCAACTTTTAATGTTTTGCCACATTGCCATATCATATTATCATTCTATCAACTTATCTATATTTCTATCCCTATCTATCTATCTATCTATCATCTATTTATGTGTCTATTTAAACAGTCATCTATCTATTTTCTAGATATTTGGGCATAGATTGTACATATACTCCTTGCATATTTAGTACTTCCAGGTGCATCTTGTCTTCACTCACTGCTTTTTAATAAATACACTTGTCCCTCTAATTTCAAATAAACAGCTCTCTCCAAAACGCCCTCTACAGCTCAAAACTTTCTAAACCACCTTAAGAGTATGCCCACAAAAAGAGAAATATTATATGCTACCACTAATGTGAACATTGAAAAATGTAAAATAAATGGTTTATAATGTAGAATGTACGGGACCTAGTGAAAGAGAGCAATTAGTGAAGGGGGAACGATAGCCCAATAAGAACACATAGGCTGTCATGGGTAATTTAACAGTCTGGGAATGCCCAGGAATGACTAAGGTTTGTTAAGTTCTGGTGGGTATGGCAGGAACAAGTTCACAGAAATGTTGCTATATTAGGTTACTTTCTTAGGGTAGAGTAGGAACACGTTGGAAGTAAAGAAGTTATATTCGGTTAGTTGTCTTTTTCTTATTCCCTTGTTTTGGTTTGTTTGAAATGTTTTTTTTGTGTGTGTGTGAGTTTAAAAAAAATTTTTTTTTGATATAGTTAATAGCTAATTTTAAAAAAATGAAGAAAATATGCAGAGTTCCCCTGAGGAGCTGGGGGAGAATGTAGGGGTGTTGGGCTTCCCCACCTTGAAGGTTGCAGATATGCTCACAGACATTGGGGACTGGTGGTTTGATGGGCTGAGCCCTCTACCACTGGACTTGCCCTTGGGAAGACTGTCACTGCAAAGGAGAGGCTAGGCCTGCTTATAATTGTGCCTAAGTGTCTCCTCCCGGGTGCCTCTTTGTTGCTCAGATGTGGCCCTCTCTCTCTAGCTAAGCCAATTTGGCAGGTGAAATCACTGCCCTCCCCTCTATGTGGGATCAGACACCCAGGGGTGTAAATCTCCCTGGCAACGTGGAATATGACTCCCAGGGAGGAATCTAGACCTGGCATCGTGAGATGGAGAACATCTTCTTGACCAAAAGGGGGATGTGAAAGGAAATGAAATAAACTTCAGTGGCTGAGAGATTCCAAAAGGAGCCGAGAGGTCACTCTGGTGGGCACTCTTATGCACAATATAGACAACCCTTTAAGTTCTAATGAATTGAGGTAGCTGGCGATAGATACCTGAAGCTATCAAACTACAACCCAGAACCCATGAATCTTGAAGACGATTGTATAACAACGTAGCTTATGAGGGGTGACAATGTGATTGGGAAAGCCATGTGGATCACATTCCCCTTTGTCCAGTGTATGGATTGATGAGTAGAAAAACGGGGGCAAAAAAAAAAAAAAGGCACCCAGTGTTCTTTTTTACTTCAATTGTTCTTTTTCACTTTAATTTTTATCCTTATTACTTTTGTGTGTGTGGTAATGAAAATCTTCAAAAATTAATTTTGCTGATGAATGCACAGCTATATAATGGTACTGTGAATGACTGATTGTACGCTTTGTATGACTGCATGGTATGTGAACATATCTCAATAAAATTGAATTAAAAAAAAAAGTGTGCCTGAGTTTTGGTGGAGCTACATTTTGATTAGTTGATAATTATTGAGTTTCAGATTTCAACTTGAAATTCCTTTGCTTTGTTTGGAGAAATGCATTCAATCTGCATTCCTATTAGCCAAGAAGTGAGGTGTAAAATGGCAGCATTCCATATGCCAGCTATGTTTGCTGACCTTCTGGATAAAAATATCTTGATTAAAAACAGAGATTCTGGCAACCACTTGATGAGACTGAACCCAGAAAAGTTTGTCTCTGAGCTGGTATATGAAAATAGAAATGAAGTAAGCAGTTTTGCATAGTGATTGATATGTCACTTCTTCTGGGGGCGGGGATGTTGATGATCTTGAGCAAGTTGTGTGAGCCTCAGTATCCTCATGTGTAAAATGGGAATAACAGTAGCACTCTCATAGTGTTATGGAAATTAGATGATATAATCAATATAAAGCAGTTAGAACAGTATCTGGCACTCTGTAAGCCTCACCCCTGCTTCCTTTGCCCTTTGGGCTCTAACAATACTGAACTTCAGGTAGGTCCCAAAAAATGCCATGTTTCCTAAGGCACCATTGCCTTTCCACTCTTCCTGGAGGGCCCTTCCCCTATTTGTCCTCTTGATGAACCCCTCCTTATTCTTCTAGTTTATCTCACCTGCTTCATGACTCATGCAGGCAGACTTACATATCTCTTCTATCTTTCCAATATTCCTAGTACGTTGCACCATTATAATGCTCTTTAAATTATAATGATTTGTCAGCAGGATTTTCTCCTCATCAACTCCTTGAATGTACTTTAACCTTGAACCCAGACAGAGCCTGGTACATGCTGGACATTGAAAGAGTAGTTGTTGTATAGATGAACAGGCAAATACTGAGTTTCAGTATGACATTCAAGCTTATGTTCAGCAAATTAAAATAGGAAAATCTTCTGGAGGTGTTACTCTATTAAATCAGGTAGCGTCTAACCCTAAAATCTAAAGTGCATTTACAGTTTGAATGAGTGTCTTGGTTTTAATTGAACTATATGTTGTAGAAATCATAGTCCAAATATAATTACACCCAGAAGAGATTATAGATCATTTTGGCTCTTGAGGCCAGTGAAGGAGGCTGAGATCATGAACCAACTTGCACTAGAGAAATTCCACAGGCTTCAAATTCTTATTTTATGTCTCAAAGAGCAAGTTTTCATTGACCTTTTGCTACCCAGTAAGTATTCTGTATAATGATACACTAACAGACCCAAGTATATAAAAGCACATCAAGAATAACTAAGTAGATATCATCTTTCACACAAACTAAGAGTCTATGGAAATACTTATATCCCTTTCATTGCTCTAAAGGGATATCCAGTTCTTGCATAGTTTCACTATAATCGAAATAGGGCTAAGAGTTGAGTCTGGAAACCAGTCGATTCACACAGTTCAGAGCTTCACTGGCTGTGCCGGTTTGAAACTGTTATGTACCCCAGGAAAGGCCATGCATGTTCTTTTAATCCAGTCTTGTGGATACAGATTTATTGTGGGTGGGACCTTTTGATAAGTGGTTTCCATGGAGATGTGACCCACCCAACTGTGAGTGAGACCTTTGATTGAATATTTCCATGGAGATGCGACCCTGCCCATTCAGGATGACTGGAGTCCTTAAGAGAGCTGAGAGCCCACACAGACCCAGATACCTGGAGACACTGGGAGATGCAGACAGAAAGACATTCGGAGATGCTAAGCTAATACATGAAGCCCAGGGTTTGCCCCAGAGAAGCTAAGAGGGGTTTCCCAGATGCTTAGAGTGAAACACCTCAGGATAACCAAGCAGAGAGCTGAGAGAAGCTAAGAGAGGCAGAAGCCCAGAGACATTTTGGAGAAAGTCATTTTGAAATGCAACACAGGAGCAAAGGACCAGCAGACACCAGCAATGTGCCTTCCCAGTTGACAGAGGTGTTCCGGATGCCATTGGCCTTCCTACAGTGAAGGTATCCCCTCATTGATGCCTTAGTTTGGACACTTTTATGGCCTTAGAATGGTAAATTTGTAACTCAATAAACCCCATTTATAAAAGCCAATCCATTTCTGGTATTTTGCATTCTAGGAGCTTTAGCAAACCGGAACACTGGCCTAGACCATTATAGCAACAGGATACCAACAGACTGGTAAGGGCAAAATATTTCTGTATTTCCTGAATGAAAATTGGTGGAAAATATTCTAAAGAAAATCCTTGTAAAAACACAATATGGAAGGCCACCCTCCATGTTGTTTATTGACCAACCAGTATAAAGCTGCAACAGTCCCACAGTCATTGGGGAGAGTGGAAATCAGAGGTATCTGTATGCTTCTTGCTAAAGCCCCACAGAGCACAGAGAAAGGCAAAGCTGACTCTCTTGGGTATGCCCTACAAGAATTTCTCACCTGTGGCCAGATAACACAGGGTGTTTGCAGCCTGGAGGGAACTATGACGTCCCCATAATGCTTTATTAGACTACGATTGCTTTTGTAGACACCATCTCCCATGTTATGGTCAGAGGTGTGTGTGTGTGTGTGTGTGTGTGTGTGTGTGTGTGTACATGCATAGGAACATACACCATATTTTCCTTAAGATACAGGACAATCTGAGTCTTTTTAAAAAAATTGATACTGGGATGCTAGAAATGCATCCAGCTTGTGATTCAGAGAATCCAGTTTACATTTCCCCTCACTTTCCCACTTGGTTGTTTTTAGGTTTTCATAGAAGGATAAGGTTATTCTCTTCTCTGGTATTTCCTTCCATGTTGTGGGTGCTCAATTAGAGTAGTGCTTCTGCTCTCTATCTGTCCCTCACCGACTCCTCCCCAGGGAAGGAGGAGCAATTGCTTTTACTGAGGTTTTGGAAGAGTGCTCTCTTCCTCCCCTTGGGAGTCAGCTGCTCACAGAAAACAAGATTTTGTTCTGATTCTCTGTGCTTTTAAGTCTTGCACTGGGAGAGCTCCATATGGGGAACCCAGTGGTTGCCCAGCTGAGCTTGTAACCAGGTGGGTAAGTCTGCCTGATTGTGGAGTGCAGGATTAGGAAGCTCATTCTTGCTGCACTGAAATCACATTCACCAACCTAGTCTTTATTAGCACAGAAGGTGATCCATCTGCCTGATTGTTCTTTTTCTCAATTGGTTCAAATCTGGATCAGGGAAAAGGGTTATTTTTACAGGACCCCTCATACTCCAACAGGTTTTGTGACCCAGTTTATGTTATCCACTGTCTTACCACCTTGTCTTTGCTGCAGCAGGACAGATGGCTCTGTCTAAAGGGCAGCCTCTGGTCCTTAAGGGAGATGCCCAATAGTCAACCACATCTCCAGGAAAATAACCCTGATCTGCAGCATTTGCCGGTTTCTGTGGTACAAATACCCACACCATGGCCAACTTCAAGCTACCAACATGACATCACTGAACACAGAGTTGGAAAGAGATGTACATAGTCAGCTCTCACAAGTCAGTAGAAGCCAACTCTGCCTGCTCACCACACCTCTCCAGAGCCAGAGAAAACCATCCTTCCAGAGAGGCAGAAGCCACTGGCACATGGCTAGATGCACGTCTCTCAGCTGGAATTCTTTTCTGGTAATTGTTTGCTGCCCCAGCTGAGAACTGGCTCAACTGTAGAGAAAAGCCGGCTTTTTGTGCCTTATTCAGTGGAAAGTCCACTGTCAGTTCAAGACATAATTAAAAGAAACAAGATGAGAACAGGGTCACCTTTTAGGTGGCCACACCAGGAACCAGCCCAGCATGGATTAGAAGTTCATGCAGTTACACATTTCCTTGATCTTGTTTAGGAGTTCTGCAATCACTTCCAAGTCAATAGGAAAGGTCATTTTTCTGTCCCTAGTACAGATCGTCCAAGCAACAGATAAACTAGAGTTTGAATTCTCCTATCACTTATTAGTTGAGTGATCATAGGCTGGTTGTTCGAACCATCCTGAGCCTTAGTTTCCTTATTTTAAAAAATGGAGATTGTGATGTTTTCCCAGAAGTTTGTTGGAAATATTATAAATTACGTTTTGAAAACACCTAGTATGACACGTGGCTTATAGTGGGGATTCAATAAATGGTATCCATGGTAATGACTCCTTTCTTGGAGGCATGGAGTGGTGACAAAGGCCAGGAAGTGGCCAAGGAAGTAGGGTCACAAGTAGAGTTCAACTGATGCAGTTCCTTTCAATTACCTTTTTATTTCCTCAAATTGTGAAAGTTATATTGGTTTTGCCAACTTTTCCTGACTGCACACTTGTTTCCTTCCAATACCACCTTCTTCTGGGGGCTCCCATTCAGAAGTCATCACTCTTAATGGGTCAGGGCAACTGTAAGCAGCAGTGGGGAAAGACAGGGCCCTTGCTCTTAGTGGTGATTTGAAAATATGTGTAACATGCTTATATTATCAGCACTTTTTCATGTTATAAAATATGCATTTTAGTTACAGGAGTAATATTCCATTTAGTGGACTTATCATATATTGTCATAATTTGCTTAACTGGATCCCCAATTATGTTGTTTTAAGTTTTTTATAAAAGTTTTAAGTTTTTTATAAAAGGTATTTTATTGAACTTCTATGTGCAAAAACTCTAAGAGACAGTGAAAACATATGCCTCAGATTATACCACCCTAGGGACAGGGGAGCTGGGGTGTTTATACACCAACTGCTATTAGTCATTGATTGAGGTGTTAATTCCCTGACACTTCCCATGGCACAGGTAGGTAGTGTGGCCTCAGAGGCCAGAGAAAGCCCTCAGGCAAAGGAATGCAAGTACTGGCAGTTGGAGGTCAGCTGGGATGCACTGAAGTTGTAGGGGTGAGGGCGTTTCAGTGGGGCACTGACAGCATCTGCTAGAATCTGCCCCTAGTGACCACGTAGATGAACTCCCGGGATGTAATTGCTGCTTTAAGTTGTGACAAGCCAGTCCTTGAAAAAGGACATATATGATCTAATATCCATGCCCTCCACTCTATTACATACTTGTGGCATATTGGATAAGCTTTGAAAACAGACCATAACACAGCAAGAGAAAAAGTAGGTGGGGATTCCCATCCAGGAAGGTGATGATCATTCATATAACAAGCTTTTGTACAGGGCCTTTGGTCTGCCAGTCTCCATAATAGGCACTAGAATACACAGATGAATTAGACACAATCCCTGCCTTTAAGGAGCTTCCTTTATAGTCTGGTGGGAGAGACAGAACCCTCACAGCAGAAGGTGAGATCTGAGAGCAGAGGAAACAGCTCCCTGCTACCCAGGTAGATGACTGGTGAGGCAGCATTACCCCAGAGAAGAAATTCCTTCTTGGTATGTCTAAGAGTACTGGGCTTCAGAGAGCCTTGCAGGTTTCCCCAAGCCCCAGCATGGCCCGGAAGTGGAGAGTGGTCTCAGGAACCCCGTTGCAGGGCTGCAGGATGATTGTCATGTGCCCAAGAGGGGCACAGAAGGAGCAGGGTAAATTGTTAGGCATGAAAGGTGTTTCCTTAAGGGATTGAGGCATGACTGCACATCGCTGGAGGAGAGGATGGGTGGTTTAGTGAGCCCCAGAGTGACTGCAGGACAGCTAAGAACCAGATGCCTCCCATCCCCAGTGTGCCTCCCAGAGCTTGGATGGAACCAGAGAAGTTGAGAGAGAGGTGGCCTACGTTGGCTAAGAGTTCTGCCTCTGACAGAATGAGATCTTGTCATATAAATTATGTTGAGGTATAGACAAATGAAGATGGGGCATTTCTTCTTTACTCAAGTTTATGGACCAAAGTCTGTACCCAGTACACAGTGTCTCCCTACTTTTATGTTGTTCTCACTGCTAATCTCCCAGAACGGTAAAGGAAAGAGACCGTAGTTTTGGAGTCAGAGTTTAATCCAAATCATCACTCTCCTGAGTCTAGTCCTTGTTTTGATGCATGATTATGGGCAAATAATAGTATTTAAGCACTTTTAAACATCAGTGCCTCATCTTTAGAACAATTTTTAGTGTGAGGACTGAGAAAGAAAAGATAGAAGAGTGTTTACCAGAGAGTGAATAGAGGCAGCTTCCAGAGGGGAATGTTGTGATGGTCTCCTGGCTTCACGAGGCTGAAGGGTGATGTCACCAAAGTCTGTGGACGGAGGGGAAGGAAGCCTAGTGGACGGGCCTAAATGGTTGTGCCTAGGCTGAATCGCACTGTGAAGACTTCATAGGCTTCATGGAGACACTCCAGATGCACAGGCTGAAGGGGGAGTTTGGAAAAGAAAGACTTGGCTACAGCAAACAGATGGCCTTAAGAAATCTTCTCAGAAGAGCTATTGCATCATCCTCTCATTTGATTCTGCAGATGCAATTACAATAACTCCCAAGGATAAGGGAATTCACCACAGATCAACAAGCATTTCCAAAGAATAAAAATTACATATATATATATAATGTTATATTATACATTATATCTGGTATACAATTAATGCTCAATAAAAGTTATTTTTCCTCCTTCTCCTCCTCATTCACTCCATCCCAGGACCATCTGGTAAAGAATCCCACCTTCCAATCATTCTTACATATTGTCTTTATATTCCATATTCCTGCTATGTCTCAAGGCATGAAATATATTCAGATATTTCTTCTTAAATTGTGCCAGGTGCTGGAAATGCAGAGTTAGGCAGGACTCAGTCTCTACCCTAAGAAGCTGACTTTACATTCTAGAGAGGGAGAAAGACAAGAAAACCTTGGATAGACTGTCAGTTTGATGCTTGCTGATCCACATTTACTTCCACGGATTCCTGTCATATTGTACAATGATCTCATCTGACTGGCATTCATTGGCCTTCTTCTTCCTCAGGCTACCTGGGCCAGTGAATTAGGTCATCCCTCATAAACAAGGCCTGCTTACACAAGTCCCTCACGCTTTAAACTGCAGAAGGCTAATAATTAGCTGCACGGTTAGGATGGATAGATTCTTGAACAGGCCTTCCAAATGAAGGAGATACCTCTCCTGAATTGAAGAGGAAGGTAGTTTTAAAAGCAAAGATCCTCTGTATGGGTAGCAAACATATGCATCAACTCAAAATTTGAGAATAAAATTCTGTCACCCTATTTGATTTTTCATTCATTAGATCTTTCACTTAAGCATTTACAGAGTGCCTGCTTTAGGCCAGGCACTGTTTAAAGCACTCCTGGTTAAGATGAATTAAACATGGCACCTGCTCTCAAAAGTTCATGGCCAAGTGGAGAAGAAAGACAAGCCAACAAGACAATTAGAGGAGCGTGGGATGAGGCCTGTTCCAGAGTCATGAGCAGGGAGCTTTGGGAATATATAGGAGGATCGCCTCAATCTGGTAAAATTTCACTGTGTGCCCCTGGCCTAGTTAATCTCCATTACTGTAAGAGCAGTGAGCCTGGCACAGTGAATAAGAACTTAATTTTTCCTGATTCCAGTTTGGCTCCCCAGCAAGATGGATGTTGCATGTCTTAATGTTTGCATTCTTCTTGCTAAATCTGTGCTGCCTGTTAGTCCCAAGGACTCTATTTTGTGTCCCTGAGGGCTGACCCGTTCAGGAAATGGCAATAGCAGAACTATCAATGGCCTTGTCAAGGCTCCTTCCCCATTGAGTCTGGGGTTAGAACTGTTTTTTTCCCCAGTGAATGGAAGATCATCCCATCATATTGTCCGTCTTGGTCCATTGGTATCACCCCTAACAGCTGGTGCTCATCACCACCTCCTTGCTTATTTATCACCGCCCCTGAGAAGATTAGATCACATAGTCTTCGTGTCCCTTCAACCCTCTCTTCCAGAGGTGCATCCCCAGAGCCTGTTTGTTCTTGTAACTGGAAGGGTGAGTTGAGGGGCTGAGCAGAGTCTACAAATTGATTCCAACACTGAGATCTAAGAGACGTGGCATGTCTTCTTTCCGGGGCTCCAAAGTAGGAAGCCAACCTCTCCGACACTGGGGACAGAAATGGGGTTGGAAAGGCCTTGTAACCTGTGGTGGAAGGGAAGATGGGAAAGACTAGAGCCTGGCAGTGGGCAGGCTGGGCTGAGTTAGAAACTAGGAGGAAGTCTCATCCACCAGGCAGCAGTCAGTATGTAGAGCAACCACACTGGATGGTGAGACTAAAAGTGTGTTTAAAAAAAAAATTAACTCATCTATAAAGTTTCTAAAACATCATTTAAAAAGAAATATAAATCAAGCTTAAAACAGTTTTTTTTTTTTGGTAGCTAAAAGCTGTTTTACAAATATTTTGGTTGCCATGGAAATTGATTTACAAATTATGGGAATTGCTGAAAACAACACCTCAGGTTCTAAGGAAGAGTTATTTATGAATGTAGGGGAAGAGAGAGAGCTTCTCAAAAAAGTTGCTGAAAATAAAACTTTTTTTCTGATTGTAAAAAGGGTTTTACAGTGCTATGTGACTATAGTGTGACTGCAGTGTTACTTTTTCTGGTTTTGAAAGAAGCAACCCTCCAGGGAGGGGAAGAGGAGTGATGCTGTGTTTTTCTCGTGCTACTCACAGTTCTTTCTCACTTTAATGAATGACAACAGGACTGAGATAACAGATCTACGAGAGCAACTATGGATTGCTGTAAGAACATCTATGCGTACTTATTTGCAGAGTTAAGCTTCATATAAGCTTAGAGACTTTAATGACAAATCCAAAAGGGGAGAGAAAAGAGTCAGGGTTTTTGTCTATAGAAAAATATCAAAAATTTTAGGAGGTTTAGTGAATAAGATGCTAAAATATGCGTAGGTGTTTATTTCTTTAAATCTTACTCTGTAAGAATAGCATGTTTAAATGTAGTGTTCTTTAATGTTAAATTTATTTTAATAATATCATATCATATTCTATTTATTTATTTATTCATAATATTATACTATATTTTTATAAGATGATGGCTGGGAAGAAAAGCATGGTTTCTTTCCCAATTCATTTCCCTGCTATGCAGACTCTCTCAAAGCTAAGACATCTTGAATGACCTGAAGTCAGGATATTCCACTGCAGAAATACTCTGTAAGGGGCGTTGTGACTAGCAGCTTCTCTTTTGAGTGATGAATTTGCAAACCTAAATATAAACTGACAAAAGGTACCCAATAATGTCTATCTGAACAATAAAACCCCAAAGTTGCAGCAATCAAAATATGGCAAAGTTTGAACTCAACAGTTGAAGCACTGCAAGAAAACCATTCCCATTGGGCTCTGAAGGCAGCATAAACTCAGGTCTCTGCAAAAAATGATTTTGGAAGTCAAAAAGGGGCTTCTACTGGACTAATTGTCAGAGTAAGAATCAAAGCTACTATAGCCTCTGAGAAAATGCAACCCCCGACATTGAGGATGACTCTGTGCTCCACACCCACTCCCATACCCCCACCCCTGAGGTATGGGCAGGTAATTCAAAACCATAACCTGGGTTCATCCTTTGGAATGTTGTATCTTGAAAGAGGCTAGATCCTCAAGAATGATACTTAGTTGTTTCTTGCTCTCATGGGATGCTTGCTTTTGGAGCCCAGCCACCAATGCTATGAGGAAGCCCCAACTACCCCAGATAGAGAGACCATGTTGGAAGGCTACATATAGGCCTTCTGGTCAACTAAGCCCAGCCGAGGCCCTCACTGACAGCCAGACAAGCTGAATGAAGACATCTCAGGATGAGCGCAATCTTCCCAGCTGAGACTCTAGATACCATGGGGCAGGAACAAGCTGTTCTTACTGTGTGCCCTGTCTGAATTAACTGACTCAAAGACTCTGTGAGCACAAGAAGATGATTATTCTACCCCACTAAGTTTTTGGGTGGTTAATTGTGCAGTAATAATAACTGGAACACTCAGTATCTTCAAGTTCCCGAGTTCAGGCACCCTCTATTATATACCCAGAGAATAAATCTCTAGTCTCTATCACAGATGGAGGAGAGGCCAACTAATTGGGTTTGGGGAGAGGATGTCAGGATCTAACTGCTTCTCTAATATACTTTCAGTCGGTCTTGTCTTTAATTACACACTCATTCCCACTTACAAAGGTCACGGTGCCATCAAGTCCTGAGCTTCTGAGGGGATTGCAGTTAAAAAAATTTTTTTTTCTTACCTTTCCCTTCTCCCAGCTCAGGATTCAGTTTTTTTTAATTTTTGTAATTTTTTTTATTTACTAACTCAGTAATCATTCTTTCCTATAGTTTCCTAGCTTCCAAAATCTTGTTGCTGAAGGCTTCTCTTGTGGGTTTATGTTTTTTTAAAAAATCATCTTATTGATGTTTTAGTGGGATTTGTGGAGGAAATGAAATTAAATGCATATGTTTCATTTGCCAACTCTAATTGAAATTTTACCTGTACGTCTTATATATTTGCTGGATATATTGACTCCATTTCCTTTAACTTATTTCATTAAAATAAATTGAAAAGAAAAAGTAGAATAACAACAATAAAAACCTTTCCATACCTATCTTTTTTTCAAACATTTAAGCTCTCTGAGACTGGTCTAAATGCATGTGAGTCTGCAGGCTCCTGGGTTTCTAGTTCCAATCATCATCACAGAGCTCTTGTGTATGGTCTGTTACATATTCATAAGGAATTATAAAACCACAGGCTCAGCCCTGAAGGAAAAGACAATCTAAAGATAGAAAGCAATGTAGAGAAAACACAAAGACAATTAAAGAGCATGCTATGATTTCAAATATTAGGTAGACTAGATTCAATGTTTTACAGAGTGAATGGGCTGAGGGTTGAGTACACCAGTCGATGGTTTGGGCCATGAAGTCAAGAGAATTTGAGGTTTCCACTGTGATCATAGCTGGTACCACTCAGAGCTGCTACCACGTATTGGGGCCACTGGCATGCTTCTCTCGGCCCCTGCACTCAGGGCCTCTGAGCTGCCGTTTCTGCTGTTGACTCTTCTGGAAATGGGAGAGTCACCCTCTCCTGTTCTTTCTGCTTTGGCAGAAAGGAAAACACACTCCTCCCAGAAAGACACTCTCCTCTAACCATTCAGCTGAGTTACACCTTGTCCGGCGCTGCCCCGCTCGGTCCCCGGTTCCCGGCCGGCGAGGGGAAACAGGGAAGGAGAGAGAGAGATGCAGACTGCGCGAACTAACCTGGTCATGAATCACGACTCGAACCACACGGCAGTTGTGAAAGCAAGCCCTTTACTACAGCTAGATGAACATTCTGTGTTACTGGTTCCCACACGGGGCACGGCGCCTCGTGGGAGAGCAGCCTCGATGTGGCCGTCAGGCACGGCTCCTTGTGGGCTGTCTCACCCTACCCCGTCCGGGTAAGACCTTTTATACACAATTAACAACCAATAAGCTTCTAGGCTAGTATCGCGTATACAGGATTTCGATTGGTAGGAGCGGGTGGCGGATACATGCGTCACTATGCGGAAACAGGATGCAGGCGCCATCTTGGCTCACTCGATGGGCGGGGGTAACTCTAGAGCAGGCTGCAGCGCATACGCTAGGCCCGATTCGGGAGGCGGCTTTCCACATCTCCCCCTTTCTTATTTATTTTTGACCCAGTGTCTCCAGTGATGAGCGTGCTCCCGTGAACCCAAATGGTTCACAACCTCTTTGGTGCTTTGGGGAGTCTGGACTAGGCCTCAGCCATCCAGCGGCGGAGCCTCTAGCACCAACCAGAATGCTCACGTCATATGGAGACCGGAGAGTCCGTAAGCTGGAAACAACGTGACTCTCCCTGCAGTGCTTTGCCTGGCAACTGGGGAACAACGACGGGGGCAGGAACAGCAGTAACCAGAGTCGGGGGTGTCACTAGGTGTCTCTGTGCAATGGCTAGGGTCCAGTCTGGCCACAACTAGGACTCTGCCCTAGAGACCCACCTGAGACAAAATTATGACTACTGGTGTCGCCTTTTACACCCGAGAAACAGCCATGCGATTCGCTACAAATTTTGCTCCAAAGCGCCCCACCTGAGGCGACCAGGAAGGGGTATGGTTAATAAATCGGTCACTATCGGGGGTAACAGAGGTGGGAGTCATAGCCATCATAGTGGTAACACGCAATTGCTGCTGCGCTTGAAACAGGCGTTCTAGCAAACATTTAACAACGACTAATCCCACCAATAATCCCACTGCAATGAGGATCCAATTAGTTAAATTGGGCCAAGAGAACCAGGAAGAAACACTGTGCAATAGTTTCTGTAGAACCTCGCCTAACCCGGAGAGATCGACTTTAACGGGTTTTAACTTGATCCCCCCAATTGTGTCTAAACTAGACTCCACCTGTTGGGAGAGATTAACAAATTCAGGAAAATATGACCTTTTCAGCCAATCAGAGACTCTGGAAATGCTTCCGGTCACGTTGGCCCTGACAGGAGTGACACAGAGTTTAACCGTAAGCCACCGGGTGTCACATGTTTGCTGAAGCACTCTCCAGAGTCCATCTGTTTCCAGTCCAAGTTCATCTATCTCCGCTTGGAGTTTCTGAATGGCCTGGAAATTTAAGTTCAGCATCTGATTGTGGCGGCGTAGCACGTCTCGGGTAAGGTTGACCAAGCCATTTACCGTTTCCATCGTTATGGCGAGCTGCCGATCTGTCCATGCTTGTAGCACAGCCTGCCCGATCGTTGGGACAAACAAAGAGGAAGCTACACTGGCAGCATTCGATAGCCATTCTTTTATGCCTCTTGGACGCCTAGACTTAGAGAAGGGGATATTGTTAAGTGAAACAACTTGAGAAACAGGGCCAACCCAGTCGGTTGCCTTGACGGGGAGCCAGACATAACTTGGGCGATACACTAGGATAGCGGGGCGGCGAGGCATCCGGGTCTTTGGAACGGTTGCAGACTGTAGGAGCAAACCCCGGAAGGAAAAGGCACCTTTGAGTCTCCTTTTTACTCAAGATCCCTTCACAAGACTGGCGGCTCTTCCCTGTAACGTTAAGAAATTCAAGCAAGACTCCCTTACTTAACTCGCCATTACCAGTTTCACAAGTAGCATTCGCCGCAACTGTGGTGTTGACAACCTTGACAGAGAGGTTAGCAAAAGAGAGGATCAGTGTGTCATTGGTGAGGGGGAAGGACTCGTTGGAGGGTCAGAAGGCAGGTGGTGGAGACCTAGAGACAGGGTACGAGTGAAAAACACAGGAGAGGCGGGAGACCCAGCAGAGAATGGGGCCAGGGTCGGGGGATGATGCCACAGGCCCCAAAGACCACTCTCCTGCGCTACCACAGTTCCACTAAAAAGAAAAAGGCAGATTAGAAGGATTGCTATAGGAGAGCAAAGAACAGAGTTACCGATCCTCTTTTTGGGCAACCGCGGGGTGGTCAGTCCTACTATTATCGTCTTGTCGGTCGTCGCCATCATCAGCAGGGTCGGAGGCTTGGTCTAATGGTTCAGGTTGTATATTCGTTGGCGTTTCTGACAGCTGTTCCTTGGCTTCTTCAGGTGATGTCACGGTTCTCACCAGTCTTTCCGGAACCCACACTGGTTGACGTCCTGGTTCCTGGGGAAAAACACAAACAGAGCCTCTGGCCCAGCTGAGCACCGGGTCAGGGCCTTTCCACTGCCCCGACAGGACATCCTTCCAACGGACTAGACCTCTATGCGGAGGACTCGGGGTGGTGTGTTGCAGGGCAGGTGTCATTCCTTGTGAATTTTCGTTTAAAAAATTATATGTGAGCAAGGCTACAGACAGTCGAGCTTTTGGGGACAGGCCGTGGCCTATACCCTCTTTCTGTTTTTTAAGCAAGTCTTTGAGAGATCTGTGCGCTCTTTCAATGATTCCTTGCCCCTGAGGGTTATAGGGGATGCCATGTTTTAATTGGACATCCATGTTGTCACAAAATTTTTGGAAGGATTTACTAGTGTAGGCAGGCCCGTTATCCGTCTTTAACGTCTTTGGCTTACCCCAAGCTGCCCATGCAGCAAGGCAGTGTGCAATGACGTGGGAGACTCTTTCTCCTGGTTCAGCAGAGGCAAATAAAACTTGGGAGCATGTGTCCACCGACACATGTAAGTACTTGATCTTACCATACTCTGAATGATGAGTGACATCCATCTGCCAAGTATCCCCTGGGGTGAGACCCCTAGGGTTGACCCCAACCGAGGGGACTGCTCTCTGCTCTGCACAATTGTTGCAGGCTCGGACAATATCTCGAGCAGCTGCACGTGGTATGCTGAACCGCTTAGCTAGGGTACCTGCGTTGATGTGAAACTTGGCATGGAATTCTCGGGCTTGTTGATACGGTACCAGCGTCGGAAAGATGTGCAGCTGTCGAGTGGCTACATCTGCGCTATGGTTCCCCTGGGCCATAGGGCCAGGCAAACCTGTGTGGGCTCTAATATGGGTTATGTAAAAAGGGTGTTGCCTGGTCCATATAACCTCCTGTAGTTTGGCAAAGAACGTCCTTACTGTAGAGGAATGTTTAACAATGCCCACCGTTTCTAAAATTTGTACAGAGTTCACAACATAAGCAGAATCCGAGACGACATTTAAGGGCTCGGAAAGGCTTTCCAGGACTGCAGTGATAACCTGCAGTTCTACCCATTGAGGCTTTTGTGGTTGGAAGAGCACTGTTTTAGGAGTGTCCCCCTCCACACAATACGCCCCTGTTCCAGAGCTGGAGCCGTCCGTGTATACGGTGGGGGCGCCTGCTAGTGGCCTAGGAGAGGTTACTTTGGGAAAAATCACTGGGTGCCGGGTGACAAACTGCAAGAGAGGAGCCTTAGGGAACTGATTGTTAATGGGACCAAGAAATGTACACCGGAGAATGGCCCATTGATCTATGCATCCGGTGAGTATCTCAAGCTGCTGGGAAGAATAAGGCACCCTGAGATTTTTGGGCTGCTGACCGAAATGCTGCACAGCCCTTTTAATGCATTCTAGGGCCAAGTCTGCAACCGCTGTAGGATAGTACTCTAGGACTTTTTTGGGGGAAACTCCAGGGTGGACCCAGAGCAGCGGCCCCCGCTGCCACAGTACCGCAGTGGGCTGTAATTCTGTCGGCAGCACGCAGGCTTCAAAAGGCTCATCAGGGTCTATTCTCTTCAATGCAGCGCCACTGAGCACCTGTTCCACCTGGCATAGTGCTCGCCTTGCCTCTGGAGTGAAGCTTCGAGGTGAGTTTATATTAGAATCCCCCTTCAACAGGTCGAACAAAGGTGTTAGTTTGACATTGGGTATTTTTAGGTATGGACGGATCCAATTGATATCCCCCATGAGTTTTTGTAGATCATTGAGAGTGTGTATATTGTCTAGCCTGAGAGACACCTTTTGGGGGGAAACATGAGTGGGTGTGACTTTCGCCCCCAGGAAAGTGGTAATGTCAGTCATTTGGATTTTTTCAGGGGCAATCTCTAGGTTAGCTTCTCTAAGACTAAGGACTAAATGTGACAAAACTGTTTTAAGAAGATCTGTGTCTCTATGGGCTAAGAGAATGTCATCCATATAATGGATGATTTTCACTTGAGGGAACTGCTGCCGAGTGCTAGCTAGCTTCGCAGCGACATACAGCTGGCACATGGTAGGACTATTAGCCATGCCTTGGGGCAGGACTGTCCATTCAAAGCGTTGACAGGGCTCCTCTTGATTACTAGAGGGCACAGTAAAGGCAAACTTAGGGGTGTCTTCAGGGTGGAGCGGAATAGAAAAGAAGCAATCTTTCAGATCTATGATGAAAATCGACCAGTGCTCCGGTAATGCCGAGAGGAGGGGCAGTCCCATCTGAACGGGCCCTAAAGGCTCCATGCAATCGTTAATAGCTCTTAGATCATGTAGCAGTCTCCATTTACCAGATTTCTTTTTTATTACGAATATAGGGGTGTTCCACGGTGACGTGGAAGGGGCGATATGGCCCTTTTCTAGTTGTTCTGATACTAGGGCGTGCAACGCTGCAAGTTTTTCCTGTGGCAAGGGCCACTGAGGCACCCACACCGGAGCCTCGGTTTTCCATTTTAGTTTTATAGGTGTGGGTGGGAATCTCTCCTCAGTGGCCCCTATGAAAAACCCAAGCCTCGTCTGTCAGACTTGGGGGCAGCTTGTATAGGCTCCGCACGTCCGTGCAGTGAAGCTCCTAAACCCTTGCCGGGGGTATACCCCATTTCTTTTAGCAGTCGCTTAGAGGTTGGGGAGTAGCCGCTAATTAAAGTAACGTCCATTTGGGTCAGAATGTCTCTTCCCCACAAAGACACAGGCAGGGCTAATACATAAGGCTGGAAACTGCCTTGGTGTCCTTCTTCATCGGCCCAATGAAGGGCAGCTGCACTGAGCATGGGCGCTGAAATTTGGCCTATTCCTCTAATGGGCTCTTCCGCCCTGCTCGTTGGCCAGGTGGGGGGCCATTCTTGTTGTCTTATGATAGACCGATCGGCCCCTGTATCGAGCAGGCCCAAGAAAGATCTGCCTTGCACCTTAATGGTTAGCATAGGTCGAGACTCCAGGGACATATGGAGTCCCTCAAAAATCGCTCCACTGGATCCGAACCCTTTTTCCCCTCTCTGTCTGATTCTGCTTGGAAAGACTGCATGTAAGCTGGGTAAGAGCAGGAGCTGCGCCAGCTTATCACCTTCTGCAATGACTAAGGTGCCCCGCTGAGATTGAACCATAACTTGGGCACGGCCTGTGAAATCTGAATCTACAAGTCCTGGTATAACTGTTAATCCTTTCAGGGCCGTGGATGCTCTTCCCAATATGAGCCCTACAGTACCAGCCGGTAAGGGCCCCTTGAAGGAGGTCCCTACTAACTGGACACCCATGGAGGGGGTTAGTACGAGTCTGGAGGTGGCACAGAGGTCCAGTCCTGCTGAGCCGGGGGACGCACGAATTTGATCGGATCCTGTGTTGTCGAATGGCATGCAAGGGGGTCCGTCGAAAGGGCGGACCCCCTCTTCCCGTTTTTTGGAATCTGCTCGGGGCGGCCAGAGAGGCGTCTACCCTGCGCATCGAAAACCGATTTACAGTCTTCTGCGCGGTGGGGGCCTTTGTGGCAACGGCCACACGGCCTGGTTGCTGCACCTGGTTCGCCAAACCGTTGAGTGGCAGGGGGTTGACGTCTATTGGGACAATCTCTCTTAAAGTGCCCTGATTGGCCACAGCCATAGCACCCGTTAGACTTTGCCCCTAAGGTTCTCGGGCTTTTTGTAGCCACCTGTAGGGAGCTGGCTAGCATGGCAGCTAGACCTGCATTAGTTAAAGGGCTGCCAGCATCTCTACAGAGCCTGACCCACTCTGTCAAATTTTTTGCTCTGTTTTGTGCCAGGATAACTTTGCACTCCTTGTTGCACTGCTCAAAAATCATTTGCTTAACCACAGTCTCTGCTACTCCTGGATCTGAGAAGATTCTCTCAGCTGCGGTTTGCATCCTGGCTACAAAATCCGCAAATGGTTCTGTGGGGCCTTGGTGTATATTGCTGAGTGAGGCCTGAGCCTCTCCCTCACCTGTTAGCTTTTTCCAGGCACCCACAAAACAGCGGAAGATCTGGGCATAGACCTCTTGTGGGAAACCCGTTTGGTTCTGGGCATGGGCGCCTCTCCCCAACAGCATGTCAGCATTCCACCCGCCACGTCTCCCCGCCGCATTCCTTGCGGCCTGCTCTTCAGCTAACTCCTCAAACCATGCTTTCCAATCTATGAATCGGCCTGACGGCAAGCAAGCACGGGCTAGCTGAAAAATATCTGCGGGTGTATGATTTAGAGCAGAGAGGTTCTCGATCATGTTCAAGGTATAAGGGGCATTGGGGCCATACTGATGGACGGCCTGCCTCAATTCCCTCAATAGTTTGTAATCATATGATTCGTGCCGATTGCCACCTTGGGGATTGATAATAACCGGGTACATTTCTGAGACTGGCTGCGGCTCAAGTGGCTGGTAGCCACCCAGCATGCCAAAAGGTCTAAATGTTGTGAAAGGGTTCCATCTCCAGAAATGTCTCCCACCACTACCTAATGGCAAAGGGTCCTGAGGGCCTGTATACTCGGGCGGGGGGTACGGCAAAGGTTGCCCCTCCCCTGACCGACCCATCGGGGTTTCCGGGTCTGGCAGCAAAGGATAATTACATTTACTGGGCATGGCCACTAGAGGGAGCTCTCGGCGAGGTCCTTTGGTGGGACCGCCCAAGGCGTCAGTTGGGAGCTGGGGTGTCCCTGGGGGTGCAGCGGTAGACATTGGCGGGGCGGAAGGCCGCACGGGTGTGGCGGGAGGCTCCTCCCACTCAATTAGCGGGGATGCTTCCGCCTTCTCGTCAGTATCGCTATCTGACTCTGAGTCAGAGTCACTGGACTCCGGCGGTTTGCCCTTACAGGAGCCGTCCGCTGACGAAACTGACTGGGTTTCTTGGAGCGCGCACCGTGCTTCTTGCAAGACAGAGGACGGGCTTAGGCCGGTAGCCGATTCTAGTTCAAGGACCGCACGGACGGTCTCCCATATGGGTACTAGAATCGGGTCCATACACACGCCCGTCTGGCGCGCTCGGTCTATGTCGCGACCGAGCTTCATCCAAGAGGGTAGGCTAAGGCTGCCGGTGCAGGCAAACCAAGGGGCAAAAGTATCAACATCATCAAGAAAACGCTGAAGGGAGCTTTTCCTGACCGAGATACCCCGTTGTTTCAAAAGGTTCTTTAAGGGAGCTAAGAGAGGTGAACTTCCGGACTGCCCCATGATTGCAGTCGGCACTATACTTCAGTCACTCGGAGAGCTCTTCCGAGTCCCCCGGGGTCACCTGAAAACCCACGGGCCCTAACTATCATGTAATAAGACGCACTCACCTTCTCGCGTTGATCAGGCGCGGGAAGTCCGCCGTAAGCTCGACGCGCAGCGCTGCTCTCCTCACAGAGGGACCGTCGAGAGCGAGGCAGGAGGAGGAGCTTCCCCGTACGGGCCACCACTTGTCCGGCGCTGCCCCGCTCGGTCCCCGGTTCCCGGCCGGCGAGGGGAAACAGGGAAGGAGAGAGAGAGATGCAGACTGCGCGAACTAACCTGGTCATGAATCACGACTCGAACCACACGGCAGTTGTGAAAGCAAGCCCTTTACTACAGCTAGATGAACATTCTGTGTTACTGGTTCCCACACGGGGCACGGCGCCTCGTGGGAGAGCAGCCTCGATGTGGCCGTCAGGCACGGCTCCTTGTGGGCTGTCTCACCCTACCCCGTCCGGGTAAGACCTTTTATACACAATTAACAACCAATAAGCTTCTAGGCTAGTATCGCGTATACAGGATTTCGATTGGTAGGAGCGGGTGGCGGATACATGCGTCACTATGCGGAAACAGGATGCAGGCGCCATCTTGGCTCACTCGATGGGCGGGGGTAACTCTAGAGCAGGCTGCAGCGCATACGCTAGGCCCGATTCGGGAGGCGGCTTTCCACAACACCTTTTGGTTACCAGCTGCAGGTTTGCCTCAGTGTCTGCTGGATGGTCCCAAAGGGCTACAGAGAGAAACCACTCCCCATAAGCCAAGTGTTCTGGTTTGCTAATGCTGCCATTATGCAAAATACCAGGAATGGATTGGCTTTTATAATGGGGGTTTATTTGGTTACAAAATTATTGTCCTAAGTCCATAAAGTGTCCAAGGTAAGGCACCAACAATAGGGTACCTTCACTGAAGGATGGCCAATGGCATCTGAAAAACCTCTGTTAGCTCGAAGGCACTTGGCTGGCATTAGCCGATCCCAACTTGTGTTCCAGCTCCTCTCTCAGCTCCTGTGCATTCTTCAAAATGTTGTTCTTGGGGTGTTTGTCCTCTCTTAGCCTCTCTGGAGCAAAGTGTCAGCAAACGTCTGCTTTCAAAGGCTGTCTCTGAAATGTCTCTCTAAGTTGCTGCTGCTCTGAGGTCCTTCTGTTTGTGAGCTTTCATAGGACTCAAGTAAACTAAGCAAGACCCATGCTGAATGGGCAGGGCCACACCTCCATGGAAATAATCTCGTCAGAGGTTTTACCCACAGTTGGATTGGTCACATCTCCACGGAAACAGCCTAATCCAAAGATTCCAACCTAATCAACACTAATACCTTGGCCCCCACAAGATCGCATTAAAAAACATGTCATTTTGGGGAACATAATACATCCAAACTGGCACACTGAGTTACCCAGCACCTCCACTCTCCCACTTCTCATCCTGCTAGTACCCAGGCAGCTGTTTTGCAGCTGCTCTTCCCACCCAGAGTTTGGCCCATGCTTCTGTTTTCACCATACCCTGACCCGTGCCAAACTCCAGCTCTTCTATACCTAAGAATAGCTCTCTTTTCTTGCACTCGTGCACACTCTATCTCACTCTCTCCTCTCTCATTAAATCACTAAAATGAGTAATTCTTAAATACATTATTGTTTTAAGAGTTGACGTGTTAGCCTGATGTTTTTCATGTCACCACTCCAGCCAGTGCATGTTCAAGCATCCTGTGACCACATGAAAACCAACCTGTTCACCTTGATGCATTTGAGGAAGAAGTACTTAGAAGAATTGTATGCATTCAACTATTCAGTTTTTTAAAGTAAGCTTAGAATTCCTTTAAGTATAACCTTAAGCTAGTCATTTATTTTAATTGCGTATAAAAGGACTTTTATATTCATTTCTGAGCATACATTGATGCAAAAACTTTAATATATTTTGGAGTATTTATTTAACCAAATGTATAAACATATTAATGATTATAAAAATAGCTGAAAAACCAAGCAAGAAATGCTTCAATGAGAGACAAATGGGCCAAGAGACAAAATGAAACTCTAAAAGACTACAATGGCAAAAACTGAAGAATGAGATGTAAGGGAAATGAAAAGGAGTGAAACGTTAAAGTACTAATTAAGTAGAAGCACCTGATAAGATAACGAACAAACTATAATCAATGTAGAAGAATGTGATAGGAAATAATGTCAGCTTTCTGTCAACTTCAATATTAGTTCACATCAAACACACTTCTCATTCCATCTGACACAAATGCACTTCCTAGAGACAGATAAGACACTTCTCTATTCATTTCACACTTTTACATGACCATCAACAAATCAAAGAGGCAGATTTCTTTTTAACAGAGTCTGTTTATACCTCTAAAACCTGTAATTCACAGATATATGTTACCTCTCAATAATTCTACCATTGAACCCATTAAGAGTAGTGTCCAAGAAAACTGAGATTGAACATTATAATCAAATGACAAATATAAACAAATAATTAAAATAAACCATGTTTTATTAATATGCTTTAAAATCTTTTAGCTCAGGATTTGTTACTCTAAAGTAAATGTGATAATCCTCAGGTAAAATGTGACAGTTTTTCTCTTCCAATTCCCATTCCTCCTTCTCAGAGGTAATCACTGTTACATATTTAGTTTAGCATATAGTTAGTTGTATGTCCTTCCAGTGCTTTCCTGTGCATTTACACACATACACTTGTGGTAGGCAGAAAAACTGGTCCCCAACAATGTCTGTGTCCTAATCTGTGACTATATTAGGTTACATGGCAAAGGGGTATTAAAATTGCAGATGGAATTAAGGTTGACCTTAAAATAAGCAGATTATTTTGGATTATCTAGATGGGTCCAATGTAATCACCAGGGTTTTAAACATGAAAGAGGGAGGTAGAAGAGTCAGTGTCAGAGTGATGTGACATGAGAAAGACTCAACTGGCCATTGCTGGCTTTGAAGATGGAAGAAGTGGCCATAAGCCAAGGAATGTAGGTGGCCTCTAGCAGCCGAAAAGATAAGAAAATGGAATATCCCTAGAGCCTCCAGAAAGGAGTGCAACCTTTCCAACACATTCAATTTAGCTCAGTAGAGACTCATTTCAGACTTCTGACCTCCAGAACTATAAGATAGAAATTTTATGTTGTTTTAAGTCATCAAATTTGTGGTAATTTGTTATGGCAGCAATAGGAAACTAATACAGTATTCATACATCTTTTACATAAATGGAATCACACAACACACATTGTCTTGTGATTTTCTAATTTTCATTTAACTGTGTATCTTACATATTACATGTTAGTACATATGGGTATATCCTACCCTTTTTAACAACTGCATAGTATCCATTTTAAGGATATATTGAATTTTATTAAACTATTCCCATATGTCTATATTTCTCTAATTTTTGCTCTTATAAACAGTGCTGTAATGAACATCCTTTACAAACTTCTTTGTTCTTATATGTAAATATTTCTTTAAGAGCAATTCTGGACATAGAATTTCTGTTTAAAAAGTTTGTGCGTTTTGAATTTTTAGGGATTACCCCACAGTGCCTTCCAAAATGTTTTTTTAACAATCTGTATTCCTACCAATAGATGAGTGCTATATTCCTACATTCTTACTAACACTGGATATTATTAATGTTCTTAATATTTGGCATGGGGTAGGACTATGGGAAATACTGAAAATCATCACTGTTATCATCATCATCATCATCATCCTAAAACTTTATGTTTGACTAGAATTTTTTAAAAAATTATGTATACAAATTACTTTCATAATCATTAATCCAGGTGTTCTTACATAATGCCAATCTGATGGGTGAAAATACCTTTATATGCGTTTTTCTTTCTTGATTTCTAGAGACATTGAGTACATTTCCATATGTTTATTAGTTATTTTAGTTTCTTCTTTTGTGACATGCTTATTCACTTCCTTTGCTTATTTTTCGATTAGGTAGTTACTTGTTTCTTGTTGGTTTATCAGATAGTAATTCTTTTTGTTATTTATGTTAAAAATATTTTCCCCTAGTCTGTCTCTTGTCATTCATCTTTTCTCATGGTGACTTTCATCAAAGTTTTTAATTTTGATGTAATCAAATTAGTCAGTCTTCTCCTGTATGGCTTCTGAATTTTGTGAATTGATAAGCAACACCTGACCTCCCTCACCAATCAAGATGCTAAGAAAGTCTCCTATATTTTCTTCCAATTCTTATAACATTTCAGTTTTTAATTTTTACCTCTTAAAGTCTTCCCTTTCTTTCTATAATGAGCCTTGGCTAATTGACTTTTCCTTCTAGGTGATATGCAGATTATCAATGACATTGCCTTGTGGTTTCCTTCACCCCAAATAGTTTTAGCCTTGACATTATGTAAGAACACATGGATTAATCATTATGAAAGTAATTTGTATACATAATTTTTTTTAAGTTCTAGTCAAATATAAAGTTTTAGGATGCTGATGATAACAGTGATGATTTTCAGTATTTCCCACAGTCCTACCCCATGCCAATTATTTGCAGATTCCTCTTTTCTATCATCCTATCTCTGTTTTCCTAACTTCCTCTTTGTGCCATCCCCATCTCCCACAGTCTCAGAATTCCCAAAGAGCAACTCTGCATTGTCTGTGAAAACCGATTTTGCGTGATCATAAATAGAACTGGGCTGCAGAAGAATCTTAGCGCCCCAGTCATGACCCCAGAATCATCATTTGGGGCAATCCTGTTAAGGGCAATTGCTCCACACAGACAGGAGCAGATCATTCTCTTGGCCCCACCCAACGGGGTTTATTTACCAGCCCAGAATCTCAAACAGAGGCTCCATTCACTCTCTATCTCTCCTTCAGGCATCAGAGGTGGCAGACACATACCCTGGGCTATCATCAAAGTCCTGGGTAGGCTTGTTAATCAAAGTTTCCCTAGCTTCTTCTAACAACAGGTTGTGTTGAATAAAATTCCCAGAGTCAAGTGTGGGCTCTGCCTCCTTGAAAGGAAAGCAGTGAAACAGGAAAGGCATCCAACTGAGATAAAAGCTAAGCTAGCAGATGATAACATTTCCAAAATAAATCACTGGGCTTAAATGGCCTAGAATGAAATAGAAGAGGAGGGAGATGTCAGAGAGGAGCAGAGGCTAAACCCAACCCTTTGGTAAAAAGAAGAGAGGGGGATGACAGACCTTGGAATACGATATATGTCTCTCTGACTGTTTTTCCAAGAGGCCGCCCTGCCTAGATTATTCCAGCCTTCCTGTTTTCTCCATACTTCCTACCTTCTTCACAAGGTGCACGCTGAGAGGACAAGTTATGCTGTTGTTCTGTGTTTAAATTTTTTTTCACTCTTTAATCTAAGAAAACAGTTTATTGGGAACACATATCTGATTTTTTAAAAAATAGCCTCTTCATCCAACATGCACAAGAAGCAGTGAGAAATGGAGATCAAAATATGACAATGGAAATTTGTTTTGTGGCAGAGCCAAGATCAAGCCCAGACCTCTAGTCTGCGTGTCTTGGTCATACCTCCACTACAAATCACTGGTGATAAGGCACACATAGGAGGTATTTGGATCAGACTGCCGAATAAATAAAGATGGGTCAGGGGACTGTGCTGCAAGAAACCATCCTAATGCACGCTTGTGTGGCACCTTCTCTATGTGAAGCATTATGCTAGGTTGCAGGGAGCATAAAGATAAGCAAGATGATCATTGTGCCCCCAGGGGCAAATCATCCAGCAGAGATAAAGAAAAATCAGGAACACATGACCCAGTCATTGCAGAGGTTCAGCAGGCTTTGGTGACTGTCTTTGTTAAAACTCTTTTGGTTTCATGAATGAATTTGACTGGCCTTAAATAATTGGAGTGGGTTTCATTGGTCGTATAACATGAAAAAAAAAATCTTGCAAAGGGCAGTAATATAGTGGTATCTCAAAGTCAAACAGAACCAGAGACTTGAATGTAACAGGCATCTTTTCCAGTGCTCACTTTGGTAGCACATATACTAAAATTGGAACAATACAGATAAGATTAGCATGGCCCTTGTGCAAGGATGACACACAAATTCATGAAGAATCCTTTTCCATCTTAAGCAACTGTATCTTTTTTTCCCTCTCTCTTTGTTCACCATCTGCTGCTTCTCTAAGATATTGGAGACAGACTATTTTGGTTCTTTCTTGATTCTAAGTCTAAAAATCCTGGGAAGATGCTCATTGACCCATCTTAATTCATATTCCCACCACTAACCAACACAACAAAGTGAAGGAAGAGATTCAAGCAGCAGCACAGAAGCTCTACTGGGAACTTCACTGCTACGCTATTCAGCCTGGTACATTCCTCCAAGCTCTGTTCCCAAACTCATTTTGAGCCTTCTCATGTTTATCTGGTTTTTCTGTTTTCCTCATAGAGTCTCATATCAAGATTCCACACCCCGCCCCCAACTCTGCTCAGCTCTTTGAAAATAATGAGACATTTGAATGGTTTGCATGGTTTGAACCAGCTTCTAAGATATTGCCTCATGGACCACCATAAACAGTGGCAATAGGCTCATAATGTATATCCAACCCAGACTCCTAGATGCCAGTTGCCCTTGCCTACATAGGGAGATTGAGACATCCAGCAAATGACCATAAGGAGCTGTCCAGAGAAATCTAGTCTGGAGCCCAAAGAAGCATTGTGATTGGAGGCATCAATTTCAAGGAATCATCAGCCTGAGGTTGATAGTTGAAATGGTAGAAGCAGATATGATTACCAATGAAGAACTGGTATGTGAGAAGACAGGAAGACCAAGGGGAACTAGGGAGATTCTTTGTATGAGAGATGGGCAGAGAATAAGAAGACTTCAAAGACCGAGAAAGGCACAAGGAAGAGGAGGGGAATTTGCTTGACTTACTTGATCAACTTGTGTTATGCTGCAGGCAACTCTTAGTTATTCAATGATCAGTAAGTGGTAGATTTTCCAGGTCCATGATTTTTCCCATTTTTCTATTTTTAGCCCTCTATTTTACTTCCTGATAGCATTACCCTTTTGGGGCTGAGAAAGCAGATGGATCAATCTCAGTTCGCTTCCAAGCAGTAGACCAGACAAAAGGATTGATTGGAGTAGATTACTGGCTGAGATACAAAGTAAAGATTTTTACTTTTTTATTTATGGATTTCTATTCATCCTTCCAACAATGCAATAAAAGTTTAAATAATTCCATAGTTGCTTAGGATTCTAGGCAACAAAGCCTGTTATAGACTTATAAGTTTAGAAGACCAACTTATGTAATTTTGCTTATTATTCCCTAGAAAGGTCTTTCACTATAGGATATCTCTTTTTATGTCATCCTGTTACCTTTTTATTTACACACTTGGCATTTAAACTATAGCAGGAGATGAAAAACCCCACTGAGAAAAATATACATCTATATTCATAATAGCATTCATTACCTAACTGCTCTGGCCAACTTCCATGCTTTTGAGTGTGTGTCTAACTTGGTGGCAACCAGCAACTGTGAAAGGATATAACCATAACTTAATATAGTTGCTGGAGGTCATAAGTAATTTAAATAAGGCATTTCTCTCTCATTAATGATGTCAAATCTTCCCTAAGGTTTTGCAAATCAAATCCTGTGGGTCAGATTATGGTTCTTTGCCAGGAGAGGTGCTTGTCCCATGATGTGTTTTTAATAAATAGCTCATACCAATGTTTTGCAAAAGCCATTCATCACTGGTTCCTGAAATTAACAATAAAGGACATTTTCTTCTGGAAGTAAAGGAACTTTCCTGGGCCAACTAACTAAAATCAGAAAAGTCTTTAAGGAAAAACAACAATAATTACAATAAGTAAAAGCAATAATCATAGCAGAGTTGTCGCCATCTGGAGTATTAATACCACTACCACACTCATTTTGGCCCTTCAAATATTTAGAACAGGGATCATATTAATTCCTATCCTGCTTGCATTGTACTAATTTTCACAGGCCCTGCCAATCTCCAACATCTTCCCATTCCGACTTAAACCACATTCCCTAAGCTCTTACTTATCTTAGATGCTCCTGTCCCAGTCCACTCCAAGGCCCCCATTAAATGTGGGGTCAACAGCTGACCAGAGGACTCCAAAGAGCAACAGGAGTCCTACTTAATGTGATATAATAACTGCATTTCCTTTCTGCACAAACCTTGATACAACTGCCTCATTAGTAGCCTGCTTCTTGTTTATCATAACACAGTTTGTGTAAACCATCTACACTGTATTAAGAAAAATCTGAAAGTTGAAGGACAAGAGTTTCTGGGGCTGGCATAAATTTGAAGAAATGTTTCTGCCTATGGGCTCATGGCCAAATAAGGAGAGCATGGATGACATACATTACTACTTTTAAGGATTAGGGGAAGGCAAGATGGGTGAAGAAGTAAGGACTCATTGGAGGAGTTTCAATGAAGGGTGGGATCAAGAGTGAGATATGGGCAGAGAAGACTAGGACCAACACAAAGCCACAAATGGATAGAATTCCCTACAGTGCCCCCTTTCTACAGTGCCCAGTGAGTGTTTTGGGGATAGGGAGCATGGCCTAATAGATTAGGCTGGACAAGATCTATTTAATTAAATGTTCCCAACAAAATCAGATGAAGCATTCATAAACGTCATCTTCATTGATGGTTCCCAAATACTGAGTACAATATGTGATCCCAAGTGGAGTAGTCATTAGTGCAATGTACAAATTATTTCCAACTTTCATTTCCTAGGCATTACACTTTTCTTTTCCCTTGGAAGTTAGGTGGGGTTATGTGATTAGCTCAGTCAATGATTTGTGAGTGAAAGTTTTATCATCCAATATGCAATTTGCCATATTCCCTTCCAACTACTGCAATGATGGCGAAGGTACGTGTTGAGATGATGCCTCTACCAACTTCAATCCCTGGGGGTTTATAATGGGCCAAGCCCTTCTTTTGGCTGCTTTGGACTTGTAGCATGAATGAGAATTAGGATTCCAAACTGGACAATTTTGAGAGTGAAAGGGACAACAGATCCTAGCAGGATCTAAATTTGTTGTACTAAGCCACTGAGATTTGAGAGTTGTTTTTTTTTACTGTAGCATAACATAGCTTATCCTGATTGACACATCAAGATGTGTAAATAACTGGCAATAGCATTTTGAGAAGGCCAACGGGTGAACCATGTATTCCTCACCATAACCTTGCAAGGTTGGTAAGAATGTGTGTTCAGACATATAGGCCTCAGGTGAGGTAATAAATAAGAAAAATAATTTTGGACAAGGTAGGTGCTTTTAAAATGGTGACTGTATAATTTTTCATCCAAACGAAGACATTTTTATGAGTGAAGGGATATCCTAGGACAACAGGCATAAATTAGTACTGTCCTGGGGAAACTGAGAAATATCGTCATCCAAGCTATGAAGACTTAAACAAGATGTTGGTCAGGTAAGTCCTCTCTGAGCAGGCGGAGTTTGAGGGTAGACCAGGAGGATGAGATGGAGCCAGCCATCCTGGTCTCAAGGAAGTGTGTTCTAGGCAGGGGAACAGAAGATGCAAAGGCCGTGAGGCAGTAATGAACTTGACAAATCTGAGGAACATCAGGAATGTTGGTGTGTTTGTATCAGATGTTTGTACAAAGAAGAAAGTGATACAGAGATAAGGTCAGAAAGATATTAGGGGTGAGGTCATGTAGGGCCCTGTAGGTCAGGGTGAGGACTTTGTCTTGCATTACAATGCAATGAGAAGCTATGGAAATTTTAAACAGAAAAACATGATCTCATTTATTCTGTAAAAAAATCACCCTAGCTTCAAACTGGAGAATGAGCTGTAGAGGGAATGAGTGAAAGAGGGAGAGACCAGTTTGGAGATGACAGTGATTTGGATGAAGTTGGGAGCAGAGGAGATGGTGAGGAGGAAACAGATTCTGGGCATAATTTGGAAGTAGAGTTAACAGACTTTTCCATTGATGTGGGGAAATATATGAAAGACAGAGTTCTAGATTTTTAATGTCTATAATGTTGTATATAATGGTGGTACCATTAACGAGATGGGAAACGTGAGCTGGAGCCAGTTTTGGGGAGAAAGGTGGGTGGGAATCAAGATCTCTGTTTTGGCCATGGATTAACTTGTGTATACATCCTTTCCTATAGCACTAAATATCATTGCCACACTGATAAGGACCAGAATTATGTCTCCAGCAATGAAGTCCTGATTCCAGTATCTAACAGCCAGCCATTTCCACTTTGATGTCTAGCAGACATCTCACTCCTAGTACTCTAGTACATTGTTGAGAGCAAGGCACCTACCTCACACCAGGGCTACTGGAACTCTCAAGAAATTGTCTCTTGGTGGTTTCTTTGAGGAGGGACAACTTCATTTCCTTAGGTTTCTCCTTGCCTGATACCAACTGACTAACTTTGCTCTGGACATCAAAGCATCACCCTAGCATAACCGTATTTCTACTCTACCAAGAGGGAACATCATCCTCTAGCCTGAGTACTACACCCTAGATCTCCTTCACCCTTAGATCTCCTAGGTTTGTCCTCAATTTTCCCCATTGGGCATTATAATGCATTATGTAGACATTGTCACAAAAGAAATGAAGAATTCCCAAATTCGGTGTAGTTTAGGGGAGATTTAGGTAAGGAGACTTAGAATTGGAAGAGACACGGGGATGATTAAGAGTTCAGAAAATGATGGCAAGGAGACAAACCAAGAACACCAGAAGTATCCCATTTCCCATCATGATATTAATAGTGCTGGGAGACAAAGGGGAAGAGGGACCCAGTCCAAGGCTCAGGCTTAAGTGAACTGGGTCTGGCCCTCTTCTGGCCATGTCCCTTCTCACAAGGCCAAGGGAATGTTTCCACCTAGAGCCATGGCTTCCCTTCTTTATCACATTCCAGATACCTGAGACCCTGGGATTCCTTGCCCAAATGTCCCATACCTGCACAGGCCTCTCCTATGGGTTCATCCTCCAAAGGGTGTACATGTTACTATTACAAGATCCCCTAGATCCTGGTGGTGGCCAAGGGGAGGCTGTTTGCAAGGCTTGTGTGGACAGAAGGTGGATAGGTAAACTAGTATGTCTACATGCAGAGGCTCCTTGTGATGAGGGACAGACCCAGAGGGTAGGAAAAGAAGGTGGCCGTCTGTGGGAATTTGGAGCCAGGGGCTAGCTGTTCCATACCATCATGTTGTGGTGGGGAACTCTGAAGAGTCCAAGAACTCTCAAGTTGAACCTGGCCCTTATAAAGGTATATTTATGAAACTAGAAAAATAGAGCACATTAATTTATTAGTCTCTTATCTTGATGTATAAATTTTTGGTATTTAGACATAGGGTGTGTAGGCCTCCATTGGCCTCTTGCCCTAGACCCTGTATAGTACCTGCATGGGAAAGCACAAAGACGGGTTGCTTTGAGGCTTTTTCTGCACCCACTAGAGATGGTGATAAGGGTTTATGGCCCTTTCACCTCTGCTCTGCATAGTAAAATGGTGCACATTTAGTAAAGAGAAGATAGGGCTGGGTATGGCAATCTCAGGATACAATGTGTCCCATCCCTCTATCCAACACCTTGTCCCAGGGCAGGAAATGTTATTGAAGCAGGGATAAAGGTTATCATGGCTTTCTGTACAAAAGTCCATGTGCCAGGATATACGTAGTTGGCTTTAAATGTGAACAGAAGGATGCAAAGGGGTCAGAATTGGAGTCTGTGTGGGGAAAACAACTGAAATCAATGCTGAAATGTTGGAAAGCAGCAGGTCTGTATTCTGCTGGCCCTGGAGAACTGTGAGTTTATGTGTGTTCAAGGCGCAGGGAATGAGTGTGGCTACCAACGGATGGAGGTCTGGCATATCCCGCAAGCCTGGCCACTCAGCTCCCACGTAAGAAGAATAAGGCATCAGGCCCTAATCGTTTACTTGGGATCCGCAGTAAAAAGCATCTACGGTTACTGTCTGGCCTCCACCTTCACTGGCTCACTCTAAACCCAGAATATTTTAGAGGTCTTCATGACCAATGGCTTTCATTTTATAAAACAAAAGCCTGGAGAAGATACATGGTCTACCTGGCATGTGCATGGCCTAGCCCAGAACACGGATTTCCAGGCTTCTGCACACTGCCACTGTGCTGCTTATGGTGACATTTATTCTTCAAAGTGGTTTAAAGCTCCCAATTCACATCATTTTCACTTCTCCTGTTCTCTTTCTGCCCGTCGAGCCCAGAGCAAGGAGAGAGTGGAGTCACTCAGTGTTGGTGTGCTTTCTCGCAAACACAGTAGTTCTCACCCACATCCCACCCATCCCTGGGGCTCCAAATTAGTTGGTCAAGGCAAGGGTGTAGTCTAAGTATCAGGAATTTGAAAGTTTTCCATGAGATCCCAATATGCTGCAACTCCCTCTTATATCCCCTACAGCTGGGAAATTTTTAGATTTAGGCTAACCTTTCCCAAACTGCATGCCCATTGATAATTCATTCCGGAGGACGATGTACTTGGGCATCCTTTCATCAGCACCGGGTAAATCTGTGCCACTAATGTAGACATAATAATGGTGAATTTGAACTTGACGCAGTGTTGATGGGCCCATATTACTCTCAGCCCTTGCTTGCTATTAGTACCATCTTTTGGCAGAGATAAAAATCAATATAAAACAGCTTACTGTGGGGAAGTAGATGGTGGCATAGAGAGGAGTGGAAGATAGTGAGTCCCCATGGAACATCTAATAAAAAACCAGGAACAACTAGTAAATACTCTGGAATAACTGCTGGGGAACAAACGTGACTATCCACACATCATATACCATTCTGGATTGGGAGGAATGCCCGAGATCACAGCATAAAATCTGTAAGTAAAAACTGCAGACCTGAGCCGAGAGCCCCTCCTCCATGGCAGCCCAAACTGCAAAGCCTCGCTGTGTTAGAGGCACTCTCTGAACAAGCAAATATACCTCAGCCCAGCTCCAACTGAGGTTTTAATTAACAAATGTTGACTGCTCAATACAAGCTAAGAATCCCCAACAAGCAGACAGAGGCTTTTGGTAATGACTGACCTTGGAGAGCTGGAGGACCTCTCTGGGAGGGAAGGGGAGTCCAGAGGACATGGTGCTATCTCTGGCCAACAGGTGAAACTGAGGGTGGCCATGGACTGGCCCTGAAGGGGGCCTTTCTGTCCCTTTTTTGGCTCAGTAGAGGAAGCCTCAGCCATTTTCAGTTCACAGCTCTCTGACTCAGACAAGGGTGGAGATAGCAGAGTCAGAGAGACTATTCGAATGCAAGTGATATCTCCCCAGGGGGTGTATCTTCCCTAAGAGGAAAAAGGTGGTGCCAAGCTCTACTACCCACCTTCCATTCAGAACCAGACCACAGAGCCTGGGGGAAAACAGTCACAGGCCACACCTCCTTACACCAGTCTGGAGTGACAGGCTGACAGACCCTACCTGCTGGTCAGAAAAGCACAGTGGCTTGAGGCCTCAAAGGGTGTATTAATCTTCTAAGACACACCCTCAGGGAGACCTGATACTGAATATTGCCCCCTTCTGAGATCTGAGCCTATTCTGGTCTGGGAAAACTTGATTGGGGTAACCAAGGAAACCAGATGCCTAGCCAACAGAAAACTACAACCCGCACTAAGAAAAATGAAGTTATGACCAAGTCAAAGGAACAAACTTACACTTCAACTGAGATACAGGAATTGGAACAACTAATGCTAAATCAATTCAAAAGTTTAGGGAAGATATGGCAAAAGAGATGAAGCATATAATGAAAACACTGGGTGAACATAAATTAGAAATTGAAAGTTTGAAAAAACAACTGGCATAATCTAGGGAAATGAAAGGCACAACACAATAGATGAAAAACACAATGGAGACATACAATAGCAGATCTCAAGAAGTAGAAGACAACACTCAGGAACTGGAGAACAAGACATCTGAAAACCTAAACACAAAACAACAGATAGAGAAAAGAATGGAAAAACATGAGCAATGTCTCCAGGAATTGAATGGCAACATGAAATGCAGGAATGTACATGTCATTGGTGTCCCAGAAGGAGAAGAGAAGGAATGGTTGAAAGAGGAAGCTTAGGAGTACATGGGGCACCAGAAGAAAAGAGGAAAGATAAAGACTGGGACTGTATAACTCAGTGAAACCTAGGGTGCACAGCGATTGTGATAAAAGGTACAAATATGTTTTTACACGAGGGAGAACAAATGAATGTCAACATTGCAAGGTGTTAAAAATAGGGTGGGATTGGGAGAAAAATAAATCAATGCAAACTAGAGAATATAATTAACAGAAACATTGTATTATCCTTCCTTTAATGTAACAAAGGCAATATACCAAAGCTAAATGCATATGGAGGGGACACAGGGAGGGATATGGGACTCTTGGCATTGGTGATGTTGTCTGACTCTTTATTCTACTTTGGTTTAATGCTATCTTTCATTTTGTTACTTCCTAGCTGTCATTTTTTTTTCCTCTTCTCTTTACCTTCTTTGACTTTTCCTCCTTCTTTATGGAAGAAATGGAGATGTCCTTATATAGATAGTGGTGATGGTGGTGAATACATAAATACGTGACTATACAGGGAACTATCAATTGTTTACTTAGGACAGAATGTATGGTCTGTGAACAAAACTGTCTTTAAAAAAATGGGTTGATGAAGAAAACTTGAGGGCATTATATTGAGTGAAATAAGACAGACACATAAGGACAAATATTGCAGAGTCACTGATATGAACTAGTTGTAATTTGTAAACTCATAGACATGAAATATAAGTTACCAGGATACAGAACAGGGCTAAAGAATGGGGAGCAGTTGCTTATTTTGAGCAGAGTGTTCAACTAGGTTGAACTTAAATGTTGGGAAGCGGACAGAGGTGATGGTAGCACATTGTGAGAATAACTAACAGTGCTGAGTGGTGTGTGAATGTGGTGGAAAGGGGAAGCTCAGAGTCACATATGTCACCAGAAGGAAAGTTGGAGGTTAAAAGATGGAAATGTATAAAACAGTGAATCTTGTGGTGGACAATGTCTATGATTGACTGTACAAATATTAGAAAACTCTCTCATGAACTAGAGCAAATGTATGACACTATAACTAGAAGTTAATAATAGAGGGGCATACAGGAAAAAATATGTACCTGTTGCAAACTATATAATTACAGTTAGTAGTATTTTAACATTCTTTCATCCACAGTAACAAATGTACTATACGAATACTATGAGTCAATAATGGAAGGGGGTGGTTAGGGGTATGGGAGGATATGAGTTTCCTTTTTTTTGTCTTTATTTCTTTTCTGGAGTTATGAAAATGTTCTAAAAATTGAAAAAAATATAATTGTGGTGATGGATGCACAGCTGTATGATGGTACCATGGGCAATTGATTGTACACTTTGGATCCTTGGATAATTATATAGTTTGTGAACAAACTCAATTAAAAAAAATAGCTTACTGTGAAGGCTGAAACTTAAATACCTAAACCATTTCACTATTTTAAAAACACAACCCCAGGTGATAATTTGTATCAAGACTAATAAATGTTTAAGAAAAATTTTTAAACTGCAAAATTATAATACTTATTCTTGATCATCATCAGGTTTTTCATTTGCACAGAGATCTTTTGCATATTAAAGTGAAGGTACTCAGCTCCTCTTTTTAAGAAAGGATGTAAAGGAAGCAGAAGTGTGGATACAGGTGTCTGGAATCCCTCGTGCTTTTCACCCACTCTCAGGCCAAAGAGGCAGAGCCCCATCTGGAGACCACAAACACTGAAGGAACTTCAGTCCTAAGCTGAAAGCTTCACAGACTGGCTGCAGGACCCCTTGTCCCTCCATCCACCCACCCCATCCCACCTCGACCAGACTTTATTTTTTCTCCTGTTGAAAGAAACTGAGAAGTAACCCAGAAGAAAATTTGAAAAAGAAAATGAATTGGAATGTAACTGATAATAGTCTCTGCCTCTACATAGTGAACAAAAATTATCTGAAGCCTGAAAGAAGGGGGTGGACTGGTCTGGTAAATGGTGACAGAAGAGGTAATGAGACATTGCAATCAAAATATAAGACCATTCAAAGAGCTATTTATCAATTTAAGGTAGCACTTGCTCTTTGATTAACTGGAGATTGAGAAACAAGTCATTTTCCATTTCGCTGGTGATGTCAATAATATTTTTACTCCAAAGAATGGTCACTTTCATCTTTTTCATTTACCTAAATGAAATTCTTAATCGATTACTGTTTAGCTATGTAAAGTATTCAGAGATGTTAGAACAGCTCTCAAGAATTTGTTGGCTCAACATGGAAACCATTCTACTGGATGGGTAACTTTTCTACTGCAAGAAAAGCCTGGCATTTGCCTGTTACAAAGATTCCTTCAGAAACCTTGTTAAGGGAGGAAAGGATGATGCAGCACCAAACACTCTGCTGTCCTTGAAACTTAAATATATCCTCAAAATACTCTTGGGTAGAGGAGTGGCATAGAGAGGAGTGGAGTTTAGTTAGTCCCCTGGAGCAACTAATAAACAACCAGTAACAACTAGTAAATGATCTGGAATAACTGCTGCAGGATAACCATGACTGTCCGCATATCGAGTGCCAGCCTGGATTCTGTGGAGTGTCTGAGATTGCAGCATAAAATCTGTAAGTAGAAACTGCAGAACCACGCTGGGCACACCCTCCTCCCACAGCAGACTGAGCTGCAAAATCTCACTGTGGGAGAGACCAGCAGTCCTGGAGTGAGCAAATATAGCTCATCCCAGCTTAACTAGGGTTTTAATTAACAAATGTGGACGCTGAATACAAGCTACAAACATAGATAAACCCCCACAAGCAGATAGAGTCTTTTAGTGATGACTGACCTTAAAGAGCCAGAAAACTCCTGTGTCCTGGGGAAAGGGAGCCCAGAAGACCAAGTGCTATCTCTGGCCAATGGGTGAAACTGGGGGGCCATGGACTGACTCTGAAAGGGGGCTTTCTTTCCCTTTTTCTCTCTCTCAACCTGAGTGACTCAGTGGAGAGAGCCTCAGCCATTTTCAGTTCACAGCACTCTGACCCATACAGGGGTGGAGATAACCGAGTCAGAGAGACAAAGAACAATTCAAATGCCTAAGATAACCCCCTATGGGATGTATCTTCCCTAAAAGGAAGGAAGTGGGGCCCAGCTCTACTGCCACCTTGCCTTCAGAACTCAGACCCCATAGCTTGGGGGAAAACAGCCAAAACAGAAACTAAAGAGGCCACACCTCCTTATACCAGTAGGGAGTGACAGGCTGATGGGTGCCACCTGCTGGGCAGGTTAGGAAAAGCACAGCAGCTAGAGACCTCACAGGAAATTCTGTTGATCTCTAAGACACACCCTCAGGGAGACTTGAAACTAAATATAACCCCATTCTGAGATGTGAACCCATTCTGGTCTGGGAAAATCTGATTGGGGTAACTGGGGAAGCCAGAGGCATAGACAACAGAGGACTACAAACTACATTGGGAAGGGCAGAGATATGGCCCAAAGGAACAAACTTACACCTCAATCAAGATACATTTGAGATATCGTTTCACTTCAATGAAACAATCAATTAAAGATTTTCAAAGAAATATGCTGAATCAAATAAAAAACCAAATCAACAAGTTCAGGGAAGATATGGCAAAAGAGATGAAGGATGTAAAGAAAACACTGGGTGGACATAAGGGAGAAATCGAAATTTTGAAAAAAACAACTGGCAGAATCTCTGGAAATGAAAGGCACAACACAAGAGATGAAAAACACAATGGAGACATACAACAGCAGCTTTCAAGAGGCAGAAGAAAACACTCAGGAACTGAAGAACAAGGCACCTGAAATCCTACACACAAAAGAACAGATAGGGAAAAGAAGGGAAAAACATGAGTAACATCTCAGGGAATTGAATGACAACATGAAGCTCATGAATGTACATGTCATGGGTGTCCCAGAAGGGGAAGAGAAGGGAAAAGGGACAGAAGCAACAATAGAGGAAATAATCAACAAAAATTTCCCATCTCTTATGAAAGACATAAAATTACAGATCCAAGAAGTGCAGCGTGCCCCAAACAGAATAGATCCGAATAGACCTTTGCCAAGACACTTAATAATCAGATTATCAAATGTCAAAGACAAAGAGTGAATCCTGAAAGCAGTAAAAGAAAAGCGATCCATCACAAGCTTGATAAAGACTATGTGTGGATTTCTCAGTAGAAACCATGGAGGCAAGAAGAAAGTGGTGTGATATATTTAAGATACTGAAAGAGAAAAACCACCAACCCAAGAATCCTGTATCCAGCAAAACTCTCCTTCAAACATGAGGGAAAGTTTAAAATATTCTCTGACAGACAGTGAGAGAGTTTGTGAACAAGATACCTGCTCTAAATACTAAAGGGAGCACTACAGACAGAAAGGAAAAGACAGGAGAGAGAGTTCTGGAAGACAATTTTGGGTGATGGTAGCACAGCAATGTAAGTACATTGAACAAAGATGACTGTGACTATGGTTGAAAGAAGAAGGTTAGGAGCATGTGGGACACCAGAAGGAAAGAGGAATGATAAAGACTGGGACTGTATAACTCAGTGAAATCTAGAGTGCTCAACAATTGCGATAAAATGTACAAACATTTTTTTACATGAGGGAGAACAAATGAATATCAACCTTGCAAGGTGTTAAAAATGAGGTGGTATTGCGGAAAAAATGCAATCAATGCAATCTAGAGACTATAGTTAACAGAAACATTGTATTATGCTTCCTTTGATGTAACAAAGGCTATATACCAAAGCTAAATGCCTATAAGAGGGGGACATAAGGGAGGGGTATGGGACTCTTGGCATTGGTGATATTGTCTGTCTCTTTTATTCTATTTTAGTTTAATTCTATCTTTTCCTTTGTTGCTTTTTAGCTGTCATTTTTTTTTCTTTCTTTCTCTTTTTCTTTTGTCTCTCTACCTTCCTTGACTCTTCCTCCTCCTTTGTGGAAGAAATGGAGATGTCCTTATATAGATAGTGGTGATGGTGGTGAATACATAAATACGTGACTATACAGGGAACTATCAATTGTTTACTTAGGACAGAATGTATGGTGGGTGAACAAAACCGTCTTAAAAGAAATGGGTTAATGAAATCTTGAGGGCACTTTATTGAGTGAAATAAGTCGGACACATAAGGAAAAATATTGTATGGTCTCACTGATGTGAACTAATTAGAATATGTAAACTCATAGACATGAAATAAAAGTTACCAGGATATAGAACAAGGCTTAAGAATGGGGAGTGGTTGCTTATTATGAGCCGAATGTTTAACTAGGTTGAACTTAATTGTTTGGAAATGAACAGAGGTGATGGCAACATGTTATTGTGCGAATAACTAACAGTGCTGAATGGTGTGTGAATGTGGTAGAAAGAGGAAGCTCAGGTCACCTATGTCACCAGAAGGAAAGTTGGAGTTTAAAAGATGGGAATGTATAAAACAGTGAATCTTGTGGTGGACAATGTCCGTGATTAACTGTACAAATATTAGAAAACTCTTTCATGAACTGCAATAAATATATGAAACTATAACTAGAAGTTAATAATAGAGAGGTATATAGGGGAAAATATACCTATTGCAAACTATGTACTACAGTTAGTAGTATTTTAACATTCTTTCATCAACAGTAACAAACGTACTGTACCAATACTATGAGTCAATAATGGAGAGGGGTGGGTTAGGGGTATGGGAGGATTTGAGTTTTCTCTTTTTTTTTGTCTTTATTTCTTTTCTGGAGTAATGAAAATGTCCTAAAAATTGAAAAAAAATTAATTGTGGTGATGGATATATGGCTGCATGATAGTACCATGAGCAACTGATTGTTCACTTTGGATCTTTGGATGATTGTATGGTATGTGAACAATCTCAATAAAACTAAATTTAAAAAAAAACAGTCTTGGGAGTTATAATTATTTCCATTTCATAGATTTGTGTGGCAGGCCAGTGAGTAATGGCAGAGAGAAAAAGAAAAGACAATGAACACTTAGCTCATCCCTGTCACAGGAAAATAAATGAGTTAGGTTTTCTTCAATACAGCTCCGATAGATCTGTTTTAAAACTTCTACAAAGGGCAATTTGTCAGTATCTATCAAAATGTATCTGCATATATCCTATTATATAGCAATTCCACATACTGGGATTTATACTATAGATGCATGTACGTATGAAAAAAGTGCATGTTCATTATATTCATTTCAGCAGTGTTAAAATAGTAAGCCTGGAAACAAAGTGTTCATTGACAAGGGACCAGTTAAATAAATTTATGGCACATCAATCAGTAGAATATCATGTAGCCATTAAAACTGAGGCCACTCTTTTGGATGTGGTATTAAGTAAAAAAAAAAAGAAAGTCCAAAATAGTGTCAATGTTCATATACAATTACATAAATTTATTTATATTACTTTATGTTATATATTTATAGAATACCTCTGGAAGGATATGCAAGAACCTAGTAATGGAGGTTGCCTCCTGTGAAGGGAGCTTTAGCAACAGGTAGGAAAAAGACATTTTTTATTTTATACCTTTTGAATTTTGCATCATGTACATGTACTACTTAAGGGAAAAAGTTGTTTTTAACAATTTAGAGGGGATTCATAGCCCTGAATTGAGGCTCAGAGAGGTAAAGCAATGAACCCAAGGTCACACAGGTCGAAAGTGATGAAGCCAGGCTTTGACCCCGGGTTCTGTCTGGTTCCCATATTTATGCACTTTTCCTGGCCTCTGTGCTGCTCCTGTAGCTCCCCCTGCATCATCTCAGATAATGAGACCCTAGGGCTGAAATACAGCTCTCCCCATCCAAACGGGTCCATTTCCCATCTGCAGTGGCAGTGTATTTAAACTGCACCTGAAAGAGATCTGTGCATATTTAAGTAGTAAAAGAAATCCAAAAAGGAGATTATTTTACCTTTTGTCAACTGAGATATTACAGACTGAGCTGCAAGGCAACAAAAGTGTTTATTTAGACTCCTAGAATTGTAATTCAAGAAGCACAGATTCAGGTAGCAAACCAAACTATGTCCCGTCTTGGGGCTTTCAGGCATGGGTTTTAAAAAAAAAAAAAAGATTCCATAAGTAAAGAATTATGATTGGTGGATATTTGGGGCTTTCCAGATTCCCTTCAAGTTAGGCAGTTTACTGATGTCTTCAACTTGTAGTTAGTAAATGGCATCCTGATGTCCTCAGAACATTGCTGTGTTGGTTTTGCATGCCTTGGCAGTTTGTGATATCTGGCTGAGCCCTGTGTAAGAGCAACTTCTCGAATAGCCTCCAGACTCCATTTTAAATCTTTTAGCCATAGTGTTTTAGTTTCCCAGGCTGCTCAAAGCAGACACCATGAAATGCATTGGCTTTAACAAAGGGAATTTTTTAGCTTACAGACTTACAGTTTAGAGGCTGAGAAAAATGTCCGAATCAAGATGTCATCAAGGCAATGCTTCCTTCCCCAAGACGGTGGTGTTCTGGCCATGGGCCTTGGCTCCTCTGCAACAGGGCAAGGCACATATCTGCTGGGCTCTTCTCTTCCAGGCTTTGTTGATGTCAGTTTCTTGCTTTCACGGCTTTCTCAGTCTCTCTTTCTCTCTCTGTATTCATCCCGCTTATAAAGGACTCCAGTAAGAGGATTAAGATCCATCCTGAATGAGGTGGGTCACACCTTAACTGAAATAACCTCATCAAAAGATCCTACTTACAATAGGTCCACACCCACAGGAATGGATTAAGAACATGATTTTCTGGGGTATATATGGTTTCAAACCACCGGACATAGAAATTCCATTTTGTTTTATCTCTTTTCTCACTTTCTTATTTCAATATCTGACAGATGATTTTCATTCTGTGAAGCTTCTTTTTGTTTTGCAGCAAAATAGTCTCTTGAATAATTTATGTGAGAAATATTACAAACGTATACTGTGACTTTAAGTTAGAACCTTGAAATTCTCATTCATTTATTTCAAGAAAATGTACTGAGGATCTACTACATACCTGAGCCTGTATAGGCTCTGGGAACACAAAAGTGAGCAAGACATGCCCCAGTCCTCAGAGGGCTTGGAGAACTATTGGGAGATGAGTCAGGCATGCAAGGCTCTCTGATTCGAGGCAACGTGTGACGCCTCCTCTGAGGGACATATGGGGGTGAGGAACATGGGTGGGAATGGCAACGGGAACAAAGGGAGGATCCGGGAGGCTTCTCAGAGGAAAAGGTTCTGTTCTATCAAGGAAATTATTAAAGTGGGAGGGACACTCTAGCCCCTTCATTCCTCCACAGCCTGGGTGCCACATCCCAGATCCACTGGGCCATGGGGCACTTGAATCAGCGGCTAGATCTGCAGGCACTGGAGAGCTCAGGCCCTGTCTAAAGGGGCAGTCACTGCTTTCTCCAGTAGACTCCATGTTGGGGAAGTCAGGGCACACCTAGCAGCCCCCTCTCAGCCCTCAGCTACCCATACCTCCTTTCCTATTATGTACAGATGTTTCAGTAGGTTTCCATTTTGCAGCCCAGGGAAGATATTAGGTCTAATGGAAAGGACTGACCATGCCTTAAACCCAGACACAGGAAACAAGCAGCCCTAAGTGTTTATCAGTGTGAGAATTCTCAGTGGCAGGGAATGTTCCACCTGAGTTGTTTAAACACCCTGTCCTCAGACAGTACAGCTGTTGCTCCCCTCTGAAGTGGGGCATGCAGACCTGCTATTCTCTGATCCTGACCCAGGAGACCAGTCTTTATGGGATCTCTTCCACTGCTCTTTTGGGCCCTTTGTGCTGTGTAAGGAAAAAAGAAAAGGTCATTTACTAAAAGTTTCTGTTGTGCCTGAGCCTATATTCCCATCACACATCATGTAGCAACTCACTCCAAGGCTCAGTGTTGCCCGATCTTCCTATTTTATGTGAAGTCTCCTAACTTTTATATAGTGGCTCATATTTTTTAAAAGTTTCTGAGATATAAGATCCACATGCAAAAATCAGCAGTGTTTCTATGCACTGCTGATGAACAATCTGAAGACGATGTTAAGAAAAAGTTCCATTTACAATAGTAACTAAAAGAATCAAATACTAGAAATAAATTGAACCAAGGATGTAAAGGACTTATACAGAGAAAAAACTACAAAACATTGCTAAAAAAAAAACACCTAAATAAATGGAAAGACATTCCATGCGCATGGATTGGGAGACTAAATATACTTATCAATGCTACCCAAAGCAATTCACACATTTACCACAATCCCAATCAGAATCCCAACAGCCTTCTTTGCAGAAATGGAAAAGCCAGTCATAAAATTTATATGGAAGAATAAGGGGCCCAAATAGTCAAAACCATCTGGAAAAGGAAGAATGAAGTTGGAAGATTTATGCTTCCCAATTTTAAAACTTACTACAAAGCCACAGAACAGCATGGTGCTGGCACAAGGACAGACTTATAAACCAATAGAATCAAATTGACAGTTCAGAAATAAAGCCTCACATCTATGGCTAATTGACTTTTGACAAAGGTGCCAATTCCACTCAATTGGGAAAGAACAGTCTCTTCAACAATGGCGTTGGGAGAACTGGATCTCCATATGCAAAAGAATGAAGGTGGACTCCTACCTTACACCATATACAAAAATTAACTCAGAATGAATCAATGTCCTAAATGTATGAATCAGGACTATAAAACTCCTAGAAGAAAATGTAGGGAAGCCTCTTCAGGACCTTGGGTTTCTTGGACTTTATACTCAAAGCACAAATAACAAAAGAAAAAATTGGTAAATGAGACTTCATCAAAATTAAAAACTTTTGTGCATGAAAGGACTTCATCATGAAAGTAAAAAGGCAGCCTACACAATGAGAGAAAATATTTGGAAACCACATATCTGATAAGGGTTTAATATAGAGAATTTAAAAAGAAATCCTAAAACTCAACAACAAAAAGACAAACAACCTAATTTTTAAAATAGGCAAAAGACTTGAATAGAATTTCTCCAAAGAAGATATACAAACAGCCAAAAAGCACATGAGAAGATGCTCAACATCATTAGCCATTAGGGTAATGCAAATCAAAACCCCAATGAGATACTATTTCATACCCGCTAGAATGGCTACTATTAAGAAAAATGAAAAATAACAAGTGTTGTAGAGGATATGGTGAAATAGGAATACTCATTCATTGTCGATGGGAATGTAAAATGGTACAGCTGCTGTGAAAAACGGCTGTGGCAGTTCCACAAAAAGTTAAGTGTAGAATTGCCATATGATCCATTTCTAGGTCTATATGCAAAAGAATTGATAACAGGGACTCAAGCAGATATTTTGCACATCAATGTTCATAGCAACGTTACTCACAATTGCCAAAAGATGGAAGCAATCCAAGTGTCGATCAACATATGAAAGGATAAACAAAATGTGGTATATACATACAATGCAATGTTATTCAGTCATGAAAATGAATGAAATTCTGATGCATGTCACAACGTGAATGAATCTTGAAGACATGATGTTGAATGAAATGAGACACACAAAAGTACAGATATTGTATGGCCTCACTGATATGAAATAATTAGAATAAGCAGATTCATAGAATCAGAAACTAGAAGACAGGTTACCAGGGCCTGGAGTGGGGGAAGGGTATAGAAGTTAATTCTTAATTGGTGCAGAGTTTCTGTTTGGGGTGATGGAAAAGTTTTGGTAACATACAGTGATGACAGTAACACAACATTGTGAATGTAATTAACACCACTGAATTATATCTCTTAATATGGTTTAAAGGGGAACTTTTAGGTAGCAAATATGTTACTAAAACAAAAAGTTTTTTTAAAAAATAACCTTAGGACTGTACAACACAGTGAACCCTACTAATGTAAATCATGAATTATAGTTGGTACAATTATAATAATATTCTCTCATCAATTGTAACAAAGGGACCACAGTAATGCAAGACATTAAACATGGGGGCAGGCTCCCCCCTACGTGTAAATCTCCCTGGCAAGGCAGGATATGACTCCCAGGGATGAGCCTGGACCCGGCATTGAGGGATCGACAAAATCTTCTTGACCTAAAGGGCAAAGTGAAATGAAACAAAATAAAGTTTCAGTGGCTGAGAGATTTCAAATGGAGTTGAGAGGTCACTCTGGAGGGCATTCTTATGCACTATATAGATAACACTTTTTAGGTTTTGGTATATTGGAATAGCTAGAAGTAAATACCTGAAACTATCAAACCACAACCCAGTAGCCTGGACTCTTGAAGATTATTGTATAACAATGTAGCTTACAAGGGGTGACAGTGTGATTGTGAAAACCTTGTGGCTCACACTATTTATTCAGTGTATGGATGGATGAGTAGAAAAATGGGGACAAAAACTAATGAAAAATAGGGTGGGATGGGGGGATGATTTGGATGTTCTTTTTTACTTTTATTTTTTATTCTTATTTTTATTCTTTCTGGTGTAAGGAAAATGTTCAAAAATAGATTGGGGTAATGAATGTACAACTATATGATGGTAGTGTGAACAGTTGATTGTACACCATGGATGACTGCATGGTATGTGACTATATTGCAATAAAACTGAATTTTTTAAAAATGGGGGCAGTTATATGGGAACTGTTTTGGTTTGCTAAAGCTGCCAAAAAGCAATATACCAGAAATGGTTGGCTTTTACAATGGTAATATATTAACTTACAATTTACAGTTCTTAGGCTATGAAAATCTGCAAATAAAGGCATCAACAGGATGATACCTGGACTCTGAAGAAAGGCTGCTGGCATCCGGGACACCTGTCATATGGGAAGAAGGCACGTGGCCAGCATCTGCTGGTCCTTTGCTCCCGGGCTTCATTGCTTTTAGTTTCTGGATCCAGTGGCTTCCTCTGTGGGTTCTCTCTTAGCATCTCTGGGGCTTTTCTCTCTAAGCTCTCTCAGCTTTTTCTGTCCTTTGTCCTCTCACAGAGGACTCCAGTAAAAGGTTTAAGATCCACCTTGAATGGGCTAGGTTACATCTCAATTGAAATAACCTAACCAAAAGGTCTCACTCACAATAGGTCTGCACCCACAGGAATGGATGAAAAGAACATGGCCTTTTCTGGGGTACATAACAGCTCCAAACAAGCACAGAAACTATGTATTTTCTGCATGATGCTTCTGTAAACCTACAACTTCTCTAATAAAAAAAAAAGTATGGTTGACAACATTTAGTGATGAACGGTATATTGAAAAGCAATTTGTCACCCTTAGGGCATTTTGTAGTAAACTTACCAATAGTTAACGAATGGCTTTATTGTATTTCAGAGTCTGTTGTCTTTTTTTTTTTTTTTTTGGTGGAGGGGAGAATGGAAATTGAGATGCCCCACATCCTTAAAATGCAGAAAATAACATGTTGCTCTCAAGCAGATGTGTAATTTCTACCTCATATGAATAATTCTAGAAAGGTTCATGATTTAGTGCCATATTTAATTGTCAACTTATCTTCCATGGAAAGCCTTAGCCAGGGAGAGAGGATTTTTGAGAGTTAAGGGAAATTCCAGCTTTTTAAGAAATGAAAAGCTATGGCCTAGTAATATCTCATAGTGTATGAAATAACCCAATGAAATTTTAAAATAATATGGTGCTGTAGTAAATATGCTGTCGATTATTTAAAGAAAATCTTACCAAGACATGACAGTTTTGCAGGCCTGTATATTTATATCAAGCCAAGTAAACATATTATGAAATTAGTCAAAAACAATACAATTTATACAGAGTGTAACAATATGTCTCATACAAGTAAATCCTCCTTTCTGTAATTAATTTACCCTTAGAGATTAAAATGTACAATTACTTTAAATGTATAATGACCATGATTTCTCCCCTTAGTGAAACAATACATAATATTATACTCATACTTAATGTTCATATATATGGTATTTAGCTGATTTCTTCAGTTATTATAGGAGTCAAGTTCTACAATTCACCATGTACCAATGTACAAATTGTCTAGAAAACAATTTGTAGTGAATTAATAAAGGTTTTTTGCCTCATTGACAAGAAATGTGCCATAAAACAAAGAGTGAGCCCTAATGTAAACAGTGGGCTAAAGTTAGTGCATAACTATAATAGTAATGTTTCATCAATTATAACAAAAATACCACACGAATGCAAAATGTTAATAATAGGGAAAACTATTATTGTGAGAGGGGTGTATATGGGAACTCTATACTTTCTGTATGATATTTCTGTAAACCTATAGCTGCCCTAATAAAATAAAAAACTAAAAAAAAATTTTTTAAGCCACCAAGAAGCTCCAGCAAAATATGTCTGAGGGCAAAGTTCTGTAACATTTTCAGGTGCATCTTACAGTTCCGCTAGTGACAGCTCAATCTCTGGTTCAAAAACAAAGGCCCTTCACATTATTTTCTCATTCTGGGGGTAGAGTAAACTTCCAATGCAGTAGCCTTGTGTCTGCACAATTACCAATAATTTCTTCCTTAAAATGTCACAACTTCATTAGAAGGTACTTAATGACAAATTTTCAATTTTGAATCTCCAGGGCAAATCGTCCCAAGGGATTCCCTCAGTAGATACCTTACAGACTTATCTTATCTATAAGAGCTGCCCATGGTAATGGTGATACCATGGGGGTAAAGGGCTTCTCTCCTGCCAATTGTGCCCATCCATGGCCTCATCATTGACTTCAACCCAGGGCCTCACTCACACAGGATGGCCTTGGCTTTGGGAGGGTGCAGGCAAAGTGACCAAGCTCCAGAATTTGGGGAAATTTTCCAACGATTATTACTTGATTGGGGGGGGGTGGGGGGCCAGCCCTGGGCTTGGAGTCAGAAAGTTTGTGTTTCAGTCCAGGTTCTGCCACCAATTCACTGTGTGACCTTGGGCAAATCATTTCCAGTTAAATATCCATCTGCTCATCTTGTGCAATACAGAGTTTCATGAGAGTATCTCTAATGCCTCTTTGGGTCCTTGTCAAAATTCTCTGATCTTGGCCTGATTGGACATAGGGAAAGCTACTCTCAGTGAGAACTTTGGATTGACACATGGAAAATTTAAATGACAACTGCAGGGCAGGGTGGGGGAGGGGGTCATCCTCCAAGAGCATCACATTTTTTACTAAACCATCAGAGGATGAGACACAGAGTTTACTGTCAAATTAAGTGTTTGTCTTCAAATGCTTGAATCACGGTGAGGCCACATAGCATGGGGCTTGAGGGATTGAACCATTGGGTTTTTCGTTTTCTCCCTCTCTGAACCCAGCTGGCAGTTACAGGTGCTCTGATGAGGAAGGGCAAGAAGCTTTGGGAGCACAGAGGGTAGGCATCAAGTCCAGGGTCCAGGACAGTTTGGGAAGTTTTCCAGGATGAAATTGCCTCTAATGGAGGCCTGTAATCTGAGTAGGAGTTAGCCAGGCAAACAGAAAAGGACAAAGCATTCTAAGCAAGGAGAAAAGGGAAGTTAAGGACATGTGCAAGAGAGTCACAACATTAGAAGAACTATTTGAAATTCAATATGGCAGCTGGAGCATAAGTGCAAAGAGTTGGCATGATAGAGAGAATGTGTCTGGAGATTTGAGGAGATGCCAGATCATGAAAACCATGTTAAACCATGAGCTTCATCCTTGAGTCATTCATTTATTCATCCATCTATGCATGGCATCCATCCCCTCCATCCATCCATTCATTCAGTGCTCTATCACCCATCCAACAAATAATTCTCAAGTGGTTCTCAACCTTGGCTGTTCATTAGCATACATGAAAAGACATTAAATATCCTAATGCCCAGGTTGCCTCCCAAACTAGTTAGATCAGAATCTCTGAAAGAGGAATGCTGGCATCAGTAGTTTTTCTAAAACTCCCGAAGACATTCCAATGTGTAGTCAAGTTTGAGAACCACTGAAATAATTATTATTGTACACATCTGACAGGCTAACCAAGGGGCCTGCAATCAGCTGCTTGGCTTTCTCCTTATTGCTCTGTATACTGGCTTTTCTATCCCAGGCCCATGACCTGCATGAGACTGGACATTTTGTCCAGGCCTCTAGTGGTCCTTAGGACACCACTGTGAACATTAGAACAGGCACCCCTTCCTCAAGGCACATTGCTTCATTCTGTTTGAAATTGTCTTAATATTGTATACTGATTATGCTTGAATGAAATCTGCCCATCTGTCAGGAAATTATTATAATAAATATACAAATCAAGGATGTCTGCAATGCAAATGAAGGCCCCGGGTTTGTGGCAGCCTTACACAGTACATAACCGGCACAACCATAGATGGTGGCCCTCTTCTGTTCAGAGGAGGCGCACCCAATTCTCCAGGCTGAGCCCAGCTGAACTACCTTTTGGTTCCTTTCCGGTCAGGATGACCCATAAATGAGTGGAATATATTTTCCAAAGCCCAAGTGAGGACCTTGGCTCTGAGAAAGGCTTTTGTTTTTCTGACTTGTAGATTTATTTAAATTAAAATTTCTATAAAAGGCATAAAAATTAAATCACATTTATTTATTTAATGAGTCATCTTTTTAAAGAATTATGTTGCATGAAATTGGAACTGTTCTGGAAAAGCTGAGAAGGACGACTACCAGCCTTCAACTCCCAGTCTGAAATTCTGCAGTTCTGCTCTCCAGTCTCCCCATGATGGGACAATTGTGCCCCAGTCTGCTCTCTATGCCTAGTGGGTTCCTTGCAATTTACAGGCCTTAGGTGACTTGATGGTTCTGACAAGGAAATGGGGGTGCACAGAGCTCCACCATGGCAATTCTCTCCTTCCACAGCCTCTCATGCACAGAGAAGAAATGACTAATCCCTGCCATCTCTCTCCTTACTAACCTTTGGTAGGCATGACATGGTGGCATAGCCGGGGGGAAACTGGGCTTACCGATGGCTGAGGAAAGAAGAGACGAAGCTGACAAGGGCCCAGTGTCCCACATGGAATGCTTGTCCCACCAATGATTAGGAGGAAGGAAGATGCATCTTTAGATGAGGAGGAGCCATATTGAGCTGGAAAACACCATCTGGGAACTTGGGCAGAGCATCTTGTTCTCCCTTACAAAGGACTACTGACCAGCAGACAATACAGAAAAATAGTAGTGAACTAATCTTTGTTTTTAAAGAAATGTCATTTGAGGTGCTAAAACATGAGGCTGTGGCCTGGCCCCCATCCTTCCTGGAATTCTTGTCCAAAGAATCTAAAGGTATAATGAAAAGATTCCTGTTCTGGGAGAGAAGATCCTAGTTTCAGTCCTGGTATTAATCAGCTGTATCATCTTGGACAAGTCACCTCCACATGTGGTATCTCCTAGTTTTCATCTCTGGAAGGAGGGAGTGAAGTAGCTGACCTCTCAGATCCCTTCCAGGACTAGCAGCAGCACAGCATAGAGAGCAGACACTCTGGGGCCACAATGCCTGGGTGCACATCGTGGCTCTGCCTCCTGCTAGCTTCATGGCCTTGGGCAAGTTATTCATCCTCTCTAAGCCAGAGTACAATGGGGATTAAAATGTTACATATATCATAGGGTTGCTGTGAGGACTAAAAGAGATCATATACATAAAGCGCTTAGAATAGGGCCTGACACAGAACATGCTTTATAAGTATTCTACTAAAATGGAAACCACATGGTACAGAGATCTTTGTCTGTTTTGATCACTTATGTGATCTAAGTGCTGATAACATTTTCTGGCATGTAGTAGACAGTCTGGAAATATATGTAGAAAGAAAAAAAGAAAGGATGAAGGAAGGAAAGAAGGAAGGAAGGAAGGATGGAAGGAAGGACAAAAAGAAGGAAGAGAGAGATGAAGGAAGGAAGGAAGGAAGGGAGGGAGGGAGGGAGGGAGGGAGGAAAGAAAGATTCTGACTTTGTAACCTCAGGTCCAGGGTTTGCATCTGAGTCTTCTCCTTTCCCCTCCCTGCCCCATTGAGTTTCCCATCATCATTCTTACTAGAGTGTAGAGAATCTTGAAGAAGAGAGAAGTGTTAAGATATAGAAACTACAAAAACATACTAAGATACTGTGACACATTGCATTATCCAAAATGGCTGCAACAATATTTCCAGGCCCGTATCTCTCCCAGAATCTTGCTATTTCCTCATCAAGAGATGGAATCAAGGTCCCCTCTGCTTGAACAAAGGCAGGCCTTTGTGACTGCCTCAACTCAGAAGTGTGGTAGATGTGATTTCTGAGGCTAGGTCATAAAAAAGTGATATGGCTTCCACCCGGGTTCTCTTAGAATACTCAACTTGAGACCCTGAGCTGCCATGTAAGAGATACAAGGCTTCCATGATGTGATGAAGCCCAAGCCAGTCTGTGGAGAGAGTACAAGGAAAATTCCTAAGGCTACAGGAAGAGAAAGGGATGCTGGCCAGACTCCATCTGCTCCAGCCCCTCTCTCCCTTCCCCCTCCAGCCACTGTCTGACTGTAACTACATGAGAGACACTGAGCCAGAACCACCAGCTGAGCTGTCCAAACTCCTGACCCACAGAAACTGTGAGAAATAACAAATGACTGTTCTCGTTTTAAGCCATTATTTTGAGATGATTTGTTATGAAGCCATAAATAATTGGGACCAGTTATGAATTGCTTGGCAAAGTGTAACAACTAAGTCTGGCTTATTCAGGCCCACCTCTTTCATGCCCCAAATGGCTACTTGGTCCTTGCAGATGCTGGATCTTTTCTGGCAGGAATTCCAAATACAACCTCCCTCAATCCACCTGGAAATTTTCCTCCTGAACCCTAAGGTCCCATTCTTGCAATTTAAGACAATAGCCTAATGAATTATTCTACCTTTGGCCCTTTTTTAGTTTTCAGACAAATATCCTACAATGGATTGGCTTAAACAACAGGAATTTAGTGTCCAGAAGTCCAAAATCAAGGCATTGGCGACGCCATGCTTTCTCCTGGAAGACTGTAGTGTTTTGGTGCTGGCTTGGCACAATCCTTGGGGTTCCTGGGCTTTGCATGTCTGCCTCCCATCACAAGGCAATCTGTCTCCATGGTCTCCTCTTGAAGCTTTCTCTGACTTCTGGCTTTTTTTTTTTTTTGATTGACAGCATCTGAATTTCCCTTCTTTATAGAGCTTCCAGTCATACGGAATAAGGCTCACCCTGATTGAGTTTGGCCACACTTAAATAATATCTTCAAAGGTCCTATGTTGGGAGCAATGGTTTCACTACGGTAGGAATGCAGATTAAGATTAAGAACACGTCTTTTCTTAGGGTACATGATTCAACCTACCACAGCCTCCTAACCTTGGCAGCCCTTGTCAGATTTCAAGGAACCCTTCACTCTTCGGCAGGGACACTGTTTTCTCTTTTTGCCTCCAGTAACTCTCAGGCTCCTCAATAGCCCTTTCTCACTGGATCTTTCTTGAGAGGTTTCACATTTCCTTACCTTTCCCATCATTTACCACCATTTTCCTCAAGTCTTAAAATGATAGTAACGCCAGTCTTCTTTTTGCCATTAACATTTGATTATAAAAGTGACACTTATTAATCCTACATCCATACTGATAAGCATAATATAGAGTTGGTTCTAGGAGAAAAGGGTACATTTATCATGATGAGGAAGGAACTGTTTACCATAATAATTCATGGTGTATATTTACACATATTAAGAGAATAACTCTTCTTTGGTAAAGTATTCAAGGAGCTGTCCACACAAATCTCCTGACTTGATCCTCACTCTAACTCCTTGGCATTAGTTTTGATTTGCCATGTTATTTTCCATTTAACATATGAAGAGAATGAGGCTCAAAGATACAAAATGATGAGGAGGTAAGTGCAGTAGGGAGAGATTCCTGGTCTAAAGCTTCTTCTTTTGGATCAGAACACATTTTTCTTGGGTGATGTGATTATTTGTCATCCTTATTTAAAGTTGTATAATAAATTTGCAAGCCCTTCCTTCTCTGATAGATCCAAGGCATGGCTGCTCCTCAGAGACAGAGAGAAAGTCAAAGAGAGAACAAGCTCATGTCTGACACAATGGCCCCAAATGCCTGAAAAGGATTCCTCTGGAAGTTGAGAACAGAAAGTAAGATAGCCTAACTGCGTGGTTACCATAGTGGACAACTCAGGTCTGACTTCTCAGAAGTAACTCATGGTACAGTTGAGAGAGCCAAGAATCTGCATTTAAATTTCAACTCTGACATACTATCTGCGTGATTTGAACACGTGAGCTCTCCAAGAACTGATTTCTTCATGTTTAAAATAAGCTATTAATAACATCTTGTGCAAAAAGTAGATAAAAGAGAATTGAAAAAAGGTGTCCCGACAGAAACTTATACCGAATGTTCACAGCAGCACTCTTCACAATAGCCAATCGGTGGAAGCAATCCAGATGTCCATCAGTTGATGAATAACAAACAAGACATGGTCTATCCATACAATGGAATATTATTCAGTCATAAAGAATAATGAAGTACTGACACATACCATGTATTGGTCAGGGTTCTCCAGAGAAACAGAACCAATAGGAAATATATACATAGAGAAATAGATGAGAGAGAGAAAAATATGTATCTATATATCATATATGTATGATTTATTTTAAGGAATTGACTCATGACTGAGGGAGGAGAGAAGGTAAGTTCAAAATTTGGGGCAGGCTGGCAGGCTGGAAACAGGCAGAGTTGTTGCACACTTCTTTAGGAAGAATTTCTTCTTCTTAAAGTCCTTCAACTGATTGGATGAGGCCCACCCACATTATTCAGGGTAATTGCCTTTATTTAAAGTCACCTAAGGGTAGATGTTCATCACATCTACAAAATACCTCCAGGGAAACATCTAGACTAGAGTTTGATTAAATAACTGACTGCTATAGCCTAGCCAAGTTGACACGCAAGATTAACCATCACTGCTACAACATGGATGAGCCTTGAAAACATCATGCAATGTGAAAGAAGACAGATACAAAAGGCCACATATGATTCTATTTCTATTAAATATTCAGAACAGGCAAATCCATAGAGACAAAAAGCAGATAAGTGGTTTTGAGGGCTGGGTAGGAGTAAGGGAGAATGGGGAGTGACTGCTACGAGCACTGGATTTCTTTGTAGGGTAATGAAATTAGACAGTGGTAAAGGTTGGGCAACACCGTACATATAATAAAAACCCCTGAGCTGTACAATTTAAAATGATTAAAATTGTCTATTTTATACTGTAAATATTTTACCACAATAAAAAAAGGCTTAAAAATATATACTTAGAACAGTATCCAGCACTTCATGGGGTTCAATAAATGATTGAACCCTTATTCTTTGATGCCTTTTGTTAAGTTTGCTTGGTGTCTCTCAAGACACACAAAATGAAAGGTGAAGGATCAATGCATCTCATTTGCAGGTAACTGTGAACAGCCAGGGGTGGGAGCCATAGGCCCAGAAAGTTGGCCAAGACAAGAATATGAGGGTGGAAATGAGAAGGCAGAGAGAAAGATCATGTAAGTTCAAAACAAGCCTGGGGAATCGCCACCTTCCAGCTGGCGGAAAAATGGGGAACGAGTCTGGGAAGTTTTTGCAGAGAAGATGGTCTCTGGACTAGGGAGATTTTGAATATGAGTTAATAGGGCAAAAGCCATGCCAGCTAGAGAAAATGGGTTGAGCCAAACCCTGGAGGTAGGAGAGCCTGAGCTGTGAGTAGGGATTAGTAGCTTGCCTGGATTCTAAAGTGTTTGGTAGAAAATGGCTGAGACTGGAAGGTAGGTTGGGGCCAGATACTGTAAGGCTTTGAGTAGCCTAAGGTATTATTTTGAATCCCACCTAAGAAAGGCCCAGTGCAAGGACTCTGCTTGGTACTTACGGGAAAATTCTTATTTGAAAATGAGCTGCCACCCTCAAAGCACCTCTGGAAAATCTGTCCTATTAAATTCCAGCTGTCAGGCATGCAGGCTTCAGGTGATTTACTCTGAAGTCTGGGCTAAGGCTGCAGGTGATCAGAGAGTCTAGCTTAACTAGAAGCAACTTCCAATGCCCCCTTCTCAATATTCATTGTTCCAGCAGGACATATGAGTCTCATTAAAAGGTTTTTCCTCTTGGGGTACAATGATTGCTGGAGAAAAAGGTAGAATCAATAACCTTGTCAAGAAAGAGGGAAAGAAGGCCAGGTAGTTGATGCTTTTATTTCAGAGGCTCCAGAGAGAGGAACCAGAGGAGTTCTTCATTTCTTGTTTTACTCCATCGCCAGAGTGATCATCACCAGAAGTTCTCAGGACACTAATGGTTTCTAGGATATATGTCAATACCCTTAGTACAGTTCTCCCTTCCTCCACATGTGCCGGATGCTCTGCTAAGTGTCTTACATATGATGTTTCATTTAATCTTCATAAGCAAGTTTACCCTATTTTACAGATGAAGACATTGAATTTCAGAGGACAAATGTGTCATTCTTTGGAAAAGGACCAGGAAAGCACATTCAAACAGAATCTCAAGGTCACCCCTACTCTGAGAGATCACGTGTCCCCTTCTCTTCACTATGTCACAAGGCTAAAAGGAAACCAGCAGTAGCCTCAATTAGGTCATCCCAATCATTCCGTCATAAAGAGAGATTCCCATCAAAAACTCAATAAAAAGGAAGGGACGCTAGATGTTAGACATGCTTTATTTGCCTGGGCTTGCGACTGGGGCATGTGTATTTTCCAAAATCTCCCCCAGTGATTCTCACATATGCCCCCAGTTAAGACTTACTAGGTCCTAGTCAAAGAATCGGCTTAATCCTGTGAGTCCTGTGTATCACCTGTAATGAAGTTCTCTCTACTAAAGACACACAGCTCACAAGTCATTCTATTGTCGTTAGCATTCTCCAGAGAAACAGAAACAGAACTGACAGGATGTATGTATGTGTGTGTGTGTATATATAAAGGTGTATATGTATGTAAATGTTAAGAGATATATTATAGGAATTGGCTCACACAACTGTTGGGATTGGCAAGTCCAAATCCCATAGGGCAGGCTACAAGTTGGACACTAATGAAGATGAGGTTGAATTCCCCAGGAAAAGCTAGCTGGCTGAAGTAGAGGTAGGGATTCTTCGGATTTGTGAAATTCTCAGTCCTTGCTTTAAGACCTCCAAAGGATTGCTGAGGGCAGTCTCCTTTTTTGATTGTAGATGTAATCAGCCATTGATGCAATCAACTAACTATAGATGCTAATCCACCTACAAAATACCGTCACAGTAACAATCAGGCCAGGGCTACTGCTTAACCAAACAGCTGGACACCATAACCTAGCAAAGCTGACATATGAAATTAACCATCACAGGGCTCTTTCAAGAGGACAAGTAAACATCTTCCTGGTCCAATTAGATGGAGCTACTGCCTCAACTGGGCTGAATTACAATCAAAACTCTATTCTTGGCTTTCATCGTTGTGAGAAACAGCCATAAAAACCACTTCCAATTATTTTGCAGAACTGCTATTGAATGCCTTGTATATTACATCACACATATCAGGATTTAGACAACAAATTGCCTTCTACAATTCATTACCAGTAATCAGCATGTCCCTACAGATAAGCACGTGAGCTCCCCTTTACTCAGCAAGGAGGAAGAGAGCTGTTACCTGGCACGTTTTACACTTCTTGTCAGAACACTCAGAGGATGTTCAGTGGTTACCTGTCCTGAATTCCTGCTGTAAACATCTCTCTGCGTCTCTATGTTTCTGCTCTCTATTCATTTTGAATTTTATTGTTAGTTTTCTTACTATGGACATATGTAGTTTTATTATATATCAACTAAAATCCCTTTTGAAAAGAGATGGCTATAGAATTATAAATAATAGCAGAGGGTGCTGAGAAAGTGGGCTCAGGAACCCAATTTCCTAGGTTCAGATCCCTAGGAGTTATGTGATTGTGGGAGCTCTCCGTGCCTCAGTTTCCTCTGCTGTGAAATGGGGGCAATATTAGTATGCACCATAGGGCAGTTGTAAAGGATTAAATGTGTTAATACATATAAGACATTTAGAACAATGCTTGGTAAATACAAAATATTCATTCAATAAATGTTAGCGGTTCCTTTTATTTTTCCACATTATTGTCCTCGTTAAAACTCTCCACTAGTATTTTGTTGCCTATGGATGAAGTCCAAACTCTCTATCATAGCACACAGGGCTTTCTGTGGCCTGGTTTATTCCTGGGGCTCAACTTGCCTCCTGCCAAGAGCATCCTCCTTCCTGACCCTCCAGCAATGCTGAGCACAACTGTACCATTGGCCATCTGCTCCACTAGCGATGCCCTGGCTAGCTCCTACTCACCATATGAGACTAGGCTCTGGGGTTACCTTCTCCACCAACCCTGCCTCCCACAGGCTCTGGGGGGTGTTCCACATCTGGGCTCCCTTGGTGCCCTGGCCCCCTTCCATCTCTACTTCCACATCACGTCACAGCAACTTGCATGTCTCTCTTCCAGGATGTGTCCATATCTCTTGATTTCAGTTGTCTATGTTGGCAGAGAATGAAGGCACCTAAAACCCATTGGAAGATTGAAATGTTAGGCTGTGGTAAGGGAAGGGTCCCATCTGACATCTCTATGCTGACTGACCAGGTGACCCTGGAAGCTGGGGATGGATATCTTCTGACAATTTAAAGCTCCAGAAGTTTCCACAAACCACATCTGCACTGCTAATGCTTGGGGTAAGGCTTGGCTTTTCCATCAAGGCCTTTGAACCTCAGGGCTGGTGTGACTTAATTGGCTAAATGTCATTCTGCATTTAGTGCCACTGACCTCTGCTTTTGAGGGAGTTGAAGAATAATAGTCTCTGGAAGAAATAGAGCTTCCAGATAGCTTTGTTTAATTATGTTTAGAAACACGATATTAAGCCTTCTGAGGAGTTTGTCTTCGTGCTCTCTTGGTGGACTTTTGGTGTAATGGTGTAGTGTGTATGTGAGAGAGAATTTGTTAAACATTGTCCTGAATGTCATGGAAACATCTTCAAGGGAAAATCAAAGAATATCACACTTGGGGCAAAGTCCTGCATGTGGGCCTGGGTTTAGCTGCCCTGTGTCCCACCCCCACGCAGGCCCTGGCTCTCCAGCTTCCTCCCATCCAGAGTTGCAGGCCTTGTCTTCCAGAACTGCCTATTCCTATCTAGATCAGGATACATCAGCCTGAGGGCCCCAGGTCTGGCGTTCTGAGAGCCTGGGCACCTCACGGGACGGGGGTCTGAGCCCACACAGGGGGAGAAATGGAACAACCAGGCTTGTCCCAGACAAGAGCTCCCACTTTCCAGGGCACTCCCCAAGCCTGCACCTTTTGACATCTTCTTCCCTTCTAGGCAGCCCGTAGTGGTCTCTTTTCTGTGGATAGGAGACCCAGGATGATGTCTCCTCAGGGCAGGCCTGCTGGCCACCAAGCAGTGTGAAAACAAAACAGACTGGAGTCCAGCAGACCCGGGTAGAGCCTGTGCTTTGCCACTCACTGTCCTGTGGCCCCAGGCAGCTGACTGGACCTCTGTGGGTCTCACTTTACCCATATGTGAGAATCAGAGAAAGAAGAATGTCTGCCCCATCTCCTGCACAAGGGGCTTGTACCATACAAAGTTAGGGGATGCTCTGTGTAAACTACCATCACTATTACAGAGACAACTTGTGTAGTGGCTCAGAGCACTGAGCCACTTAACAGCTCGGTAACATTGGATGAGTTACCTAATGTCTAAGGGCCTTAGTTTCCTCTTTTGTAAAATGGGGATAATAATATTCCCTACCTTACAGGACTGTTGCGGAGATTAAATTAGTCAATTTAAATGTTTTCTGCTATTATTATTATTAGTAGTAGTAGTAGTAGTACCACCTCTGGTCTGCAGAAAGTAAAGGCTTGTGTGGTAGTTTGAAGCTGTATGTACTCCAGAAAAGCATGTTCTTATGCTTAATCCATTCCTGTGGGCATGAACCCATTGTACTTAGGACTTTTTGATGAGGTTACTTCAGTTAAGGTGTGGCCCACTTCAGTCAAGATGAGTCTCCATCCTATTATTGGAGTTCTTTAAAGCAGAATGAAATTCAGACGGGGGAAAAAAGCCACAAGGAAGGGAGAGGGCAGGAGAGGCCACCATGTGCATTGCCATATGACAGAGGAGCCAAGCAACAAGGATCACCGGCAGCCAGCCCCAGAATGCCAGTCTTCAGGAAGAAAGCATTGATTTGATAACACCTTGATTTGGTCTTTCTTTTAGCCTCAAATCTGTGACCTAATAAATTCCCATTGTTTAAGCAAACCTGTTGAATGCTATTTGCTTGAGCAGCCCAGGAAACTAAAATGGTTTGTGTCTCTGTCACTCTGACGGGTCAATCAATGCATTTGTTGTCCTGAAGTCTCTGACCCCCCATCCCCACCCCCACTTCACTTCCAAAGCAAATAGTGTCAATGTTAGCAGGGAAAGGCAGCTAGTCTTTTTCTGGGCTGAAAGAGACAAGCTGTCCCTGGAAGACCCAGACCTTCTGCATCACTATCCAGGCCAGGTGAGAGGAGAAAGCAAGAAGCCAGAGGAAGGACCTCTCAGGGTATAGAAGGTAGGGATCTTCTCTGAGCTAAGACACTCTTCAAATATAGCCGAAGGGTGCCTCAGTTGACAGTGAGGCAAGAGCTACAACTCCCCACCTCCCCCAAGCCCTTGTGAAAGGCAAGGGGTGCCATGAGGGATGTTTGCTGGTTCCTTGGTTTGGCCATGAACACCATCATTGTCCAGAACCTCAGTGGCTCCATGGCAAAAGATCAGATGCTGCAGAACAAATCTAAGGCTGCCAGAGGAAAAACCAGCCTGGATGAGAGACAAGATTTCTCAGGGTGAGATTCTTCAGTGTGCTCTTGATTCTAGAAAATCCTGCAGTGCCATAAACTATCTCCAGTTTTGGAAATGAGGCCTCATTTGATCTGTGCTCCAAGACTCAGGAAGATGACACCCCTACCTCCCACTCCAGGAATTCCACAGGGAACAAGTCTGGAAGGAAGAGAAAAATTGAAACCTGCTACATCCAGACTGCTAGATTTTAGCAGTCTGTGGCTAGGTAGCCAGTGCCATGCTCTCTCCCTGTGACCCATCATGCAGGCTGCCACAAAGCACATTTTCTTGCACATGGAAGTCCTTGCACCATCAGACTCTACTGTTTCCCCATTGCCTAGTTCCTCCACCTCCAATCTCAGCCTGCCAGGAGTGAAGAGGTTGGAACCCTGGTACTCGTTAGAGATCATCTGGTCCAGGTTCCTTATGCTGCAGGTGGAAAAGCAAGACCTGTCTTGAGCCTGGAATTCCCAAAGCAATTGAACACCTCTCTGTTCAATTCTCTAAATAAGCAGGTTGCAGCTCATTTACAGAGAAGCCATAGACAAAAGTCAGGCTCAACACAGGAGGCAAGCAGGAAGTGAAAGTCAGTTCAAGTGCAGGACAAAAGACGCCAAGCACCAAGTGGAGTAACCATCAGTCAGAGCTGTGGTCTAGAGCTAAGGCTGGATACCACCACCAGCAAACAATGACAGTCAATCAGTCAGCCAGCAAATAATTATTGAGCATCTCCTAAGTGCCAGGCACTATTCTAGGTGTTGAGGACAGAGGAGTGAACCAAAGTGCAAAAATTTCTGCCCTTTGGGGCCAATGTTCCCAACTGAAAAGGAAACACTGGTTGGTCAGCCCACATCTGACGGGCGTATCGTAGCATGGTGAGGAGCTCAGACTCTGCCTGATTTGGATTCCTTCTGCCTCTTATATCTGAGTGACCTTGGGCAAGCCACGTAGCTCTCCATACCTCAGGTTCCTCATCTGCAGAATGGGGCCAATAAGACGAATGGCTTCAGAATGCTGCTGTGAAGATTAAATCGGTTAAGCAAACCCTTAAAAACAGTCCCTGGCTCAGAATAAGCCTTGTAAGAATTCAGTTATTATTGTCCTGGACATTGTTCTTCTATAAATGCTGGGAATGTGCAATGCTCATACTGTGGAGCATTTTGAAGAGGCCAGGGCCTGGCAGCTCAGATTCCTTCAGTGGTGACAAATTGCTAGCTGGCTTAGACAGGTCACTAATTGTTCTCTGCCTCCATTCCATGCCCCAATTCTGGGGTGGAGGAGGGGTTAGTTGACGCAGGCTTGCTCAGGAGACATTTGGAGGTGATCTAAGATCACCACCAGTAGAATCAGGGCAAGTGGCTCAGTGTTGCCACAGAAAGAGATGGTGAGGCAGCCTCATTGCAAAGCAGCACTCGTGGCTTCACCCAGGCAGGCTTGTGGTGGTTTTGTAGATGCGTGCAAGCTTCTTGAAGAGTGGCACCTGGAGTTGTTGTGCTCTGATTTGTTGAAAGCCAGACTCAAATTAAATCAAGATTGAAAACGTTAATTACTGAACTCATAGATTTTTAAAATATATAATTGCTTCATTTTGATGAAGTTGAGATAGGAACAAGGAGCAAAGTCCCTGCATGTAGAACTTGGGAAGACATTCACATTTGTTCTGATTTGCCACCCCCAGGCCATAGTCTGAAATAATATGTGTCAGCTACAGAAAATGCCCTTTGCAGTGTTGAGAAAATTTGTATTATCCAATTCAGTAGCCGCAAGCCACATGTAGCTATTAAGCACCTGACACTGAGATGTGCTGTCTGTGTACCCGGTGGATTTCAAAGACTTAGTGTGAAAAAAATAACATAAATTTCTCACTATAAATTTTTTATTGATTACATGTTGAAATGTATTGGATACATTGGGCTAAAAAATATTATTACAAGTAATTCCACTTTTTCCTTTTACTCTTTTTATGAAGCTACTAGAAAAATTTGGCATTACATATGACTACTATATTTCCATTGGACAGTAACGTTTAGAGAGAGGGTGGTGATGACGGGGTCTGCTTTTCCCAGCAGTGCTGGTTGAGCTATTAGTGAGTTGGTCAAACAGCAATAAGACTTTGGGGTGGAGAAATACTGGACTATGATATTGCAGATCCAGTTGATGATTTCATTTCTGCCACTAGGTTGCTCCATGGCCTTCTGTAGAAAAACACTTCTTTGGGATTTTTTATGGGCCACGTGCAGCTCTAAGCATTTTACACCTATAAACTTCTCACAACAACCCTATGAGGTCGAAACTATTATTATCTTGTTTTCCACATGAGGAAATTGAGAAGCAAAGATGCCCAAGGACTGAAAGTGGTGGAGCTAGGATGCAAATCCAGGCTGGCCCCAGAGTCTGTACTGTTAACCACTTTTATTGCCCCTTAAGTTATCCAAACTATCTTTGATTTAGTTCCTTTGCCTATAAAATAGAGCCAATAACATCTGTTCTGCCTACCTTAGAGGATTGCAGATGTCATGGATGTCCACAGACTGTACAAATGTAAGGGGCAGAAGCTTCAGAAAAGCAATTACATTGAGGACAGAGCTTCCCACCTGTAGGACCACGGAAATCCAGAATCGGTTGTTTCATGTGGCGTCTTCCCAGATGCCTCCAAATGGAATTCATTTTTCCTCTTTCTGTGCTCCATAGCACTTTCTCTGTGACCTGTCGCAGCCCCTCACATGCTGTCCTTCATTGCATGCATATATCCATTTCCTTCATCACGCTTCAAGTTTTTTAAAGGCAGAGGTTATTTTCTATATCAGCGGTTCTTATCTGGGGGCAATTTTGCCTTTGAGGGGACATTTGGAAATGTCTGGAAGCATTTTTTATTGGGCAGATGTTAATAGCATCTAGTGGGTAGAGATCACATTTGCTATTAAACATCCTGTATTACAGAACAGCTCTCATAACAAAGAATTATCTGGTCCAAAATGTCAATAGTGCCAAGGTTCAAAAACCCTGATGTAGATAGATCACAACATAACCCATTGTGACTAGGACATGTATGAAACAATAGGCACCCAATAAATGATGATTGATTGATTGAATGAATGAATGATAAATATTATAATCCCCTTTGTACCTTGGATGCTTCAGACACATTTCAGAAAAAGGCAGAGAGACTAACTGATTAACACACAGGCTTTTCGAAATGTTTTAGTGGTTCTTGCCTTACTTTTGGTTACATTAAACTAACATATATTAAATACCTACTATCTGCAAGATATGTACTAGGGCTGGGGAGGTGGGGGGAGGCATGCAAAGATGAGAAAAACATGAGGTTCCTGCCTTCAAGGCTGGAATAACAGTGCAATAAACCCTCATTTACACCTATAATTACATTGCTTTATCTATGGATTGATAGATTGATGATAGACAAATATAGGTAGTGATAGAGATACACACATGGCAAATCTTTTTTTTTTTTTTTTTTTTGAAGCATGTGAAAATAAGATATAGACATCATACCTCAGCTAAACATGACAGCATGCATAGGCCAGACCCACTGATTTAAAAGGTCTGGAGTAGGGCCCTAGAATCAGTAATTTTAAAAATTCTCCTCTTGGACACACAGCCAAGGTTGAGAAACCTTGGGATAGAAGGACTCTGGGAACCAGGCCACTCCAGAGAAAGATGGAAGGCTTTCTGGAAGAGGTAAAGCTGAAGCTGAGCTTGGCGCTAGGTGACAGTGGCTGGCATGGGGCAGCTTAGATGTGTGGCTTGGGTGGCAAAGGCTGTCCCACCAAGCCTAAATCATGCTAGCCCCTACCCCAGGAACGCTTTGCAGTTGGCCAACCCTGCTCCTTGCTAACCAGGGGTGACTGAAAGGCCAGGATCAAACATGCAGACTCAGTGGAGTGCCCTAGTCGGGAGCTGGAGAGATAGAACGTAGAGAAGTAACTTGCAGCCCATATTCAGAAGGAGTTTGACAAGAAGTATAACCCTACCTGGCACTACATTGTGGAGAAGAACTTTGGTAGTTATTTGATACATGATACATGAAACCAAGCATCTCATCTACTTCTACCTGGGCCAAATGGCCATTCTGCTCCAATCTGATTAAAGCATGGACCGTGCCGCACACTCGGAGATCCACCCAGAAGCAGACTGCAGCCCAAACTCCAAATACCAGAGACTGAAATCCTCAGCCTTGCTAAGGGAACACCTAGATCTCTGAACCTTTATTATGTTGTTTTGTACAGGGTATTCTCTCCCCTAGTGTGCTGTGGTTATAAAACAATTAGCAAAAATAATAAATAACTAAATACATAAGTAAAATTACTCTTACTTGGATCCCAGTCCTGACTGTGGCACTTCTCTCTGGTCTCTATAGGGTGTCTCAGTCCTGGAATCTGAAACCTCACCTTGTTCCAGTCCTTGTCCCCAGGCCCATGTCACAGCAACACACAGACCTTCTAAGATTAGGCCCTCAGCAATCCTCCTCCCAGGACCCACCAATTCTTACCCTGTACCCATCCAGGGTGCTGCTTCTGTCAGATGTCCCTGAAGCTTCTGCCAGCCTCCCCGAGTTCCTCCTGCTCCTGGAATTGCATCTCCACTTTCCCTGCACTGTTAGGGTCCTCTGTCATGCCACTTGTGCTCCTCCAAAGTGTAGACCTGGTGCCGTGCCTTCCAGATACCTTACTCTACCTGCCCTAAAGGATGTTCTGCTGCCCCCACAATCACCCCATTGAGTGACTGGGTCTGGTTCCAGGACCCTTTCCCAGACTAGCTACGTGCACGTTCCTGTTTCTGGTTTCCATTTCCTCATCTGTACATAAGCATGGGGCTTGACTGAGTGATCCCTAGGGCCTCTTTCAGGCCAAACATTCTACGATTCTCAAATCTGGTTGATCATGACAACAAGCATCAGAGCATGTATGGCAAGTCCGTAGCTTGGCTGTGGCTATCCTAAGATTTAGCCTAGAAGCCACACAATATCAGCATTCTGTGAGGGAGGACAAAACCATCCAACAGGCTTGTTTTTGACCAACATACCAACAAAACATGCACTGGCTGACTGATTGCTTTGTTGAGCAATGTTCTACTAACTGCTGCACTAGTGTCCTCCAACCCCACCCACTCACCCAGCATTCTGGCTACTCCATTCATCTTAAGTATATTTAGCCCTTTCATTTTCCTCAATCCTGTAAAATGAGGCAAAATGTCTCCATGTCCCACTCTCATCTACAGATAGCCTACAAAAGCAGCTACCTTTAAAGAGATCAAAACTGAAGAAAGATGCCACTGCAGGACAAATGAGGTCAGCCCTGGCCCTCAGACTTGTCTCTGCAAGGTCTGCTTTGCTGACCGTGCGCAGAAGGAATTTTGGCTCCCAGCTGGCTGTGGCGGCCTGGACCCAGGGACACTGTATTTGTGGGCAGATGACAAGGCCAAAGCAGTCTTTGCCAAAGTCCTTCCAGATGGGAGTCTGAATCCCAGGAGATTCCAAGGTGAAAAGGATCTGCAGGTCCCCTAGGCCAAGCCCTTTATTTTACAAATAAGAAAACTGAGGCCCAGAAATGTCAACCCAGAGTCACACATCTAATTAGCATGTGTTTGTCCCTTCTGCCATTCTGTCTGATCCTAAAATTCCACTTCATGTTTGTTTCACAGATCTGCTCACACACAGGCCCATGATGTATAAGCAAGATTGTTCTTGGCAGCACTGCAGCATAGAAAAAGATTGGAAACAGCCTCAGTGTCCATCAGTAGAGGAGCGACTAAAGTATGACTTATCAGTTCAATGGGATAATAAGCTCCTGTAGGAAAAAAATGGGGCAGCTCTCTACATGCTGACATGGAAGTGTTTCTGAGGTAATGTTAAGTGAAAAGCAGAATATGATGAACCATAGGCAAGCATGCTCCCATTTATATGAAAATGGAGAAAAGGAGCATAAATGTACATGTGTATGTGTGAGTATGTGTGTACATGTGTGTGTATTTGCTTATCTTTCTGGGAGGGACATTGTAACATTGTTTGCGTATGGATGGCTGCGGATGATAGGGAGTATTTTCACTGTAAAACTTTAAAACTTTTGGAGCCTTATTATTTCTTATTCAAAAACTTAAGTGAATGTGTTTGTTTATTTTGTGGAAGACATGGCCTTCACTCTAAGGAGCTCTTCCAAGAAGAAGGCAACCCTCCTATTATAAGACACATACAACTGAGGTACGATTACAGGCCCATGTGTCAGCCACTCAGGAGAAACACATGTTACATAAGCAGAGAAACTGTGATTTCAAACAAGAGCTCCAAATGGAAAGATTCCTGGATCACAGGCTTTGATTTGTGAGGGGGCAACTTCTGACGTGGGCCACTGCATATAATGTTCTCTGAGTGTTAGGGGGAATGGCTTATTTATTTATTATTTATGGTTAATGGTTCTCCCAAGCAACACCAGGAAGATGGCTAGTAACCACAACAATAATAACAATAATAAAGGTGAGATGATACTAATGGCTTCATGGTATTCAATGACCACTGTAATTGTTACGATAGCATAGCTGATTCATTTCCAATGAAATTGTGTGCCAAAGACTGTATATTTACCTTCTTTGCATGACCTCATTTAATCTTTAGTAACCCCTCATGAGACAGGTAGTAGTCTTGTTTTACAGGTGAAGGAACTATGGCTTCAGGGGTCAAATAACTGGAAAGCATCTGTCTGTCCATCTGACCACATATTCCAAGCTCTTAACCATTCAAGTGTACTCCCTTTCTATACCACAGAATAGAAGTAATAACATCATAGCAAGTAATAACACGGCTGTTATCCAAAATACTTATCAGACAGAAAAATTTAGGACTTGATGTTTGAGAATTCCCCATCCATAACCCTGTTATCTGACTAAAGCATGGTCCATCTGTGATGGGGACAGGGTATCAGGCTGTCATCCACAGCCCTGGCTGATTTGATGGTAGGAGGGAATGCTCACCCCCTCACCGGGGCTTTGTAGACACAGGAGGGAGTTTCACATACATTTCTGCATAGGTCTTAGGAAAAAGCACAAACTTAGAGGGAATACAGCATCCCTCCGTTCCTCTAGGTCCTCCTCAAAAGATCTTACCACTGTGTCCTCCATGCATTGCTTCAAGAAATATTTTCTGAATGTCTGTTGTGTGGGAGGCACTATTCTTTGTGCTGTAAAGGGTAGACATGACATGGTTAAGGAGGAAATTTTGAATATGCCTCCCAGGAAATATCACGGCTCCAGGGGAGCAGGCAATTTGCAGAACTGCATTAAGAGAGAGAAAACTTCCCAGTTAGCAACTTGCACCATTCTGTGCTTCAACACTTAGGATAAGTAACAGTTAGGGCTGAGGCATCAAGATGATGCAGATGAGGGGCCTAAGGTACCAACACTGAATACTTCAAATCAAAAAAAAACTGTGGATAATCTACAAATAATTTAGAAGTCCTGCTCCAGAGGCTCAACCATTCCAGTGCAGACATGGAACAGTGTGGGAAGTAGGAAAAGATGTAAAGATGATACAGAACCAGAGCACAAAGGAAAAAGACCACACCTGGTGATTGTAGCTAATAGTTTAAGGCAGCAGTTCTGGTAAGCCCTTGCAAAATGATGCCAAGACAAGGCTTATGCCCGACTGGGCCTTGCACACATTACAGGGTATTGTCACAGAACCACACAACATCAAAGCCAGAATGGCATCTTGGAGAATATCTACTCCCACCCCCTCTTATTACAGATGAGAAAACTGGAGACTAGAGAGGTCAAGTAACTTGTTCAGGGTGAGACTTCTTGTTAAAGGCTCCTACTCAGGCCTCCGTATTCTCGGCACATGCAAAAAATTAAAAAAATTTCTAAAACACTTTAAAAAGAAGTCTAGAATGAGAAAGACGAGGAAAAAGATTTTAAAATGGGAGAGGTAGTAGATACGGAATAGGGCGAGGAAGACAACAAGGGAGGAGAAGGAGAGGGAAAGGGAGGCAAGAGGGAAGGAGAGTGGGAGGCGGAGGGTGGCAGCAGGCAGGAGTCCTGCGAAGGATGATGGTAGTTTGAGAGCTGAATGTCTCCTCTGACTGTAGTCGGCTCGAGTTCTCCATTTGCTGTAAACGGGCTCATTTGCTCACTGGCAATAGAACCTGTGTCAGGAAGGGGCAGGAGGCAGCCGCAGGGGCTGCCATACCCTGCAGGAGGCCATCAAACCAACTAGACTGCATCTAGGCCAAGAAACCATCTCCACACGCTTTACCCATATTCCCCAAGCACCAACCCGCCTCAACCCAACCCCCACAGAACAAACCCTCCAACGGCGGCTGTACCTCAGCCACAGAATGAGATCCAAGACCACGGCTCACCCATGATGGCTGTGCTTCAACCTCTCCCAACTCCTGAGAGCAGCTCCTCCATGTGAGGTGGCACCTCGTTTCTCCACTGCAGGCTTGACAGAACTTCCTGAAGGCGCTGACCAGAGACAGCCTTGGGCTGGGGCCAGCTCTGTCCTGGGCAGGGGTGACTGCTGAATCAACTGTTTACTGTTTTCCGTTTTCTAAATGTACCCCTTACAGTTAAGAGAATTTTTCCTGCCAAAAAACCATTTTAAGTACTCTCCCTCACCAGCGCTGACCTTTTGGGGACAGAATAAGAGAAAAGACGTCAGGTAGTCAAGCCATGTACCATCTTCACTCCTGTGATGCGGAATGAAGCTGTAGTTCCTAAAAGCTAAAGCACAGGTCAGAGAGCTGTGATTGCCCCACACACTCTTTGGGTATTAAGACCCCTCTGTTCAGTCTTCATTTGTCTCATTTGTAAAGTAAAGAAGCAAATTTCTTTCTGAATCTATCAAGAAAACTAATGTGAACAAGATGTGAAACTCTTTATTTTTTTTTTTTATTTTTTTTTTCAGGGTACAGATGCAAAAGTCCTTAACAAAATATTAGCACACACAATTCAACCATTTATAAAAAGCACTATGCAACATGACTATTTTAGTTTCCTAGCTGCTAAAACAAATACCATACAACGGGAATTTATTAGCTCACAGTTTTGAGGCTAGAAGTCCAAAATTGAAACATCAGCAAGGTGATGCCTTTTCCCCAAAGACTGGCATTCTGGGGCTAGCTGCCCACCATCCTTGGCCCTTGGCTTTTTGTCACATCAGTGTATATGGCGGCCTCTCCTCCTTTCTCTTCTGGGTTCTGTTGACTTCCAGCTCCTGGCTGCTCCCTGTGGCTTCATTCTGTGTCCAGTTTCTTTTGTTTATAAGGACTTCAGCCACATTGGATTCAGGCCACCCTCATTCAGTTTGGGCACAGCTCAACCAATAGCATCTTCAAATGTCCTACTCACAGATGGGTCCACACCCACAGGACTAGGGATTGGGACCTGAACTTGCCTTTGTGGAGGACGTGATTCAACCCCCAACAGTCTGCCCTCCAGATTCCCCAAAGATATGTTCTTCACATCTGCTAAATGCTTTCATTCCATCACTGCATCCCCAAACCCTTGAATCATTTTGGTAACAATGTCAAGAACAAAGTCTCTGTGCCAGTTTGAATGTATTGTGCCCCCCAAATACCATTATCTTTGATGTAATCTTGTGTGGGCAGACGTTATCAGTTTTGATTAGATTTCTTTGAGTGTTTCTTTGGAGATGCACCCCACCCAGCTATGGGTGATGACTGTGATTGGATATTTCCATGGAGGCATGGCCCCACCCATTTAGGGTGGGCCTTGATCTGTGGAGCCATATAAATGAGCTGATAAGCAGAATGAACTCAGTGCAGCTGTGAGTGTCATTTTGAAGAGGAGCTACAGACAAGAGGGACACTTTGAAGAACACCCGGGAGAGAGAGAGGAGCTGTGGATGAGAGACAGTTTGAAGATGGCCGTTGAAAGCAGACTTTTGCTCTGGAGAAGAGAGGACAAACGCCCCAAGAGCAACCGAGAATGACATTTTTGAGGAGCTGCAGCCTAGAGAGGAATGTCCTGGGACAAAGCCATTTTGAACCCAGAACTTTGGAGCAGACGCCAGCCACGTGCCTTCCCAGCTAACAGAGGTTTTCCAGGCACCATTGGCCATCCTCCAGTGAAGGTACCCAATTGCTGATGTGTTGTTACCTTGGACACTTTATGGCCTTAAGACTATAACTGTGTAACCAAATAAACCCCGTTTTATAAAAGCCAATCCATTTCTGGTGTTTTGCATCCTGGCAGCATTAGCAAACTAGAACAGTCTCCTAAGAACCGATTACGGGTGTAGCCCGTCCTAGCACAAAATTCCTCAGCCCGAGGGACCTGCAAAGCCCAGCAAATGAGCTGAGTCCAGTATACAATGGAGGCACCGGCAAGGGGTAAACTTTCCATTCCAGAAGGGAGAACCTGGACGGAAAACGGGTCAGGGATCCCACATGAGTCTGAAACCCAGCAGGGCAAACTCCGTTAGATCCCAAGGTCTTGATTCTCTGTCCTCTGGGCCTGGTTGGGTGGCAGCCCGACCCTTCCAAGCACCTGCGTGGTGGCCATGCTCTCTCCAGACACTGGGGTGCAGGCCTCACCATCTCTGAGCATCGGGGTGACAGCACTCTTCCTGAACAGTGGGGCACAAGGCCCACCCCCTCCTGGAGCAGGGGCAGGCCTGCCCTTTCTGCACACATGGGTGGGCCTGCTCTCTTGGCCTGAGGAGATTTTTTCAGACTAGTCCCTGGCTTCCATGGATCTGCCCTTGAATTCCTTCTTCCTTCAATTCACCCTTTCTCTGTCCCTCTCAGTCCAGGCTGGCAGCGGTTCTGCTCACACATAGTTTGCAAAATCCTGGTTCTGCTCACACATAATTGCAAAATCCTCATTGGCTTTGTGTGCAGCTCCAGGGGGTCCAAACCACCAGACACTAGAACTTTCCACAGATGCTTCTTGCATAACTGCGTTTCCAATCCCGACTTCCATGGAGAGGGCTGACTGGATCCGTGTTCAGCCATGGCCTCTCTAGCAAAAGCTTGTTCAATTAAATCCCAGCAGACAGCCTGGTCCTCCAGGGACTTGCTTCCCAGAAGCTCCGGGAAGTCCCTGATGGAGCGGCTTTGGGCCCTGGTCTCCAAGCACAGCACCTGGACAGGCTGAGAATGTTCCAGATCATCAACCTTTGTGCTTAAGAGTTTAATTCTCAGCTTATCTCTTTCCCTAATATTTTACTGTAAGCTGCAAGGAGAAGCCAGGCGGTACTTTCCATGCTTGACTTGGAAACCTCCTCAGCTAAATATCCAAGCTCGTCGTTTCCGGTTCTACTCTCAACCCGACATCAGAACACAATCCTGCCAAGTTCTCTGCTGCTTTATGACAAGGAGCATCTTTCTTCCAGTTCCCAGTAACAGTCATCATTTCCTTAAGGCCTCATCCGAAGTGCCTTTAGTGTTCACATTCTAGCGACAGTCTCTTCAAAGCCATCTGGGCCTCTTCTATCGAGCACCTCACTATTCTTCCAGCCTCTATCCGTGACCCAATTCCAAAGCTGTTTCCACATGTTTAGGTATTTGCCATAGCAGCACCCCGCCTTCCGGTACCAAAAACTGTCTTAGCTTCCTGGCTGCTAAAACAGATACCATATAACAGTTTGGCTTAAATTAATGGGAATTTATTGGCTCGTGGTTTTGAGGCTAGACATCCAAAACTGAGGAACCAGCAAGGCAATGTGTTCTCCCTGAAGACTGGCATTTTGGGGCTGGCTGCCAGCGATCCTTGGTCCTTGGCATTTCTGTCTCCTGAAAATGCACATGGTGGCATCTTCTCTCTTCTCTTTCGGGTTCCACTGACTTTCAGTGCAGGTGCTCCTCAGGGCTTTTCTTCCCATGTCCAATTTCCTGGATTAAGGTCTTCCCTCGTTCAGCTTGGGCACCTTATCTAGGAACATCTTCAGAGTGCCTACCTGAAAATGGGTTCATGCCCACAGGTGCAGGGGTGGGACATGAGCAAGCCTTTTGTGGGGGATGGGGTTCGATCCCCAACAATGACCAAATGGGGTCTATTGCAGGGATGTAAATGCCTGTTCCAATATTTGAAAAATCAATGTAATCCACTGTATTAGTTACGGTTCTCTAGGGAAACAGAACCAACAGAAGATATCTGTAGATACAAGACTTTGTAAAAGTATCTCATGCAGCTGTGGGGATGCACAAGTCCAAATTCTGTAGGGCAGGCAGCAAACGGCAACTCCAATGAAGGTGTCTCATGAACTCCCCAGGGGACGCTGGCTAGCCGAAGAAGTGAAGGTCCTCTCTCTGTTCCCTTAAAAGTCTTCAACTGATTGGCTTAAATCCAGCTGATTGAAGTCTCTCACTCCTCTAACCGTGTGTGCTTCACGGTTGGCTCTGACCCATCGCTTTCGTTTCCCGACTGCTCGTCATCGTCCTCGTCATCCCGGAAGATGTCATCGTAGGCGGAAACTTCAAGGTCATCGTCTTGTTTGATGAGTAGTTTGATCTGGGTGTCATTGTACACATTCACGATGTTGACCGGCCTGTGGGTGTCACACACGAAGAATACGGCATCTTCCTCGGGCTGCAGGATATCCAACAGGTCTACGTTCGCGCCACAGTTTATGAGGATAAAGTAATGGAACTGCTCTTTATGCTCAAGAAATGCAGTTTCTAGCTCTTGCCACCCAGAAACTGGAACCAGCATGTATTGCACGTGGTCACACTACAACAAGGCCTGAAGGATCTTGCAGGCACACAGCGCGTCCACGTCCAAGGCCACGAAGAGAAGGACCCTCTGATTCTGGACCAGCTTGTAAAACTCCTTGCGGAAATCGGACACGAACATGTCCACGGCGGCCGGACCCCCTGCGCTCGCCCTGGGATCGAGAAACTCTTTAAAAAGAACTCTCTCCTCCTATACCAAGTCTCTATTTTGCACTCAGAATCTCGTCTAGGCACTGAGCCTGATGGGGACCAGGAGAAGCTGAGAGGAAGTGTGTGGCTGCCATGAAGTTTCCCTGTGGGCTGGCTCCCAGCAGTCTGGGTACAAGCACCTTCAGCCAAAACCCAGTCACAGGTTCCTAGTCATTGGTCTTCTTTGTGGCTACAAAGCCCCTAGAGAGAAAACAGTATCAGGAGGTTTCAAGCAACTTGCTTGAGACAGTGCATTGTCAGCAAGTGTGTGGGGGTGGGGGGGTGGGATCTTCAAAGAACATGTTAACTTGACATGGAAAATTCCTTTATGCAAAGATATGACACCATGATACTTCAATGAACAAGTCCTTCGGGAACAAAGCTTCTTTTACTGAAATCATCCAGTCACAGAGGGAGTTGTGGCCTCTCAGACTCTTCCGCTCCAAGTTAGTTCTGCAGCTGCTCTGGGTGTGGTCCCAGCATAGGTGTGAGCCTCTAGCAGGTGGGCCAGGTATGTCTGAGAGGAAGCAGTTCACACAGCCACCCCCAACAGTGTCCCGTAGGTCTTGGTTACGTGTGTGCTCTCTGTCAAAGAGCAGGGTCTGGGGGTAGGGGTAGGGGAGGAGGGGGAAAGGGAAGGCCATACTGCTGTGCATGGACAGGAGTACATATCCAGGTCACACTCCAGTAATGATTACATCTGCCTCTGATAGTAAATCTTTTTCTCTAATACAGACTGTTATTAGAATATCCTGTGGTGAAAATTGTAGCCATGAATAAATGTGGAAAGAAGGAGGAAACATTGGCTGGTAATACAATGCAAAGCAACTGTAAAATGAATGGAAAGGGTGATGTCTAGGAATTCGAAGCATGGCACAGGAGGGTCTTAACTATAAAACTAGCCTCCTCTCCCAAGAATATCCCCATATTCTAGGTCTTATCCCACCCTACAATAAAGCCCATTCTTGCCCCATCATTTTTTGAGCATTGAATGAGCACTGAATCATTGGTACCTGATCCAATACCAGTCTTGGGAGAGTCAACTGGCATTGGTGGGTGTTTTGCATTCGCCCAAACCCGTAAGTTAGATTAGTTCTAGGAAACTTCTACAAGAGCAGGCTTCTCTGCCTCCATCAACCACCCATGCGATCGCAGCTCAGCTGCTTCCTGTGGGAAAATCTTTGGACTTACAGTTCAGATCCAGTGCTTAGATGTGACCCACAGGGATCTGGCTTGGGCCAACCCAGTGCTCCAAGTCCCATTCATTTTCTATAGGGTTTGGCATCCAGTTGATACCCAGGCATTTCCACATTTCACTTTATGAAAACTCATGGAAATTATTACTATTAAACTAACATCAGGTGAGAAGCCAGTGGCCAGCTTGTTAACAGTCATCTTTCTGGAAAAAACAAAAACCCAAGGAGCAGAAGACTGAGATCCAACTTAGCAGGTTATAAAGGGCCAGCTCATCAGCACTGCACATCCAAGGCCCTTATTTTTCTCTGCAGACATCTGCTGCTTTTGGCTTCAACATCATAATGGCGTCCATCAGTAATAGCAATGAAGTTACTCCTGAGGCTCCAACATTGGACAGATTTTTGTTTATTCATTTCATGTTCCTTCATTTTGAATGGGTTTGATTATAATTAGTGCACTCTATGGAGTGCTGTTGGGTTTCAGAGTCTTTATCTGCAGTAAAATATTTTCTTTTCACACCAACTTACCTGATAAATTGGTGTTTAGTTGAAGTGTACATTCAGCCTCATAAATAAATAGAATCTACACAGAGAACAATGGCCAAGTTCTGGACATCTTCTCAGAGTTGGAGTCTTGGGCGGGAGCTGGAGGGTGAAGGGTGAGAAACACCCTGACCTCTTCCCTTTTCGCTGTTCACTTGGGGGGTTATGGTGTAGTGAAGCACTTCTGTCCTTGGTCTCAGTTTCTCCCAGAGCGAATGGGAAAAGTTACCAGCTATCACTTAAGGGGCTTTGACCTGCACTTTTAGCCATGAACACAGTCAATCAACAGTACATGCAAATTAGATGTAATTAATTCCTGGTAGCCAAGAACATTTCCATTTAAACTGCTGCTATATGCTGTGTGGTGACCAGTTTGGTCTCTTGGGAAATTCTGGCTTATTCTCCAATGTTTGTGAGTGTTGGATTTCGTACAATATGCAAGGAAGTCAGCATTCAAAGCAAGCTTGCTTCACCATAGAAATGAGAGAGGCAATTCGGTACCATATACCTCCTGCCTTATCTAATGTGCTCTCTCCTCTATCCTCATCCATATTACATGCAACTGCAAGATCAATCTTCCTAAAGAACAGCTCTAATTGTGACGTCTACCTGCTGAAGACCTGTGATGGCTTCCTGTTTTAATTACAGAATGATGTCCAAATCCCGTAATAATTAATCTTCTTAAAACTATATTTGGTAAGAGGTAAATTTCCTGTTTACTTATGGTAGCGAAGGTAAGTTCTGCCCCCTGACTGCAGATGAGAGGATTCTCCAATCCAAGTAGTCCACCCTACTAGCATGTATCCATTTCAAGCTGCTCCTAAGGAAATGTATAGTGCCTTCAAGCCACAATTGCATCTTACATGGTGATTACCATTGCCTGGTAGGACAGTCATGATCATCAATTATGAATAACTGATCTGACATGGGAATTGATTGATGGCACCTGTTCCTTATATTTAATATTCATGTTATAAAGCCAAGAAGAATGTGTGTGTGTGTGTGTGTGTGTGTGTGTGTGTGTGTGTGTACATATGAAATCACAAACCATACAGTGTCCTGTTCATCACTATCAGTCTACTAACCAGTGAGCCCCAAAGAAGGTATTAGAAGCTTCCTAATTCCAAACAATGCCTGAGGATTCAGGGTTAGAAACTGGAACTGGGAAGTCTCAGGAAAGCCTGGGAAGGAAGCATTCAAGGATCCTGAGGTCATGAAGTTTCAGGGAGTCAAAGCCAGGCCTTCTGTCAGGGGGCTGAAGTTGGGAAAAACCAGGCAACCACAGAGGTGGTAAGTGCAAACTGATCGCTTAAGTGAAAGGGAACTTTGAAACTAAAGAAAGTCATGTCTGAACATAAACTTTTTCTAGTCTCCTGCTGCTGAGGCCTGGCTGCCTGGGGTGTGCCCTGAGCCAAGCCAGGCTCTGCAGCTATTTGCTACTCGGTGATCCTCACACCTAACTACTCAGCCTGAGCCTCAGAGGTCAGGCTGTTCTCTTCATCAGTGGTGACATCCCTCCCTCCACCACCCCCAGCTCTCTATGTCCAAATCCTCCCCACCTAGCTCAAATGTAACCACCTCCTCTCTGCAGGAAGAAGCCTCTACATTCCTCTTAAGCTAACTTCTACAAATATTGTAGTCTCTGCCACTGAGTTCACTTAAACCAGAGGCTCTCGACTCTGGCAACACATTAGCATCACCTGAGAGCTTTTAAGAAACACTGATGCTTGGACTCCGCCCCCAAAGATTCTGATTTCAATTGGTCTTGGGTGGAGCCTGAATGTAGACACATTTTAGAAGCTTCCCAGGAGACCCAAATGTGCAGCCCTGGCTGAGAATTACTGACCTAAATTGTTCCTTGGTCAGTGGAATCTCAGTGACAGAAAACAGCCCATTTGTTTTGCTTAAAACCTCTGAGCAAAGTCTTCCCTCACAGAAAAAAAAGTCCTGGCCACTCCCTCTCCTCATCCCCTGCTCCATTCTGGGGGCTTCAACCACTCTGGGCCCCCTGCCAGTTCTGATGACACCAAGCACACCCCTGCCTCGAGGCCTTTATTTACCCTTGCTGTTCCCTCTGCCTAGAATGCCCTTCCACACAACCCCATGGCTTACTCACCTCATTCAGGACTGCTGAGACGGTACCTCCTCAGAGAGGCCCTCCCTGGCCCTCCTGGCTGAAAGAGCAACTCCTATGACTCTGACTCTCCATCCCTTACCTTGCTCTATTGGTATTCAGAACAGTCTCAGCTGTGTGATATTAAATTTCTATTTGCTTATATGTTTTTTATTGTTTATATCCCTCAGCAGAATGTAAGTTCCCTGGGGTAGGGAGATTTTCTCCTTCACTGTGGTATCCCTAATACCTAGGATAGTTCCTAGAACATAGTAATTTCAATAAATATTTGTCATCTGAATGATGACTCAATTTAACAACTGAGGAAACTGAGGACCAAAATGAGGGAGAGAGCGACTTACATTGGTCACCCACTAGGAAGTGGCAGAACCAGAAATTAATGTCCTCCCCTCACCAACTCTTGCCCGTCTCCCTATATGCAAATGGTACCATCATTCAAGGTCCAGCTGAAACAGCACCTTCTCCCCACACCCTGCACACTCCCAACCTCCCCACCCTGTGTCTAGCCCTGTGTTTCTCAGTTCAGCACTACCGACATTTTGGGCTGGGTAAGTCTTTGTTGAGGGGTGTCTGTCCTGTGCATTGTAGCATCCCTGGGCCTGTACCCACTAGATGCCACGGTACCTCCTCTCCAGTTGGAACAACCAAAAATGCCTCCAGACAAATGTCCCATGGAGGGCAAAAACTGCCCCTGTTTGAAAATCATTGCTTATCTAGCCAAAAGTAAGCTCTTCTTCCTCAGAACAGCAGCCTCCCTTTGTCCAAACCCGTCTTACAGCCCTGGGTTCTAGTGCAGGGTGGAGATGCTCCTTTAACTTGCATATCTTCTCTCCTGCTGGATTGTGAGCTTCTTATACACTTGCCATCTTGCTGACTCCCTGTGCAGTGCTCTTTCCTCTACAGAGTGCCTGTTGCACACACAAGGCAAGGGACATCCAGGGGAATCTGTTTGCAAAGCACTCCGCAAACTTTGAAGAAGAAATCATGGCCTAACTTAGGGCTAAACAGAAATAAGTCTAAAGTGTAGACTTTCTAGACATCACTGGCTGCGATTATAGGTGCGGATGTGTTAAACTATTTTGCTGGGCTGATTTGTAAATAACCCTAATAGAGCTCCACTGTCATAGGGAAGTCATTGAAGTAAAAGTCAACAGCTCTCTATTAGTCATCACACAGCATTTGAATGAAAGCTGGGAGAGGAAAGAAGCACTGAGGGCAGAAACCCAAGGGATTTGATTGACATTTCAGACAAGAGTCCCCGAGGGGCACCCACAAGGACTCAGGTCTCTCATTTGGCATTTAGAGATGCCGCTGTCTGTTCATTCAAAGGGGAAAACAATCTTATTTTTGTTTGGTTTAGCTTTCCTCCTTTCAGGTTTAAGATTCAGCACATTGCCCAGGTTGATGGATTTCATTGAAATATTTTCCCCAAATGAATTACAGTTCCATTTTCTAATATGCTGCCAACCAGACACAGCTGAGACGTCGGCAATAGATAGTCTAATTTTCATAGACTAGCTGAAGCTCTCCTGTGCTATACAGTAATATCACTGCTTATTACAGGTAAAAATAAAGGAAGTGGTAATTACCCTGGTGGAAAAATCAGTTGCAGCTCAAAGATGATGTCACTATAAATTGAGGAAGGGTTAGGAATCCATGGCTGGATTGAGCAATTACAGGTCAGCAATTTCACATTAAATTGCTTATCACAAGGTGGGACTGGAAGATACTGCAAAGCAAATTCAATTTACCTTGAAAAGAATTAGTGAGATGAAAAGGACTGGAGATGGAAAACTTTTTTGGAATTCATTATTGCTGCTCAAATCTAGCCAGTTTCTTTCAGCAGCAAGGGCAGTCTGCAGGCAGAGATTTCATCCCTTAGGGAGCTGCTGAAGGGGATCTGTTGGATTCTGATCTAAAATCAGTTGAATTTAGCATTATGGGGAAAGCACACCCTGAATAGTCAGAGGATCACATGAGTTTCAAAATAAACTGGGAAGAGAAAATGGGAAGCAATATCTGAACAGAACAATCAAGTCAGATTTCGAGGCCTCAGCCTGGTCTAGTAACCCAGGTAACTGTCAATTCCTTTGTGTGGATGAGGAGAGATGGCTGTCTCCTTCATTTCCCACAATTTAGCACACCCTCAGCCATTCAAGGCACAAAAATTGAATGGAGAAATGCTTTACATTTCAAACTTGCAAGTCACAGCACTCTTACTTAGGAGCATTCCAAGCATTGAAGCAGAAGTTGTGAAGTCAATTAAAATCATTGGTGATGATTGGTAAGAAAACTTGAACAATAAAGAAGCCTGGGAGTCTAAATATACCCACAGGAATGGGTATCACCCCACAAAGGAGGGGGCACAGTATAAGGGCAGAGCATTTCATTACTTTGAGGTATCCATTGTTCTTTAGATCTGTTTCCACCATCCATGCTAAAGGCGGAAATGATAAAAACAGGGTCTGCCGATTTTCCTGTTGGCCCCACAAGTCTGAGTGCACCTGAAGGAGCAGGTAAAAATGGCCAGACTCAGCTGTTTCACCCACAAAACACTGAATGACCAGAAGGGCTGTTTTTTTTGTTTGTTTGTTTTTAAATTGTGGTCTTTCTACTTTCTGTAGGAAGAAAGTAGTTGTCCCTTGGAAGGCAATTGGCACCTTTTCTTCACTGCTTCTGTGGCTGCCGCTGTGAATGGATACGATCACTGAGGCTGTAGGCAAATGTTGCAACTCAGAACAAGGGTAGGATGCAGTGGGGACAACGAGAAAATGGATCTATCAGCAGGCATTTTTTAAATAAGTTGAGGCTTATGTACATACACTCAGCCCAAAGTGGCTGCAGCCTATATTTTCCTGTATGAGAAATAGGAAAAGGCACCTCTTCCTCTGGGGCACACGGCTTGGTGAGCAAAGGGAAGGCTGAGTTTTAGGGTTCAGCCCATAGCCAACATCTATACAAGCCAGAATCCCAGCAGGAAATACATGTAACTTTCAAATGAGGATAACTCAAGACAAATTTAATAAAGGGACATTTACCAAGGTGCGGGTAGGATGCAGGGAAGGAACCACATGGCATACACAGTACCCCAAGGCAAAGGGGTGAAGGTAAGAGTGTCACTGGAACCTGAAAGGAGAGGATCATGTGGAGAGGGTTGTCCTGACAGGTGCATGACCTCTGGAAAGCAGCCAGCCAGAGGCAACCTGCAAGGAGGAAGCTGAGAGAATAATACCCCAACCTCACTCTCCTTCTCTGGGACTTTGCATTGGCTGAACTCACCCGGAAACTCATCGGAAAAGCCAGAGGTCAAGGGAACCCATTAATGCAGCCTACGCAGGTCAGCGTCCCTAAGCAAGAGCAGAGGGCAGTGGGTAGAGGCAGGGAGTGGGTCTGAGGAGCACACAGGAAATATGCAGCTCGCTGTCCCAGGCAAGGCTGTCTTAGTCATTTGTTTGTCTCTCAGTGTATTCAGAGCCCATCTCCTAGGTACTAGACTGGATTCCGGGACACATTGACATTGTTAGATCCCTACCCTCAAGAAGCTTTTGTTCTAGTAGAAGAGATGGTGTTTCTTTTGCCAGTGAATCAGGGATCTCCTCTTCCAGAGAATGGGTCTAACAAGAAAGCAACCTGGGGCAATGGATCTCTTTTTTCTTTATTTCCAGCCATGTGGCTTATCCTACCATTTTAGTTGACCAGAAGGGGCTGATATTATCCTAAAGGCTCCTGACAGCTTGTGTTTTATGAGTGCATCTGCCTTATAATTTACTATCCAGAGAAATACTAAAGTCTTCAAATGCAGCAACAGACTCAGGGGACAATGTGATGTGATAAAAATTTTTATGTTTTAAGAAACATGAAAAGCATATCTGAAGAACAAAGAAAGAAAAAAAAAAAAGCAAGGTTGGTCTTTTTCCCCTTTCAATGTAAGCAGGGTGGTATATGTTTCTTCTCTATGGACAAAGCTGATTCCCCAGGGATTCAAGGATTACTAACTAATGTTTCCACTTTTCATTTTACAAACAGAATACACTAAGAAATTACTCAGCCACTCCAGGTGGCTTTTAATTGAAACTTACCTCTCTGTATGGATGAGCTGAACTTGTTTTTCATGGCATAAAGGGGCTGGTTGTCATTTTCAGCTTCAGAGGGCCTAAAATGTGGTCAACACATTTCTTCTTTTCACATGAATAATACATGCAGTCTGTTTAAATAAAGTAACCAAATGGTCTAAATTTTCTCCCTCTCCTCTCCTCTCCTCTCTTCTCCTCTCCTCTCCTCTCTTCTCCTCTCCTCTCCTCTCTTCTCCTCTCCTCCCCTCTCCTCACCTCTCCCTCCTCCTTCTCCTCCTCCCCATTACCCTTCTTAGCCATGGCTATGGAAGAAATTATTTGCCCAAGTTGACAGGCAAAGAGTTAATATTCAATCACTAGTAGGTGTCAATAAAAAACTGACACTAATAAATAAATGGGCAAAAGACATAACCAAACAATGCACTAAAAAATCACATCATTTATTCATTCATTTCTTAACTAAACATTTTTTGAGAACCCAAAGTGCCAGGTGCTATACAAGATCCTGGGGCTACAAAGATGAGTGAAACAGAGACCACATCCTCAAAGGTCTCCCATTTTAACAAGATAAACAGACTCGCAAACAAAACACATGAAACAGGCTATTGTGTTCAGAGAATTACAGGTAATTAAGAAAGCTAAAATGCTTAGAGTAGGAAGGGTGAAGGTGTCCACAGAACTCACCAGCTATAAAAGAAAGGAGAACTAAAAAAAGTGCCATTCTCAACTAGGATATTAGGAGATATTTTTAATGATAAAGCTTATTGTTGCAAAGTATACAGTGAATTGGGCTGATCCTGTGACAAATTGTATTGTAATAGCCATGGCCTTCTAATTCTGTTTCTAGAGTTCCATATTAGGATATAGTCTATATGAAAAGCCATAAGCAGTATGATGTTTATACATCATATAACATTGTTTTGTATAACAGCAAAAAAACTAAAGCAGTCCTAAATGTCCAATACCACAGAAAGGTTCAGTGAATTATAGGATATCCATTTGTCTGAATATTCTGCATCCATTAGAAATGCTTACAGTATATTAATTGAAAAAAAATGTGTACACTAAATTACATATTTTAAAATATGTACAGAAAAACAAACTGGGAGAAAATACACTAAAATGCTAGCTATAATGGTGTACGTAGTATTTTTAATTTTTTCCATGTTCCAAATTACATTTAGAATAAAAAACTCAACTGGTAAAAAATGAATAATTAACAAAGAAAATATAATCCTACCCAAGTCATGTTAGTAACAGTTCTCCACCAGCTTGAATTCAAATAGTGAGAGAAACAATATGGTCGGCCCTGAGTCCTGGTTTGCTGGCCTGGCTCTCTAACCTCTGTGTGATCTTGGCCAATCCCCTTTCCCTCTCTGGGCCATAGTTTCAGAAAGTAGGAGCGATACTCTTGGCCTAAAACTCCTTCCTTAAGACTCCTTCTGGGTCCAAAATCTATGAATCTTGACATCCTAGAAGGATGAATATGTGCCCTGATTCACCGAAATCACAAACAGCACTGAGACACTTCATATACAACAGGTGCAAAATTTCAGGCGAAGAGGAGACAGAATCAGAAAATTCCTGTTTGTCTCAGCAGATGTTTCTCAGAAAAGATTAAACAGAGTCTTTTTGCACTGAATTCACAAAATCTTTGGGTTCTTGCTTTTAAAATCAGCCCTTACAGAAATGCATGCTTTTATCAATTATTTAACACATAAGTCAGTCAATTGTTTTTTGGCCATGTAGAGGCTAGCGCCTTAAATTTAGGATTCAGGTTCCTTTCTGTGTCTCTAATTTGTAGGCCTTCCTGCCCTCTTGATGGTCATTCACAATATAACATACTCTGAGCCACTACAGATACAACTTCTCGAACTAAAGCTGGTCCTGGGTGATAGAATCTACCTAATGTCTTAGGGAAGGGCTGCATTGTAAGGGTATTTCCTATCGTGTGTCCACTTTGGGGCTTGGAGACACTTGGAATTTCTTTTTCCAGGTAGACAGGTTTCAAACTCTGGATGGTCTTTTCTTAAGAGCCAAAGTAAACAATTAATTAATTTGATTAGATGAGGCTTAATGGGCTTCCCCTGATCAAAGAAGTTGAGCAGTGGTCAGTAGAATGGAAAGAAATCCATTTTATAGGTGGTCTGGGGTGAATCAATTCCTTTGCCTGTAAAAAGGGAGGCTTGGACTTTATGCTTTCAAAGATCCCTTCCAGCTCTTACTTTACCCTCTAGCCATAGAGTATCTACAGCTAGCAAGCGTGGCCACAAGAGTTATTGGAAGATGCAGAAGTAGGACCTCATGGGGTTCTGGCCCTCAGGAAAGAACCACAGAAATTACTTGCACCCATGAAAACAGAAACAAATGGCAAAAAGACTCTGGAAAATGTGCAGAGTTGCCAATACAGATCTGCTTAAGCCAATAGCCAACTGTCATGATTTCACTGAGCAAGAAAAACATTATTTACCTTCTTTTTTCCTTGTAAGAGGATTCCTAGAGACAGGGGATATGGGAGCTGGGAGAGGCAGGTGGGAGAGAAACTAAAAGATCTGAAGCTTAAAATTTACCTGGATAGCTTCCCTGACCATTGAGCGGTCAGTTAATAATGAAAACATACAACAGGAATCCTCAGACAGCTTGACATTCTGCCAGTTGGGTATTTTCTTCTGTTCATGACTGAGCATCCCAGGGGAGGTAGGAGGTCCAGTCCTCGGCCCTCTTCTATTCCCAGGCTAGACCATCTCCCTGGCAGCTGTCATCTAGTCTTCAGGCTTTAAATATCTTCAGATGGCCGACAACTCCCGAAGTTATTTCAGGCTCATGTACTTGCTTAGTTGAAAACTCCACTTGAGTATCTCATACAACATTTCGAACTTAAATATCCAAAGAGAGCTCTTGTTCCCTGGCCTCCACTTCTAAATTTGGTGCTCCACCAGGAACCCAGGAGTCTTCATTGACATCTTCCTTCCACCTTCATAGCCTTTTCAGTGGTCAGCTCCACCTCCAGTTTGACCCCCTGTGCATTAGTCTACATGTCCACTGCCACCATACTGGTTCCAGCCACCATCGCCTCTCATGCTGGCTACATCAACAACCTCCTGACTGCTCTACTTCCACTCTCATCCCTCTCCAAACTACTTTTCACACAGAAGCCAAGAGTTCTTTCTTAAAACAACAAAAATTATGTCATTCATTATGACATAATTTACCTGCTTAAAACTTTGATCTGGGTTTCCGTTGTCCTTACCATGGTGTCCTGGGTCCTGCATGATGGGGCCGCTGACCATCTCTCACCCCACCCAGGGCCACATGTTTCTCTGTCCACTGCAATCTCACTGGTCTCAGTCATGTCAAGCAGACCAGGTTCGATTTGCCTCAGAGCCTTTTGTCCCACTGTTTCCTCTTCCTGAAATGCTCTTTCCCCGGCTTTTTGTGTGGCCAATTCTTTCTTCTCCTTCAATCTGACTTACTCAGAAGGCCTTCTCTGTCTAAAGGATACTCAATCTTCATTTCTCTCAGTGACAGCACTCTTTTCTCTCTTAGCACTTACTAAAATCTATAGCTACTTTATTTATTGTTTGCCTGTTTACTATTCTATTTCTTGTAAAGATTACAACCCCTAAGGAAGCAGAGGTCCCAGTTGTCTTGTTCCTTGTGTGTTTCAAATCTAGCACATACTAAGTGCTCAATAAATAGTTGTTGATTAATTAATTAAAGCCATTAGTTTTTCATAATTTATGACTAGTTGTTAGGAAAGCAATCTGATTTACCTAATCTGGCTAAGACATACTATTTTGCTCCATCCACCTCTTTGCAAGTAAAATTCAAGCTGCAGGAAAGGGAAAAAGAACTTGCAGCCTCATTCCCTAAAACAACACTCAGAGGAATGTGTGATGGTTAATTTTGTGTGTCAGCTTGGCTAGGTTGTGCTGGCCAGTTGTTTGTTCACATGCTGGCCTGCTTTTAATGTGCCCTCAGCAACATGGGGAGTCTCCTCATCCAATTAGTTGGAGGCCTTAAAAGCCAGAACTAAGGATTTCAGAGGTCAGAAAAAGAATTAGGGCTCAACTTCGGCATCGATTCTTGTCGGGTTTTCAAACCAGCCATTTTCTCCAAGGGAATTTGGGCTAAGGACTTCAGCATCACCTTTTTGGGACTTCCCAGCTTTGCAGCCTGCCCTACGGAATTCAGACTTGCCAGCCCTGATGACTGTGTGAGCCAATTCCTTATAATCCTTAAGTCTCTTGATAGACACGTTAATAGTTAATATACATATACATATCTTGTTGGTTCTGTTTCTCTGGAGAACCTTGACTAATACAGAATGCAAAGGACTATTCCTTTCTCAGAAGAGCTTCTGAATAGTTTGTTGTTCTATGGCTTTTCCCCTAGAAGGTTTTAATTTCACAGAGTATAGAATATTAATTATAATCGTTTACGTGAGCTGCTCTCCATTTCATAGTCAATTATCTTGTAGCTCAATAACATGTATGTCATTAAATATGTGTCAGATTTGTTCTTTTATAAGTTTTATTTATAGCTCAGAGAGTACAGTTGTCTCTTTTAAAATCAGAGGTAACAATGTATTAACTAGATGGAATATTAGGCAACCATATTACATCATTATTATTAAGCATAGTAACAAATAATGTTTATGATTCACTTTAAGGATCAAAAGCAGAATACATGGTTCCTCTGATTTTTATTTAAAACTATCAAAGATGTATATAAATGAGCAAGTAGAAGGAATGGAAGAACACCTTTGTTTTCTAATGTGGTGGTTTTATGTTTGATTATTTTTGAAAATTATCTCCATTTGCTTATTATGCTATTAAATGTACAATAAATAAACATTTTTAACTCAGAGAGAGCATGGGCAATAAGCACGATTGCTGACAATTATCTGCAGTTACTGTAATGACTGGAAACACATGGGATTGTTATGAGAAGGTTTTGTTGTTAATTTGTCCACTCATTTTCTAAAAACTGTGCCCTTTTTGTTTAATGCCTATGACATACGTGCCTGATTAAATCCTCCACTCAAATATTCTATCAGGATAGGGATAGGGCAGGAAGAATGTTCTCCATGTGGGTATCTGTGTGAATGTGTTGGCTAAGGTGGAGCAGATGGGGTACAGTTCATTTAAAATACATGCAACAAAATAAATTAAAATAATAAGATGGATTTGTATGTCCTAATGGAATAATTCCCAGGATATGTTGTCAATTTTTTAAAAAAGTAGAAACCTGGGCATATTGTGGTACCATTTGTTAAAAACAACATAATGGTGATGAATGCACAACTATATGATAATACTTTGAGCCACTGATTGTATACTTTGGATGGATTTTATGGTGTATGAATGTATCTCAATAAAATTAACAACAATAGCATAAAAGAAAAAAGAAAATCAGAGAAAGGGATATATATATATATATATACACACACACACATATTTAGATCTACATATAGAGAGAATATATTTGCATAAAGCATATTTGCATAACTATAACTATATGCTATTTATCAGTTATATGTATTTGTATGTATACCTAAGTTTTTAAGCAAAGACATACATGAAAAGAGAGACGATACCCTGGTAATAATGATTGCCACTAGAGATGAGAACTGAATAAATAGGGGGCTGAGGTAGGAGTGAGGTTTATTTTTCACTATATAATCTTTCATGAGGTTTAAAATATTTACCATAGGTGCATATTAAATAATCGCTAATAAAGACATTTTCACCAGCAAACCAAAATAAATCCATAATGAAGTAAATAATGTTAAAATATGTTTTGTGACTAGACTTAAAAATATATATAAATATAAGGGAAGAAATAAAATAAATGTTACTATATTCAGTGCTGCCTATAGCATGTGCCAAGAATTCTGTGCAGCATAATGGGGCAGGGATGCATTAGAGAAGCATAAAATGTGTCTCTCCTTGAAGAGTTTTCAGTTGAGTCAGTGGGGTAAGTCAAATATGCTTGGAAAACAACAACAACAACATTAAAGGCAGCAAACAATTAAACATCAAAGTGAATAATAACATAGACACTGATGAGCTGAGAATATCTAGGGCAGTGGCAATTTCCCAGGCACTATCTCCCATTAAAAATCAAAAGAAAAGAAAATGTGAAGAGGAAAACACCAGTTAGTCTTTGCCATGTTCTCTGTGCATAGTGCAGAGGTGTCTGTATTCGATTTGGGAAAACAATTATTTCACCCAAATATCATATGGTAAAGATAGCACTAATGCAACCCACTAATTCACTCAATTTAGTGGGAGAAAATGATCCCAAATGCTGTTTGCAATTGTCTAGGCAAGAAAAATTTAACTGTTGGAATGTTCTATTTGTTATCAATTGCTTTATGACAAGGACAGGTGAATTTTTTACTCCAGTAGTCACAGTTGGAGAACTAATCTAAAACAAAACAAGGGAAGCTGGTCAATTGGTCAAGGCACCGTAGCTTGCTGGAAAGTACTGGAGCTAAAAAGACACTTTTGTTCCCTGTAAATGGTGCAATGAGGAGCCATGTAATGAAAGTCTCATTGGTAAATATATTCCGAGCAGACAGGCATATCATGCAACAAAGGGAATTTCAGAATCAACTTGCTTTTTGTAAACTTTATTTATAAATCTCTCATCACTGACCCTTGGGTTTTTCTGTCTGTAAAAGAGAACAAAATGATATTTTGTAGGCCTCTCAAAGGGATACATTGTAAAACAGAACAAAAATGATAGTTTTGGTGCTCTGAATTCCAGGAAAACAAAAATGGAGCCAGAGAACTTGAGTGCCAATTAGTTCCCTGATTTGATCATTCGCTTGGAACAGATTATACAGTGGCTCAAACATAGTTTAAAAGCAAAAACAATGATGAAACTGATGCCCTGAAGACTGACTGCACAGCTTCTTTCTCTGAAAACGGAAGCTGCTGTCGTCTGGTAATAGCGGAATCGGTGTACTTCTCTCTGCCCCAGGCAACCGCAGCTACTCCCTCCTTGCCTGGTTCCTGTAACAGATGCCACCAGAGTCGAGCTCCTCAGGACAATTTTCCAGGTCACTGACCCAGGCTAGTTGTTCCCCTGCACCTGCTGGGTGTTCTACAGCACAGAGTCCTAGGGAAAATTTCAAACAAGAAAGGGGCCTTTCAACTCCATTTCCTCCCTTTAAATCCACAGGAGGGGGATGCCATAGGTGTTTAAAAAAAAAAAAAGCATCAGAGCAGTATTTGGATGAACTGAGCTCCTGCACAGGTTTCTTGGTTGGTTGGTTGGTTTTTCCCCACTGACCTCGCTTAACCAGTCTAAATGGCAAAACCCACTTTGCTTGAAGGCTCAGCCTGGTTTTCGTCACAACTCCTATTTGTTTTGAAGGACCAGCCCCTAGACCTTTCCTCTTCCTAGAGGGAAGTTGTCCATTCCTGTCTGGGATATGGGGTGCTTTGGTTTCTCAGCTAGTGAAACAACTACCATACAATGAGTTGGTTTAACAGCGGAACTTATTGGTTTATGGTTTCAAAGGCTAGAAGGTTGGCTTCCTCCCAGGATTGGGGACTTCTGGCTGGCCGGCAATTTTTGGGGTTCCTTGGCTTTCCCATCACATGGCAATGCACTTGGCAGCATCTTCTCTTTTCTTTTCTGGGTCCTGTTGACTTCCAGCTTCTCACCTCTCCCATGGCTTCTCTCACTCCATCTGACTTTCACTCTGTTTATAAAAGACTCCAGTAATCTGGATTAAAGTCCAATCTGATTCAGTTGGCCACACCTTAACTGAAGTAGCATCATGGGGAGATTTTATTTACAGTGGATCTGCACCCACCAGAATGCAGGCCAAGACCAAGAACATGCCCAAACTAGGGTACACAACTCAATCTACCACTAGGGGCTTCCCAGTTATTCCTTGGGTGTGGAGGAAGCCAGGCATGGAATACCGGTCCATTACTCACAGTTTGGGTGCCTGTCTACAGATCACCCACTGCCTGTGAAGCTGAGCTAGAGAGAGCATCTATAAAGCCCTCAGGCAACAGGAAGCCCATCATTGTCAGCACTGTGCTTTAGTGCTTCCAAGAAGGATGATGCTGACGTGGACACTGGGGAATCAGATATCTGTGTAGTTTTACATTCACAGTGAGGGAGGACTCCTCAGGGGCTGGCCATGCTCTCCTGGAACTGTTTCTCAAGCTTCCACTGGGCATATGTGAAAGGAGGTAGAAGGGGGAGGGTGAGGAGATACCATCTGCAGCACAGGCAAGATAGTTACACTTCTTTGTTCTTCCTGTCATGGCATGAATTTTGCAGTTAGACCAGCCTGAGTTCGAATCCTGTTTCTGTGAATGTATTAATCAGCTTAGGCTAAGTTACACTGAAGTAACAAAAAAACAAAAAAACAAAAAACAAAAAAAAACAACAGTAACAAAACTAAATCTTAGTAGCTTACAATAACAAAGTTTATTTCTCACTCAGGCTACATATCTATTTTAAGTCAGCTGTGGCTCTGTTCCTGTTGTCTTCATCCCAAGATCCAGGCTAAAGGAGCAGTCCCTATCTGAGGCATTATTCTTGTGGAAGACGGAAAAGAGAAGATGAAAACACATGCTGCTTTTAAAGGTTCTCCTCATATAGCTTCCTTTTTTATTTTATTAACCAAACATGTCACATGGCCAAGCCTGATACCAACAGAGCAGGGATGTTTAACCCACAGGGGGGCCGCAAATATTCTGAATGATAATACAATTTACCACAGTCACTTACTATCTGTGTGTCCTTTGGCAAATCACTGTAAGTGAGGATAATGTGGACCTGTAGATGTTGATAGGGTGATTAAATAAGACATGGGTTTAAAAAACAGTTTAAGGTCAGGTATATAGTAGGAAAGAAATCATTTAACTTCTTCCCAACACTTCATATACCCAGACTTCTCAGTCAAATAAATTCTCATGCCTTCAGAACTAGCTATTCTGATGCTCTAATATGCAGATGTGCAATGTTAATTGCTTCTCTTGGGAAATATTCTCATTTTAAAAACAGCCTTACACACTTTTAACCTAAAGTCTCAATTCTAATAGTGGGAATTGCAGACAATGTGAGGTGTTAATCTGCTGCCTACTTGCCCCCCCTGTTCCTCTGGCCCTCTAAGCTCCAATTTGGATTAGTTAAACTTTCCCTGTGGATTCAGTCCTGTGCCAGGCTGTGGGACCATTCCTCTCTCTGACCAGAGAGGATGACACTTGGTAACTCAGTGTCTGAGAAACTTTGAAAACAGTTCCACATAGCCTTTTTTCTGAGGTTCTTTTGGTTCCATGTCTGTGTGCCAATGTTGGTTCCCTTACCCAGCATCAGTTCCTTCTAAACCCCATCTTGCTGGCAGTGGTCCCCACCTCTGAGAAACTAGAGTCCTCCTGCTGACCCCCAGCCTGGGACTTCTTCTCTTCCAATCTTCTTATTTGAAGTAAATAAAGCCACAATCCTCCCTCTGCCCAGATCCTCACATCTTTCCTTCCACTGGACGTCTCTGTTACCCCCTGCTTACCTGTCTGTACTTGTCCCTGTTGCTGGATGATTGTGCCTCCTATTTCCCCACTGATGTCTTGGCCCCAGTGAACCACGTCATGATTGTCCTGGCACCAAGCAGCTCCAGCTCAGCAGTGGTAGGGGAGATGGCACTTTGTAGGCTCACGTTGTCACTTCCACCAAAGCAGACCTGGCTGATACTCCGTGAATAGTTCTTCCAGTCATCAACCGTAAGACATTTTCTTCGGTCAGCAGGATCCACACAGTTGCCCTTCCATGAAGTCTGAACACCAGCCTGCCAGTGACAGGGAACAGAGGCCACTGTAAACAAAAGCCAGGAGTCCCTGTCAGTGGTTACCAATCTGGGGTCTTTGAATTCCTCCAAGGCTTTGTAATGATAATAATGAGGAATCCACAAACAAGTTTTCATACTGTCACAAGATGATGAGGGCAACGGTCTTCCATTGCCCCAGGGTTGGTGGTTAAGTGCCTCTAATTTCTAATACAGCCATCAATGGTTGGGCTACAGACTGCCCTCAGAACAAACTAAGGGCCAACAAAACATACCCTCCTAGTCTAAACTTGCATGTAGTTGTGCCTAAGAGTCTCCCCCTGAGTACCTCTTTGTTGCTCAGATGTGGCCCTCTCTCTCTCTAACTGAGCCATCTTGACAGATGAACTTGCTGCCCTCCTCCCTACGTGAGACCCAACTCCCAGGGTTGTAAATCTCCCTGGCAAGGCAGAATATGACTCCCGGGGATGAAAGTGGACCCGGCATCGTGGGACTGAAAGTATCTTCTTGAACAAAGGGGGGGTGCAAAATGAGATGAAATGGTTTCCGTGGCTGAGAGATTTCAAATGGAGTTGAGAGGTCACTCTGGTGGACATTTTTATGCACTATATAGATAACACCTCTTAGGTTTTAATGTATTGGAATAGCTAGAAGTAAATACCTGAAACTACCAAACTCCAACCCAGCAGTCTGGACTCCTGAAGACAATTATATAACAATGTAGATTACAAGGGGTGACAGTGTGATTGTGAAGACCTTGTGGATCACACCCCCTTTATCTAGTGTATGGATGAGTAGAAAAATGGGGATAAAAACTAAAGGACAAATGGGGTGGGATGGGGGGATGATTTGGGTGTTCTTTTTTCACTTTTATTTTTTATTCTTGTTCTGGTTCTTTCTGATGTAAGGAAAATGTTCAGAGATAGATTGTGGTGATGAATGCATAACTATGTTCTCATACTGTGGACAGTGGATTGTATACCATGGATGATTGTATGGTGTGCAAATGTATTGCAATAAAACTGAATTAAAAAAAAACAAACAAAAAAACAAAAAAACAGACCCTCCTACCCTCAACCTTCACCCCAGTCCAGCCTCGAGTTTAGAGAAGAATGGAAGTTGGAAAAGAGATTGTTGTATATGCAGTCATTAGCCTTATAAGGAGTTCAGTATTCATAATGAGAAGCTTTTTCCTCCCTTTACCAGAGGAGAAGACAGATACTTCTTTCTCACATATAATTGTTAATGTAATATTAGCTGGTGAACTAGTAAACTCAAAACCCTAATAGCTCAAGCACAATGGTTTCTTTCTTACATAACAGCCCAAAGCAGGTGTTCCAGTTCAGCAGACAGCTCTCCTTCACAAGTGATTCAAGGATTCTGGCTGCTTCCATCCTGTGGTTTTGCTGTCATCTCCTAGGTCCTCACTGTCATCTGCAACCAGTCATTAGAAGTGGAGGAGACATGCTTGCTTCTGCTTTCCTATCTCCCTTGTCCCAGAGGGACAAAGAGAAAACTTATCATTCCAAGCAGGGTACTCACAGATGGTGAAGAGGAGATGGAAGGGCTCCAACTGCTTGTGATTTCCCAAGAAAACCAGGTCTGCCTCCTCTGAGGAGGGGAAGGCTAGCACGGGAGTAGGTCTCAGCAGGTGAATGGTGCCAGCACAGACTGGGGTGTCCCATATCTGAAACTATCCTTGAAAGTCTGGTTGTAGCCCTGACTCTTAACAAGAGTAGTATAGCCATTTCTTCATTCATTCATTCATTCATAAACACTTTATTGTGTCAGGCACACTTCTGATTCACCGCTGGGATGCATCAGTGAGCAAACAGACAAATCCTTCCCTTTGTAGGGCTTGAAATGTAGTGGGGGAAGAGAGACAACAAGCCGTGTGCATTTATTATATATAATTATATGAAGTAAGAGTAAAAGCTCTCAGGGACAGGTCTCATCAAGAAGGTGACATTTGAGCAAAGATTTTAATTAAGTGAGAGAGTGGGCCATGTAGTTACCTAGGGGAAGAGCATTCCAGAAAGAGGCTCTGAGGCAGGAGCTGGCCTGGGATTTGTGAGGAACAATGAAAAGGCCAGTGTGATTGGAGCAGACTTTGAGAGGAGGGATATATCACATAAGGCTATTTTTTAAAGCCCTGAGACTGAATTAGATCACCAAGGGGTTCAGTGCAGGTAGAGAGAAGAGAAAAGAAGAGAGAGGAGGGGAGGGGAGGGGACCAAGGACTATGCATTAGGATATTGAAATGTTAAGAGGTCAGGAAAAAAATTGAAAATAAACAGAGGAGACAGAAGGAAGAGTCAGTGAGTTGGAGAATATACAATGGTGTGCTGATAAATTCTCCAAAAACCAGTTTTCCCAACAACAGCAACAAAACAGGCTGCCATATAGAATTTGCCAGTTTCTGTGGTGTAAATATACCCACCTTTACCAATTTCAAGCTACCGATGTGATGTCAACCGTTCACAAAATTCCTAAAAATTTAACAATCCTGAGCCAGTATGAGCCAGCATCACTGCTCCACTGATATAACCAAGAGAGTGGGGTAAGCTAGTAACCAAGTGGTGAATATTTAAGAAGCAAGAGGGAGTCATCAACTGTGTCAAGTACTTTTGATAGTTCAAGCCAAAACTAAAAGCTTACCACACTCATACATTTTAAAACAGCATTAGTACCTGTGCAAGTACGAATGGCCTCCAGTAATCCTTGCCTTCTGGTATTCACCTTTTCTGTGTAATCCCTTCCCCTTGTATGTAGGCTTGGCTTGTCTAGTGACTGGCTTCTAACCAACAGAATGTCACATAATATTGTGATTTCCATCTTGTTAGCAGACTCTCTTTCTTTCACCGGCTTGATGAAGCAGGCTGCGATATTAGGAGGCCCGTGGGGCAAGTAAATGAAAGCAACGTCCTGTCAACAACCAACAAGGAACTGAGGCCCTCTGTCCAAATGTGAATCCTGACAACAAGCATGTAAATGCACTTGGAAGTGCATCTTTCTCCATCAAGCCCTCAGAGGAGACCTCATCCCGGGATAACATCATCACTGCAGCCTCATGAGACCTTGAAGCAGAGGGCATAGCAAAGCTGTGCCCAGACTCCTGACCCACAGGAACTGAGGTAAAAATGTGTGTGTTTTTAAGCCTCTCAGTTTTATGGCAGTTTATTATGCAGCAATAGATAGCTAATACATTACTTGAACTCAAACTGCCATATTGTAATTAACTTGTATCAGCCAGCTTTACATTTAAGGCTTTAAGTGACAGAAAAAAAAAAAAAAGAAAGAAAGAAAGAAAAGAAAAAGAAAGTCTTGTTGTGAAGCGGTATGCTTGTTTATCATAACCAGAGTTAGTTCCTTTTTCTTGAAAACTAATGACTTTAATCAACAGACCTGGAATTTTGACAACAGAGTAACTAAAATATCTTTTTTTCTGTGCAGTTTGCTGGAATTATATCAATTCAGAGAGGTAACACTTATTAGGTTATGCTGATTAGAAATTTTGGGGGGAAATTTTATATATACTTTAATTATAAAATGTGGAAATGAATTATTACTTCAAAAATACAGTGCATTTGATGAATAAAACAATTTGAGATGACACAGGATGACAGGATGGAGTGAATTAGTAAAAGAGACACCTGCTGAGAAGCACTGACTTAAAAGTTACTATAACTGAAAGATGCAGTTGAAATCTTAGATTCTTATTAACTCCTTTCACAATCAAATAGACTGAAGATGTAAGTGGAATTTAAATCCAAATTTCAATGTGTGTAGTAAGAATAATTATCCTATTGTTTTTCTTTAAATGGTCATTTAAAAAATCAAGCAATAGAGAAAACTATAGAAAAGAAAGCAACAAAAGGACTCAAAATCCCATAATCCCCCAAAAAACCATATTAATACTTAGTTAATATCACTTCAAACATATCTTTTTTAATGTGAAGAAGTAGAAAGATAGAGAGTTGGATGGATAAATGAAAGGCTAGATAGAGAGATGGATAGATCTTTTTAAAGTTTATTATAATGAGATTGCCCATTATAAGCTAGTGTCTTAAGACTTATTACATATCATTTAACTTGGATTTAAAATAAAAACAAGTGAGATGAAAAGAATTGTATCTCCAGATAAAAGTTTTCCACTTCATTACAAAATTTAAGTAGTTATGAAATATATTAATAGGTTGGGGTGATAGTTTTGCACTTTGTCAATTTAACTGTGTTTCCCAGAATTCCTTTCTCTTTTTGGTTCCAGGTTAGGTTGGCCACAAGAGAAACTGCATGAGATTTGGAAGGCAGAAAGGAAGCAGTAGCCATTTCACGCTGAAGGGTGCTGTAGGGTGCTGTAGGTGCCACTACAGCTCAAGCATGTTGTTCCTGATCTGCTGGCTCACCTGGCTGAGGGGCAGCAGCTAGGGTATCAGCTACTCCAGCTCCTGTTGTATCTCCTCCTTCAGGGTCCTTGAATCCAGGGGGAGGCATGTGTTCAGTTTCGTGATGAACTGCATAAGCTCCTTCTACAAGTCACCTACATCATTGAGGCTGGAGATGGTAAGAGATAGATGTGAGTTCCAGGTTGTCCTTGCAGGTTCCAGTTTGCCCTCTCCTCTGCTCCACATTCAGCTTTTCTTTCCAACTGCCGCTCTTGCTAACCAGAAGAAACTTCAGGCCTACCACCAGATGGCAAGGCAATGGCTTTCATAGACTTCTTCACTAGCTCCCACAGTTATATATGATCTAATCATTATGATAAGTCCCTTAATCCATATCATTTAGGCTGGTTCTTATTGTCTCATCTAAACTTCATGAACACATTTGTAGTGATAAATTTTTTAACTAATTATTTACATATTCAACACTATCACCTACCCATGAAAGACAAATCTTACATTTTCTCTCCAGCAAAGCTTTCAGTTAAAAGTAAGGGTAAACAGGAATTTACTTAATATTTTTCAGCTTTTCTATAAGTCAGAAATTTTTTCAAAATTAAAATTTAAAAGTAAAAGTAATGGTGAAAAATATATATTTTTTAACCATAAAAATACTCAGAAAGTTTTTGGCAAATAGACCACCTTAGAAGAAACTTTTGAGGATGGACTTCATTGAGAAGAGAAATAGTTCGTGAAGAAGCACTGAAACATAGACAGTTAAGATGAGGAAAGAACTTAAAGTAGTCTAAATAGCAATAATATATCCAAAACAAGCTGGAACTAAATTTCCCAACAATACCAACATAGAATAAGAGTTGGTCATTGAAACAGAGGGCCAGTAAAAGAATCTCAAGTTCTTATTTTGTTCAGAGGGAGAGCACTGATATTGCAAACTTTAGTTATTGATTGGGGAATAAATAGTGAAAATACAGCTTTCAATAAACAAGGGACAACTATACAATGCATAATTTTCAAATCAAGCCAAGAAAGTGTTATCTGTCCAAGAGAACATATGAAAAGAGGAAAAAAGAAACAAAAACAATGCATTAAATAAGGCAATAGACATGTATCATAATATAATCATGATTATGCTCATCATAAATGGATCTAAAATGACAAAAAGACAGAAATCCTCAAATTAGAAATGAAACATTATACAGCATTATATTTTCTACAAGAGTCACAATTAAAACAAAAGATGTGTGTGGACTTTGAAAATAAAGAATTGGAAGAAACAAACCAGACAAATACGAGCCAAAAGAAAGACAAGATGGCAATGTTAGTATCTGGCAAAATAAAATTCTAGATGAAAAAACATCAAAAAGAACCAAGAGAGGTATTGGGCACTGGTCAAAAGAACAATGGATCCCTGTTCTTATAACCATGGATGCATATGTGCACCTAAAATATAGTCTTGTAATATTTAAAGCAACTGAAAGAATTCTGGGGATAAGTAGAAATATCAGCTTTTATAGCTGGAGATTTTAACTCACATGTTGTCTTACTTTCCCATCATACCATACAATGAGTTGACTTGAACAATGGGAATTTATTTGCTCATGGTTTTGAAGCTAGGAGAAGTCCAAAATCAAGATGTCAGCAAGGCAATGCTTTCTTCCTGAAGACTGTGGTGTTCTGGGGCTGGCTGCTAGCGATCTTTGAGCCCACGGCTTTTCTGTCACATGGCAATGCACGTAGTGGCATCCTCTCCTTTCTCTTTCATGTTCCATTGACCTCCATGGCTTTTTCTCTTTCTGTCTGAATTTCATTCTGCTTTTAAAAGGCTCCAGTAATCTGTATTAAAGTACAACTGATTCAGCTGGCCACATCATCACTAAAAATAACATGTTCAAAAGGTCCTATTTGCAATGGGTTCACACCCACAGGAATCGTTTAATAATATGAACATGTTTTGGGGGGGTTACACAATCTAACCTACCATATTTCTCTTGGAAATTGATAGATTGGGCAGTCAAAACATAAGATGACAGATGAGACTAAAACAATTAACAAATTTGATCTTATAGTGATACACATATCCAACAAACACTGAATGCATAGTCTTCTTGACAGCACATCAGATGTACATAAAAATCAATCATGTGCCAAGACTCAGTAAAGTCCAAATAATTCTCATCATACAGAATATGTTCTCTTACCACAGTCTAAAACACACACTAAATAAATAAATAATAAAAAGGCATAGCTTCCCAAAGTTTAGCTTCAAAAATCCCTTAGGTCTTTAGGATAAGATATTCATAAAGAAAATTATAAGGGATTTAGAGATGAATTTCAGTGAAAATATCATGTTAACATCGTAATTTAGCTAAAATACTACCCAAAGAGAAATGTGCAACTTTGAATATAGTTATCAAAATACAAGAAAGAGTGAAAATTAATAAATTAGAATTTATCTCAAAAAGCTAGAAAAAGAATGTGGTGGCCTGGAGTTATGTACCCCAGAAAAACAAGTTCTTAATCTTGATCTTTCCTATGGGTGTGAACCCACTGTAAAAATGACCTTTTGATGCAGTTACTTCAGTTAAGCTCTGGTGCAATTGAATCAGCATGGGTCTTAATCCTATTACTGGAGACTTTATAGAGAAGGTCACAGAGAGGGAAACTGGATACAGAGCGAGAAGCCATGGAAGCAGCCAGAAGCTGGAAGTCACAGGACCTGGAAGAGAAAGGAGAAGATGCTGCCATGTCCATTGCTATATGATGTAAAAGCCAAGAAACCCCAAAGACTGCTGGCCAGCCAGAGGATACTAACCCTGGGAGGAAGCTAACCTTCTAGTCTCTGAAACCATGAGCCAATGAATTCCTGTTGTCAGGCCAACCCATTTTATGGCATTTGTTTTAGCAGCTAGGAAACTAAAACCGAAAGCAACAGGAAAAAAATCCCAACAGGATACAAAGAAAGGAAAATCATAAAAATAAGGACAAAAATTAATGAAATAGAGAATAAACAAAAGTAGAGATGACTATCAAAACCACAATTCTGTTCTTTGAAAAGTCCAACAAGATAGACAACTCTGGTAAGACTCATGAAGTGAAAAAATAGAAAGTGAAAAAATAAACAACATGCAGAATAAAAGGATGGAAAATAACTATTTAGTTAAAATTTTTAAAAATCAAAAGACTATTATGAACAACTAGAAGGAAAAAAATTGTAAAACCTACTTAAAGTGAGTTACCTTCTTGCAATATATTTTAAAATGACAAATTTGATACAAGAAGAAATAGAAAACTTATATAACTCAATTATCTTTTAAAAAATTACAATTGCAATCAAAACCCTTTTTTCTTCCCCCAGAAAGTATCATAGACAGATGGTTTTACATATGTGTTCTATGAAACTTTGCAAAACAGACAATCTCTAATATAAATTGTTTAAAAAGAAAAAAGGAAAGCTATCCACTGACTTTATTAGAATGGTATAATCTTGATTAAAAAAAAAATACAGGAAACAAGCAGTATAAGATTTAAAAATGACAGACCAATTTCACTTTTGAACACAGATACAAAATGCAAAAAAAAAAATAAAAAAAGTGTTATTTTGGGATCCTCCAGAAGCAGGTCTTAAGATAAGAATTCATGGGCAGTGATTTATTTGGGAGGTGATCCTAGGAAACACCAGTAAGCGAGTGGAAACATGAGAAAGAACACAGAAGGGAGCAAGTGCATTTTAAAGCAAGTTACCATTATGAGCTATTTGAGTTTAATCCTACTGGGTTAGCCGGGAGCCAGTGTAGAACACATGCTTCAGTGCTATCTGTCGAAAAGGGCAAGGAAATTGAGTCCTTTATCTACCCACAGGTCTGCTTCTGGGATGGAAGGAGTGTTAATTCCCTGGGTCTTGCAGCTTGCCTGGCAGGCTGGAAGGGGAGGCTTCAGAGACCAGAGAAAGTCTTCAGGCAAAGAAGTACAAATACAAAAGTTGGGTCAATATGTATGGAAATGATCCATATGAAGTGGATATGAGCAGAGCACAAATAGCATCGACTATTTTAGCTAACCAAATTGCAAAGCATAATAATAAATGTTATAATTAATTAATTAAAGTATGCATAATGAAAATAACATTATCGTGATCAAGGAATACAGGAATACAGTTGAACATGAGAAAATCTGTTCATGTGATTTATACCACTTTATAGCACTAAGTGGAAAACACAGTTATCTCAGTAAATGGAGAAAAGGTATTTAAGACAGTCCACAACTATTTATGACTTGAAAAGAAAAACTTCTAGGAAAAGAAGAGAACTTGCTTTATCTCCCCTTTGTAGCAGACTGTATGTGTAGAATACACATTTTCCTCTGCTCTTTTTTGCCAACAGGGCAGATGCTATGTGAGCAGCTTCATTTGATACTGTCAGGAGGCTATCCATCATTGCCTTGGCCGTTGGTGTCAAAGACTCAGTGAAATTTTGTCCTTTCTTTCAAAGACTATGATATGGATAAGTTACTCTTAGGCTGAGCCAAACAGTAAGAACTTTCACCACTCTCATGAGAAGGCCAGATTATGTGCACTGCCTCCTGTACCTAATTCATAGGGTTGTATTGCAGCTTTCAGAAAATATCCAGAACCTGGTCTTTTCTTTCCACATCTATTACTCCCATAGTGAGGTAAGAGACCATCACTTCTCACTTGGTATATAATCAAAGTGACAAGCAAGTCTATAGTGAAGGAATATATTATTTAGAAAAAGGCACTGGGGAGAGAATATCATTACATAAAGAAATATTAAGTTGAATCCCTATCTCATACCATATTAGAAAAGAAAAGACCTTCAAGTGGATTAAATACCTAAACATGAAAAGTAAAATATAAAGTAGGGATAGAGTTATTAAACAAGTCATCAAAAGCACAAATACTGAGTGTTCCAGTTTGCTAATGCTGCTGTTGTGCAAAACACCAGAAATGGATTGGTTTTTATAAAGGGGGTTTATTTGGTTACAAAGTTACAGTCTTATGGCCATGCAAATGTCCAAACAAAGGCATCAACAGTAGGATATCTTCACTAAAGAACAACGATGGCGTCTGGAAAACCTCTGCTAGCTGGGAAGGCATGTTGCTGGCATCTGCTTGCTCCTAGGTTGCATCAAAAAGGCATTCTCCAAAATGTTGCTCTTGGAGCATTTGTCCTTTCTTAGCTTCTCCAGGGCAAAGTGTCAGCAAAAGTATGCTTTCAACAGCCATCTCCAAAATGTCTGTCTCAGCTGCAGCACTGAGTTCCTTCTGTTTGTCAGCTCTTTTATATGACTCCAGTGATTTAATTAAGATCCACCCTGAATGGGTGGGGCAACACCTCCATGGAAATTATCCAATCAAAGTTCTTCCCCACAGTTGATTGAGTCACATCTCCATGGAAACACTCAATCAAAAGTTTCCAACCTAATCAACACTAATACATTTGTCCCCACAAGATTGCATTAAAGAACATGGCATTTTAGGGGACATAATACATCGAAACTGGCATACTGAGGTTGAAAATAGAGCAAGGATATTTACTACTACGCTTTCTATTGAACATTGTACTGGAAGACCTAGACAGTGCAGTGCAAGAAAAACAAATAAAGGTATAAGGTTGGAAAAGAAAAGTGAACTTGCCATTATTTCCACATGACATGGCTGTGTAGAAAATCCAAAGACTCTAGAGATAAACTTTTAGAATTAATAATATAATTTAACAAAGTTGGTGGAGACAAAGTCAATATACAAAGAAATCAATATATTACTACATATAAGCAAAAAATTAAGAACATTTTTATGATAACATAAAAATACTAAATGCTCAGGAATAAATTTAATAAAAGATACACAGAACCTCTACCAGAAACCTCTAAAACATTGTTGAGATAAAGAAAAGAATTCCTAAATAAATGGAAGAATCCAGTATGTTTATTGATTTGAATAATCAAGATTGTCAATATATCAATTCTTTCCCAAACTGATTTATCACTAATTGACTCAACATTTACAGATTTATTGCAAGCCAAATCAAAATCCTAGTAGGTTTTTTGTGGCAATGAGCAAGATGATTCCAAAGGTTACAAAAAAAATGCAATGGGTAAAAAATAGCCAAAGATGTGTAAGAATAAGGAAAAGTAAAAAGACTACTTGAATAAATTCAAGACATGTAAAGAAACAGTTCTTAATAGAGAGCAGTATTGAAGTGGGGATAGATAAACAGATCAATGAAATAGAATGAGCTAGAACTTGAGAAACAGATCCACATAATATGGACTGTTGATGTATAACAAAGGTGGCACTGCAGAGTAATGGGGAAATGATTCTCTCATTAATAAATGGTGCTGAGTCAATTGATTATTCTAATGTTTTAAAAAATTAAACTTGACCCCTACTTCACACCTTACAAAAAGTCAGTGTCAAATGAATTGAAGATAAAACATTAAGGATTAAAGAAGATAATATAGACTAATATCTTCATGACATTGAAGTAAACAGAGATTAAGTAAACAGATACAAACAGCATTGACTGATAAATTGGACTGTAATAAAATGAAAAACTCCTATTCATCAAAACATGCCAATAAGAGAGGAAAAAAAGTAAGTCACAGAGTGGGAAAAGACATGTGCAACTGATACAATGAAAATTCATAAATAATTCCTATAAACTAATAGGAAAAAGGTGACTCATTAGAAAAATGGGCAAGATACTTGAACAGACATAGACACTTTAGAAGAGTGGTTATCTAAATGACAAATTAACATGATCATTTGGAACAATGGAAATGTTTTGGTAACAGATTGTGGTGATGGTAGCACAATATTGTGAATGCAATTAACAGCACTGAAATATATATCTGAATGTGATTAAAGGGAAATTTTGGATATATAGTAACAGAATAAAAATTATTTTTAAAAATTCATGGAACTATACTACATAAACACTGAATCCTAAGTTCAACTATGGACTTTAATTAAGAGTACAATTATAAAAATGTGCTATCATCAATGGTAACAAATGTTCCACACCAGTGCAAGGTGTTGGTGGTGGGGTGGTATATGGGAATCCTGCATTTTATGCATGATTATTCTGTAAACCCACAACTTCTCTAATAAAGGGAAAAAAAGTCAATGAGCATCAACCTCGTTAGTAATCAGGAAAATGCGAATTAAAACCAAAATGAGATACTCTATATACTCCTTAGAATTTCTAAAATTAAAAAGACTGCTGATAGTGCCCTGTGTTATTAAAAATATGGAGTAATTGGGGCCCTTCTATGCTACTGGTGGAAATGTAAATAGATAAGTCATTTTGGAAAATCTTTAGCATTATTTACTAAAGTTGAATATATGCATATTCTATGACCCAGCAGTTCACTCTAAAGTATATACTCAACAGTAATGCATACACATGCTGTTCTAGTTTGCTAATGCTGCTGGGATGCAAAACACCAGAGATGGATTGGCTTTTATAAAAGGGGGTTTACACAGTTACACAGTTATAGTCTTAAGGCCATAAAGTGTCCAAGATAACACATCAGCAATCGGGTACCTTCACTGGAGGATGGCCAATGGTGTCCGGAAAACCTCTGTTAACTGGGAAGGCACGTGGCCAGCGTCTGCTCCAAAGTTCTGGTTTCGAAATGGCTTTCTCCCAGGACGTTCATCTCTAGGCTGCAGTTCCTCAAAAATGTCACTCGTAGTTGCACTTGGGGTATTTGTCCTCTCTTAGCTTCTCTGGAGCAAGAGTCTGCTTTCAATGGCCGTCTTTCAACTGTCTCTCATCTGCAGCTCCTGTGCTTTCTTCAAAGTTTCCCTCTTGGCTGTAGCTCCTCTTCAGAACATCACTCACAGCCGCCTTGAGTTCCTTCTCTTTGAGTCAGCTCATTTATATGGCTCCACTGATCAAGGCCCACCCTGAATGGGTGGGGCCATGCCTCCATGGGAATATCTCATCAGAGTCATCACCCATAGCTGGGTGGGGCACATTCCAAGCAAATCTAATCAGCACCAAAGCGTCTGCCCCACAAGACTACATCAAAGATAATGGCATTTGGGGGACACAATACATTCAAACTGGCACACATGTGTACCAAAGTGGCAGTCAAGAACATTCATGCAGCACTATTTGTAATAGCCCAAAACTAGGCATAATCCAAATGTCCATGAATAAATCAACTGGGGTACATTCATATAGTGGAATACTATTCTGAAATTAAATTAACAGAGAATGGCTAAACTCAAAAGTGAACATCACAAACAAAATTCTGAGTGGAAGAAACCAGACTTAAAAGAATAAATATTGTATAATTCTATTTATATAAAGTTTTAAAAGGAGCAAAACTAAAAGATGTTGTAAAGATAGTTGTAGTAGTGGTTTTAAAAATATGTCCACAGGAGGAGGAGCAAGATGGTGGCATAGAGAGGTGTGGAATTTAGTTAGTCCTCTAGAGCAACTAATAAACAACCAGGAACAACTAGTAAATAATCTGCAACAAATGCTGGGAGACATCCATGACTGCCCACACATCATAAGCCAAACTGGAAGGGGTGGAATGGCTGAGATCACAGCAAAAAATCTGGAAGTAAAAACTGCGGAACTGCATTGGGAGCCCCCAGCCCCCACAGCAGGCTGAGCTGCAGGACCTCACTGTAGGAGAAAGCAGCATTCTCGGAGCAAACAAATATAGCTCAGCCCAGCTCCAACTGGGGTTTTAATTAACAAATATGGACTGCTGAATACAAGCTACAAACATAGACACACCCCTAACAATCAGCAAAGTGCTCTGAGGTTGCTCCCAGTGGAGAGGAGGGGACTGATGGAAAATAAAAAAAAAAAAAAAGGAAAGAAGAGAAAAAAATGCAGAGACTTTTAGAGACAGCTGACCTGAAAGAGCCAGAAGGAGCCTGAGTCCCAGGAGAGGGGCCCAGAAGACCAGGTGCTCTCTCTAACCAATGGGTGAAACTGGGGGGCTGTGGACTGACTCTGAAAGGGGGCTTTCTGTCCCTTTTTCTTTCTCTCTCTCTATGCAGAAAGCTTCAGCCATTTACAGTTCACAGTACTCTGACCCAGACATGGGTGGAGTTAACAGAATCAGAGAAACAAAGGAGCAATTCAAAGGCAGAAGATAGCTCCCTAGGGGGCGTATCTTTTCTAAGAGGAAGGAGGTGGAGTCCAGCTTTAGTGCCAGCCTTCCCTTCAGAACTCAGACCCCAGGGCCTGGGTGAAAACAGCCCAAACAGAAGCAACCTAAGCTGAGAAATAAAGGGGCCACCTCTTTACACCAGTCAGGAGCAACAGGCTGACAGTTGCCACCTGCTGGGCAGATTGAGAAAAGCATAGCAGCTAGAGGCCTCACAGGAAAGTCTGCCAATCTTCTAAGACACACCCTTTGGGAAACCTGACACTGAATATAGACCTATTCTGAGACCTGAGCCCATTCTGGTCTGGGAAAATCTGATCAGGGTAACCAAAGAAACCAGATGCCTAAACAATGGACATCTACAAATCACACTAGGAAAAATGAAGATATGGCTTAGTCAAAGGAACAAACTTACACCTCAATTAAGATACAGTTGAGATATTGTTTCACTTTAATGAAATAATCTATTAAAGATTTTCAAAGAAATATGCTAAATCAATTCAAAAACCTAGTCAATGAGTTTAGGGAAGATAAGGCAAAAGAGATGAAGGCTATGAAGAAAACACTGGATGACCATAAGGTAGAAATCGAAAGTTTGAAAAAACAACTGGCAGAATCTGTGGAAATGAAAGACACAACACAAGAGATGAAAAACACAGTGGAGTCATACAACAGCAGATTTCAAGAGGCAAAAGAAAACACGCAGGAACTGGAGAACAAGACACCTGGAATCCTATACACAAAAGAATAGATAGGGAAAAAAATGGAAAAATATGAGCAATTTATCAGGGAATTGAATGACAACATGAAGCACATGAATGTATGTGTCATGGGTGTCCCAAGGCTGGATGCCTATGAGAGGGAGCTATATGGTAAGGCTATGGGACTCTTGGCATTGGTGATGTTGTCTGACTCTTTTATCATACTTTATCTTAATTCTAGCTTTTCTTTTATTGCTTTGTAGCTGCCATTTTTTTTCTTTCTTTTTCTTTTTCTTTTGTCTCTCTACCTTCTTTGACTCTTCCTCTTTCTGTGTGGAAGAAATGGAAATGTCCTTATATAGATAGTGGTGATGGTGGTGAATGCATAACTACATGATTATACAGGGAACCATTGATTGTTTACTTAGGACAGAATGTATGGTATGTGAACAAAACCATCTTAAAAAAAGAAAGAGCAGATTGATAAAGAAACCTGGGGGGCATTATATTGAGTAAAATGGGTCAGAAACAGGAGGAAAAATATTGTGTAGTCTCACTAATATGAATTAATTATGATATGCAAACTCATAGATATGAAATATAGGTTACCAGGATATAGAACAAAGCTAAAGAATGGGGAGCAGTTGCTTATTATAAGCAGAATGTTTAACTAGGTTTGAACGTAAGTGTTTGGAAATGGACAGAGGTGACAGTAGCATGTTATTGTGAGAATAACTAACAGTGCTGAATGGTGTGTGAATGTGGTGGAAAGGGAAAGCTTAGAGTCATGTATGTCACCAAAAGGAAAGTTGGAGGTTAAAAGATGGGAGTGTATAATACAGTGAATCTTGTGGTGAACAATGCCTGTGATTAACTGTGCAAATATTAGAAGTTTATCTCATGAACTAAAACAAATGTATGACACTATAACTAGAAGTTAATAATAGAGGGATATCTAAGGAAAATATATCTATTGCAAACTATGTACTACAGTTAACAGTATTTTAATATTCTTTCATCAACAGCAAGAAATGTACTATGCCAATACTATGAGTCAGTAATGGAGGGGGGTGGTTAGGGGTGTGGGAGGATTTGGGTTTTCTTTTTTACTTTTATTTCTTTTCTGGGATAATGAAAATGTTCTAAAAATTGAAAAAAATTAATTGTGGTGATGAATGCACAATTATATGAGGATTCTGTGAACAACTGATTGTACACTCTGGATGACTATATGGTATGTGAACAATCTCAATAAAATTGAATTTAGAAAATATGTCCACAAATTCTTTTATACTCCTCGCTTCACACTCTCCTGGTGTGGCCTGGACTTAGAGACTAGGATCTAATAAATAGAATAAAGTGAAAATGACAGTGTGTGACTTCAGAGCCAAGGTCATAAAAAGGCACTTAACTTCCTCTCCCTCTCCCGCAGCTCCCATCCTGGAGAGGTTAGCTTCCGTGTTGTGAGCAGCCCTAAAGCGAGGCCCACAAGGCAATGAACTGAGGCCTCCAGCCAATAGCCATAGGAGGGAGCCTTCTTGGGAGCAGATTCCAGTCTTGGTAAAGCTTTTGGAGGACGACAACCCTGGCTGACATGTTGACTGAAATCTCCTGAGAGATCCCAACACAGAACCCCCAGCTAAGCGGCTGCTGGATCCATGATCCTCAGAAATCATGTGAGATAATACATGTTTATTTTTTAAAGCCACTAAGTTTGGGGTAATTTGTTGTGCAGAAATAGGTGACTAATAAAGATGTTACTGTTGAGGAAGAAAAAGGGATTGGTATAGGAAAAGAAGCAAAAGGGAGGCTTATGTTCCTAATGTTCTATTTCTTGTCTTGGAGAGTAAACGTAGGAGTGTTCACTTTGTGATAAATCATCAAGGTGGACACTTATAATTTGTGCAAATTTTTATGTCTGTGTTATAGTTTAATAAAAAATCAATCTGAAAATTTTTCTAAATTCAACATGCCATACAAAATGTTTCTGTTCATTAAAAAGACACTATAGACAAAATTAACAGTTAGGTAACTATCTGGGAGAAGATATTTAGAATGTCCGTGTCTGACAGTAGATTAATATCTAAAGTGCACAAGGAACTCAGCAATACAAAGATAGGTAAGCAAGTAGGAAAATGGACAAATAATTAAAATTAGCAAATCATAGGAAAGGAAACACAAATAGCAAATAACTACATAAATAAATGTTCAATTTCACCAGTAATCAGAGAAATACAAATTAAAAAGAAAGATACAGTTTACACATATTAGATTGGCAAAACATAGAAAAGCAGATAATATCAAGTGCTGATGAGGATGTGTGAAAACAGAAACCCTCTTGCACTGCTAGCAGAAACATAAACTAGTACAGCCGTTTTGGAAAGCAATCAAATTTACAGAGCATGCTTATACTCTAGGACTCTGAGGCCCACTCCTGGGTCTAACCGCAGAAACACTCACACAAGTGCACAAGGAGATATGTAAAAAAATATTAATTATAACAGTAAAAAGTTAGAGGCAACCACCAGGGGATTTCATAAGTAAAATTGTGGCATATGCATAAGAAGGCAATCATGCAAATGTCTGATAGAATGAACTAGATCTGCATATTGCGATAAAAATAAGGCTTAAAGCATAATTCTGAGTTTATAAATAAGAAACAAAATGAGATTTCTAACAAGAGACCATTTCTATACATTTAAAACATACCCCAAAAAACAATATTATGTATTTTCATTGACATCCATATATGTAAATAAACATATGAATGGTGAAATAGAAGGGCATTCATAAAATAAGCAAGAGTGGGTGCCTTTGAGTGAAGGAGGAGAGTGAGACTGGGGCTAAAGGAAGAAGGGAGAAAATGATGAGATAAATTAACAAAGAAGGTGTTTTACATGAATTGATGATAAAGAGACATGAATTTAGGAGCCAACATGATGAACTCAATTCTGTACCTCAGAAGAAAAAAGAAAGAAGAAAAAAGAAATCCAAGAAACGTGGATAATCCACTTAGAGTATCCTGGATGGGAAATTCAGCTTCAAAGCCCTCAAGGGCTCATTGCTTGACTGCACCAGCTTCTACCATGTATCTGCCAATCAGCTACTTCCCCATGATTAATAAGAGATAAAGGTGCTCTGGACCTACCTGCAGTGAGACTGTGTTGTCTCCTATCAAAGGATAATACCCTCTGTTTCTCTGCCCACCACCCATCCCCAAGAGAAAAAAACTTACCAGAAATAGCAATATTTAACTGTAATGACTACCATTTACGGACATGAACTGTTTGTCAGGAACAGTGCTGCCACTTTATATGTGTTAAGCCTGTAAATCCTCACTACAATTCTGCAAGTATCCTACCCCATTTTATTTATCAAATCAATGCTCAGAGAATTAATTAATTTCCCCAAAGTCATAAATCTAGCAAATAAGTGAGCTGAACTTTGATTATAGGACTGTCTGGCTTTCTACTCCACTGTGCTGCCCCCATAATGGTTAGGAAAAGGAACAGATAGCAGCCCTTTAGGAGGGAAAAATCTAGAAATTATATGGCCAGAGGATGGCAAGCAGCTACAGGCTTAACCATTATTTTTAAAGAAGTGTGTCCTCAGAATTAACGCAATTATAAAGATGATCTCAGCCCCAACCCTGGCAGCAGCTGCTGGGAAAGCGGGGCCAGGAGCAGCTGCTGTACTGTGTGTTTCCCAGGCACCCACCCCTAGCTGCCCACACATAACACTGACAGGTGCTGCATCAGAATATGTGGGCAGAGAGCACCACCTCTCAGTGTGCCCTAACACTATGGAGTGAGCCTTTGTTGGAGCCAATGAATCGTAAAAGGATGTTGGCTGTGAAGGACCTGATCCTTATCTCTCCGTGCTGACTGGTCATCAACACTTCCATCTCTATCTATACAAAATGTAACCTACCCACCCCCTGCCCAACCTGCCTCCTAGAAAAATATCTTAATGCCCTCCCCTACACACACACACACACACACAATTGTAGAAACTGGCACTGTTTACTAGCTATTTACTTTTCCTTCCCCAAAATATCCATTGCAGCAAGAAGGACAGCAACCCTTGGTTTTTTGCGTACTGTATATAGTAGTGGACTCTACCATTCTAAGAACCACAAGTTCAAGGAAAATGGCTTCAGTAGATAATGGCTTATAAATATTGTCTAGAATATTGTTTGATCATTTCTGCCAGAGTGATCAACCTCCACACTATTTCCAGACCAGCTCACTATTTTCCACCAATCATTATTTTAGGAATTCTCTGATGCTCTTAGAACTTCCCAGTAGCACTGACCACAGTGAACTGTAATTGTTGCTTTACTTCTCTGCCTTGCCCAGTAGATAACAGCTCCTTGAAGGCAAAGACTAGATCTTCTACCTGTTTATTCCTAGTAACTAGCATAGTCTAGGCACATAGGGACCCTATAAATCATTGTTTAAATGAATATCTAGAGCCTGGTGATGAGTCTGAATAAAAATCTTGAGGGTGCACAAGGTTTCAAAACTAAACTCAGGGGCTAAATTCTACCATCACTTCCTCAGTCCTCCCTTGGCTTCCTCCCCAACCACAGGCCTTCCCCACCCATTCACTTAGGCCACCATCTTAAACTGAAAGAAAAATCATAAAATAATTTTTTTGTTATATCCAAAGATATGATTTGGAACTGAACATGGCTGGGGAGACAGGGAATGGGAAGCTCCAGGGGACAGGAGCTGAAGTGGGGTGATCTCACACAAGTTAATGTCAACTCCCAAAATCAAAGAGAAAGAAGCAGCAGCAACAGGTCTGCTCAGTGCAAAATGCCAAGAGATCATCCAAAGCCAAAAGGGCAACAGGCACGTATTGAAGTCAGAGTGTAGAGTAAAGATTCAAAATTAGAAAGAGGAAAGCAAGAGCAAGCATAAATGAATGTCATTGTCTTTGAACATGGAGTCATGACAGAGAGTACTAGTCATATTCCATTTGTGAATGCTATCTATCAAGATAGCTTGAGAGAAACTGAATACAAATATCTCTTTGTATAAACTCATCACAAATAACCCCTGGCATAAATGTAAACAATTTTAATCAAAGTACTTAGTCATTTCTGCCATCACTGAGTGGTTCCAGAACATACTTTAAGAGTAGTTCATATTTAACATGGCTTAAGATATTTTAAGGACTGTTCGTTTAGTTTTACAACAGCACAAAAATGTTTCTCTCTCAGATAATGCAATTCTCCATGAAATATTAAATGAGTCACAAACTCTGATGCAGATTTTGTCAGAGTAAAGCAATATAGAGAAGAAATTTCATTTATTTATTTATTTTTTGGTACATTCACAGTCTCTCATGCATGTTTTTATTTTTTAACTATTCATCTGGGCAATGAATAAAAAGAATGATAATTTAATTTGATAAGAATTTTATTTCATTAAAAGTCTCCATTACATCCTCACCTGGACTGGTGTTGATGTTGTCACAAACATTGGGACTGACAGTTTGATGTGCTGAGCCCTCGAGCATGGGACTTGCCCTTACGATGCTCATTACCACAAAGGAGAGTCTAAAGTTGTATGTAATGGTGCCTAAGAGTCTCCCCCTGAGTACCTCTTTGTTGCTCAGATGTGGCCCTCTCTCTCTCTAACTGAGCCATCTTGACAGGTGAACTCGCTGCCCTCCCCCCTACGTGGGACCTGACTACCAGGGGTGTCAATCTCCCTGGCAATGCAGAATATGACTCCCAGGGATGAATGTGGACCTGGCATCGTGGGACTGAGAGTATCTTCTTGACCAAAAGGGGGATGCAAAATGAGACGAAATAGTTTCAGTGGCTGAGAGATTCCAAATGGAGTCGAGAGGTCACTCTGGTGGACATTCTTATGCACTATATAGATAACACCTCTTAGGTTTTAATGTATTGGAATAGCTAGAAGTAAATACCTGAAACTACCAAACTCCAACCCAGCAGTCTGGACTCCTGAAGACAATTATATAACAATGTAGATTACAAGGGGTGACAGTGTGATTGTGAAGACCTTGTGGATCACACCCCCTTTCTCTAGTGTATGGATGAGTGGAGGAATGGGGATAAAAACTAAAGGACAAATGGGGTGGGATGGGGGGATGATTTGGGTGTTCTTTTTTCACTTTTATTTTTTATTCTTGTTCTGGTTCTTTCTGATGTAAGGAAAATGTTCAGAGATAGATTGTGGTGATGAACGCATAACTATGTTATCATACTGTGGACAGTGGATTGTATATCATGGATGATTGTATGGTGTGTGAATGTATTTCAATAAAACTGAATTTAATAAAAAAAAAAAAAGTCTTCCCAAAATTAAAAAAAAAAAAAAGAATAAAGGAAAAGAGACTCAGGGAGGATTAATGTCTGCTTCAGATAAAACAGCTAGAAGGCAGGAGGTCACACGGAAAAGTGGAAAGAGCATGGACATTTTGGCCACCGGTGTGGATTTGAATGCAGTTCTTCTGGTTTCCAGTTGAATGGCTTTGGTTTCCTCACATGTAAAATAGGGATAATAGGACGTGTCTTCTGGAGTCGTTGTGAAGTGTAAATGATATAACTTATATAAAGTGCCTAGAACAGTTCATGGAACATACTAAATGCTTGGCAAATATTGTCAGTGCAGGAATGCAAACCAAAGTCTTTTGATTCTAAATCTTTTATATGCACCACACTATTAATACAGCTGTACCAAAAAGAATCAAACGCTTGTTTAAAATATGAGATTTCAAATGAAATAAATTGTGTGTAACATTAAAAAAAAAAAAAAAGTCTCCATTAGAAGAGAACAGTTTGTTGCATGAGCATATGGACGCTTTGACAGGTCATATATTTAGGTGGCCATGAGTTTCCACAGTGATGTGAACTTTACTAACATATTATTATCTCCTGAAGATTGAAGATGATTATTTGAGTAATGTGTTCTGCTGCTAGTAACAAAGATCAAAAATTAGAGTGGCTTAAAGCACGTATACGTTCATTTTTTCTCTTACATAAAAGAAGGCTTCAGGTAAGCAGTATGGGCTTGAACAGCAACTCCATGGCCACATGGGACCCAGGCTCCACCATACTTGGCACATAGTTTTCCCTCTCAAGATCACCTCATGGTCCAAGATGGCTGCCTAGGCCTCTAGTGACCACATGTAGGTTTAAGGCAGGAAGCAAAATAAAACAGGAAAAGACAAAAAAAGAAACAAAAAACAAAACAAAACCAAAAAAAACACCTACCAGATAGATGTTGGTTCACTTTTTAAGGACATTTCCCAAGTATCTTAGAAGCAGAGTCAGCTGAGAAGTATAGAGTTTAGCTGGCACTTCTCCAACCAGAACAAAAATGAGTATTACTGTTAAGGAAGGAGAAAATGGATATCAAGTACATGAGTAGCCACCATTATTTGGATAAGGAAAATGAAGCTCAAAGTGGCTGGCTGGCTTGCCCACCTTCATACAACTAGAAAGGGCAGATCCTAGATTAATGTCATGGCCATCCATTCCTCTCTCCTGCTCTCTTGACAGAATCCTGATTTTCTTTGGGTAGTCACTCCTCCCACACGCAATAACCCTGTATCTACAGACGCAGCGCTTTGTTGATCTAAAGGCTACCCCATCTCCCTGGCTCATAGCATTGGCTGGTCACATGATAAAGATGGGATCAATCAGATGCAAGAGCAGCTTTCTTGTGGCTTCTAGAAAAGTTCTTTTTTGATTTGGGGGGAGGGAGTGTTCAGAAGCAGTATGTTGTCTCCCTCTGTATTATCCCATGAGTGGATTTTAGGTCCAATTCTAGGGCAACCCACCTACCAGCATGAAGCTCCCAAACAGGGAGGAGAGAACTAAGACAATGGCAAGAAAACAAATTGGTGTGGATGCATGAAGTGGTCTGCCCTGCCTCTGGGTTCCAGATAAATTTCCTTATTCTTTAAGACAACATGAGTTGAGTGGTGGTTGTTTTTGTTTGCAGTTTGACAGACACACCTGGTTTGACACTGGTTCCTGCTTGCTTGCCTCCATCATCCTGAAAAACCCCTTTTCTTTCTATAGTGAGAGTCACACTGTTAACATCCTAGGATCTGAAAGCTTTTTGAGAAGAATGTACAAAATGCTGTGTAATAATAAGTGCTTGCTTGAATTTAGGCTAACCTCAAAAGATATTTCCAAATTTAGCTATTCACCACAGTAATTATGATTTTTCCTTTTTTCTACACTCACAGAAAGCCATGTTTTCTTTCTTCACCAATGCCTGGGTGTCATAGTAAGGGTCACAGCATGTCTTTTCTACCTCAACAATCATGTCAGCTTTGCTGCCTGACACAGACATAGCTTCTCTTGACATTCCATTGCTTAAGTATGAATACATTCCTCATTATAGCTGATCTCCAGCCCCTGTAGCATGTCAGCTGTCTCCTTAAATTGTTACTTTATGGTGCATATTTAAGGCAGAAATCTAATCAGCTGAAATTGACGCTGCCACATTTGCTCCAGGGGGAGTTTCCATCCCAAATACTATAGAGCCTTGCGTGAACTTGCCAGGACCAAAGTCCACCAACAAACTAACATCTATCAATGTCTGGCTTTTTAGGATTGTACACAGACTGCCAGTGAATGGTAGCTGTTAACACTTCCGACATGTTTGCTGATCCCAGCATTTATCATAATTGGACATTTTAAAGCTTTTTTGTTGTGCCAACTATTTTTATGACTAATCGTTAAGTAGAGAATAGGCCATTAGAGGACATAAGCAGATGTGTCAACAAATGTAAATATTGATTAGAGGATCACTTATGAATTTTAGCTAATTTATGGACATCAGCTGTGACATTATATGCATAAATAATTAACATTACCTATAATTGAAGTTATTCACTCATATCATGGTTGAAGAAAGCATTTTATGTAATATTGTTTAAAAGGCAAAGAATATTAGCAAATTTTCTAAAAAAGAAAATTATATTTAGGTATCAGTGTAGTTTGCTATAGTCATAACTGCTTATAGGAAATGTACTTTAAATTCAGAAATAATAATTATATATTTGCTCCCTGATTTCTGCCCTACTCAATACTTTAAAACAGTAATGTTTTTTATAAAGATACAGTGTGACTTAAACTTAAGAATAGTAGCATTTGGACTGTAAATCTTAATACATTTGTTAGATGCTATTCTCAGTTTTCCAGCTGTAGCCGAAGTTGGTTCTTTATTCAAACCACATACTACATAATACATAGGAGGGGAGAAACATAAAATGTTAAAGCCTGAAGATACCTCAGCAATCGCCTAATGCCAACTCCCTTATTCTACAGACTAGAGAGTTGAAACCAGAGAAGTTAAGTGATTTGTCCAAGGTTGTAAAGATACATAGGGTCCAAAACTTACACCTTCTAGTTCCTAGCCTATGAGCTTTCTACTAAACTACAGCATTGGGTAGTTATCATTGCTTACAAATGTTCACAACTTGTCTTAAACATAAACTTTCATTCAAATTGGTTTGAGGTTTCTGCAGTATGTCTAGGCCCAGAAGCAAAGTTCTCAAGTTCAACCTATAAAAATGTCTAACGATAAGATAGACTTTATGCCATGAAAACAGATTTCAAAGAATTTGAAGAGCACAAAGTGCATCTACAACAAAAGTTATTATGAATGCTACTTTATTTCTGATGATACAGAAGACACTATGTCTTGGGAGTCATCATTACAAATATTAATTAATACTGAGCTATAAATGCAAGGATGCACTGGCTGGTAGAAATTTCCAGTATATAAAGACCAGAGTTTCTAAGACCCAGTTTAAAGTTGAAGGATGGCTGTATTTATAAAAAGAGACCTTGTATATTTTTCAAAAGGTATGAATTAGATCTATAAATTGACATAGTAATAACTAAATAACCAAATCACTCTGGGAATAGAAATCTATTTGAAAACATGGATACAAGCATGTTCAAATGCTGCAACAGGTTCAGAAATCACTGTCTATCTTTAAATACCTTAGCATCATCAACGAAATCACTTTTCCTAGGATTAAAAATAATAAAGAATTCTATTTAAAATATTTATGGACTTCTGTGTCTTCGAGAAGAAAGCTTTAGAGAGAAGGTCCTTCTATTATACACTTACAAATATACTGGTTACAGCAGAGAGCCAGGGGAGTCAGCATTTAGTTAGCAGCTACTATGTGCCAGGCACCATTTTGCTTTGTAAAGTCACCAATTTACATACTGTCTCCTAAATGTTAGAGGTCAGTGTTATTATCTCATTTCTCATATGAGGAGCCTGAGGATCAAAAAGGTTAATGGTTGGCTCAAGATTATGTGGAAAGTTGGTGTCTATATATTCCAAACCCCATGCTTTTTATCTCTAGATATTCCAAGGAGAATAGCTAGTACAGTACTGAATACTGTAGAGCATAATTTCTCCCCACATGACACTGTCCCAGGATACTGAAAATGTTTCTAAAAATAACTCTTTTGATGACAGAGACATCCATCTGGTCTTTTTCCAGCTATTCCAAAAGTCATCGTTTTAGATACATATCTCAGCAGCCATGTATCTAAAAGCCATGCGGCTGCTTTTTCTGAAACTGGAGACTTGAGATAGAACTTTTTCCAAAGCAAACCTACTCTTCAGAGTAGATTGCTCTGAAATCTCTATTCCTCATTAAATGAGGCAGCCATGAAAAAAATAGTAATAACTTACATTTGCAAAATAAACTGGAAAGTGCTACTAAATTCATTATCTTTTCTTTGATCACAACTTTGTGGGGTGGATAGAGTAGACATTACTCCCATTTATCCAATGAAAGAGACTGAGTTTCAGATACAGGGTTTGTCCAAGTTCACTGAGATGAGATATGGCAGAGCAAATTTAAACACTGAGTTCCAAATCCAGTGCTTTTCCTGTTGCCCCAGTCCCTTCCTATAGATGACCCATCCTGAATGAGGATAAATAGATAATATCTCAAAGTAGATATGGAGACAGAGAGAGGGAGAGAGGGAGAGAGAGGTGGGGAGAGTAGAAAGAGAGAGAGAGATGCTAATACAGGCCCATACTAGTGGGCATAGTTTGACATCACCTCCCCCATAATCAACTCCCATTCCTTGGTAATCACCTATTTTACCCACCCCCTTTGTATTTAGGGGGACATTAATTCCAAGTCTGGTTTCAGCATAATGCAAACATCTTGTCAGAGCTTTTGATTAGGAAGAGACATATAATCTAATTCAGGCCAGTGAGACTAGAGGAGATTTTTTCTGGGTGCTCATGGAAAAGAAAGGCATGCTACCTCCTTCAGATGGTGTGAAGCCTGGAACCGTTATAGCCATTTTGACACCATGAAAAGAAACTCTTTTTGATGACTGGGCTGAATCAAACATATCCTGAACCTTGTCCTTTACGTTATCTACCTACCCTTGTCTTAAAAAGGTCTAAGGCAGACATAGGATTATAGGAGCCAATAAATCCCCTTTATTTTCAAGTCTGTTTGGATTAGGCTTTTCTTTAATTCCAAGCAAATGTATCTTCATTGATACATGCATACATACATTAATACATCCTTGGGTAAAAATAAATTATCTAGTACTCAACAGCACCTCCAACTAAGTCATCCCAATGTCACTGCACTTGAACATGAATAGCCTGAGACCAAATTCATTGCTTTCTTACACGTTTCAGATTGACAGCTAGGAACAACTTGACAAGCTTCTTTCTTTAAGCAGCCCTTTTCCCTACTAATTCCTATGGCACTAAAATCAAAGGTATTTTCACTAAGGCAGAATTAATTAGCACACTTAGCATCTTCATTAAGACTTCTTAAGCCCAACAAGGTGGCAAGTGGAGTTAAGGGGACCTGGGAATCAGGTATGATATTTTGACAACTAATGACAAGAAGACTGATGTCTGGTGGCTGAGGTCATTGAATAATTGACTGCAGTTGATGACATCTAAGAGTTAATGAGATGGTATGTGGAGAAAAAATTTGATAAAACATGAAACATTGAACAAATGGAGAATAGGGCTATTAAAATATTTGATCATCATTCTCACCATCAATATAGCAGTCCTTCTGGGTGTCCAAAATCAGGCAATGTATGTTTTGTCTTTATTAACAAAGAACTTAAAGGATTCAGATGAGAAGCATCTCAACACCATGATTGTTACGTGAAATTATTTGGGATTCAGATCGTTTGGGATTGCATTTCCCCAAGTACACTCTACTGAGTTGTAATCTCAAGAAAAAGGTTTCTGTGGTCAATAAAGTTTGGGAAATGCTTCACTGTTTTCACCTGTGTAGAATCTATTTCTCCTTCTGGTAACAGTGCCTCATTCCCACTCCTACTCCATGTGGTCTATGTGGTAATAACCTCACCTCCTCCCAGAACTAGGGTAGGTACAGGACATAAACCAGCCAATTTTCATATTCCAATTCCTTAAACTTAGTGATTGGTAAAGCAAAAGGCAAATGATCCCAGCCAGTCCAATGAGAATCAGCACAGGAACTTGTGCTGTAACTATTGGAAAAGAGCTACTCTCCTGCCATTAGGATTGTTAAACTGATTTAAAAGGGGGAAAAAAAGTGAGTCTGAAGCCACTGGTAACCATTTGCCACCACTTAAGGAGAGCTTGGCTGAGGACAAAGCAACTCAGAAACAGAGCTGAGAGATGAAAACATCCACCTGGTTACACTCTTTCAGCACCTGGAGCCAGCTGTGCCTGAAGTCCCTGACTTTCCAGTTACATAAGTCTTCTCTTTAGAAGTCTATTCACAGGGAAGACTGAAGAGGTTCAGTCACAGCCACACTCCCCTCACTGCTTACTAAATTTAAGATCACAGCAAGGCTGGTTAGCCTGCTGGATACCAATTTCCCCTCACAGCTCTGCTTATTCTTCATTCACACACATCATCCCAGGGCCTACAGACCTAAGGAATTTCTCAGTTCTGTTAAGCAACTCAGTTTTAGGTAATTTTGTTCTTCCTCTGCTTTCTTGCATCTCAAAGACCTAGTCTGGTCACTGTGCACATGGTGGGCTTTCAAGAAATACCTGTTTGATGTTGATTGGATGAGTTTTCCATAGGGCAGCTCTTCTTCTGAAATCTTCTCTTGAAAAGTAATACATCAGAGTCTACTTCAATTTGGTCATTCAGTTTATTTTGACTAAACTCAGCAATAAATGACTGACATCTATGACCTTCTACATAGCACTCAATAAATTTTAGCCATTATAATTTTATTTTTAAAAGTCTTCTGACCTTCCTGACCGAGCTGAAATCACTCAAAAAAATATGCTTTTTTTATTTGCATCTTCTTCATTTTGTTAAAACAAACACCCCCTCCAAAAACCATCCTAAACCAGTCCTACTCCCATCAGGGGGAGGCCTTAGGTCCTAGCAAACATTTCCATTTCTCATGCCATTGAAGGTTATTTTACCACCGCTCTGCACAACCCACCCACACATAAACACAACATAAAGAATTTGAAATATCATTATCTTGTAATTCACTTTGCCAGATATGAGAAAAAGGCTTAATTCTCAAGATGTTCAGGGCTATTCTCTTGACTAGACATATAGTCCTCTGGCAGCAAGAGGCCACATCACTTTTCTAAGTAGAGAAACATTCTACTGTTGCTGTCTTTACCACTGACTCCTTTTCTATTGTTTTATGAGGATTCCTAAGCAGCTGAAAGCATTAGCTCATGTGAGGTAGCCCAAGTTTTATGCAGAATTCATTTTGTAAGGAATCAGGAATGTTAAAGCTGCTTATAGAATTCAAAGGAGATGGGCACTTGCTTGTTAAACCAGCCATTGTCAACATCTGTTGTGGACAAAACTGTTACAGTCTTTAAGCTATTGTGAGATGGGATTAGGTTTGCCTCATTTCCCATTATAGCTTGAAGTTTTTGTTCTGATGATACATTAATTGGTAAAAATGTTGCCAAGACTAAACATAGTGAAAAGAGCATTAGTTGATTCAGACAAGGTGGGGGACTTGGGTGCAGGGAATGGGAGGGAAGGCATAGACACTGTTATTGCTCTATTATCATCTTCATCACCAAATCTTCTCATCGGAAGATGGAAATCCCAGAGACCACATAGAAAAGTGCAAGACCAAAAACAGTCCTCATAGATGAAGCAGGCCATTTCTATTGTTTATCAGGGAAGGTAAAGGTAAGGGAAGCCATGATATTTCTCATAACATCCTATTTGATCACCATTTTAATAGATGGTCAAGCCTCTATTGAACACCAATATAAATCAAAGTAAGAAAAAATTTAATGTGTCTCCACTGCAAAAACTTGGCTAGATGCTCAAAAGCAAAGTCTGCAGTGTCAGAAACTGGAAAGCAATGAGCTGGTACCTGGTTCAGAACCCGATCCAAGAGGTGGGGTCACGTTTCAAGATCCAGAAGTTCACTGGAAGCTGCTGCCCCAAGCCACATGGGGAGGGCACCCAGATCAAGGTGAGCAGAAAGCCAAGGGTCAGTGCTCAGCATGATCAGCCAACCTGAAAACAGGGTTGCAGGCGGGATGACTGAGTCCTCCAAGCAGAATATATAGGTTTTTACCTTTAGTCACCTTAAAGTCACTCCTGGTACCTGGTTAAGTGCGACATAGGAAATCTTATTGCAAGGATAATTAAACACTGCAACATGTTATGGAAGGAGGAGGGGAAGACAAACTGTGAATTCTCCCTTCCTTGGGATTCTGAAAACAGACATCAGTGGTCTATGATTTAGGCCTTTCCCACATGGGACCTGGAGGAGGTAATGCCTAGAACTTCATTTCCTTTTCTAAATTATCTTATATCTTTCGTCTGATATGCTGGAACATTTGACAGCATCTTTGGTCTTCTTAAGAGCTTTAAGAAATGAATAAGTTGAATAAAAGATTCTCATTTCTTAAAAGTCATTGAATTAAACAGGAGGCTTATATACTGCAGATGAAAACATATCTTTAAAAGGCTGAGAATAAAATAATCATTGTTTTACATGATGGATGCCTACTCAGAGAATACTGATTTGCTTGCCCATCTCATGAAGGGAATCTGCTGTGAACGTAATTGACACACAACCAGTATAATCCATTAGCCACTCGGTGGCAATAGCATAGACTGACACAAACTAACAATACGATGAGAATGAGCTTCATCCCTCTCCCTGAAATTCTCTTCTGTGGTTATTGACTTTTTATTTTGTATTCCAAGCTGCTGCTGTGGCTGCTGCCCAGGTGGCCACTGCATCTGTTAACAACATAACCCTTTTTACATGTAAAGGTGGCTAAAATGACCACCCCTTGACCTGCTGTAATCCCCCCATTGCCTACTGGTGTAATGGGTCATTGGTTGGTGGCAATGATCACAAAATGAAGTCTGCGACTCAGGGACCTAAGGCTCAGGAATTCTCCTGGTGGGCCCAGGGACTCCTTTACTGAGTGTGAGCTGTTTTCCTTCTCATTGTCACACTGGATATGTCTGCTCACCAGCACTATTCCCTAGACTGCTCCAGGAGAACCACATGACTCATGGCTAAGGGACTTAGAGTTGGAAGGGCTCTTAGAAGAAACTTGCTCCTATCCCCTCACTTTTCAGAAGAGCAAATGAAGGCTCAGAATTGGAAACTGCCAAGGCTAAATTCACTCAGGTAGGTAGAGACTAAACTTCTTCAGTCTTCTTTACATCCATTTTATTATTAATAACACTAGGAATAGTTATCAGGATTAAGCAACTATCTATATGCTTTGGGCACTCTATGTTACTTCTCTTCTTCGTCTCTCATCTTCACCATAAGTCTTTAGACATTATTATCCTCTTTCATAGGTGGAAATACTGAGTCTCAGAGAACTTGAGTGATTTTCCAAATACCTTATCACCAATAAGTAATTGAACTTGTACAAACCCAGGTCCGCCTGACTCTGGAGTCCCTGCTCCTTCCCACCATGACTTTAGCAGTACATGGCACAATTCTAGCCCCTATCCCTCTGAGGCTCCCCAACACCCACAATGGCCTTAACCATTACGTCCTTCCACAGCCCAGCCCAGGGCAAAGTTCTAAGCATCTGCTCACTTCCATACTGTAAGATATGCCCCTTAAACTTTGCTAAGTTCTTTCTAACATTTTTTTATAGATTTTTTCATTGCTTGCTTGGGATATATGATCTATCGTATCTTTAGAACAGTTATTTCAACTTTGCTCTCATGGCAGTGTATAGAATCCTGTGAAGAGTGATGTTTCTATGTGGTAAAAAAAAAAAGGGAGATTAACCTGTGGGGTGATGGGGACTCATGAATGTACCTCCCCTTCAGTGGCTTCAGGAGAAGCTTGGTCTCCCAGGAAAACTGACCTCCCAGGTACTAGCAACTGTGGAATCAGGATGTTTCAGCTGTTTGTCTACATATGTCTACTCCACTAAAGCCAAGTGTCAGGAATTCCAATGTCAATGTGAGCAAATGATCCATTCTTCAGGACCAATGCTGCCATAAGAGTGACTTTCTTAGACTTCCTGGAAGAGATTCTAGGTTTGTAGTCTAGCACTGATCTTGATTTATTATCTATGTTGAACTTGGATTAGTTATATTAGCCCTCAAGCCTCTATTTCCTTACATATACAGCAGAATAATAATGACCTGATAGGAAGGTTATGACAAAATCATGTAAAGTCCTAACACAAGGCCTAACACTTAGTACCCCCTCAAGAAATTATAGTTTCCTCTCCTTTCGCTTCCTTCCCCTTTTCTCTGTCCTTCTCATCTGGTTCACTTTCTTTGGCTGGCCTGTTTTGATGCTCCTGCTGTCATCAAAGTTTCCTGGTGTCCTGCAATCCCTCTGCCACTATATTGCCTTTCCTGTAGGTATGATGCAGAAGCACCGAGGACAAAAAAATGAACTAATTGTGGCCCTTTGGCCTGAAAAACTTGGGTAGAGGAGATTATGAGAAGAGAGATAGGATTGGGATGACAGAATTGAGAAATTTTAGTGATGGAAATATCTATATAATAGAGAATTTTAATGTCCAGCATATCTGATTCTGTTCTCATTCCAGGCGAATGGAGTATTACCCTTCGACATCCTTCTTGTAATTGCAGCCATGTGAGTAGTTCTGGCCAGTGGATTGTGGGCAATTGTGATTTGTGTCACTTCTAGGCCAGAGCATTCAGTTGCTGTGCAAGCCCCACCCCCACCCCCCACACCCTGCTCTGGTCTTGCTTGCCAAGGTGAACCCTGAAGTATCATGTTCAGACAGAAGCATCATAAGATGATGTAGACTGATTTTGTGGAGCACAGCCCCATACTGACCCACACTGGAGGCATAATGTGAACAATAAATAGACCTTCATTGTTTTAAGCTCTTGCAAGCTTGAGCTTGTTTGTTACCACAGTATAACATAGAATGCAGCAGTCCAAGCCTTGGCTTTCATGTCATAGCCCACTGAAAAGGGTTTTCTTGGCCTTGATAAGTAATGACCTTACAGATCTTTTTTGGAAAGAGCACTGGACTGAGACAGGAGATCTGTGAAGCATGAGTTTTAGCACTGGCTCATCTACCAACTAAGAATAGGACCTAGGTTACTCACAACCTCCAAGTCCTTGGCTTTCTCATCTATAAAATAAGAGTGAGCATTTCCCAAAATGTGGGATATATACTATCACTGGTATGTTAAATCCTTACTTCTCAGAGTGGTGCAAGAATGATCAGGAGCGGTACCATTGAGATCACTTTAGAAATGCAAGGTCTTGAGTCTCACCTCAGACCACAAAATCCCTGGGCGATTCATATGCACATTAAAGTTAGAGATCTACTGATTTAGATGGTACTAGGACTTGCATTAAATGACCTATAATCACATAGTGAGGAAGTTATTCCTTCTCCAATTGTCTTTCAATCTTTCTGAATACTTCATGGGGAAAATCTCGGCTTGATACCCACATTTCTTTAACACTTGTCTAACAGCTGCCAGTTCCCTTTTTTTGACAAGGAGAAAGCAAGCCCCAGGTTCCAGGGCAGGCAATAGCATTTAGCTTGAATCTGACAGCCTTGTTTTATTTTCATTGTGTTTATTTTAATGGTTACTTTGTATTTGTGTCAACTGATACCAGTTTTCCATTTAAGGTAGTGACAGAAACTTGTTTAAAATAAATTCATCTAGGTAAAACAGTGAATGTATTTAAAGAAAAAAAAAAAACATAGTAAGAGGGAAGAAGTGTTTGCTCTAACATTTCCTTCCATGGGAAGGGAACTTCATTAGTTTGACACTCCTGACCTCTCCACAACGTCACTCACTAAGCAACTTCATTCACTCTGCATGGGGTGGGAGGAGTGGAAACTGCTATATCGGCTTATAAATTCACAAGGAATTAACTGGGTATTCTCAGGTCAGCATCCCCCTTCTTCCACTTGGAATTTTCATACCCGGAGGACAATTACTCACTGATGATTGACATAAATTCCCAGTCCAATTGGTGGACTCCTAGAGGTAGATTATTTGTTTTAAAAGTCTTCATTGTGTGCCTGTGATATGCTAGATTCTGGCTGCATGTCTTCTCTTCTGTCCTCTTGCTGCCCAGTGGCACCTTCTCTATGAGTTCCAGAATAGCCTCTGAAGAGTCTTTCGTTTCACAGCTTCTGAATCTGTTCAGAAGCAAGAGTCAGGGGCATTGATAAGCTTGGGATCCTTCTAGAAGGAAGCATCAAGTATTCACCCTCATGCATCATGAGACAAAAACAGTTAATTGTTTTAAGGCAGTGGGCCAATCCCCTATGGCCCTAACCATCATCCATCAAGCTGGTTAGTCATGAGGGATTTTAGTGATTATCCTGCTAATGATACAAACTTTTGGCAAAAGGCCTTGAGTAAGAGGGCTCTGCCCCTTCCTTATAAAGTAATAGCTTTGTGCATGGGCTGCTGCTTTGTTTGTCAGTTCTCTGCCTTTCCACTAGGTAGCCCCCACTCATTCCTTATTATATAATCCTGCTTTATTTTCTTCTTAGCATGTATCTCTACTTCTTTGTTTGTTTCTGTTCTGACTCTATCCACTAGACCGTAAGCTCAAGAAGAGCAGGAACCTTTTCTGTATTGTTCATGGCTGTATTCTCAGTGTTTAGAACATGAAGAATAAATGAATCAACACTTCCATATTCCAACTGTTGGAACAAGAAAATTAGGATGTGCATTTTCGAGATCTGGTTAGTAGTCAGTCTGTGGTACTGTTTTTTAACCATAAAACTGAGATTTGCTCCAATTGTTACTGCTGTGTGTGGCTCCAAATGCTTGACTACATTTTTGTCTAATGCATTTTTATTTACTCTTTCTTTAATGCTCTAGCTACATAACAGCTGGAAAGGGTTTGCAGTGGCTTATAATAAAGGCAACAGTCACCAGGCAAAAGATAAGAAGAACTTATAAGTAAGGAAGAAGGATCCAAGGGAAACCTTATCAAGAAATCTTTGTTATGGTATAAATTTCTGTAGTGATTTATACAAAAATTTGTCCCCCAACCTTCCTTTTATGCCCTTTGCTGGCTAAAGTTAACTTGGACACTCAAACTGGTTTGATTTCAAAGAAAAATAATATTTAGTGTCCTGGAACAATTCCTTGTGAAACTGTCCAAAATTTTCTGAAATTCATACTTGCCCAAGTAACAGTCCTCTTAAAAGCACCATTCTGAAGCCGAATTAAATGATTTCATGCTTGCTCTTCCCTTTCTCATTTCCTGATGATAATGCAAAGGTGGGTGGAAGATAGCAATGGCATTTTACCTAGCCCGCACAATTTATTTAAATGGTTTGTATAGGAGCTAGAATTGGCACCTTTAAGTCCCCCTAAATACAAAGAGGTCTTGATTGACAATTTCTAAAGAAAATTAAAGAGAGATAAACAAGGTGATTGGAATAAAATCTACTTAAAGGTGGGGAAGACTCTTCAGGAGTTCTGGTTTGCATGAAGATTTCATTGGGTTTATTGGCAATGGGTTAGGAACTCATATCACCATTCAAGCTACTGATGAGTAGGCAGAAATTGCTTCTGGACTCTCCTTTTTTCTCTTTTTAATCAAACCTACTTTGAATGACCAACCCAAACCAATTTTACCTAGCAAAGGCAGAAAAGTCTAAACCCTGTGGTTCTAAAATACAGGCACAATCTTATCTCAGTTATTAAATATTTTATTCAACTCATGTGGTTGTGGATGATGGTCTAAAGATGAAAGCCCAGGAGAAAAAAAAAACACAGAGATTTACTCCATAAATTTATCACAAGAGTGAAACTGAAAGAATGCATCTCTCAAAACACCATGCCCCTTGAATTACCTGCACACACACACAGACTTACAAAAACACACTATCCCTTCATCCTTATAATGCATCTGGACTGGAATGAACTCAGGAGTCTCATCAGTCCATATTATTATGGCATGTCATACATTTTTCCATTTGAACACCATAACAACCTCAAGGGGAAGACAGACATTTTATTCCCATCTGAAAGATGAAACTCAGAGTTTAAGTGATTTGCCAAAAATCATAGAATAAGAAACTGGCATAGTCTGCACTAAGAATCCAACCTTCTGGTTCTTTAATTACATGCTTTTTCTGCAACATTTCATAGGGATGCCAGGAGGTTTCATGTATCCTGAAGGGCCATTCAGACAGCTTAAATTATGATGATGTCTCAAGATGTCAGGCCTGGATGCCAGTCCAAGGCAGTAATCAGCTTGATCTAGGTGGCCTTATCAAGACTGTTTTGGCAATGATCAGTCTTCCCCTGAGGCCCAAAGAAGATCCGTATCCTAAGACTAGTTTCAAACTGCTCCACCCTAGAAAAGGGGTGTCAGTCCAGTCCGTATTCTCTCCAAACACAAGCCCAGTGAATTTTTTTCCAAGGGTGAAGGAGACACATTTCATTAACTTCCACATATCTGAGGGCTTGTACCAAAGTTGCAAGAATCTGTACAGATACCTTCCATCCAAATCGATCTATTCAATGAGCAGGTTAAATAAGACATTCACTGATGAGGTCACAAGTGCCTGGGTTGTTATCGTCTTGTCTCCCTCCTTCTGAGACATAATGTGGCTCTGGGCCACTCACCTTAAAGGAACCAATGCAAAATATAAGCCTGTGTCTCTTCTGTCCCCACTCAGAGTGGTTGTCTAGCCTGACCTCAAAGAAATCCCCTTCCAAGTTTAAAAAGATGATACCTCCATTCTACTGGCACACATCACATCCTTTTTGCTTTCTGAAATTTATTTTAACAGAGGCAGGGGAGGTAGGACTCTCATTTATTGAGTTCTAAATATGTTCAGCATTGGGCTAGGCAACTACAAGAACATTAATATTTCTAATTCTATCTGTCCTGTGAGGTGGTTATTTCACAGATGAGAGACGAACTGGCTTCAAGAGGTTAAATACCCCCAAAGACACAGACTGGAATTATTGGTCAGTCTTCAAACCGCAAATCCATGGTCTTTCCACCCAAAAGATGTCCAGAACCCAAAGATAAATTTGGTCTACTAGAGCTTTGGAGAAGCTCCAAGAAGGGAGTTCTTGTCTTCTTTAGGAGAAGAGGAAAAATAAGTCCCCCCGATCCTTTTTTTTTTTTTCCATTAGTGCCTGGGAAGGTGGAAAAAGTTTAAGAGCAACAAGGGCTCTGTGGAGGAGGGAGGAAGCTTCCAGGGGGCAGGAAGCAGGTCCAGGTAGCCAGCTTTGTTCAGTGAGGAGCCCAGGAGAGACGGTGGAAGCTACTGGCAGATGCCTTCCCAACACAGTGTGATACTACATACAGGTCCGCTCTGTTTTCCCAGGGCTGGGAGATGCCTCCCATTCCCGGCCCCCTCTGCCTCTGGGCAACCTGAGCTGCTGAGGGCGTCATCCCGAGGATCGGAAGGCCAGCGAGGAGTTGAGTGGCAAACAGAGTGGAGGGGGTGGGCGGTGGGGGTGGCGACTGATGAGAGGCTTCGACTCAATAATGTAAGGGGTTGGGGTGGCCACATGACTCCAGGGAGGCGGAGACAGGCGAGCTGGAGGGAGGACTAGCAGTCACCGCGAGGTGTGCGGGTGCGGGGGGAGCGATCTGAAAAATTGAGGAGCTGTTCAGCAGCAACGGCTGCTCCTGCCTTCCTTTGCCATCACCACCCCCCATCAAAGCTGAGAGGCAGAGACCGGCATTGCAAGTACGTACCTCCAACCACCAGCCCCTGCAGCTCGCCCAGCGCCTCCAGCCCCTTTGGTGAGTAAACCGCCCTCTTCGCCGCAGTCTCCTCCTCCCGCGTCCCCTGCACCCCAGCTGGATCCCCTCAACTGGTACGATCGTCTCTCCCTGGATGAACCGGAGACCCCGAGCCGCTGGGCAGGGGGAAAACAGGAACATGGCGCGGAGGCTGAGGGCGCCCTCCGGGAAGGGGTCCCCTGGAAAAAGGAAGGAGCTGGGTCAGGGTCTCTCGGGCTCCTGCTCGGAATAGGGCCTGGACGACACCCAGTATGAGGGGACTCGGGGCTCTGACTCTTAGGAGCTGCCAGATTGGGGTGGAGCAAACGTAGCAGCGGCGCGGCGGGAGCAAGAGGTGGGGAAGCAAGCCCGGAGCAAAGTCCGTGCCGCCCGGGTCTCCACAGATTCCGGGAGCGTCCCTTCCTCCTCGCAGCGTCTGGCACCTGGCTCCGGCAGCTCTGTCCACCCGGCCTTTGATTGAGCTCACGGAAAGGAAGAGACGCTTTTCCGGCCGCAGCCCTAGGGGAGGGCGGGGGTAACGTCTGTCCTTTTACCCGAGAGCAAACTCTTCAAAGGGGCTCTAGCTGAGCCCCTGACCAGGCCGGCGAGCCCCTAGGGACATCTGTCCCCAGACAATGGTGACGCGCTGGGGACAGCGAGGAGGAGGTGATGGGAGAAGTGTCCAGGGAAGCTCCCTGTCCAGAGAGGACAGCCCCAGGGAGTACTCCTCACTACTTCACCCCATCAAAGCCTCCTCTCCTCCTCCATCCCAAGCACATCAGTTTCCCATGAATCCAGAGGGTCAAATTAGAGTACCGTGGCCATTCGGGACTCAACCCCCAACCCTAGTCTCCCTTTTGACTCACCCCACAACCCCCTCCCCCAAGTGTGTATTCTATATTATGACTGGAAGAGTAATATAACAGCTGCCAAATGACTTGACGCGATCAGGGAGAGGAGGAAAGATGCGGGGAAGGCTGGGAGCAACAGGGGCTCTTACTCTCTCCCTGCACCCCTCACCTCCCCCGCCCCTACCTGTGCTAAGCTGGGTTCACTGAGGTCTTGAGCTGCCAGGCGAAAAGGAACTGGCTTCGGGGAAGGGATTCTCACCGAAGTAGCGGGGCCAGTCACTGACCGGAGTTGGCCAAGGGCTGCAGGATGAAAATCCGCTTCCTCCGTGGTAATAAGACGTCCGGGAGAGCCCTGGTCAAGATAGCACCAGGCTGGAGCCTCCGCGGCAGAGCCGGCTACCCGGGGGAGGGGCTGGAGCTGTCCGCGGTGCTGAAAGTTCTTCGAGGCTGGGAGCTAATACGGCGGGGGGACCTGGCTGCTCCCTGCTAGCCAGCCTTATCCCCGAGCAGAAACTGCGTTAGAGCCACGTAAAGGGGGTCTAGTGGGGCAAGCTACTAGAAAGATGGGTAAAATGCTTTGCATTCCCCAGACTGCTTGGGGAAGAACACGGAGCGGTGTCACTCCAGGATCCGGCCTTGCTAACTTCGGGTAGGGATGAGGAGACGCGTGATGCCTAGTTCTATTTCCTCTGCGCAGTGTCTTTCTGTCGCTAAAGTGTTGAAAAACAGTTAGGGATGCTGTTCTGATAAACACTTCTGTGGCTTTCAGGAACCAGAGAATTGTGAGGCTACACAAATGAAGAGGCTTCATTAACGGAGAGACAGGGCTTTCTATGCCTGGTTATGGCTTTTCCTCTATCACCTTTCTTTCCCCACTCCACATGTTATTTACATTCCTTTAGATACAGATTATCTAAGCAATCCTGTGTGTTTCTTTCTTTAGTCTTTTATATTGTAGGTAAGATGGGAAAAGGAATAAGGCAATTTTAGGAGGTCAAGTTAGAACATTTACTAACCACCTACTATCTGCTAAGTAATATTATCTCATTTTAACTTCACAATTGCTGATAACCATTATCATCACACAAATAAGGAAACTAGCTAGGTTTCTTGAATTCAGAACTTGGCTTTAAATTCAGGCCTGCTTAAGTCCAAAGCCCAAGCTATTTTCATGCCTTCATTTTGGTAAGAAGATTTGAATAGCTGTTAATTGGAAAATATAGCAGGAGAATGTAAAAGGATGGAGACCTGCTCTTTTGTTTCACACTTACTACTCTCTCTTCCAACCCTTTCCTCTTTAATTTGTTCACCCACCTACTGCCAGTCATTCCCACCCAACCAAATGCTTTTATGCATGCTGCTTAAGATACCACTGTTTAAGCAACTAGAGCTTCAGGGTTACAGAAACAGGCTAGAAGATGAAGTCATCAGGCTTACCTGAAAGAGCAGCAGGGCTTCAAGAAGTCTGGAGGGCTAGAGCCCACATATGCTTTCATATGTAGAGTTATACTATTGAATTTTAAGACTGGAATAACTTTAAAGATCACTTAGCACCCATGTTTTACAAGAATAATTTGGGGACCAAAAAATGGTCCTTAGTTTAAGTCACATGATGGAAGAGTTAGGATTAGAACCAAGTTGTCTTGAATCTATGGCCAGTGTCCTTGCCAGTACCAAACAGTGCTCAAAATACTCTCCCACGTTGCCTTATTTGATTTTCTTGGACAAGAAAATCAGCATCAGTGAACTATACTTAGTACTATACAATAAAAACAAACACCTAAGGTACAAGGCAGTCCTCTTAGCTACTTTTTCTTCCTGTGCTTTTCCCTCTAGTCCTACTAGTCCAATGTTGTCTGGCACAACACACCTGAGAGATATTACCCACCCACCCCCTTCCTCAAAAATGGTTCTCCCTATGGCAGCAATTTTCAAACAGGAGTTATGATGTGACAAATCAGTCTGCCCTTATGTTAACTATGTTCCCTGCCCTGCAATCTGTTTCCAATGCAATAATTTTTCCAAAATTGGTGACCCTAAGCAGCTTCCTCATATTCTCAGAGAAACTTGGAAGAGATCCTAAAAATATCTAGGCACAAGTAAATGATCATTATAAGTACTAATAGCTATCAAATGTTTACCACATGTGAGGCACTATGCTAAATCCTTTAATTGAATCTTCACAACAATCTGTCAAGTGAGTACTTTCATTGGTGATGGTCCTAGACTTCTAGCTCACTGTAACATATAGAAGTACCCAATGTTCTATTCATTTCTTCTGGCTTCTCTTTTCAGACCAGTCTCACTTCTCTTTCCAGTGAAATCTCACCTTCATTAATTGGATTTTTGTAGCCTTGTAATTGTATTAGCAAGGAGGAAATTTTTCTATTAAATTGAATTGCTCTGTCCTGCTCCAACATGTAGGGTTAGAAATTTAAATTAAGTTCAAACGGTGCTATTATGCTCTTTCACCCGTCAATCATTACCACAACATCTTCTTCCCCACCCCACCCCCATTTGTTATCCCTTACTTAAAGATCCCCATATGGCTTCTTATCGCCTAATGCCAAAATTCTGCATCAAACCCCTTCTGGAACCAAGTAAGGCACAACTCATGCGTATTTAACTTCTATCCTACCTTCATTGGGTGATCCTGCAAGGATGTTGTTGCTGGAGTACTCTGGGACTAACAGTTTAAAATCAGTCATCTATTATTATCCTATCATAGTAATAGTAATCCAAAGATGAGAGAAAAAGTATTAAGGATATTTCTCAGTATGGGTGGGTGAAGAGAATGATTTTAAAGGAACATTTTTACTATTTTCTAATTGAAATGAGTTTCTTCCAATCTCATGAATCAATAAGAACAGAAATAATTCTACTTCATGCATTAAATTAAAGACCCTTATTTGACTGAATTCTTGAGGTTGTATTAGTGATCCTGACCTTAAATAAAGAGACTAACCATCAATTTGCTAAGGTAAAATCACTTGTAGGTATGAGTAAAACCTTGAGTATCTACCTAACATTTACTCCTCAAACTGGCATCTACTGCCTGTTTTTGCACCTTAATCAATGATATTTATGCCTCAGGTAGGAGCAGTTTCGTGTATCCCTGACTGATTCTATAATGGTTCAACAGTTTGACACTCAAATGTTTTTCTCTCAAAATACATAGGCTGACCCCATGCTCAGGCATTGTAGAAAATAAATCTGGAGAAGAAGATATTTCACTAGAACATCCTGCTTTTTAAGTATATTTATTATGTTTGTTATTCATCCTGAAAACTCAATGAACTATTTTTTTGGAGGGTGGGGGATGGGGGTCGCAAAGCACCTGAGAAGTGAAGCCAAGTATCTCTAAGGACACTAGATTCTACCTCTGGCTCCAAGGTCTCTGGCAGATTATTTCCTTTCTTAGGGTCCTAGTTGACCATCATTAAACTTAAAGTCTTAACAAAGGCACGATGGTAACTTTTAAGATACTCTGTTTGGAATATAGCTGAGACGTAATCTCAGCGCCTGATGCTGGTCAAGCCTGCCATTCTTGGGCCTTTGTTGCATGTGGAATTACATTACTGAAAAGAAAAATTAGTTAGGTTGTCAATTCTGGCCTCTAGTAAATCACGTTGGCTTTAATAATAAGCATCTTTAGTTGGGAGTCATGTTTATTCACTTCATGGGACTTGTTTATTGCTTGGAAGGGCCTATATTTTAGAAGGGAGGGAATGTATTACCTTGGAACTGAAAAGTCTTTAATTTTCTCTGTCATTAGCTTGAGGGATTTTTCCGCTTTTATACCACAGGAAACAAAGAGAACTGACAATGTGGCTTTTGAAACTCATGCTTCTAGCATGCAATCATCCATTTAATGAATAATGTAATGAGGAGTAGTGTCCTATATTGGCTTAGAAATATGGAAGTCCCGGGTGTTTGGAATGCCTGTTGCCTGGATCATGGGTGCTCAATAATTGTTTGTTGAATTCAGGCCACTGTTCCAGGTCAGTTCATGCTGTACTCATTTAACCACCCACCTCAATCAAGAAATTAGTATCCCCTCTGGCATTTTCTTTAAGAAAATAAACCAGAAGACAAATGCAGAACTTCAAATCTCACTCTGCCAACCACACTCCTGGCCCTTCTTTGGTCACAGGTTGTGATGACCAAGATGGAGTGCTCCTGAGAATTGCATCATGTGCCACCCAGGGAACAAGGGATTCAAGAGCCTAGGGGTCTTGCATTTCATTATGATCAGGCAACTTCATAAACCCGGTGTTTAAGTGTGTGTTCTTTCCCATTTTTACCTCAAAGAGATACTTGTTATTTCCTTGAGAAAGTGAGTTTTTGGTTGGCCTTTATGATTGTGGCAGGCAATTGTTATTGTTCCTAAATTCAGAAGGAGCTTAGCTTAGAATGAAAGCACATTTATTAACTAGAGGAGAAATGGGAGCATCACAGTCTGGCAAGTCACAGAATATTATCCTTTTCCAGGAATACTTGGGCCTCCCCTTAAGAGATTTAACTGGTGATTACTGACAAAAGTGAAAGAAAACCAGATTATTCTATTCTAGCAAGTCAATGAGCAAATGGCTGGAATTAACAGATTCTCATCTGCCAAAGGCAAAATATTCCAACCCAATAAACTGTCCAGTAAATGAGAGGGCTGGTTTCCATGGCTTGTTCATTTTAAAAATTGTACTTTGTTTTTCAGCTAATCAGTAAGAAAGCAACAATTGCACCCAGGTGCTTGAACATTCTGTTGACAAAATGGTCTTCTTAATTGGAAAGACTTAATTGTTAATTAGATATTATGTTTATACAAAATATTATAATGCCAATGTTTTGTAATTATCATATAACACAACTCTCTCATTTTTCAAACAGAGAAATTGAGGCTAAGATCAGTCACCCAAGTTACAGGCATAGACAGAAGTAAAACCTGAGCCTTCTCTCCCTGAATCCACTGCTCTTTTCATCTTTAACATTATGCATCTTTTCATTACTGACGATAACTTGGAAGAACATAGGTAGCTAGAAAGCATACTTCTGCTATTTAATCAATGAGTTTAGCCCCTTCCAACAAACTCATTAGAGCTGGTAGGAGTAGGAAAGTGGATGTACTTGGATTTCTGATTCTTTGCACCCCTAGGTGAAAGAATAGTCAAGCGATAGAAATTTCATGGATGGAGATATGAACCAGAAGAAAAAGATTCAAAACCCAAAACTATTTTCCCTTGTTTCAAAGCCTTGGCAAGGCTTTTAACTCCTTTAGTCTTCTTCATCCTCTTCTCTAAAATAGGAGATTTGGATTAAATAGTGTTCCCTGTCCTGCAAGATGTAACATTCTTTGAAATGGAGCCAAGGTCTTGAATAATCCATATTCTGCCTTATTCAATCCAAATAATAAAAATATATTAAGATTCTCAATTTTTACATCATTAGTTATTGAAGTCTCCGACATTTCATGCTAGTACTTCACCCAGTAACAATAATAATGATGATGATGAAAGCTGATATGTATTTACTTATTTACATTTACTATGGCTTTATGAGGTTGGTAACATTTTTATCCCCATTTTACAGATAAGAAACCTGGATCCCAAAGTAGTTAAGTAACCTGCCCAAAGTCATACAGTTACCAAGTTTGTGCTTTTAACTACCAGGCTATACTGTCTCTTTGAAAACCATGCATCTCTCAGATAAACTGATGTGACCTGTAGGTCACTTAGCCCACAGTCCCCTTCTTTGGAGAGATAGCAGCTCTACTGAAGTTACATAGGGGTTTGCACTGTTTTCCTATAAGACATCTTGGTTCCTTTGCATTGATCCAATTGTTTCAAAGTTTCAGTATTGAATGTTGGTGCTCTGCAGGCTGCTGCATGCAATGAGGGCCACTCTGCTGCCTCTTTCCAGAAAGTGTAGACAGCCTACATTGCCAGAAATAGATGCTGGTACAGGATCCATCACCTTCTAAGGCTACAAAAGTCAGCCCACCACATCTTTACTGTTCGGTGGAGAGTTCTGAGTTTTGCCTCCAGGTTTTTGACTCAGAGTAACAGTCCAGACAGTTTTTAAGGCTAGAGGGACAGCTTCCAGAATTTCCTCATGGCGGGCTTAGGTCAAGAGTAAGATGAAAACTTTCAAAATCATGTCATGAAATTCATTTTCTTCTCCTTAAACCTACTTTACCAAATTAGTTGTAAATACAATACACCACTACCCAACAATTTCACTGAGGATTTTAATGTGTGCTAAATCTGCTACTGTGCATCCTGGGCTCATTTTAATCCAGCACTTAATATGCATGTCTAATCATCTAAGGATGCTCCTACAGCAGCCAAATATATGTATTTTTTTTTCATTCTTTAGCGCTAGGTTTTGGCGTTGTAAACTAGCTGCACATCCCACCAATATTAAAGTCAGTTATAGAATGCATAACTGCAATTCTGCATCTCTGGCTTTCCAGCTACTTTGAGGAGAGTGGGATGGTCTAGGAGTCAGAAGACCTGGTTTCCAGTCTCAGCTTTGAAATGCAGTGACTGCAAGACCTGAGCTAGCACCATTTTTATAAAGGGGGTAATAAAATCTGTCCCTCGTGTCACAAGAAGGGCCAATGAGATAGCATTTGTTAAAGGAAATGTGTAAACCATAGAGTGTGTACAAAGGAAAGGAATGGGACTTCCATCTTTCCAGTCCTTCTCAAGTTGCTGATACTCAGCCTCGAACCAGAGTTGACAGCTAACTCAGTCGTTAAGGTAGAAAAGATCTTGGATCTAAACTTGTACATTTAGAATATGGAAGGCCTTTTGGTTTCTTTAAACTCAATGGTTCTCAACTTGGGGCACCTCACTAAGGGACATTTTTTTATTGTCACAGACACTGGGAGGGGGTGTTACTACTGGCTTTTAGCAGGCTAGGATCAGGAATGCTAAATATCCTGCACTAGGCAGAACAAATGTACAATAAAAACGTGTCCCACCCAAAATGCCAAAAACACTTCTCCACTGCAAAATGCTGCTCTAACCCAGGTGAAATCCAGCGATGCTCCTGTGAAGCCTATAGCAGCTCAGAAGGATTAGTGAATTTCCAATAATTGTATCAAGAAAGAAAGCATTGAGTCAGAAATCAATGTTGGTTTTTTTTTTCAAACTGGCCTTCAGATGCTTCTCAAAGGAGCCCCTTCAGCAGAGACATGCCCATAATGCAAGGCTCAGCCTAAAGGCAGGAATTTGGGGACCCAAAATCAATGAATCATGAGTCTATATCCTGAAGTCTTAGCAACACTAGACATACGACACAATCCCTGCCCTCAACTCACCAACAGTCCAACATTCAGACAGATGTAGACTCCACTATGTACATGACATGACATGTGCTACCGCATGGGAGAGCCCCAGAGGAGGAACCAATTCACCTCCACAGCAGACATTACAATTGAATGTACCTTGAATGGTATGTAATATTTTTCCAGGTGGATAAATAAGTGAGGAGGCTATTCTAGAAATGGGAACAGCATAAGCAAATGCTGGAAGTACCAATGGAAATGGCATGTGTGAGGGCTGATGTGGTTAGATAGAGGCCTGACTGGAAACAGTGAGAGGTTATATTGGAAAGACTCTGAAGAGCCTTGAATGTGGCTGATGGATGTATTTATTCAGCCTGGGGTTTATCCTTTGACTTTTTAGAAATAAAACTGATTTCTGGGCTGGTTCATGGCAAGACACCAGAAACACTGCCTTGACTCTTACAGTTAGAAGGGACCTCAGAAATCATTTCAGCCTTCTCCTTTCCCTACATTTTATAGTTGAAGTAATTAAAACCCAGAGATATTAAGTGACTTGCTCAAGGTCAGCCCGCAAGTTAATGGCAGTACAGCGACTACAGCCTAGCCCACTGACTCTTAGTTCACAGCATTTTGCCCTGTTTGGTAATACCTTCAGGGATTTTATTCATTGGAACATAATTCAATGTAAAATGCAGTGTGATTATTACGTATTTATGAAGCTTTCAAGTTTTCTGTTGCTCACTATTAAGATGTAGTTCCTTCATTACAACCAGGTGTTAGACAAGATCCTGGGCTGTTTCTACATGAGAACATTGTCTTTAGAAACAGACAAACACCATCCACAACACGTGGGCATGACATTCTTCCCCCACCTCACATGTCCTCCCTCCCCTGCCTCCTCTCTTCAAACTGCCAGAGATTATAGAGGCACAGCCTGAACAGAAGGTATCTTAATCTCTGGTGATTCTGTAAATAAAATGCTGCTCATGTTTGCATTTAAATGATCACAGCCTCTCTATTTTCTAGATGAGGGAGCCTTTAGAGAGATGAAGTTGCCTGTACACAAAGCACATTACATTAGAGATAGGATTTCAGAACACTAGCCCTCTTTGTAACAAGGTTGAATTCTTCTCCCATCAGCACACTCCTAACAATTTATCCAGGTGTATGGTCCTAAATTTCACCTCACAGTTGAGTTAGTCTCTGCACATTTAGATTTCTGAGACAGAATCTTCTTCCACTTCTCTTTTTTTCTGGCCACCTTTCCTCCACTCTTATATCCAATAGTAATCATCTAAATTTATCCACTCATTTTATAAGAGGAGGAACCGAGATCCAGAGAGGTGAAGCTACTTCCTAAAGGTTGCAAAGCTAAATGCAGGACTATGACTAGATTCTCTGACTCCCAATCCAGTGCTTCTGCCTCTATGCAGAGCTGTTGCTTCCCAAGGGTAGATAACATAGCAAAACTCTATAAGAATGGATAGAAATGACTAATTACATTGTGCTTAGATGTTCATTCCAGACCTTGTTTAAATAGCCCAGGATTTGGCATCCTCCATGCTGTATTGATCCACCTATCAAGTTAAAAAGCAGGTTATGGAGGAATTTAGCACACTTTCTAGTCTTGAGAATATATGAGATCAACAGCCATTGCTCAGGTAGAGATCATCACAGACAACAGTGTGCTCAAGAAGAAAACAGGGTCCTCAGTTCCCATCATTTGAGAATAGAGCAAAGCTCATCCAAAGTTGGAGATTATTAGCTTTATAACCCCAGAGATCAGACAAATAGGTAATTAAATGGGCTCAACAACACTGGTAAATAGCCAAGAAAGGGAAAAAAAGACAGTTCCCTATCCATTTCTGCTTCAGGGGCAAGGAGTTTTGCCTGAATTGATCGTCATGATGCGTTTCTTTTAGTGTAGACAAAGTTGACAGTGATAGGAGATTGTTTTTAAAGAAAATCAATGCAACTCAAATTTTCTGTTTAAATTACTTCTGGAAAATTGTTTTAAGACTACAACCAATGTTGTCTTGATAAAGATTATATTGAAAAGAGAAGCAGGGAGGAGGGCAGAGAAACCCAAGAACTGGCTTCACAGGCAGGTTTGTAGGGTCATAGTTGCCTCACAGTCTGACCAGGCTTATTAGGTAAAGAAACTTGATTTTATCATTTCTCTCAAGAGCAATATAGCTCTGCAGAATCAGGATTCATGGAACTGGACAGACTGACCCAAGGATATGTCATTCAGGCAGTCTGGTTACCAGACAGAAACTAGAGAATTTTCCCAAATTTTTACTCAAGAACGCCTTTTAGGTTACTGGAATAATTGTGCCCTTCAAACAGGAGGCTCTTGCATCTCCTTTTCCTTAGTGGTGGAGAAATTTTGGAAAATTCTTTCCATACAAGGTAGAAGACTTTATCTCTCCATGCAGCACCCATCTTCTGTTAGGTCATTACTCAGACACACTGTAACTACTTAACTCATAGCCCATCGGACATTAGTTGTATGTTAGTCTCCTCTAGGGAGTTCCAGTAGATGCCCCACTTTAACAACCAGTTAGGAACAAAACACCCTAGAAGTTGGGTTATTTCTATAAGGGGAAAATCTCTTGTACTTTTTCCAGATTCTCTTCCTTCCACTTCAGCGGGTACCATGGTCTGACCTTGTTCCAGGCACACCTACATTTGGTTTATCCCTGCCAGTAATCCCTGTGTACGGACCTTGACATTTGAAACTGTATCCATTAGTCACTCTGAATACAGAAAACATCCATGGGTGACTATGACTCATCTACAAAATGCCTAAGGAATCAACTGTAAAAAGGTTTTGTTTTAAAATGAGACAATATGATCAGCTCTAAAAGAGGATAAGCAACCATTCTGACTATTTTTATTTTCCCCTTCAACTGACTCGTTATACTATGCAGGTACAAACTACACAGACAGTTGGGTATTCATTTTAAGTTCTGTTCCAGTCACATAGACTTTGACTTACTTTCTATTCTAGCAACAGAACATAGAGGAAAAAAATATTTGAATGAGTATAGACTGTCTTGCCAGAAATAAATTCCTAATATAGACAACTAAAATATGCCACTATAGAACTTAACTGTGAAAACAGAGACAAGACTTTCCTGGTTCAATAATGTCTTAATGAATAACCTGTGCTCTTCCCTTCTGTTCCTAAGTCTATTCCAAACTGCAGTTATAAATAAAGATGGTGCCATCATAGTACATTAAGAATCTATGGAGAACTTGTCATTTGAGCATCATGATGTCACCTTTTTACAAATGTGATTCCAACACAGTAAGTTATTGAGCCTTCTTAAAATCAAGGATAATTAGATAGTGATAGCATATACTTCTGATAAAAGTAACACATTTACTCAATCTATGAAGTAGGTGTTATTTTCCCCCATTTCACAGATGAAGGTTATAGAATTTAAATTAATTGCCCAAAGTCTCATAACCAGCAAGTTGGCAAGGTAAAGATTCAAATGCTGTGCCATCTGATACCAAAATGCTCCTCTTCTATACTGCCCAAACACATTAAAAAAATTCTCTTGAAAACAAACGCATTCCAATGTATCTTATATGAGTACATGAATGATAAGAATGACTTTGTGAGTCTACCTTCATGGCCTTAGAAGATTAGGAGTGGAATGAAAGATTTGGAGTGGAACGTTGGACAAGTCACATATTTTCTAGGCCTCGGCGTTTATTCATTTGTTATTCATCCATTCAACAAATATACTTAGAATTGAAGCTACAAAAGGGGGAAAAACAAGACTAAGAGTTGTTAATAAAAAATAAGTCTGCTGTTCTGAGTATTGTTGCTAAAACAAAAACAATATCAAGTCCCAATTGCCAGGATACTTGGAGGATTACATTCAAGATAGGTTGTTTTGGTTTAGCTTTTTTAATCAGGGAACTGACTTCAATCCTTCTGAAGTAACTGTTGAATAAACAAAACTATAAGCCCAAGTGATTAATGTAATTCAAGTTACTACTTAGCATAGCTAAGGCCTGGATCCTTAATTTTCCTGTGAGCGGTTTGCTGAAGACAGATGTGTCCTAAACTATCAGCTATGCACACTACATCCTCTACATTAGGAGAACTTATGGCAGAAGGGTTATCTATTAAACAAGCCAGTCAGAATGGGGGATTTGAAAGGAAGGGAAGTAATTTGAAAGGCCATTTTGTTCAGTTTAAAATAATTCTAAATTTTAATCTTACTGAAGGACTAGCGTGTATTAAAGAAATGTTGAGTAGAAAAGGAAATTACAGCAACAACAAAAAAAAAAAAACCAAAAGAAAAGAAAAGAAAGTAATTTTTTAAAGTACTTCCCTTTAAAAGGGAAAGTTGGAGTGCATTTGCTGATCATGAGAAGTCAAGATGCAAATCATTGCCCCAATTAAAGCCTTTACCAGTGTACAGATGTGATGTCCCAGGCTTGGGAGTAAAATGCACATATCACACATAAATAAACAGTTGGCTTTTTCTCAGCCCCAAATCATTCAGTGTGTCCCCAATTTTCAGAAGTTGCTTTGAAGAGGAATCATCATGAAGCCATTAAATAATGGTACCCAATTGTACCAAGCCTACAGGGAACCATCTCGATGTTTTAGGTGATTTTCTCCTCTTAAGAAAAGGGACACCAAGACTTTCCTAGCATAAGACAAAAAAGATCAAGGGGAAACCACAAGTCATTAGAAAATGAAATTTGCTAGCCTAATCTAACAGTTCAGCTTGTATTCAGGGCCAATTTTTAGTTGAAAAGGAGGATAATATCTGTTTTACATGGAAGGTTTCAACTGTAATTCATGGCATGATTGTATCACTCAGGGTGGTCCATTTAAACTTTGCTTTAAATGTTAAGCAAAGATCTGAGGGTTGGTATTTATTTTGGGTTTAGCTACTTGCAGTTTTTTTAGAGAAGCATTTTATTACAAGCTCAGTAACTGAACGAGAGTAAAATTCCCCTCTCCTGGATCTTGAATTCTGAACTAAGGAGATTAGGCTTTAAACCACAGGCAGTGGGAGCCACCAAAGGTTTCAGAACAGAGTAGTTGTGTCAGAGAGACAGGAGGTTCTGGCAACAGTGAGTAGACAGAGAAAGAGAAAGGCTGGAAGTAGAAAGTCCATTCAGGAGATTAAACTGTGAAAGGTGTACAGAAAAAAAGGCCTTTCTTAGCTGTGGAGTCAGAAGCCATGATTGCTCTCTCATGGCTTATGTTGAACCCATGCTGTCTGAATCTTGTTTGAGGTGGTCTCTTCTGAGCATAACAACTAGGACTGGGCGGAGAGCACCCAGCTCTCCTCGGCTTCATACCTGACTTAGGATGGGACACCCTTTACTGCTCTGCTGACAGGAGCCACCCAATTTGTGGTGAGAGGGTTGATAGGGGTGGACAGATGTGCAGAGAGGGAGCAAATATCAGAAGAGCTTTGTGTGCCCAAGGACGTCACCATGGAAAAGTGGAACTTGGGGTGGTGGTTTGAGCTCTGGCCCCTGTCCTGTGTTAGCCTCACCTCATAAGGTCCCTCTGCATCTCTGGGCCTGCATATCCCCAATTATAAGACAGAAGGACAAGCACAGCTGATTGCCAAGTTTCTTTCCAGTTCAAAAATTTATAATACCAGCAGCATATAATTAATTTAAAGATGTATTTCATGGATCATATTCAATTCAATTCAATTCCAGGATGGACCACTGTACAAAATGCTAAAGCTCCTAAGGGCTTGCTTCTATCATTTCTTTTTTCAGCCCTCCATTTCTTGTTTTTTTCCATTCCTTTTCTGATGCAGTATTTTTCCCCGCCTCCATTTTTTCTTCATTTTTCTAGTAACAGCAGGGAAGAGGCTGCTTCAATACGACAACAAGCTGAGGTCATCTGTTTATCCACAGAGCAAGGAGGAGCCAAGGCCCAGCCAGCCAGCTCTTCTAACACTATTGTGCTGGTGACCCTCAGCCCTGCACCAGAAAGAAAGGGAAATTGAACTCAGCCTCCCTTCCCGCTTAATTCTTTAATCACTCCTTTTCCCCACCAAGCCACAGGCTCCTAGATATCCTACACAACTCTCCCACGGTGCCCACAAGCCAGATAAGGTTATTATTGTCACTCCCTTCTGCTAGGCAAAGTAATAAAGAGGGAGGCAATTTGCACAAGTCTTGCTCTAGCTTCTTAGTTCGAAGATAAGCACCATAAACATGCATATGGACACTCAGTTCCCAGACTCCTCTCTGTCACTGCTTCTATTTCACCTTGTCCTGCTCAAATCCAGAAGGTTGTCAGAGCCATCGCCTCATACCCAGGAAAAGGACTAAGACCCTGAATTGGGCACTTATCTTCCAGTCCCCTGGGCTACTACTTCATTTGAGAATCATCAGCTCCTTCCTTTGTTCCTCTCAGCTGAAACTGAGCTTCAGAAGTGTTTCCTATACCTTACTGCCCTACTCCACTGCTAACCTCAGCCCAAAGTTTCCAACCCATTGCTTGGGTCTCTCACCTCTAATTCCAGGCTGGTTCTCTCTCTCTTTTGAGACAACTAAAGTTGCCATTGAAATGTAGAATGAAGAACACAGAATCTATTTCTCTTAGTTCTCAAGAGTCTCAAAGGGCTAGAGATTCCCTCCTAAAAATCCAGAATTCTGTGAAGACAGCCTTTATTAGGTTGCTAGAAACCCTTTAAAAATAAGGATTCCTGAGAGAGGCCTATCTGGAACCTGAATCTACATATAACCCAAAGCTGCAAAGATGAGGAAAGTCTTGGTTGCCAGACAAGAGCTATATAAAGTGCAAATAAGTATTAAAAAATATTGACACCAGACAGACCACCCACATCACCTATAGTAATGACAATATTATCTGTGTCCGTACCAGGCATTTGACACACATTAACAGTAATTAGGACAAAAATCCTGTAAGATGGGCATTACTATCCCCATTTTTTAAAATGAGAGCTCTGAAAAAATTGTAAATTTGTGATGGTAGGGCAGAAACTGAACACAGATTTGTCTGACTTCACAGAAGTTATAGTGGTTTGAAACTGTGTGAACCCCAGAAAAACAAGTTCTTAAATTTAACCCATTCCTGTGGATTGTAAGACCTTTCAATGAGGTTGCTCCAGTTGTGTGACCCACCTTAATCAGGATGGGTCTTAATCCTACTACTGTAGCCCTGTATAAGCTGAATGAAATTCAGACAGAGAGAGAGAGAGAGCGACAACAAGCAAGTAGCTGAACTGGAACCTGAAAGAGAAGAGAGAGACCAGGAGATGCGGCCATGTGCATTACCACGTGACAGAGGAACCAAGGATCACTGGCAGCCAGCCCCAGAACACCACAGTCTTTGGAGAGAAAGCATCGCCTTGATGATGCCTTGATTTGGACATTTTCCCGGCCTCAAAACTGTGAGCAAATAAATTCCCATTGTTTAAGCCAAACCGTTTCATGCTAAAACCCTAAGCAAATAAATTCCCCTTGGGTAAGCCAAACCATTTCATGGTATTTGCTTGAGCAGCACAGGAAACTAAAACAGAAGTCTGCATTGCCCCTGCCAAAGGGTAAACTGTTAAAACTTAAACTTAGTAAAATAAAACTGAAAACTGAACCAGAGGCAGACCTCCTGATTCTTGGACTTCTAAGCAGCAGTGTGACCCTCAGCACACCTTATAGGCTTCAGTTTCCTTATCTATGAAATGAGGGTATTAGATCCAATTATTTCTTCCAGCTCCAGAACTTGGGAGTGTGTTTTCTGATTCCTGCATGTCTCCTTCGGGAAGGCTAGCAGCTAAAATCTTACCTCAGCACACAGATCTCTAACAATAGGAAGCGGCACTTCAAAGGCTCTGGAAATGACTCAGAAAATAATTCTATTCTCCCGAGAGAAGCCTATAATTTGTTTGTGATTACCCATTGGTCAGTGGCTGGCTTAAGTAACATTCTCCACTTTTTATTCCATAGCCCCTCCAGGGCTCTCTCTGATTTCACTGGAGAGATCTGTGCTAAATATTTGTCACCCACATGTTTAAAGGGATAGTGATGCAAAAGTTAAGTGGGGAAGAAGAGAAATATTACAAATCCACACATACCTCTTATATGAAAACCCATTACAAGGACATATTAATAGTAGATAGGGCTGGCGTTATTTACTGAGAAGGATTAATTTAATACAATGAATTACTAGGATTCCTACCCAAAAGTGTATGTTTACAGCCCATCAAAGACTGAACATGACCAAGAGATAGATACTAAATTGAGTATATTGGAAATCAGTGTTGACTGAATGCAGATCAGAAACCAAGAAGGAATGTGTCTTCATTGTGAAAATAAGATACACTTTGCACAACATTATTTATACATAACCTTTAGAACTGAAGTTTGTTGAACTGACATGATTGCATCTCTTGTGTGGCACGAAGCCCTTCAGTATGAATATATAGCAAGGGGCTGGATGCACAAAGAAAGGAAGTAGGGAACTAGAAGCAAGAGATGAGCAAGCTACACTTCTGTTTAGGAAGGCACCACAGTGGCAAATATTATAGGGACCCCCCCCCCAAAAAAAAGGCAAATGGAAGGATATTGGTAGAACAGTGGATGACATTTAATGCAGTTCTATGAATTAAACTTCTAAAAATAAAGCTTCGTCTAAGTCATTCTAGAATTTCCTACCTTTGGCCATCATGCTAATCATGAAAGGGAGTTTGAGGAGTGAAAATATTATTTCTTGTGGCAAGGTAGGGAGCTGTACAAAACCAGGAGAAACAATGTTTCTCAAAGGAAGTCAGGATATCTTGTTACTGCCTCTGTGGTCTACCATGTCCCGATCCACTGACAGCTTATTATCAACAACACTCCATGGAGAGACTTTTAAAGTTTAAACCACTTTTCCACATGACATCTCTCAATTAATTCTCATCACAACCCTGTGGGATAAGCAGGAGGGAGACACTATCCCCATTTTATAGACAAAGTAACCAGATTCAGAAAGGTAGAATGACTTGCCTAAAGACACAATTTTTCTATGACTAAAACCCTAGACTCTGGCTCCCAGTCCAGGGCTCCCTCCATGACATCCTAATAGGATTTGAGGCTTATGGTACCCCCAACATATTAGTTAAAACAGCTTATATATTAAAACAGCTTATATCTTTCATATGTACACATACACACACACACACACATGCTCACATACATGCACATGCACACAGCAATTGCCTCAACTAGGGAGTCTGTAGCTTAGTTAACAAATATTTGTTGCAAGAAACTTGCTACGTTCTATAATAACCCCGGAAAGACCAAAATATGCTTGCTAGGTTCTATGTAAACCCGAAAAAAAAAAAACCTGAAATTAGGGCCACATCCTCAGGAACCTGACAGTTGTGGGAGCTGGACTGTGAAGGGACTTCAGGCCATGAGATGCATTATCAGAAGTACCATTTTTAGCACCAATTAAGGTCTAGAGACTGCAAAAGTGAAAGAATCAGAAGAAAGAGCTGGAGCATGTTCCTGCAGGGAACTGGGGCAAGGATGAGGGGAAGAAGGGTTAAGACCCAGAAAAAGGCACTCATACCTGGGAAATTGGGGTTGAAAGTCCATGCAGGAGGGACAGTAGATGAAGCTTTAACCCATGGGGTGAGGGGAGTTGTAACTGAGACCCGTGCATTGATGACCCTTAAAGGCCTCACTCTCAGTGAAATGAGGGACTAGAAAAACTCCACCCACTAAATCAGTGGTTCTCAGGGAAACATGTCCTACCCAGTGTTCTGAGCAGAAGATCAAAAATTAAAATAAAACAAAACCTTAACATAGGAAATCAACACCTCAAGTCTTTCCATGTAAGAGCTTGGAGTTCAGATTCACACTATTCACATGGGGTGAGAATCCCAAGGCCAAGAATGTGACATAAAGATTGGGTCAAGGGTATCTGTGAGGCACCCGGAGAAGAAAAGTGCAAAACAGCTCTGCAAGGATATTGAAACAACCCAGGCCACATAGGATGCCCACTGAGGAAACTACACCAAAGATGACCTCAAAATAAAAAATTATAAATATATAAAGACGTACTCCCCCATGAGTCAGATGAGTAAGCATAAAGAACTAGAAATTAGCACTCCCAAGCACCTGACCTACCAGAAATTTGAAGGAGATTATTCAATAAATAAATTTAAAATAAAGAGCTAAAAGAAAGGGGAGAAAAGGAGATCATAAAGAAAGAACAAAATACCATGGGAAAAGAATAAGCTGGCTTGAAAAAGAATAGAACTTTTAGAAATGAAAAATAAATATATAGTCATTGCAATTTAAAGCTTAAACAGAAAATTATACATAACTGGAGAGGGAATTGGTGAACTGATACAGATTTAAGGCAATTACACAGATGAAGTAGAGGAAGATAAAGAGATGGACATATGAAAGCATCACTAAAAGACAAGGAGAATGGAATAAGAAAGTCCAACATTTATCAGATACACATTTCAGAAAGAAAGAGCAGAAAAACATCTGTAGGCAGCATGTTTGAAGATATAATATCTGAGAATTTTCCAAAATTTCACAAAAATATGAATTGTGAGCTTCAAGAATAACCACCAGTTCTCAGCAAGATAAATGAAAATAAATTCACACATAGACACATGTAATGAAAATTCAGAATCCCAAAGACAGAGGGAAAATCCTAATTTACCAGTGAGTACAAAAGTTTACCTAAGTCTTCCAGTCAACCAGGATGCCATTTCCCCACAGAATCTTTGAAAAACTAGCAAAAAACTGGCAGAGCCATCTTCCTCAGAATGTTGGAAAACAAGGGGTTGCAGTAACTGGGAGAGTGTTGAATCAATAAAACACTGGTTAAAAATGGTAGGAGGACTCAGGCAAGATGGCGGCATAGAGAGGAGTGGAAGCTAAGTAGTCCCCCCGGAACAACTACAAAAAACCAGAAACAACTAGTAAATAATCCAGAATAACTGCGGGGGGACAAACGAGACCATCCACTCATCATACACCAACCTGAATTGGGAGGAATGCCCAAGAACACAGCATAAAATCTGTAAGTAAAACCTGTGGAACCAAGTCGTGAGAACCCCTCCCCCATAGCCCGAGCTGCAAAGCCTCGTGGTGCCAGAGAGAAGCTCTCTCCCAGCAAGCGAATACAGCTCAGCTGAGCTCCAACTGCGGTTTTAAGTAGCGAGTGTGAACTGCTCACTACAGGTACGCATCCCCAAAAAACAGACAGAGGCTTTGGGTGACAACTGACCTGGGAGAGCCGGAGGGTCGCCTTGGACTGGGTCTGAAGGGAACTATCTGTTTCTTTTTCGGCTCAGTGGAGAAAGCCCCAGTCATTTTCAGTTTCCAGGGCTGTGACTCTGGGAAGGGTGGAGACAGCACAAGCAGAGAGAGAGAGACCATTGAAATGCTAATGACCTCCACCTGGGGGGTCTGTCTTCTCTAGGAGGAAAGGGGTGGGGCCCTTTCCGTTCAGAACCAGACTCCAGAGCCTGGGGGAACATGGCCATACCTCCTCACACCAGTCAAGAATTATAGGCTGACAGGCGCCACCTGCTGGGCAGAAAAGCACAGTGACCTGAGGCATCAAAGGGTGGAGCAATTTTCTAAGACACACCCGCAGGGAAACCAGATACTGAATATTTCTTCCCTCTGGGACCTGAGCCTGTTCTGGTCTGGGAAAACCTGATTTGGATAACCAAGGAAACCATGCCTAGACAACAGAAAATTATAACCTACACTAAGAAAAACAAAGTTATGGCCCAGTCAAAGGAACAAACGTACACTTCAACTGAGATACAGGAATTTAAATTAATGCTAAATCAATTCAAAAAGTTTAGAGAAGATATTGCAAAAGAGATAGAGGCTGTAAAGGAAGCACTGGGCATGTATACGGCAGAAATCAAAAGTTCAAAAAATCAACTAGTAGAATCTATGGAAATGAAAGGCACAACACAAGAGATGAAAGACACAATGGAAACATACAACAGCAGATTTCAAGAGGCAGAAGAAAACACTCAGGAACTGGAGAACAAAACACCTGAAAGCCTGCATGCAAAGGAGCAGATGGAGAAAAGAATGAAAAAATATGAGCAACGTCTCCAGGAACTCAAGGATGAAACAAAGTACAATAATGTACATATCATTGGTGTCCCAGAAGGAGAAGAGAAGGGAAAGGGGGCAGAAGCAATAATAGAGGAAATAATTAATGAAAATTTCCCATCTCTTATGAAAGACATAAAATTACAGATCCAAGAAGCGCAGCGTACTCCAAACAGAAGAGATATGAATAGGCCTACGCCAAGACACTAAATAATCAGATTATAAAATGTCAAAGACAAAGAGAGAATCCTGAAAGCAGCAAGAGAAAAGCAATCCATTACATACAAAGGAAGCTTCATAAGACTATGTGCGGATCTCTCAGCAGAAACCATGGAGGCAAGAAGGAAGTGGTGTGATATATTTAAGATACTGAAAGAGAAAAACCACCAACCAAGAATCTTGTATCCAGCAAAGCTGTCCTTCAAATATGAGGGAGAGCTCAAAATATTTTCTGACAGACAATGAGAGACTTTGTGAACAAGACACCTGCCCTACAGGAAATACTAAAGGGAGCACTACAGAGTGACAGAAGACAGGAGTGCATGGTTTGGAACACAATTGTGGGAGATGGAAGCACAACAATGTAAGTACACTGAACAAAGGTAACTATGAATACGGTTGAGAGAGGAAGGTGGGGAGCATGTGAGACACCACAAGAAAGGAGGAAAGATAAAGACTGGGACTGTGTAACTTGGTGAAATCTAGAGTATTCAACAATTGTGATAAAATGTACAAATATGTTCTTTTACGAGGGAGAACAAGCAAATGTCAACCCTGCAAGGTGTTAAAAATGGGGAGACATTGGGGGAGGGATGCAATCAGCATAAACTAAAGACTGTAACTAATAGAATCATTGTATTATGCTTCCTTTAATGTAACAAAGGTGATATACCAAGGTGAATGCAGATAAGAGGGGGGGGATAGGGGAGGCATGTTAGACACTTGACATTGGTGGTATTGTCTGATTCTTTATTCTACTTTGATTTAAGGTTATTTTTCCTTTTGCTGCTTCCTAGCTGTCATTTTTTTTCCTCTTTCTTTTGCCTCTCTATCTTCTTTGACTCTCCCTCCTGCCTTGTGGAAGAAATGTAGATGCTCTTATATAGATAGTGGTGAAGGTGGTGAACACATAAATGTATGACCATGCAGAAAACCATCGATTATTTACTTGGGATGGAATGTATGGGGTGTGAACAAAACCATATTTAAAAAAAAATGGGTTGATGATAAAACCTCGTAGGCAATATACTGAGTGAAGTAAGCCAGACACATTAGGACAATTATTGCAGGATCTCACTGATAGGAACTAATTATAATATGTAAACTCATAGACATGAAATATAAGGTACCAAGATATAGGACGAGGCTTAAGAATGGGAAGTGTTATGCTTGTTGTACAATGCCATATTGGTATATGACATAACAGGAAACAGTATTGTATGATATATTTATAAATACTATAAAGAAATTATTGTGTTTCATGCACTCAGAAATGGTTGTTAAAATTCTCCCAACTGGTTCGACCTCTGCAGATGCCCCATGTTTGAGCCTTGCATATCAGCACAGAATATTTTTAATGTGGATAGCTAATTCTAAATTCTGTTCCAGTGGAAGCAATTGGCAAATCCTTACAATACCGACTTTTCTCCAGTAATACATGTTGACTCTTAAATTTTATTGTTGTAGTAAAGAAAAATTTAACTATGGAATATGGAAATGATGTGTACATTTTCCGTGAGGTAGGTGGAATTAATGTGTTTTTAAAATGCACATTTATCACTATAATTCTAGAACAAATTTTTAAATATTCCAGCAATTTGCTAGAGGAGGGGATTTTACCTAAAATTATTTTAATATGTGGTATAGCAGAAATTTCAAATTTAAGACTTACTTTAACAGTCATAAACAATGGTCATATGCCGTCTCCATAGTGTCTGGAAATAGAAGCAATTTATTATGAGCTTCTACAGGTTTTAATTTTTAAATAGAGTGAGCATGTTGAATTTAAAATATGAATAACCCCAACAGTTTTCAGTTTGTGTTTTGCTTTGGTCGAACTTTGGTGTGTGTTCATCACCCATCAGTTATTTGTGAGGGTGTTTCTTCTATATGAATATTGTTTCTTGTTTGTATGGCAAAAATTGTAGCTAAACATTTCATTGTCCCCAGTCTGCAAAAGAAGCACAATTCTATTGCTTTGTCTTGCTTATAGTCATTAAATCATTACTTTTGCATAAAAAAAAAAAAAAAAAAAAAAAAGAATGGGAAGTGGTTGCTTAGTATGAGCAGAATGTTCAATTAGGATGAACTTAAATGTTTGGAAATGAACAGGGGTGTTGGTAGCAAGATGGGAGAATAACTAACAGCGCCGAATGGTGTGTGAATGAGGTGGAAAGGGGAAGCTCAGAGTCATATATGTCACCAGAAGGAAAGCTGGAGGTCAAAAGATGGGAATGTATAAAACTGAATCCTATGGTTGGCAATGTCCATGATCAACTGTACAAATACTAGAAATCACTTCCATGAACCAGAACAAATGTATGACAATACAATTAGAAGTTAATAATAGAGGGGCATATAGGGAGGAACTATATACCTATTACAAACCATATACTACAGTTAGTAGTATTTCAACATTTTTCATAAACAGTAACAAATGTACTATATCAATACTATGAGTCAACAATTGAGGGGGGTTGGTTAGGGATAGGGGAGGATTAGAGTTTCCTTTTCTTTTTTTCTTTTTTCATCTTTCACTTTATTTCTTGTCTGGAATAATGAAAAGTTTCTAAAAATTGAGCAAAAATTAAGTGTGATGGATGCACAGCTATATGAGGGTACCCAGGGGCAAGTGATTGTACACTTTGGATCTTTGGATAATTGTATGGTATCTGAACAATCTCAATAAAAATGAAAAAAAAAATGGTAGGAAAAGCTCAAGGTTCCCTTACTGGCCACTCCCCCACCCTTTCCCTGGTGCAGTGTGGAGCCAGCTTGTGCTCCCATTGTGGGTCCCTGATTGTGTCCTGGAGGGAGCCGAGTAACCCCCATATGCCTACAAGCTCAGGACAAGAGACAAGCTCAGACAAGACAGAGAAGACCCTGGAGTTCACATTTGCTCCACACTGATGTTGATAGGTAGGCTAAACTCTGAAGGAGAGCAACAGCCAACTCAGAGCCAATTTGCCAAGACTGTGAGGGAGGTGTTTTGCATCATTTTGTTTGTTTTTCTTAGCTCCTGGCACTCAAGGAATTATCTGTTGTATCACTAACTGGATAAGAATATAAGGAATAAACAGTTCAGAAACTAAATCCCAGAGTTTAAATATTAAAATGTACAGTTTGCAACAGAAGATTATTTCTGTGGTGTCATCAGTAGTAATGATTCCCCTTTCATTTCTGATTTTAGTTATCTGCATCTTTTCTCTTTTTTTTCTTTTTCTTTTTCTTTCTTTGACAAAGCTAAAGGTTTGTCTATTTAATTGATCTTTTCAAAGAATCTCCTTTTGGTTTTGTTGATTCTCTCTGTTGCTTTTTTATTCTCTATTTCATTTATCTCCAGTCTAATCTTTGTTATTTCCTTTCTTCTGCTTGTTTTGGGTTGAACTTGCTCTTCTTTTACTAGATCCTTCGGTTATGAGATTAGGTCTTTGATTTGAGATACTCCTTTTTTCATGTAAGTATTTAGAGGCATAAATTTCCCCCAGCACTACCTTTGCCGCATCCCATATGCTTAGGTATGCTGTGTTTTTGTTTTTGTCTCAAGATGTTTCCTAGTTTCCTTTGTAATTTCTTCTTTCACCAAATGGTTGTTCTTTATCTTCCACATATTTGTGAATTTTCCAGTTGTCCCTCTGTTATTGATTTCAGGCTTCACTCCACTGTGGTCAGAGAAGATACACTGTATAAATTAAATAGTTCTAAATTTATAGAGACTTGTTTTGTGGCCAACATATAATCCATGCTGGAGAACGATACATGTACGCTAGAGAAGAACATATATCCTGTGGTTGTTGGGTGAAGCATTCTGTATATGTCTGTTGGGTCTAGTTGGATTATAGTATTGTTCAGGTCTTCTATTTCCTTATGGATCTTCAGTCCAGATGTTCTATTCATGTTTGAAACTGGTGTACTGAAGTCTCCTACTATTAATGGAGAACTGTCTCTTTCTTCCTTCAAAGCTGTCAATAATTATTTCATATATTTGGGGAATATATCTGCCATTAGGTGCATATATATTTATAATTTTTGTCTTTTTATGGAATTCACCGCTTTATCAGTATATAGTGACCTCCTTTCCTTTAAAACAGTTTTTAACTTAAAGTCTATTTTACCTCATGTTAGTATAGCTACCCCAGCTGTCTTTTTTTTTTGCAATTTTTTTAAATTAAATTCAGTTTTATTGAAATACATTCACAAACCATACAATCATCCATGGTATACAATCCACTGTCCACAGTATGATAACATAGTTATGCATTCATCACCACAATCTATCTCTGAACATTTTCCTTACATCAGAAAGAACCAGAACAAGAATAAAAAATAAAAGTGAAAAAAGAACACCCAAATCATCCCCCCATCCCACCCCATTTGTCCTTTAGTTTTTATCCTCATTTTTCTACTCATCCATACACTAGATAAAGGGGGTGTGATCCACAAGGTCTTCACAATCACAGTGTCACTCCTCATAATCTACATTATTATATAATTGTCTTCAGGAGTCCAGACTGCTGGGTTGGAGTTTGGTAGTTTCAAGTATTTAATTCTAGCTATTCCAATACATTAAAACCTAAGAGGTGTTATCTATATAGTGTATAAGAATGTCCACCAGAGTGACCTCTTGACTCCATTTGAAATCTCTCAGCCACTGAAACTATTTTGTCTCATTTTGCATCCCCATTTTGGTCAAGAAGAGACTCTCAGTCCCGCAATGCCAGGTCCACATTCATCCCCGGGAGTCATATTCTGCCTTGCCAGGGAGATTTACACCCCTGGGAGTCGGGTCCCACGTAGGGGGGAGGGCAGCAAGTTCACCTGTCGAGATGGCTCAGTTAGAGTTAGAGAGGGCCACATCTGAGCAACAAAGAGGTACTTAGGGGGAGACTCTTAGGCACCATTACATGCAAGTTTAGACTCTCCTTTGTTACCCCAGCTGTCTTTTGGTTATTATTTGCATGGTATATTTTTCCATCCTTCTACTTTCAACCTACTTGTATCTTTTAATTTAAGGTGAGTATCTTGTAAACAGCATATGCTTGGGTCATACCTTTTATCCATTCTGCCAATCTCTGCCTTTTGACTGGAGAGTTTAATCCATTTACATTTGAAGCAATTAATGATAATGCATGACTTTCTTCTGCCATTTTGCTATTTGGTCTTTGTAAGTCTTATACTTTTTGGCCCTTGATTCTTCTGTTAATGCCTACTTTCATACTTGATTTTTTGTAGCATACCTTTTTGAGTCCCTTCACATTTCCTTCTGTATATATTTTTTAAACATTTTCTTTGTGGTTACCATGGGGGCTTAAATTTAACACCCTTATCTTTAACAATCACATTTGATTTGATACCAAATGACTGTCAATAGCCTACACAAACACTGTTCCTAAACCTTCCCATCCCTTGCCTTTTTGTTGTACTTGTTACAAGTTATATCTTTATACATTCTATGTCCAAAACCATAGATTTATCATGACTTTTTATGCCTTTGCATTTTAAAACCTGTAAGAAATAAAAAGTGAAGTGACATACCAAAAATGCAATACAGTAATACAGGTATTTATAATTACCCATACATTACCTTTACCAGAAGTCTTTATTTCTTTAAGCCACTTCAATCTAGTGTGAATCCTTTCAGTGTGAAGAACTCTGTTTAGCATTGCTTGTAGGGCAGGTCTCATGGTGATGAAGTCCCTTAGCCTTTGCTTGCCTGAGAGTAAGACTCTCCCTCATGTTTGAATAGCAGTCTTACTAGATATAAAATTCTTGGATGGCAATTGTTTTCTTTCAACACTTCAAATATTTCATCACATTGCCTTCTTGCCTTCTTTCTCTTTCTGATGAGAAATCAACACCTACTCTTAGAGACTGCCTTGTGTATAACACATTGCTTTTTCTCTTGCAGCTTTCAGAACTCTCCTCATCCTTGGCATTTGACAATTGACTACCATGGTCTGGGCATGGTTCTTGTTGACTTGATCCTGTTTGGGGTTCATTGGGTTGCTTGATGTACATATTCATGTCTTTTGTTAAATTTGGGAAGTTTTCTGCCATTATTTCTTTGAATATTCCTTCTGCTCTTTTCTCTCTTCTCTTTCTGGGACTCTCATAATGCATATATTGGTACACTTGATGGTGTCCCACAGGTCTCATAGGCTCTGTTCACTGTTTTTCTTTATTTTTTCTTTCTCCTCATCAACCTGAGTCATTTCAATTGTCTTGTCTTTGGGTTCACTGAATCTTTCTTCTGTCAGCTCCAAAATGCTATTGAAAGCCTCTAGGGAATTTTTCATTTCAGTTATTGTATACGTATATCCAGTATTTCTGTTTGGTTCCCGTTGAAAATTTCAAAGAGATTCTCATATTGTTCCTTCATTGTTTTCTTGATATCCTTTCTCTCCTTAAGCATATCGAGGATCATTTTTATAAAGTCTTTGTCTGGTATGTCCAAAGTCCAGTCTTCTTCCTTGACAATACCTGGATTTATCTTGTCCTTTGGATGAGCCCTGATTTCCTGTTTCTTCATTTGCATTATAATCTTTTGTTGCATTCTAATATTTTAAAGTGTTTACTCTGAGATTTAGTCACTGAACTGTCTGTTCCTTATTTTTGTATCCAGCTGGTGATGTGACAGATATTTCCTTGAGTGGCAGGAGCTAACATGAGCAAACAAACCAATTCAAAAAAAAACACCACCTTTTACAGATTTTGCAGATTGACTCTGCATTGGCTGGTGCTCTCCTTCAGAGTTTAGCCCTCCTAGCCAGAAGATCAGCCTGATTGTGAATGTGAAGGGCAGAGTCCTTTCCCTGTTTTCTGAGCCACCTCTTGCCCTGAGCTTGTGCTTCTCATGGCCTTAAGAATCCCCCATTCACAGGAATTTGAATGCCCCTTCAACTCCCTATGAAATTTATTTTCTCCCCTTCCCAGGTGCTCTCTTTTATGATTTAAAGCAGGTAATCCTTTGCCCCAGGTCACTTTGACTTGCTTCTTACCCTGCTTTAGCTATTCAAGCTGCTTCTGCCTGCAGGGCAAATTCTGGGAGGGTGTTCTGATTTGCTAAAGCTGCTGGAATGCAAAATACAAGAAATGGATTGGCTTTTGTAAAGGGGATTTATCAGGTTACAAATTTACAGTTCTAAGGCCATAAAAGTGTCCAAACTAAGGTATCAACAAGAGGATACCTTCACTGCCAGTGGCATCCAGAACACCTCTGTCAGCTGGGAAGGCATGTGACTGGCGTCTGCTGGTCCTTTGCTCCCAGGTTGTGTTTCAAAATGGCTTTCTCCAAAATGTCTCTGGGCTCCAATCTCTCTCTTATCTCCTGTGCATCCTGGCTTCTATCTCCCAGGGTATTTCTCTCTAAGTTGTCTGGGGGTCCTCTCTTAGCTTCTCTGGGGCAAACTCTGGATTTCTTCTCTTAGCTTCTCTCCTGGTTCTGGTTTCAAAGATTGTCCCCAATATGTCTCTGGGCATTTTCTCTCTAAGCATCTTTCTGCTCTCTTCAAAATGTCTCTGCCTCTTATCCTCTCATTGAGGATGCCAGTAAACTAATTAAGACCCACCTTGAATGGGTGGGATCACATCATCATGGAAACAACCTAAACAAAAGATCCAACCCACAGTAAGTATGTCCCCACAAGAGTGTATTAAAAGAACATAGTCTTTTTATGGGTACATAACAGATTCAAACCAGCACAGAAGGTGAACCAGAGATAATTTCCTGGTTCAGTTTTTCAGGCTGCCAGTCAATAGATTGTCACTGACAGCCAGGCTCAGTATGCATCTAGGGATATCCTCCAGAACAGGGCCAGGGACCCACACGGCAGCACAAGCTGACCCCACACTGCTCCAGGGAGAGGGTGGAAGAGGGGCCAGCAAGGGCATCTCAAGCTTCTACCATTTTTAAAGCTGTGTTTTTCTGATTCAGCACTTGACCAGTCACTGCAACCCTTTGTTTTCTGGAGGTTTGAGGAAGAGGACTGACAGTTTTTTTAGTTGCTCATGGATTCTGTGGGGGAATGACACTCTGGAGCATCTTACACCACCATCTTTGTCCATGACTAATGTTTTTATAAGCTACCAAATTTGTAATAATTTGTTACAACAGCCCTAGGAAACTAATACATGCACCAAGAGTAAGGCTAAGATAAAGACATTTTCTGGTGAATACTAGGATAGGTCATTACTTGGAGACCCTTAATGAGAGACAAACTAAAGAATACTCTTCTAGAAGGAAATTGATCCCAGAAGAATAATTACCAAATAAAGAAATTGAGAAACTTGTGGGTGAATCTAAATAAGCACCATCTGTTAAAAAAAAGAAAAGAAAAGAAAAGAAAAAGATAGTGACTAAGGCACTGAGGAATTAAAAACAAGGTAAGACTAAAATAGTAGGCAACAATAACCTTGAAAAAGGGAAAAATGGGGGAAATTAATAAGAGTGGAAGGAGTTAAAGGCACTTGTTTTGTGCCAAAGGCAAGTAAAGATATTGATTGTCTTCAGTAAGTCATTATTTGAGGGTAATTAACAACAACAAAAAAAATAGATTGTATAAGAACCAAATGAGTACAGGGGAAAATTTATTCAATTCCATGGAAAAATAAGAGATGAAGAGGGGAGATAACAAAGAAAAGGCATGGTAAATACTCAACAACAACAAAAAAAAATAGTGGGGAAAAAAATCTCAATTTACCATTAATACAATAAATATAAAGATTAAATGAGCCAATATTAAGATTCCTGGACTGGCATTTTAAAAGTTTATTTAAAAGGATACACATGGAAACCATAAAAACACAGAAAGGTTGAAAGTAAAGGACTAGAAAAAACATATATAATATTTTTCAAATACTAACCAAAAGAGGCTCTTATAGCTCCCTAATATTGTACAAAGTAACTTTAAGTCAAAAAATGGTAATACCATAATAATAAAAGGAATAATTTACCAGAAAGATATAATAATCCTGAACTTGAAGACTCCTAACAACATAGCCTCAAAATATACAAAGCAAAAATTGTCAAATGGATAAAGATCCAAAGTGAAAAGCTAAACTTCATATCAGAGCAACAGGATGGTCTTGGCGAGATTGGGGGAGACTGAAGAAAAGTCTTCCTAAAAATTCAGGAAAGAGAGACAAGAGAGTTTCCAGAGGTCACAGTTCCATAGAAAGAGATCAGGAATTGCAAAACCATCAGCCACCTTCGTCAGAGCTCTCACACACCTTGACCAGCTCAGACCAGTTCATGGTTGTGTCTTCAGAGACCCAAGATCCTCTGGCAAGTAAGACAAGTAGTAGAAGAAAGTTCCTCCTCCCAGTGACTCCTGGTCCTGATGGATGACTGTTGGCCAGACCAGAGAGGTGGCAAAGAGTGAGCCAGTCCTGCCGCACCTCTGAAATAACCACAATCTAAAAGTATTTGGTTAGATTTAGTTATTAATTACACATTGCATGAGGCTGGGGTCCCATTTAGTAATGCCAAGTGCAGTGTGGCCCCCCAAATTCAAAAGAGAGACAAAAGAGAGAGAGAAAGAGATAATCTATATGGTGTCAGTTAAATCTGTTTGCTTGTTTTTTTGAAGTGTTGAAACTAGTAATTAAAAAAAAATCTATAGGATTTAATTAGAAGATAGATTAATCAATATCGATATCCCTTCCTTGAATTATGTAAACTAAAGAGTGCTCAGAGGTGAAAAAAGCTGCCAGAGGAAAAGAAGTGCACAAAGGATTACTCTGTGAACACTGCATCTAAAGAATCATTTAAAAACTGGCGTAACAGTTGGTGTGTTAAGGTAGAAGATTATAGGTCTTTTTTCCCGCTTTCTTAATTTTCGGTAATAATAGTTAACTATACTACTTTTATAGTAATAAAATTTTTAAGGAGAAGGGGAAACATTGTATTTCAGAAATCAATTAGTTCTACTGATTAAGAGAAATATATCTTTTGTGATACCAGAAGACACCTGCCAAAGAAAACAGTTTTAAATTAATAACAATCCACCTCTCTAAAGAGAAAAAGAATTACATTCTATATCCTGACCCTAAACAAATTTAAAAGTTGAAGCAACCCTCTGAAATTATGAAAGTGCTTTTTAGATCCTTCAACAGTATTAACACTGGCAATTGGTAGGAACATATTAATTAGTAATTTTTTGAGGAATGAGTTTAGAAAACACTTTCATTTGTGGAATTTAAGAAATGGATTTTTTGTGCTGTTGGACTCCTATATAAACCTCCCAAGAGTCACTTAACAAGGCAAGTGCCAGCATGAAAACCAACAGTTCACAACCTTCAGCTAAGCAGGGCCACACACAGGGAGAACAGTTACACCAAGACTAAGCACTATTATTACAGAAAGGAATTACCACCCCTTCTGCTTAGGTGCAAGGAGACGCTTAAACAAGCCATCCTTACACTATAACCTCGTATTTACAGCCAGGGAAAAGCCCAGTCATTGAAATCTAACTTTGTAATTCTCCATTCAACATGACACTGTAGAAAAAACATCATGTTTAACTCTGTCATTTGACATTTTTCATAGGATGTGGGTGTGTTTTTCCCATTTGAATTTCAGCCACAGTCTTACTACTGAGCTACTCACATCTACCATGGTGATCTGAAAATAACACTGGCTATTTGCCCAGACACCTCGGTATACAAAATACAGCAAGTGAGAGGTAGAATTGAGGTTTAGAACTTGAGAATTATAAGTCTAAAAGGGAATTTAGAGTTCCAGTAGCTAATCCCTCCCACTCTGCCCTTTTATTTCCTGAATCAAGATACACAAGTTCAGAGCAATTCTGCATGTTTTCCATTGACTATCATCACAAGGCCTTGGGAGTCCTGAGATGCCCAGGGATCTCCAGGATTCCAGGCACACTCCTCCTCACCCCCAGTGAGTCATCAGAGCCCAGTTTCCCCCTGGATAGTCAGGACCAATTAGCCCAGCCAGTATGGTAACTCTCTTCCTTGCCTCTTGATTCAGATGCATGAGTCTTACCCAAGATCACAAAGCTGGTTGGTGGGAAACATAGGACTAGAATTCAGGACTCTTAGAGTTCAATAATAGCAATAACAACAACAACTTTTCAGTGGTGCTTCCTATAAGCCCTGCATTTTCTAAGCACTTGACATGGGGCATCTCATTTAATCCTTACAATAGCACTCTTAGGAAAGGTGCTATTATTATTTCCATTTCACAAAAGAAAAGAAAAATTTAAGATATAGAGAGTTCAATAACAAAGTCAACAGCTGGTCAGTGACAGAGCTGGGATTTGAATGGAGGCAGCTGGATGCCAGAGTCTCGACTCTGTCCATCAGGTCATACTACTTCCTTCTGGTCCACAACTCCCAATCCAATGACATTCCCACTGCACAGGCTAGAAGGAACAGGATATGGGGACTCAGAAGGCAGGGACCTCACCCCCTTCATCTTCTGCCTCAGCAACCAACACAGCACTTGACACAGGATCGGCGCGTTATTTAGTTTGATGAACGGGATTGAACTTTCTCCAGGTAACAAAATTTGGCAACTCCAGTTGCAGTGTTCTTAAGATCAGTATGGAATTATGTTGCTTAGGGACAGCAACAAATGAAGGCCCACTGAAAACTTTCTGACCTGAAGCCATGGTATTTTAAATAATAAAAACATTGGCTCAGGGGTTTGTTTGGGTTTGATTTTCTTTTTTAGCACTTCCAACATTCTTGGACTGTGCTAAGCACTTCATGTACATTATTTTATATAATCCTGACAATAATCTTAAATAAGTGCTACTATTACCTGCAGTTTACATATGAGAAAACCAAGGCCTGAGAAAATGGAGTAACTTGCCCAAGACCACACAGCTAATAAGTGAAAGAGACAGGCTTTTAACTCGGGTATGTCTCATTCTAAAGTGTGCACTTTACTACTACAGATGTAAGATCTGTGTTAATTCACCCATTTCACTTTTTCCCAAAAATGCCTTTATCAGTTTGTTAATATAAAGACAATTTTTTATATAATCATATTTTTTTATTGTGGAATATAACATATACATAGAAGTGATAACTTTCCAAGTATAATTTAACAAGTAGAGAGCAAATTTCAAAGAATGTTATGGGTTACAGTTCCATAGTTTCAATTATTTCCTTATTGTGAAATATAACATATATGAAAAAGGTAAAAACTTTCAAAGTACAATTAAACAAGTAGTTATATAGGAAATTTCCCAAAATGCTATGTTACAGTACCATAGTTTCCATTATTTCCTTATTGTGAGATATGACATATATACAAAAAGGTAGTAACTTTCAAAGTACAATTTAACAAGTAGTTATATAGGAAATTTCCCAAAATGCTATGAGTTACAGTACCATAGTTTCAGTTATTTCCTTATTGTGAGATACATATACAAAAAGGTGATAACTTTCAAATTACAATTTAACAAGTAGCTATAGGGCAAATTTCAAAGAATGCTATGGGTTACAGAACCACCATTTCAGTTCTATGAAGACAATATTGAAGATTCCCTCACCTTCGCCCCAGCTTCCCAGCAATGATCCTTGGGGCCCCACCACTCAAAGGAGGAAGTGCCAAGGGCTAGGCCAACTGGAGAGGGAGCCCAGGCGGAGCTCCCTCCAGATAGCGCGGGTCTCTCTTCTGAGATACAGACCAACAAGGATCTAGGCAATTCTCAGACAGCAAGCACATAATTTACTTATAACCCAGCCCCAGCCCTCCTTAGCTACCCTCTCCCAGCCTCTGCCACCTCTACTGATGGGTGCTGCCTTCTCCCCACCCCCTCCCTGTGGGCTCGGTCTGCCGGGCCATAGAACCACCCACCATTAGGTGGCTCCATGTTCTGGAGGATGACCTTACCCCCATAATATATACTGTTAGAAAGTTGGGAACAGCCTGTACCCAGTGGGGGGACCAAACAATTCATTAAAGAAAAATAGAGAAAGCAGGGAGTAATGGCAGAGATGCCTTTAATGGGAGAATTGTGCTTCAATGCTTGAAACCATTGGAAAGAGCAGAGGGTGGGAACCGACAGGAGGGCAGATCACCTCTCTGACTGAGACTGGGGTGCAAAAGAAGGGCATTCCTTGGGGGACCAAAGAGGTCTCATGAACACTTTGTTAAAATGAGGCTTTCATTTTTTTTCCTATAGGCTCTTCTAGTCCCTTCTATTGTTTTTCAAATTAAATTCAGTTTTATTGAGATATATTCACACACCATACAATCATCCATGGTGTACAATCACCTGTTCATAGGACCATCGCACAGTTACGTACCCTCACCCCAATCTATCCATGAACATTTTCCTCACACCAGAAAGAATAAGAGCAAGAATAAAAAATAAAAGTAAAAAAGAACACGCAAATCACCCCCCCATCCCACCCTATTTTTCATTTAGTTTTTGTCCTCATTTTTCTACTCATCCAACCATACACTGCATAAAGGGAGTGTGATCCACAAGGCTTTCACAATCACACTGTCACCCCTTGTAAGCTAGATTGTTATACAATCATCTTCAAGAGTCAAGGCTACTGGGTTGGAGTTTGATATTTCCAGGTATTCCAACACATCAAAACCCAAAAAGGGCTATCTATATAGTGCGTGTAAGAATGTCCACCAGAGTGACCTCTCGACTCCCTCTGAAAGCTCTCAGCCAGTGAAACTCCACTTCATTTCATCTCGCATCTTCCCCTTGGTCAAGAAGATGTTCTCAATCCCACAATGCCGGGTCCAGATTCATCCCCGGGAGCCATATCCTGCGTTGCCAGGGAGATTTACACCACTGGGAGTCAGGTCTCATGTGGGGGGAGGGCTGCTAGTCCAGCCGCTGAGTTGGCTTAACTAGAGGGAGGGCCACATCTGAGCAATAAAGAGGCACTCAGGGGAAGACTCTTAGGCACAACCATAAGCAGGCTCAGTCTCTCCCCTGCAACAACGAGCCCCATAAGAGCAAGCCCCAAGATAGAGGACTCAGCATGCCTACAGTCAGCCCTCAATGTTTGTGAGAACATCAGCAACAATTCAGGTGAGGAAGTCCAATACTTCTACATTTTCCCCCAGTTCCTCAGGGGGGCCCTGCATATGTATTTTTATTCTCTGCCCAAATTACTCTGGGATGTGTCACTATTTCACTCTAACCTATACAAACCCACTACATTCTCACTTCCCATTCAAAGTTCCATGCAATACGGTGTTTGAACAAATCAACTGAAGAAGTTATATTGTTTAGTAAACATAGATCCTGCAGCAAACATACATCTCCCCCCGTCCCATATGGAAGTTGAAGTCCCAAAACACAGTCAGTTTCAACTGCTACCCTTTGGCCCAGTTTGCCCCAGTCTCAACCAAATCTGCTTCATTCATATTTCTAATTGAAGTCTGGGCTCCTTTTCAGCTTTTTTTTTTTTTTTTTTTTTTTAGAGAGTTGCTGTATGTGCTGATACCAACATTCATATCTGTCGAGCTCTAGCTCTGAGCCTCAGGTGTCACACAGATACTCAACATTCCAGAGACCGATCAGTCCATACACAAAGGGATCAGCATCTCAGAGTTTGGATATAGCCATTACAATTCAGGAATAGATTTGACTGCTGTAAGAGTTTACAATCCAGGGACCATTACAATAACAGTTCCCCTGGTAGGCTGTGCTCTAAGATTCAATTCTGAGTTTACACATTGTAATTAGTCCATATTGGTGAGGCATTATAGTGTTTGCCTTTGTTTCTGGCATTTTTCACTCAAAATGCTGTCTACAGGATCCATTCATCTCGTAGGGTGTCTCACAGCTTCACTCCTTCTTTTGTTTGCTCAATGTTCCATTGCATGCACACACCACAGTTCAACATTCTGTTCCTCAATTGATATAGCTTAGTGGTTTTAATAATACTCTTTTTACAAAGGTTGTGAGGGGACATGGAGGAAAGCCCAATAGAATTCAGTACGGCTAATATAGATCTTGAAATAATTCATTTTAAAAGTCAGTGATTTGCCTCAATAATTGCCTTTCTTGACAAATAATGCTGGCATATCAAACTTTTGTGTGGTCCTTCAGGCTGCATGATACCAAAGGGTTTTCCTAAAATGTGCATTATAATAATAACTGTGACAATTAAAACCCTACTGTTGCAAAAACTATATATACATAATACCATTTAGTTCTTCACTGTGATAGTTAAACTCACATGTCAACTTGGCCAGGAGATGGTGTCCATTTGTTTGGTCAAGAAAGCACTGGCCTGATTGTTACTGTGAGGACATTTCATGGACTTAAGTCATCAGTAAGTTGATTGCATCTATGGTTGATTACATCTACAATCAACTGAGGAGATCGCCTTCAACAATGAGAGAAGTCTCACCCAATCAGCTGAAGGCCTTAAAAGGGGCAGTGATGATGTCAGCAGTCAGAAAAGAGAATTTCCATCTCTACTTCAGCCAGCCAGCTTCTCCTGGGGAATTCATCAAAAACCTTCATCGGAGTTCCCAGCTTGTGGCCTGCCCTATAGAATTTGGATTTGCCGATCCCCACAGTTGTGTGAGCCAATTCTGATTTAAAAA